>NC_081407.1:893202531-894402531 GCF_030272615.1 Cryptomeria japonica | reverse complement strand
TTTATGTTTGTTGATGCGACATAACGAGATGGTTCTAGCCTTTGTTTCTTTTGAGCAGGTCCTTCATTCACAACTGCCTTCCCTTTCTTTATAGCACTCTCAATTGTTCTAGCACTTTGATTTGCTTCCTCATTTGAAGAATATCCTTTTGCTTCACCCATCAGGTCATAAGTCAAAATTATATTTCTCCGTCTTAATCTATGACACTACTGATCAACCCAACACCTAGAATATTTCATAACTAGCCGCATCAAGGTGGTCAAGTCTGCATGCTCTACTTCTGACCATTTGATAGGAGAAAGAGGTGCATGCTCATCAAAGTTAGGCTGAGTATACTCTGCATTATCTTCTAGCTGATCCGGTACAAGGAAAGGTTCAATCGTTCTGATCAA
Organism: Cryptomeria japonica; assembly: GCF_030272615.1. Taxonomy (NCBI): domain Eukaryota; kingdom Viridiplantae; phylum Streptophyta; class Pinopsida; order Cupressales; family Cupressaceae; genus Cryptomeria; species Cryptomeria japonica. Next base: position 894,402,139 of record NC_081407.1, on the reverse strand, counting down.
GCTTACTGGCAGTCTGGACCATAGTCTTTTCCTGATGTCAAATTTAATTGTCAGCATTTGCCCAATAATCCTCAATGTCCACTCTATGTCTGAATCTTTCTCCATTCACCAATCCAATATTGTTGAGAGGATCATAATTAGCTTTGGATCGGTAGAATGTAAAGGGATACCACTGCATTTCTAGCCTGGCACTTTCAGCTGCCTGTGTTGTCGGACAAGACACCTCCATATTTCCAATAAAGAATGGAAAGGTAATTGCTGTCTTCTGTCTTATTCTTTTGAAGCTCTTATATGTTTCTAGTTGCTGAGAACTTCAAGTAGGACCATCCTGTTGATTGGATAGATCAGAAGTCGGTAGGGACGACCGTCAAAACCTTGAATTCTTATGTAGGTAAATTTCGGAAACTGGATAAACCAGGATCCATACTTGCTGATTATACTTTTGTCTTCATGAGATAGCCTTTGGTGAGTTCCTCCTTGTAGAGTCCTTGTGATGTATATTAGGAATGCATCATTGACTTGCTTGAAATGGCTTTTCTCCTTGAGTTGTAGCTGAGGATAACAGTCATAAGATTTAAATTCATTTTCTCCATTGCCAACTAGGCCTTTGTAGATCAGTCCGGAATATCAAAAATTTCTAGCCGATGAGTAGATAATGTAGGAGCTCATGTAGAATGACTTTGTCTTCCCCAAATTTATCAACTGTTCATGAAGATTGTTGCTGATTATGCGGGACCAATTGAACATCTTGACTCCTGAGGTAATTTCATCAATGAAATAGTACATCAATGTCTCAAATGGCGCACCTTGAGGGCTGCCCATTACTCTATTCAACAATAGGATGATATCACCATATTCTTCTTTGAAGTATGGACGCAATAGATACTTTGGCACTTTTCCTTGGGGTCTTTTCTTTTCCAACCATGACTTGTTAATATTTGCCGCACAAAGTTTACACTGGTTATCATAGATCCTCTGGGTATCTTCTTTGGTCTTGTAGGAGGTTTTATTGTAGTTTGGAATTCCAAACGTCTCTTGAATGGCTAACTCTGAAAGATTAGCTAAAACCCTTCCATTAGGCACAATGATCTCTCTTGATTGTGCATTGTAATGAGTAGCACACTCGACTATCAACTCAGCACACTCCTTAGCTGGAGGAAATCCAGCTGCCTTGGACGATGTCATTTCTCATCATGCGGCAAGCAATGGATGTCGAGAGGTGTCCATCATGCCCGCACATTCTCTTTTTGAATTCTTCCATATCTACATGTCCAAGGTCAGTGTCTGTAACGTTCTTCCATTTAGATTTGATCTTGGATTTTGGCCGCGCTCCGTTACTGGTGAACTTCATTGGTACTTTTTTGGAAGGTGTTTCTTTGGTGGTCATCAACATGCATAACACACAAAAATTCAATATTATTTTCAATACAACTTGCTGATTTTAATTATAATTTTCAGACCCTCTTTCTTGAAAATTTCACTTTCAGTTTGTCAAAAAGCTAAATTTCTGCGAAAAAGCGGACTGAAAGTGAAGAATTTGGCCAAGAAATTGATAAATTTGATGAGAAATAAGACAGAAAGGTAGAAGAATTCAGTCAAATTCAGATTTTTGATCATTGAAATTGCTCCTTTTGATTGAAGGTTCACCTTTAATTCTGAAAATTCTGTCTTAAAATAAAAAAAAAAGCACTTTATTTCTCACTTTCAACACTTAGAAAAGTTTACTCCTTCACAATTCCTCTTCAAAAATCAATTTTCACCAAAATTTGAGAGCGAAAGCTTCTTCTCAATTGCTCTCCAAATTTCCAACCTGAATAGTGAATTTTGAAAGTGATTGGTTGAAAATATATAGAGTTTAGGGATTTTAAACTTAGAAGTTTCATCCTTGTGTTTTTCTAATTTTTAATTATTTTATTGTGTTTTAATGTTTTTAATCTTTCCAAAATGGAAAGTTTTATTTCTCTCACAAAATTCCATCCTTAGCTAAGGAATCTTCTAGAACTTTCTTTAAAATTGAATTTTCTTTAATTTTTGAAAATATTTCCATGTGTTGAAATTATTTTCCCTCTGAAAATAATTCTAAGTGTTGGAAAATAATGAAAAAATAAATTCATGTGTCAAAATTATTCTCCAACCCGTTCGTTGATTGACCCTTGATTTCATGTGCAATCTCTCTGTCAAAATTATTTTTCCTCTAGCCAATTTTGTCTTTCACCATGGCGAGTTGATCTTCATGTTTGATCTTCAAATCTTGGGCGAATTTTCATGTCTGGCTCAGGCATTTTCACATTTTCCATTTATGCCTAGGCAAATTTGGAATGTCTAAGTCTTGCTAAGTTGTGTGTTTGTCTTGGTAAATTTTAATTTCCTCTTCGAAGTGTACTTAGCCAATGTCATGCTTCTTGTTATGTCGTCCCAGTTGTTTGGACAATGGACTTTGATGGTTTCTTTGGTCTTTGCCATGTCTTGGTGTTGTGACGTTTTCACACATCGCCCCATTGCAAATGGGGACCCCTGCTTTTTTGCTTTTTAGGGTTTGTTTTCTAGGTCTTTTAGGGTTTTGTCCGTTAGCCTTTGCATTTTGAGGGTCGCCTAGGGGATCACCTGATAGCAGGTTCTGCTTGAGTTAGGTCAAGTTGGTGAGTGATGAAGTCTGAAAGTCTTGATCCTGAAAATTGGCTAAGTCTGGAATCTGAAAAACCTCCAAAAACTAGATTTTGCAATATAACTCCTGGAGGTCTGAAACCACTCTCAAACATCCTGAAAGTATATATGGAATATAACTTAAAGTATAAGTCTTCTTTCTTATACTTAAATGTTATATTCCATAAAATTATCCTGTCGGAGAGTTCAAAAAGTCAAATTTCGCTCCTGACCCTCTCAGGAGGTCCAAAGTGAATTTCGCTCCTGTCCCTTGCTGAAGGTCCAGGGTGAAAATGTTGTTCAAGTTTATTTCTCACTAATTTTGGCTAACTTGTTTTGTGCAGGGTTTCCCGGAGAGAAGATTAGACGTTACTGGATGCGTTTGAAAGTTTGAAAGTTTGAAAATTGTTGAATTTTGGGCAACAAAGATAATATCGCTCCTGTCCCTCACTGAAGGACCAGGGCGAAAAACCTAATATCCAACACTTCTCGCCAAGTTTGGACAAATCTAAGCCAAGGCGCACGTTTGAAATGATGTTTAAAATGCCTTGAAGTGGAATTGAGATGCAAGGATTACAAATTTTGATGACAATTTGCAAATTCGCTCCTGTCCCTCTCCAAGGGTCCAAAGCAAAATTTCCAAGTATGCCCATTTACCTTACATTTCGAGATGACTTTTTTGTTTTCAAGACTCAAGAGGAAGTGGGGAATGATGTTCTACGCCTTAGAGTAATTTGAAGATCGAAGCAATCAAGAATTTGCACAAAGGACTCAAAAGCGCTCCTGTCCTTTACTGAAGGACCAGGGCGATTTTTACAAAATCAACAATTTCCCTCCAAGATTACGCTAAGGCAAGGTTGTGCAGGATGGAAAAGGTCTTCTAAGGCATGGTGAACAAAGACTGGACTTTTAAATTTGATAATCCTAGCCTAAAATGCAAAGGTCGCTCCTGTCCTTCACTGGAGGACCAGAGCGAAAATCTTTGGAGAATCAATTTTGCCTTGCAAAAACGAGTTAAACATGCATAGAATAGAGGAAAGAGATCATTACTTACTCCGCATTGAGAGTTGGCAATTAAAAGATGAAGGATTGAGGACAAAAGTGAAAGTTCGCTCCTGTCCCTCTCCAAGGGACCAGGGCGAAAATGTCCTAATACACTTTCCTCCTAGAGATCAAATGAATTAAACTCGAGACTCCAATTAAAATGCCATTTTAGATGCCTAGATGAAGTTTTGGCAATTAAAAATGAAGAATGCAAGGCTTAAATTAAAAGTTCGCTCCTGTCCCTCTCCAAGGGACCAGGGCGAAGTTAGTGGCATTCAGTATTTTTTTTTACCATAATTGGGCATTAACATCCTCCAAATTGCTTTAGATGCCAAAATTACCAACTTCGAAATATTTGAAAGAATTAATTAAATTGGCATTTAATAAAGAACATATTGGCATTTAATAAATTAATTTTGAGCCTCAAAAAATCGAACTTTTATTGTGGAGGCATCTAAAATTAATTTTGGATTTAAATAATTAAAAGATTAAAGGTTGAGCGCACAAGGCATTATTTTGTCTTTATTTATCAAGTTGGCCTTCTTCTTCTTGGTGGTTTTTTTATTTTATTTTAAGGCTTAATTGCTAGGTCGGCCTCAACAAGGATCAAGGTAAGCGCTCTATATAATGGGAGAGGTTCTTTAGCAAATTCAAATCATTCTTGCATTATCTCTCATGCGAACTTGAAGAGCATATTTTGAGGAGCGAAATCCAAAAGATTGAAGGTGAAGCTCTTTTGAAGGCCAAAGGAGGCGTACTTCATCCAAGGGATGGCTATAAATCTTGCCCAACAAAATCCGGTCCTCTTCCTTCATTTTTCAAGGTTTTGTACTTAAATACTCAAAGGAAGGTATGAAGAATTACTTTTTTGAAGTTCTTAGTCAAGACTTATTGTGATCCCATTGCAATTTTGTAAAGTCTAAGTCTTGAAGATCCAAATTCCATTCATTATTAATTTGAAAAATGTGTAATTCTTGATTTAGCAGGACTTTTTTCAAATTAATATCTTAAGTTTTGCCTTTGAAAGGTCTTAAATTTCATGCTTTAAGGTTTGATGCTCAAAAGACTAACTTTAATATTTTGTGTAGGCATCAAATGGAGATCCCGGAGTTGGAAAATCAGGCCAGATCAAGCAAGGACAAGGGCGACCTCATCCAGTCTAGCATCAACAAGGACGGACTTCTTTGGACTAACGTCATCAGGAATAACTTCTTCCAATCCAATATTCCAGGGCGAGGTACATCATCATCCTGCACATCAAAGACAAAAGAAGTCAGAGCAAAGGGTTCATTGAAGAAGCAGATAGTTCCAGAAGAGTTAATTAAAGCTAGCTTCTCAGCAACATCAAATTGGCATCAACTAAGTGTCAGACGAGGTGGCGTCCTAGTCATCACTTCTCCGATTAGATTGGTCCACCTCAGCATGTCCAGATTCAATGTACCTAACTCATGGGAGGTGGCACAAACTTCGATGTACCTACCCCAACTATCTATTGGTCGAATTTTCCAGAGAAGACATGTGTCCTAAAGATATAATTTTATCATTGGTCAAGCATTAAATGTTATGTAATGGTTGTAACAAACCCTAATTAGGGTTTTCATTATTGAATCTTGGCCATTGATCTCAAATTGATCTCAGCCATCGAATTGTATTAAGGGCACTATATAAACCCCGACTCTTCATTTTGTAAAGGGAGTAAGTTAGAGAGTTAGAATAGAAGAAAGAAGTTAGTGAATAGAGAATAGTTAGAAGGTGATTAGAATAGCAATTAGAGTAGAGTAGAGAGAGAAGGCAAAGATTGTTGCCAAGATGTTGTTGTAAGAGACTTGTAAAACTTCATTGAAGAAATGGTGAAATTTATGGGTCGATTCGACAATTTGCATGGTCTTTATACTTCTCATATTTGATTTCATGTTATTAAAAGAGTGGAAGAAATGTGCTTGATTGATGGTGAAATTCGTGTATCCATACTACTAGCAGTTTGTTGATTGCAGACTTGCATTGTGTAGTCAACTGGAATCATTCAGCTTAAGCTTAACTTCAATTGTCGCTTCTTCATTGATATGCATCAACCTGATGGTGTCTATGCCTGTAGTGATGATTTGAACATCATAAAGCTTTCCTTCGAAGATCGTACTAACCTTGTGGAGATGGTCCTGGGATGTCAAAACAAGACTTAGTTAGAATTTCATCAAAGATCATTCATTGCTCTTACATTCTTAGTGTTAGGATTAGATCCTTTCCTCGCCCTCATCTTTTTTCCTTTTTTTCAAATCTAAGGCAGTAAAATCCTGTGTTCCAGCAATATTCAAAGCAAATCAGAAGTTCAGTCATCAAGTGTAAGTCCCCTTGTGATTCCAGCAAATCACATCATACCACAGAGAGCTTATCCACACGTAGAGATCCTACAACAAAGAACCTTGAAGTCACCCTGATTGATCCTTTTCGCGATATCTTCAGCATTCAGAGGCTTTACTCAAGAGAGGATAAGGTACCCTTGGGTATTTTATTCTGTGTTTGATAGTGTACAAAATACACGTCAACACTTGGCAAACCTCTTTTATCTTCTCCTTAGCCTAGGCGGACTTCAAGGTTTGTTTGCCATGTTAACTTTGTCATGCTTCAATACTTTCATCTTTTCCATGCTTTCTCCTTCAGCTGGGCGGACTTTGTGTGCTCTTGGACATGTTTTTCTATCCTTGTTAACTTTGTTTTGTCTTCACCATGGCGGACTTGAAGTGCTTTATTTGCCAAGGTGGACTTAGACAATCTTTTGCCATCTTCTCTTTGGCATGGCGGTGTTTGTGCTGCTTGTGCCACACACTTGATAGGGCGGAGTTCAACATCTTTTGGCATATCTTCTTCCCTTCCTAGGCGGACTTGGAGGCTCGTTGGACAAGGGCGGACTTTGAGCTTCATCAACCAAGGTAGACTTGAGGAGTTTTATTCCAACTTTAATGTGCTTTTCCAAGCTTGGGTGGACTTGGGAGGGTCTTAGACATGTTATTCTATGCCTTGGGCGGACTTTGAAGTATGTTAGACATGGGCAGACTTTGAGGGAGTTTTGCCACGCTTTTATTACCCAACTGAGGCGGACTTTGAGTGTTCTTGGCCATGGGCGGACTTTAGAGATGCTTTGCTTGAGGCGAACATGGAAGGTCTTGTGACATTCTATCTCTTGGGCGGGGTTTGAAGGTGCTTGGACATGTTGTCTTGGCTTGGGCGGACTTTGAAGAAGTCATGCCATGTTACCTTGTGTGCTATCCTTCATAGGGCGGACTTCATCCTTCCTTTGCCATCTTCATTTGCTTGACCTTAACCATAGGTAGGAGTTCGACTAACCTCTACCATAGGTTTCTTAACTGATGGTAGGAGTTTAGCATTTTTCTGCCAACTTGTGTTTGCACATGGGCGGAGTTGAAGAGAACTTGGACATCCAAGTTGGTGTGCCATCTTCCATGCTTCTAGACAAGGCGGATTTCAACCTTTGTCTGCCTTTCCTCTCCTTGGGCGAATTTTTCCTTTATACCATGAATTTTGATCCTCCATGTTGCTGCTATAACCTGCCATGTCCATACCTGGACTATCTGGAACAAAACCCTAATTAGGGTTACCACCTTGCTTTTTGCACTTAAAGACCTAATTTTTCAAATCTGAGGACATGGGCACTGATCATATGGCTAATCTTTTGGAACAAAACCCTAATTAGGGTTTCAATCTTGCTTTCTACCCTTAGAGACCAATTTTTTCAATTTTGACAACATGGGCAGTAATGATATGGTCGAAAAATCAAAACCCTAATCTTAAAAAAAAGGAGAAAAAACATAACCCTGCCTTTTGTACTTGAAGGCAAATTTTTTCGAATCTGAAGACATGGGCACTGACCAAATGACATGAGCAACAAAACCCAGGTTCTGCTTTAAAAAAAGCAGAAAAAAGCAAAAAACGAAAAGAAAGCAAAAAGCAAGCCAAAAAAGCTGCTTCCCGGAACGTGCCCAAAGTGCCAAAAACAAAACTTTCTATTTTTAGAAAAAAAGCAAAAAAGCAGAAATTCCTAAAAATAGAAAGTTGTTAGAAATGACCCAAAGCAATTGCGATCCTTGTCCTTCAGACCTTCTAAGCACTTTGACAACGTTCAAATGCAATTATGAGCAAGATTTCACTACTTGGCTCAAGATGACTTCAAAACTCTAACTCAAAACTCGGAGAAAATGGATTTATGAAACTGCAGAGCTAGGACAAAACCCTAAAAAGCAAAAAAACAGGGGGTCCCCATCTGCGATGGGGCAATGTGTGAAATAGGTCACAACATAGCCTAAGGAAGAAGGACAACTCTCCAAACATAGACATTTCAAATTCTTTTTGCATATTCATTGCAAAGTCTTGACACATCTCATCATTGCTACCCCAAAAATGATGTCATCAACATAAACTACAACAATCTATTAATGATCGCCTTTAGTTTTGATATATAGATTGCTATCAACAATACCTCTCTTAAAAGCTTGTTATTGTAGATGCTTATCTAGTTTTGAGTACCAAGCCCTAGGGGCTTGTTTCAATCCATAAAGTGCTTTCTCTAATCTACATAGTTGTCTTTGTTCTCCGGTAGAATGAATCCTTCAGGCTGCTCAATATACACCTCTTCTTCTAAGTTTCCATTAAATAACGTTGCTTTGATGTCCATAAGATAGACTTTGAATTTCTTAAAACTATCCAATGCTAGGAACATCCTTACATCTTCACGACTTGACCATCCTCGTTTAGTTTGTTCTTGAATACCCATTTTGTGCCAATTACTTTTTTATCCCTAGTTCTTGGGACAAGCTCCCAAGTCTCATTCTTTGCAATTTGATTTATTTCCTTTTCCATAACACTCACCCAATGTTTGCCTTCACTTGCCTCAATAAAGTCTTTGGGTTCAATTTTAGAAAGAAAAGACATATTTGTATGTTTTGATGTAATGACCAATCTTCTTCTTGTTCAATCTCTATATCTTTTTCGCCAATAATTAAGTCGCATGGATGATTCTATTGAACAAATCTAGATGGTGTCTTGAGTACCTTTGTTGGTGTTTTTGAATTTCTTTGATCACCTTCGTCATGTTCATTTTTTTCCATTTGTTCTTCATTTGACTGAATGGGTGCTTTGCTCCTTGACACCATGAGGGCGCTACCCCTCCACTTTATTAGGGGATCCACCCCAAAACCCCATCAAACAACCGCTGTCCACCTTCTGTCCCTAAATCAAAGGCCCTTGCCCCCTTGTGCCCAAAATTCGTTCCCTTGTTCCCTTGTTTTGAAACTCCATGGAACTATTCTTACACAACAATAAATGTTTCCATAGCAATGCTAGTACCCCAATCTTGGTAATTAAGGATTTCCATAGCAATACTAGTACCCCAATCTTGGTAATTAAGGATTTCCATAGCAATACGAGTACCCCAATCTTGGTAAACACACACACACACGCGCATGCGCACACACACACGGGCACACGTAAAAATATAAAGAAATATGTTTGCAAATTGCCTCGCCTTGTTGAATGATACTGACATCTGGCCACCTAATTGTTCTATAGAGCTCATGTGTTGCTTATTTATAACTGATTTGTCACAGAAGCTGGTATCAGTGTCTCCTAGTTTAATCCACTGTTCTTTGTAATGTTGTTGGGCCTTGACAATAGCATTCCTCTTTGTTTTGTAGAGCAGGTAACTCTTGAATAAGATGTTCAGCATACATTTGTCCATTGAAAGCCTAATCTCTAATTTGTTCTTGCAGGCTGCTTAACTGCTTCCTTGTACTTTTTGATTGTCAGAAAAATATTTCAAAAAATATACCTATTCTATTCTTTTGATTCTGCATGTAAAGTGGCTGAGTTTAATCATGAATCTGAGCATGGCATGTACCCAAGTGTTGGTAGCTTCACTCTGATATTTTCCTATTCAATCCAAGAAGTGATGATCTTACATCGACATATTTGTAAATATAAATATTTTTGAATGGATTGGACTTGACTTTGCCATTTCTAGTGGCCCGGGTTCACAACTGTGTTTGCTTGGATGCGGCCTGGGTGCACTGCAGGGGCCCCGGGTTCTCTGGTACACGGACCCACAGAGAACCCGGGGCCCTTGGGGTGCACCCGGGCCGCACCTGTACGTACCCAGGTGTGGACCCGAACCTGCATGGACCCGGTCTGGGCACGGGGCTTGAAACAGCTGAACCCAGTAGCGTAGGTTTTTCTAGTTGTGTTTGTCTTGGTATTTTTTTGTTACTTCGAGGCATTTGTTTTTGACCTTTTTTTTACTGGACACATTTTTAATGGTGATTTTATTGCATTTTCTACATTTTCATTAACATATACTAATACATGTGCTAAATGATTATTGTTGTTGTTAAGGCTTGGAGAGTGTTTTTTAAAACAGGGGTTGGCAGGTTAGATTATTGTTCATTTTTTCTCTCTTGCATGTGAATATAATATTCTTATTGTAGGCCTTGATTGCTTGGGAGATTGTGTTGGCTAAGGTGTAGAGGTTAATTGTAATGACTGGTTCTTGGATCTGGAATTTTATATTATGATCCAGGCAGTTCTGTGTGCATTATTTCCCTTGTGGGTGTTTAACACCACGTTGGGTTTGGGGTGGTGCCTTGAAAGGCCAAAAATTTAGAGTCAAGATAGACATTGAATTTCAACACTATTGACAACATTTCTGAAAGGTCTGCCAACCCAGCAACTAACCTCTAGTGCCAAGTCAGCGCGGTGCCAATGCCCCAATTTCTTTGCACTCTATTCTTAGTAATTTAAGGAAGAAAAACTATTTCATCTTCCCCAACATCAATTAAATTTATTTTCTGCACTTGTGTATTAAGTATGCACCATGTGCCAAAGAGTGAGTTTGGTTCTGTTCTTTGAAAGAAATTGTATATATGTTTCAATCACTTAGAAATTTTCCATGTTCAGAAGTTTCATGTTAATGGAATTTTAATTTTAGTTAGTATTGTCAACATTGTTCTCTATGTGTATGTTCTCTTTGTTCATTGTGATTATTGTTCAAAGATAACATCGTTTTGCTTCTGCCACAGTAGACCAAATTCAAAGATTTAGCATGTTGCTCCCCAATTTAATTATTTAAACCTTTGATTGCAATCAACCTGTCTATAAAGTTTAATATTTGGTACCTCGTTGGTTTATTGGGTATTTTAGCTACTAAGTTTTTAGTTTTGGCAATAAGATTACTTTTCATTTTATAGTTGTTTTGAATGTTTGCCACTTAAAGTTTTGTAGTCAGTCATTTTAGGGTGCCAATATACTTATTTTGTCTTTTTTCTATCTCAACTATCTACTGCCTCTTCCTTCTACTTCTATTTGGACTTGTTGTACCATTAGAAGGAATCATTTTCCAACTTGAATAGTATGACTATGGGTGGGAGCTCATCCTGTAGGGGGCTCAGGACATCTCTCTCAAGGAGGCACTGGGGACTTGACTTCCATTAAAGCTACTATGCTATGGAAGTTTCTAGGACACCCAATGAATTTCTCAAATATTTTCAGTTTCTTATTCATGGGTCAACGCCCAAGTAGCAGATGAAGATGGACAGTAAATCTGTTGACAATAGGGCTATGCTGTAAAAATTCAGCTCAACCCAGTATCAACAATTCATTGGTAAATTTCATGTAGGTCTCTGATATCAATGAAAAGTTTACTGGTTATTCACCTTCCTATTGATCTATCTATTCCTATAGATATAGCCCACAAACACCCATTTTAGAAATAGATATAATAGATCAAACGGATACTTTAGAAAAGATGAATATGGAAAGTCAATGTTGTATCCATCTGGGACTGGCACTAATTAGTGGCAACTTTTTATTCTCTTTTTCTGTATTTGAGGAGGTTTCAATATGCATTCTTTTTTTCTTGTTCAAGATGAGTTCACACTTCCATTCTGTACCTTTTTCTTTTTTTCAAATACAATATATGCTCTAGGCTCAGCAGTTGTTATATTTCTGAACATGCCAATGCTAGCAGTGATTCCACCAGTTGTGGGAGATCAACTTTTGTATTCTATATATACGAAAGATCAACTTTTCTTCCAATGGATTAGCATATAATGTGGAAGCTAGTTAACTCATTTGCTTAAATGAAAACTTCCTCTCGCAGAATTCTCTGCCAGAAGCCCAAACCATAATTAATGGAAGATATTTTTTGGTGGCATACTGAATCAGATTGCTCATTTCCTCACATGCCATTAAACCCATTCTACCTTTAATGAATATGAATATTACCTAAAGGAATTGTGCCTGTTTGAATTGTGAGTTAAATTCTGTGGTAAACTGGATAAAATTGACAGGCAAAAACTCCTAAGCTTGAACAAGAATTCTGAAATGATTGGTTAGCTAATTCTTACCATTTAAGACTTATTTTCAGTTAACAATTAATACAATATTCCGCATGCATGGGTGACATTTTAACACGTGTACAGCATATTATACGAGTTCATTGACAGAATTTATCATGTTTTATGTGATTACAGGAATATGGTAAGCATGATCGAGAACCTTCAAAATACATAAAACAGTGGACTGGTAAGAAACCTAAGACAGGAGCACCGTATTCATGCGATGTTGGTTATGAGCGTTTTTTGGCTCCCGAGGTTTGTTACAAAGAACACACAGCAACTGCTACTTTTTGGTCTTTCATTATAGCAGAACATAATGATGATGAAATGATTTCCTGGTTACTTTGGCTTTTTATCATGTTTGTAATGAATAAAATTTTCAGGGAGGTAAATAAAACGCATAATATTGGATATTTTGGTATAATTATTTCCATTTTGAAGTACGTATGGACAAGAAACAGAGATAACCTCCTTTTGTCTCTTTAATTATCTCCATTACCTCTTGTTAACTCGTTCTCTTTTAACATGCTTTCCAGAAAAGAGGAATTTTAAATTTAAAGGCAGGCACTGAGTTGCTGGGATTCCACAATAAACTCAAAAGAATTAAACTATGGTTTTCTCTATGACGTAGATTACTCAAGCCCTGGATTTGACTCTATTAACAAAGGCATTGATTCCCTTGTTAAAAGTCTGAGAAGATATTATATTTAGCTCATTTAGCATTGAAGAAATATTCCATATATTCAATTTTACGAAGTCATTATAAATTTATAACCATGGTTTTCACACAGACTAATCTTTACAGATTTCTGATTATTTGTTCGCACTAGGCGTAGAATAATAGCATACGTCTGTAAATGCCTAAGACTCAAACTATAAATTATACTCCAAACTCCGAATGCCAATAATGAGGCAGCTTGGTGGCTTTATAGCAAACCTTGCTGATCTGTTGCCTCATTGTTTTTAAATAATGTTGGAATCTGACCACAGGGAATTGACACTTGTCCTCTTTTATTAACATACTAAGGATGTAGATAGCTGTGAAAACATGTTATCGTGAATGAATCTCTTAGCGAGAGACAAAAGACACTTTTGAGGGACTTGAAAAGTGAGAACGGTCAAGTTAATACCTATAAGTGGCTATAGTGATCTTTCTTTTTAGATAGGTGCACATTCTACTGTCAAGTCTTAACATGGTTGATGTCATGACAGAGATAAGTGCATGTGCTCACTTTATTTAGCAACTTTATTAAAAAGGTGTTGGAGACAATAGTGTCTCAGGTAATAGGGTCCAGTCATCCTAGTTAGATGGCATTTTTCTATAGCAAAATACAAGTCATTGAAGTTCTCCAGGCATGGCCATGTGCCGTTCTATTCTCTGAGCTAGCCTTGCTGGTAATAAAGTTGGATCTCCATTTTCAATATCATAGTAACGAGACCCGGACTCGGTGCGGACTCGGCAAGGCTGACCTGACTCGGGACTCGGCCAAAAATCGACAGGACTTGGCAAAAACTCAGCAGGACTCGGGCAAAAATACCAATTTCTAGTGACTTTTGCCTAGAGTGAGTCCTGGAGAGTCACAAGTCCCTAAGACTCGGCTAGGGTCACTAGAAATAATAATATCCTTTTTGGGTTTCTTTTTTGTAAGATTCTGCATGGCTTGATTATCAATTCAGACAATGAAATGTTCAGGCTTGAGAAATTTTAAAAATTTTTGTATTCCCCCCTTTGCAGCTAGAATCTCCTTTTCATACATATAGTATCTAGATTCTGTGTCAATAAATGTCCTTGATATATAGCCACAGACTTCTTTTCTTCTGTTGGGAAATTCCTATACGAGGAGAGCAGACCAAGTTTTGTCAAAAGCATCAGCATAAAGAATTAGGGGTATCCCTGCCTTTGGTATCTGTAGGGTTGGAAGATCTTGATATCTTTTCTTGATATGCTGAACTGCCTATGTGTCTTGTTGTCCCATCCTGAATTACTATGTTTTAATTTATCCTAAATTCTGTGCCTGTCCTTTGCCAAATCATGGTAGAAGAGTGAAACATAGTTTAAGTAGCCCCAAATTCTCTGAATCTATTTTTTATCAGATAAAACATCTGGGAATTCTTCAATTCTTTGATGAACATGAGGTTGCAATTTGGTTCTACCTTTATGCAGATGGAGACCTGGGAAATCAATTCAGATTTTCCTATCTACATTTTCTTTGCTGAAAGGCAAATTCCATTTTGGTGATTGCTGCATACAATTGTTCAAGATGAAACGAATATTTAATTTATCATCAAAAAATACAATAATACTATCTATATACACTGCACAAAATTCCCTGAGATGCCTTAGTGCTTGGTCTATCCATCTTTGGAAATAAACTGGGGCTGTGCACAGACCAAAGGGCATAACATTCCATTCATATAATCCTTGAGGGACTGAAATGCAGTTTTGTATTTATGTGATTTTTTCACCTTAATCTACCAAAACCCTGATTTGCAATCAAACTTAGAAAATACCTTTTTTATTGGTAGATCTTTTGATAAGATCTGCACTAAAAGGAGTAGGATAATTAAATGGCTGTATAATATCATTAAGAGGTTTGTAAGTTTTTAATTTATACAAAATCTCTTTTTCCTTATTTTCTCGTTTGCTCTCTTGTCGACCACAAAAGTTGTGTTGGATATTTTGTCATTGATGTCAAATGTTGATGATCAAGGTTGTACAAATGCTTGTCAAGTTGCTGATTATTCATTAGATTTTCATCAATTGTTTAGTTGAGCTACCTGGTTGAGTGCTTGAGCTACTTGCCTACTTTTTTTGAGCTGCTTGGGTGTCTACTTGAGCTACTTGGGTATCTACTTGAGCTGCTTGTCTGTGTGTTTCAGCTACCTGCCGCTACCTGCCTATCTGGTTGAGCAGCTTGTGTGTGTGGCTAAGTTGGTTGGGTGTCAGCTTGTGTAGTCTCTTGCAAAGTGTCCCCATTCGCTACATTGTTGACATTGTATGATAGGACATCCTTTGGAGTTGTATTGTATTTGGTTTCACCCTCATTCATTTTGATAACTACATGGAGATGCATTTTATGGCTTCGATGGAGTGGATTGCTCTCCTTGCGTAAAGAGTACTTGTGCACTCCTCTTCAAATTGTATGGGCACTCTTTATTGAATAACCAATAACTTGGCAAATTTCACAAAACCTCTTTATAGGACAATTATCTTTTGTGTGCCCCTCAATTTTGCACTCAATACACCATAGTTCTTTATTTTCTTTGTTGGTTTCTTTCTCCACCTTCAATTCTTTCATCATTCGGAGCATGTCCCTTTGAAGTTCTTGTACTGTCACTAATTCATTATCACTCTTCTCATCCGAACTTCCATCTTTCACTTTTCTTTTATCGTGCAAGGACATTTTATCTTCACTTTCTATGTCCATTGCCCAATTGTAGGCTTCAAAATAGGAAGAGGGTGGTACTACCTTCATTTTTTTCTTCATGATGGAAGTAAACCTTCGATGAACCACTACTTTTTTAGATTGTTGGCCGTTTTTGTTTCCAATTTTACTAGCAATTCTTTAAGTCTACAATTATAAGCTTGAATGTTGTGGTGTTTACCTTGTTTTGTATTGTAATTTTTTGCTACTATTTCATTATCATTAGTAAGCCATTTAAACTCATTTTCAAAGGCCTTTAATCTACCCCATGTATTATGGAGGCTTGATCAATTTCTATATTACAATCAATCGCTACACCTCGCAAGGTGGATAGAAAATATGGTGGTCCAATTGCTTTATCATCTTGCCAATTTGCTGTCCATGTTGTTTGACAAGTCTTATAGTGCCTAACAAGACCTTTTGATCCATTGCCTATAAAATTGGGCAACTTTTGCTTTCCTCCGCTAGGGCTTGAGATGGTTTTATTTTGATGCAAACCTAGCACCTAGAATCTACTTGCTTGTGAGTTTTGACTCAAATGTTTTGATACTTCTTTCCAATTCTTGGTCATATAGCAATCCTCAACTCTTCCCTTGGCTTCAACCTTCCACGCACTTGTTTCACCTTCAAATTTGCTTTTGTACACCCTTGGCTCAACTTCTTCTCCTTCGATTGATAACCATTCAATGCCTCAAAGGCTACTCATACAATTCTGTGAAGAAACTTGACTTAGTCTACTAACTTCCCTCGTCTAGAGAAGGTTGTCTTGACTTTTCAACTTGACTATGTTGATGGGGAGGGCTCCGACTTGGGAATCATTTGGTTGTATTTTCCTCAAATGTTTCTCGTAATCTTCTCCTTCATTCCCTTTGCTCGATGATCCTTAAAGGTCGCTTGATCTCATGGTCTTGAACACCTTGTGGTCTCTTCTCGCCTTTATTGGGATCTAAGAGCGTGAATTGCTGAAATCTTAACCAATTTCTTTTAAGGCATTCACACCAAATGTTTACTGCTCTATCTTACAAAATGAATACTTGAAGTAATAATAGAGATGACAATGCATACTAGATACAAGAGTAAATTTTTTATCCGCTCATGGAATTATTTTAGAAGAAGACTGAGACAGCCAGTCAAGGATCAGCTTTGATCTGACTAGATCATACTACTTTCCTTGATGATACACAATCTATTTAAAGGACCTGACAATTACCAAGAGGAACACAACCATCAACCAATTGATGCTTATAACTACCTGAAGCTGACAAACACTTAATGCATAGTTGAATAACCAATACTATCAAAACGTAATAATAGACATTATATGCTGACTACAAACCTAAGGGCACGACCTCCAGCTTTTTACATATATGCAATTTAACTCTTGGGTTTTTGAACATACATTCGAAAGAAACTAAGAAATTGGCTATATTTTGGCTCTTGGGCAAGGCCATAAGGCTTAACAACACTTTTGCTGAAGATGAGTGAATTTTATGTCATTATTTTGAAAACAAACAACCTATAACAGCCATTTTTCACTCTTTCTGGCTAAAAATAGAGACTAAAAGTAAAGAGTGAGCAGAACAAAAGGATTGAATTTGTTAAGGGTGCACACAAGATTAAGTAAATCATATGAAGGAAACTGCTTACAAAGCTAAAACCACCATACTACACTGAAATTAGCTATACAAAGCCCGCAATTTTGAAGGAAAGAAATTTGATTTACCTAAACAACACGTACACAAGATCATAAGAAGCTTGAATAGTAATTACAGCAGCAAGATTGGCATACCAAGTTTTATTCATTCTCTCTTTTTTCCCTTCTCAATCTAAGTGCAAAGGACACTTATTTATAAGCATTTACAAAGTTATGCATGAAATATAATTAAAAAGCTAATCAATATTTTTGTGCTATGAATAGTTTGCTTGCCAACAAAGCAAGCTTATAATACAACTTTGTCCACAAGTACCAAACCATAAATCAGGAAATCTTCAAATAGACTTTTGATAAAGATAATTATCAACCAAAAATAGATCTCATAGAAGATCATCTAAAAATAGTTGATTTATAAATAGCCATTTTAAAAATAGATTTTTTAGAATGTGATTATCTCCTCAAACACGATGATGGCTGAAAATAGCACAGGTTATAAATAGCAAGGGCTAAAAATAGCCAATCTGACAGCTGGCTCCTGGCAATGATTCTGTCATAGTTTTTCCAATCTAACCATGGCAGATCCCCTGAAGAAGTCCTGAAATCTTGGAGATCAATCATGGTGCCTTGAATTTGAAAACTGTAGAGCAAAGTTGCATGAACACGGATACAGATACAAATACGGATACAGTATCGGATATGGATACGGCCATTTTTTAAGACCCCCAATATGGATACGGCTGGATATGACATTCATAAAAAACACATACACATATTTAACACAAATTTCTAAATTATTAGAGGAGATTTTCCATTACTTCAAAAGCAATATCGACACACAATTGCTACATAAATAGTTATAAGTTGATTTAACAATTTGCAATATGCAAAAATAGTAGAGCTGCATTGGAAGATAATCTAAAAAAATGGGTTGCTGAAATACAAAAACATTTCATTTGTCTTTCTCATTTGGTGTAGGTTTTGTTTATACCAATTTTATTTAAAAAATTGCATGAATGAAGTTTATTTAAATTAAATCTAGGAAGATTTATGTCAAATTTTGAAAAAATCAAATAACATAGTATTTGGCTCAGTTGGAAGTCAAGGTTTTTTGGGCATGTGTGGGTACAGTAGCTAACGTGTATCCGGGCTGTATCGGATACGGAGATACGTGTGCCCAGGGAGGGACACAGGAGTTTCCGGCTACTCTGCTGTAGAGCACATGAAAATATTAAACTTTGCTGCTCTGTCAGAAGACTGTACCTTTATGCTGAAAATCTGCTCACCGTGACTGCTCCAATCTTGCTGATATATGTTTGAAATTAGAGATGTCATGAGGTCATTCAAACTGCTGTCATATATTTTATATACTTGAAAGTTGTGGCCATTTTTTAAAAGAAAAATCATGAATTTTAGGGTTTCAGAAATTGTGTGTGTGTGTGCGCTTTTTAAATCATGCAACAACCAAGGAAAATCACAACATCTTTTTTAATGACACTGAGCAGATTCTCATAAAGAATCACGAGCACCAACAGAAATTGAGGGTTTTCAGAACCGCGACTGGTTTTCTGCACCAGTTTGTATCAGACTAGCACCTGTTTTTTATCATGAAAAATATGGTTTTTCAGCATTTTTTATTGCCACCAGGGCACATAATTTGACGGCTAGGGTTTTGGCCTATTTTGCAGGCATTGTTTTCAAAGTTAATTGTGCAAGGGGTTGCTAGGGTTTGAATTTTTGAATCAATTTTTTTGAGTGTGTAATTTCTGAAAACAGAAACTCCATTGGATAAATATTTCAGCTTCAACTTCCACACCTGGAAAGTAAAAATCCAGATGCAATTGAAGCACAAGAACTTGTGGAGAATAATAAATGGAAATGAAAAACTGTCTATAGATGCAAGTAAAGTACTAGAATGGGAAAGCAGAGATGATAAAGCCAAAGCCATTCTTGGTTTTGCTCTCTCAAATTTTGAGTTACATCATATAGATTTGGCAAAACCATCTAAGGAAATTTGGGAGAATTTGAATAAACTATCTGGAGCAGCAGCAATATTGCAAAATTTTCTTTAAAGCTTTAGCTTTTTAAGTTCAAGATGACTGATGAAGTCACCGTGTCAGACCATGTGAACAGTCTCAGATTCTCTTCTTCAACAATTAGCAGAAGTCAATGTTGTAGTGGATGATGAAGTTGCTAAAGCTATTTTTTTTTAACAATTTACCTTCAAAATTCAACAATGTCATCTTTACTCTTAGTCATTTTCCTACTAAAAGTCTGAAAGATATGATTTCAGCTCTCCTAGGTGAAAAAAAGAGAACTACCGCAGGAGATATAGAAACCCTCTAATTGATGTAGCATTATACTCAATCGTAGAAGATCTGATAAGGGCAAAAGGGGTACAAAATACTATTATTGCAAGAAAACTGGTCACATAGCTTGAAATTGTAGAAATTGGGCAAATGATGTTCTCAAGGGAAAGATTAGGGAAGCTAATCTAGCCATTGTTAAATGCTAACAATGGTGAAGAAATTGCGTTTTATTCATTTTAAAGAAGTCTAATTTTTTGAAGATTGGAAGGAATCCACTATAGATAAAGCCCAATATGGATGGTTGCCTAGTTAGCTTGGGTGTTTGTGGGTCTTGGGAGTCATACCCTTACGAGGGTCATGAGACAACTTGATGGAGCTCTATGAGTGTACCTCAACATGGATTGTTGTCCAATGGTTCAGAAGGTCCGTTATTTGGGAGTTTGGGGATATGGTAAACTGGGAATTCAGGAATTTAGCTTGGGAGCTATGTCTTTACAAGGGCTATAAGGCAACTTGATGGAGGTGCACTTGGTTGAAGAATTGTTTTCAAAGAAAATTTTCTATAGGATTCATGGTTTTGAGTTTTCTTTCTTTGGTTATGTTAGTTTGGTTTGTTTTAGTGTAGTAAGTTTTAAGAGGGGCTATTAGAGATTATTAAGACAGACTTTTGTTATAAAGTCACTTTATTATAAGTTTAGTAATTTTTAGATTATTAATCATGCATTTGTCATGCATTATTTTTATTCACTCTGAACTTTGTATAAGGAGGTGTTCATCAATGTAATTGTAGCTCAAATCTAATAGATTGATTTAGTGTTCTATTTGTTTCATAACATGTTATATATACTTGAAAAACTGTTGATATCAGAGGCTGAAAACCCTCTATGACCCTCCTGTTGTCAAAGGCTGAAAGCTCTCTACGACTCTGCTGTTATCAATGGAGTTCACTGAAGCAATGACGATCTTGAACTGAAAACCTACCACCAATCGAACAATTTGCAATTCCTTTTGAAACAATGGAGAGTGGAGATTGATGATTTATTTATGAACAAAAACTAGCTATTTCTAACTTTCTTTTCCTTTGAATTGTCTATGTATAGAGCTGCTTTTTAACTTTTGATATTTGATCAAAATCTGTGTTTCTTCTCTACAAAGTATGCCCCTAAACATATATATGCATGAACTCTAAATCTTGAAAAATCTGTCGGCCTTTATGCTAGTGTGTGCTGGTCTACAGGAGAACATTTCTATTTTAGCAAAATGATGTCCTTCAATGTGGCACACTACTCAATGCTGTTTTGCATTTTTGAGAATCTTTTTTTTTTTATATTCAAAATCGAGGGAGAACTGTACATAAAAAAGATAGCTGTCATCGCCACATGACAGCAGAAACAGAAGCTATACTAGGATGAGAGTCTGAGATTGCTCCATAGTGTATGACCCAAAAAGAGATAAAAGGTCCAAAAGTATACAACAGGGTGAATATAAGAGAGAAAGGCTGCCATCTAGGACAGAATGCCATCAATGGCCTCCACCCACGCCGTCCACCCCTGCGGTCCTTCCATCCAGACAATGTTCTTATGGCTCAGGGTGTGAGATAGCATTGCCACCTGGTCGTAGGAGGGCTTCTTGTTGTTTCTAACTTCATTGTTCAGCCTCTTGAGCGCCTCTTCGAAAGATGAGAGGTTGTCCATGTTGCATCTCCATTCGTACCCATCTTTCATTTCATACACGAACATGGTAGCGTGGCCGTCTTTCAGGAATGTCAGCAGCTTATTCCTTTCAATGTTCATGGTAAGAGTAACCTGCGTAGCAATTTTAAAAAAAGTCAGTCTTCGGAAAGATTCAGTAAGGGCCCTGGTTTGAGCTTCAAACCTGTCAGCATTCCTAACCTTCCATATATACCAGAGGATATTAGCAGATAAAATAAACCAAAAGAGATTAGCATCTTTTTTTAAGCCATGAATATAACCAGAGATAACTTCCATTGTGTTTGTAAGGTCAGGGATAGAAAAACCAAACATTAACCAGATCTCCCTAGCAATGGAACAGTCAAAGAAGATATGCCTTCTAGTATCAGAGAGTTTACAAATAGAACAAAGCTCAAAATCATCACAGCTCCTTTTTAAAGGGAGCCTATTCAGCAGCAACAACCATTTAAAGCACTTGAGTTTGGGCTCAATCGGACTTTTCCAAAGCCTGCTAAAGATTTTCTGCCACTGTAGATCAGAGAGGTCAGAGTACCATAACATATTAGCATGAATGATAATAGAGGAATCAGAGTTCAGCTTAGCATATACATTTTGTGCCTTAATTTTAGATAAAGGAATATCATCAATACATTTAAATGAAAGGAAACTATGCGAGTCCACACAACACTCCTTAGGTAATCCAAGATCCGCACAGGCCCGCTCAATCAAGTGATAGGTTCTTTTTTGAGAGGGAGGGAGGTTGAATTTCAAGCTGAGTTCTTCCCACGACGGAATATTCCCATGCTCCAGCAGATCAATGAAAAACTTAATGCCTTTGCTGGCCCAGGCCCTAGCCGAACACCCCTGTGTGAGAGCCAGAGGCTTGCCCGCATGATAAAGGTTCCACCAAATAGACCTCTCACCATGGATAAGGTCACCACTACTGGCACTAGTGTTTCCTAAGAATCCTCTAACATGTTCCCAGGCCTTCCAAATAGACCTAAACACACAGGAGCCTTGGACAGAGATAGGGAACTTACTGGCCACGAGATCGGCAAAAGGTAACCCTTTCCAGGTGTTGGCCTTCTTCGGAACGGCCCTCTCAATGTTGCTTCTGATTAGAACTTTCTAGGGCTCCTGCCCTTCCAAGGCATGAAAGATCCATTTAGCCGCGAGAGCAATACCTTGGGTCCTAAGATCTTTTAACCCAAGGCCACCAAGAGTTTTCTTCGTGTGACACCACTTCCAATTAACAGCATGTAATTTCTTATTGCCTTTACTGTCCGACCAGAGAAACCGTCTAATAGCCTTCTGAATATCGAGGATCTGGTAATTGCTAAACATCCAGGTAGAGGAATAGTAAATATTGTAAGATGAGAGGATTTTTTGGCAAACTTGAACTCTACCAGCTAGGGAGAGGAATCTATTGTTCCATTTGTTCAGTTTCTTTTCATTTTTCTCTTTAACCTAGAGCCACATATCCTTCAGGGAGGGGGATACAGAGAAAGGAGCACCAAGGTATTTAACAAGCTTGGATGGGCCACCCCATTGGTATTCAAAGTTCTCAAACCAGTCCGGGGGACGCTCCTTCCAACTAAGGAATGTTGACTTGGCCTTAGAGACCCGGGCTCCCGAAATAGAGCCAAATAGGTGAAGTTTGTGATTAAGGTGCTCTATATTTGCTTTGGTAAGTTCCACAAAGAGGGCTGTGTCATCAGCAAATTGGATGTTGATAAGTTCATTGTTATCAGGGAGCCTAACTCCGTTTACTTTGGGGGAGAGCGAGGTATCTCTAAGGAGATAGTATATCGCATCAGAGGCAATGACAAATAGGGCAGGGGCCAGAGGGCACCCCTGGTGAATGGAGCGGGAGAGCAAAATAGGAGGTGAGAGGGAGCCATTAACATCAATCTGCGCAGAAGCATCCTGCAGAAGGACTCTAACATAGGAGCAAAATTCCCTAGGAAAGCCAAAGGATTCAAGCATTAGGAGGATAAACCCCCATTCCACCCTATCATAGGCTTTTTCGAAGTCTAGGAGAAACATAGCAGCATCTTGCCCAGAGACCTTAGCCCAGTCCATAGTTTTCCAACTGGTGATAAGGTTTTTCAGAATATAACGACCTTTAATGAAACCGGTCTGTGTAGTGCATATGAACCTAGGAAGGATTTTTTCCAGCCTCATAGCAAGCATTTTGGCCAAGATTTTATAGGAGACATTGAGAAGAGTGATGGGCCTCCAATTTTTAATGAGGGCCTTATCCCCATCCTTGGGTATGAGCTTGATAGTGCCCTTATTGATAGAACCTCCAAGAGAGCCTTTTAGGACAGCCTCATTGTACACGTCCAATAGGTCAGAGCAGATCCATTCACTATTAGCTTTGTAGAATTCATTAGGGAGCCCGTTAGGCCCTGGAGCTTTATCGTTATGGAGGGAGTTAATGGCACATTGGATTTCATTAAGGGAGAAATGTCGCTTCAGGAGGCAGGCATCTTCCTCAGAGATCCTTCTGGGGATGATGGCTTGAAATTTGATTCTAAGAGTCTTATCCGCCTCAGACTCCTCAGAGGTGAATAGCTTTTGATAGAAGAGAGCAAAGGCCTCTTTAATCTTATCCAGGTCAGAGATCTCATCATTATCAATGATGATTCTATCAATTGTTTCCCGTCTATGTTTTTGCCTAAGGAGGTTAAAGAAAAACTTGGAGCCTTTGTCACCAAACTGTAGCCAGTGGGTGCGGGCCTTGATCATGGCCCCCTTGATCTTGGTTTGTTGGTGTCGTCTTAGTGCATCCCTAGCACTAGCCACATTAGCAGTCAGTTTAGGGTTGGAGGGGTCTGACTGGGCATCATTCTCCACCCGGGAGAGGTTGTTGCTGAGGATGCTTTCCTCATATCTGTAGTCTTTGGCCCTTTTCTGACCAATCGTTTGCAGGATTTTTTGCCAGGAGTTAATATTACAGTTCCATCTGTCAATGTGTGAAGTGAGATCCTTGTTATTTTTATTGATCAGTCTAATAATGTTGATGGTAGAGAGCACATCCGTATCTTGGAGGAGGCGAGTATTGAGTATGAACTTCTTAGGCCCTAACCTATTGGCGGGGGGGGGGGGCAGCTAATCTGATATGGGTAGAGATGGGGTGATGATCAGAAAGAGTGAAGGGGCAGACCATGATAGGGTTATTATAAGCGTTAGGGGCAAATGAGAGGTGGTTGAGCCTGCAGTAGATTCTGTTGGGACCTAGTTGGGAATTGCACCATGTGTTCCATAGTCCCTCGGAATCACCCTTCTTTCCAAGCAGTGGGTCAAATAGGTTTCTGACCTGTTTCATTCTATCGCAATGGGCTTTCTCAGAACCCTTCCAATAGAAGGTTGTGCCTCCCATTTTATCCTCACCATGTTCTACCATGTTGAAGTCACCCCCTATGATCAAGGGTATGTCGGGGAGGGAGGCAATCCAATCCAAGAGGGCAATTCTTTCGTTATAGTTATTAGACGCATAGATGTTATAGATCCCAAGGAGGGTATTGTTAATACTAACCGAGGCCCAAACAGCCCTGTTACAAGGGGAGCAGCCATTAGCAGTGATGAAATTCGCCCATCTGGGGCTAACAAGCAAACCAACTCCTCCCCTACCCTTGAGATGGCTGGAGCAAAACTTAATAGAGTCTTTCCAAATGACATTTAGATTGGTTTCCAATGTAAAATTAACAGATTTTAGTTCCTGGAGCATCAGGAAGTCTAGATCTTTATGGGAATCCAGAAAACATTTAACAATCCTCTTTCTGTCTGGAGCCTCCAGACCTCTCACATTCCATGAGATGAATTTCATGGTAAACAGATGGGGTAATTATGGACCTTCAGCAGCTAGGAGGCTGCTATCACAGGCAGGGGAGCCCTTGTCCTTTTTTTTAGCAGACCTAACTTTATTTTTAGACCCCATGGGCCTTCCCCTTCTAGTAGGCTTCGAGGTGCCATCTGTTTGTATTTCAAGGTCATCTCCATGCGTATCCTCCTCCAGATAGGTATTTTCTGGGAGAGGCTCTTCTAGTTCTGTAGGTGAGGGAATTGCCTTTGAACAAGGCTCTTGTGGGGGGAGCATGCTAGAGGAGCAAAAAACCGAGTTCCTAGCAACACTAGTGCCAGCACTGATGGCCTGAGCCATGGTAGAACATGCAGACAAGTCCTTATTGGAGCCACTGCCACCATCGTTACCGAGGGTGGCTTCGATTTTCTTAGAGACGTTAGCAGAGCCAACCCCAATAACGATACCGCCAGAGCATCCTCGGGGGGATTCAAAACTATTGATGATGCTTTTAACCTTAGAGGGGGTGTGCAACAAGTTGAGCTGGGGAGGCTTAGAGGAAGCTCCCCCCTTATTCAGGACTAATTGTTGCACATTCTTCCTTCTACACTTTTTAGAATTCATCACGACCTGGTAGCCATCATCCGATAAGGCAGGGGAGGCGGCATCCGAAGGTTGGAGAGGTGGAACTGCGACGGAGGGAGGGGGCAGGGGGTTCAAGGCGGGAGTGGGAGGCTCAGGGTGGGAGGAAGGGGTGGACTCCATTGCGGGCTGAGCGGACGGGATGGAGTGGTTGTTGGAGGTGGAATTCGGTTTAGTAGCATCCACGGCTAAGGCATTTTTCCTCAAAATGGGGCAATTTTTCCTCACATGACCCTCACATTTACAAAGGAAACATGCGTTCAAACCTCCCAAGAATTCCAGCGGGCAAGAGAACGCATCCTCTGCAATTTTAAGCTGAAGGGAATTGGGCAAATTAATCCCAGGAAGAATGGAGATGAGCACTCTGGCATCCAGATGGGGAACAAGGCGTGGGCTTTCATCCATGCGGATGAATTTACCGAGGGGTTCGACGATTTGGGGGATATATTACCATAAAAAGGGTGGGATATTCTTCAGAACTACCCATCAAGGGCTCGAAAGAGCCAAGATTTCTTCAGGATTAGCTTCAGGGGACCAACTTAGGGCACAAAAAGCCGTTCTCCCCACATTCTAGTATAATTTATTTAGAACCTTTGATTGCATTTCATGAGAATTAAAAAATATGATGAATAGTCCCTTTTGAATTTGTCTACAGAAAGAAAAATGAAGCCCTAATTTTAGGTTCCAATAATTATAAAACCAATCATCCATGAATTTTTGCGGAGGGCATCTATCTATATCCACACAAGCAAAGAAAATGGCAGAATCCTTTAACCTATTTTTCTCCAAGGTAATTTCATTTGCCATGGCTTCATTCGGGGAAATGGTGAAGGGATTGAGGCTGAAGCCAGGGTCCTTACCTTGTGGATCCGCTCCATTGCCATTTGCAGCAGCCACGAACCTAGCGTCTTTCGCGACAGAGCTCGAGCCTCCACTTACGGCCTCACAGAACGACTTCGGCTGCAGAGGAGGTTGGGAAGAGGGCGGCGAGGGTTGGGATTGAGGACCTCCATCAGTCTCTGCCTCCATTAAATGCGGAGCTGACGTACGCCCAAGAGGGGGCGGCAAGGGCAAAGGCAATTACGCGCTTACGGAAGCAAAAAAAAACCATAAATGCAGAGTAAAGAAGGGAGAGATAACGCAAACCAGATGGAGGAGGGAGGCCTCCTCCAGTTCCACGCCAACACCTCAAGAAGGGTCCGCAGTTGAGGTCGCTAGCACACATGCACCACCAGTCAGCCCAGTTGCATCCAGTCAGCATACTCGCATCACTAGACCGCCGAAAAGTAGCAGACCGCCATCCTCAATCTTTGTTAATTATATTTTATTTATATATTATTCTGAATAGAATCTTTTTGAGAATCTTAAACGTTACCACCTCTCAATATGGCATTCACTTGACATATTTATGTTTGCCTTCTATAAGGTGCCCACCTATATATAGAATCGCATTTTTACTTTGACAATCTTATGTTACCCTTCACATAAGTGGGTGCCTAATCATTGAGACACAATATCTGATTTGAACTTTATGCATTCCTTCATACAGGTATATGCCATCCAACAAAGCTACAAATTTTCATACCTTATTGTTTTTGTCCTTTAAATGTAATTTGAGTTATGATCTTTGCCTCATTGGATCCATAGGAAAGCTCATTTCCTAGGCTCTGCAAATCAATTGATTAGAGATGGCAAAAACAACACTGATGATCGTGACAAGGGTTCAGGTATGGCTCACAAAACAAGAAATTATAAGAACTTGACTCAAAGGATGGGGCAATCTGATATTTATTATTTTTTGATATGGGTACAACAACTAGATCATTTACTGCGTGGATGCAGAACGTTTAGAGGAATGTTTAGGTTTCTTAGACTCATTTTTCTTGGAGCTACAAGGAAGGGGGTAGAATCCTTACTTGCCATGTCCAAGTGCAAAGAACACCACTTTGAGAGACATGTAGTGATCAGAATTATGCACCCAATTTGTAATGCTGACTTTTTAGTAACAAAAGTATTGAGGATGTAGCTAGAATGGGAAACTTATAAATTAGAGCTCAAACAGTGTAGATTGGCTGAACAAGATTGAAGCAGAGAGAATCACCTTTCCCATGCTGAAGCTAGGAGCCTTTGAGAGCCCTAGGGTGCAACAACCCCTCTCCAAGTTTTCTAAACCTAGAATGAGGGAGTGACAAGGATTTGTGGAGAGCCAAAGGAGTGGAAGGAGATGAAAGTTAAAATGACCAAACGGATGGAAGACACCAATGAAAGAAAAACCAAATAATCCACTTTTGTTTCTGATGGATCCTGTGAAGGAACCTCAACTAAGTGGTTCTACCATTTTCATTAAAGTGATAGGAGAAATCTAAAGGGAAACCTCGAGAATGATGGTGGAGATTGAATAAATGCTTGCTGCTGCAAAAGAAAAAATCACACTACAATCTAGGGTGAATGGATATTTAGATTTTTTTCACCCCAACTAATAATTCCTTGTGTGGGTGAGGAGGTGAGGATAAAGGGAGTGGTCCATAATTTGATCCATGAAATTAGCTTAAAATGTATTTGTAATGTTTTTGTTAGCTGTGGAGCTGGTTATTTTGTTATAAGCAAACTGTATTTGAATAAGGTTTCTATTGTGTTATAACTTATATTTTGTTACACCATTTAATATGCACATTGATATTTTAGACAGATAATAGTAAACAAGTAACAACCCATCGCTTTAAATATCATCCACTTTTTCACTATCAATAATTGCCTAGAGGCTAGTTCCAACCCTGCTCGGGGAAGATATTTCAATTTTGCATTTCACTCTTGTCAAGGTGCAACAAACAAAGCTTGTTTAGCCAAAGCTGAGTACCACTTTTACAGGCTTTTCTATGTGAGGCATATATGAAAGCTGTGGACCCTCATGAGGAGGTTTTGGACACCTTTATTAATCTTCTGTAGCCTTCAATTTCAGACATTTGTCTTTGAAGAAAGGGCTAAAACTATAATTTGAGAGGTAGACTTTTTTATAACCTTAGGAAGCTTGTAATTAATGGCTAAAGTTATCCCTCTCTATATCACAAGAACTTTTTGCAAGATCATTTGAGGCCTTTCCTAAGCACCAGCAAAAACTAGAAAATTGGCATTTTTTTGTCTTGGAAGATTCCTCCAGCAACCTGTTCTCCTGGTTTTCCAGATGCTCCTTCCATGCCTAATTCACCAACAGATTGGCTAGTGCTTCCCACTTTATCTCCAAAGCTTTCACTGTAGCAACCCTTTTATTGGGGAATATATCCATACACGTTACGGTAAAAGACATAAAGGATACAAGAAGGCTACAAATACATGATTGATATACACAGAAGGTGCATCAAATCCTCTGACAAGTTTTTACAAATCATATTGTTATGGTGATCTTCATTGCCCAAGAAACAGACATTCTATTATATTGATGTTGCTTATTTTATAGATTTTTTTTTGGTAAAATAAAATGCCATTGCTGCACCTTGTAGCAACACTGGAAGTTTGTATCAAAGAAACAATCTGTAGAGTAAAAATCTCTATCAGGGGGCACACCATTTCACTAATGATTATTCATTTTATTCTAGTTATCAAGATAGATATGCTCCTTAAATTTACCAAGGCTGGATGGTTCATTTATGTACGTGATCTCATCCTGTTCAATTATTAGTACAATCGATATGGCCATTGGATTATTACTAACATGGATTTTGTGCTATAACTTGATAAAAGTGCTGGAGGTGTTGATATAAACAAAAAGCATGTGATGTGGAAAATGTTATCTTGAGGATGGCTAAACTTAATTTTGTCTTCCAATGAAAATCTGGGGAAAGTTGCAGCAAGTCTTTTGAGAGAGAGATCAGGAGCTTCCTTGTAGCCTTACTGTAAGTAATAAGTATTAATTATGGCACCAATAATGAGGTAGCAGCAGTTGGTTTAGTGCAATGTCTTAGTTGGGCCATGTCTCTACATGGTATAGTAAGAATTAAGAACAGAACTGTCAAAGAGAATCCTGAAATCATCATTGAGACTATTAAGCAGGTCATGCTCCTAAGCGGAGATTTGTGAAGCCTGATCTATAATCTCCTTGGACAACATTTATTTTGTTCATTTGTAGAAAGGCAAACAAGATGTGTACTGCCTAGCTATGAAGGTGTTAAAAAAGTATCCAAGGTCTCATCTTTAGCATTCCTATAGATACATGGGAAGGCTTGAATGTGTAGTGAAAAATGAAGAGGCTCATCCTATGGGTCCTCCTATAGGCAGCATTGAAATATGCATCCTAGATATAATAGATGATATTTGTGAACTGAATGTGATCACTAGGAAGTTTAAAAGGTATTTTCACTGGTTTGGGAATACGTTTCATAGGCTCTTCACTTCATGCAATCATATTTTACATGTGACCACTTGTTTTGATTACAGTTCAGTGGTGCTGTCAAGTCAGAGCTATCTACCAAATCATTGCTTAACCTGGGGGCATAATCTCATCATGGCAGGGTCACAAATTGTGCATGGCTGTACTCTCTTTGTGTTTTCTCATTTCAGTTCAGTATGTTTGTGTTTTTATTATTGCAGTAATGCAAAGTAGAAACAAGAGGAAAATGATTGTGCCAATACCTGGTAGAGGCGGTATTGCAACAGTCTCGCTTTTTAGTGTGCTAGACAAAGTAACTCTTGGCTATGTGAAATACATCCTTGGTTCCGATGACTAAGAAGATCATGATTTAATGAAGAGGAATGAAGTGGAAAGGAGGTGCAAATTGGCAAAGAAGATTAAGCATAAAATGATCCCAAGCTTGGAAGCTCAAAGTTATGATGAATTGTCAACCTTGAATCTGAAATTGGAGATTTGGATTAATGATGTATTGTTGTTTAAGAAGCTGCAGAACACAAGCAAAAACATGTGGGTAATTTGTAGTTATTGAATGAAGGCAGGGACATCAAATTAGTTAATTATGAACACTTTTTAGTTTTTTGTGCCCGTCAGTTGATTTGGCCTTAATGAGCCTTATTGATCCCGTGACAGCCAATTAGTGCCAATTTTTCTGAGAGGTGTCCATGGAAGAATGTTGTACCTACAAATTAAAGCCCACATTGGCTGACAGGAACATGCATCTTAACCTGGGTTAGCTCAGAGAGTTGTTTGTCAGAATTTTTTGTTCAAGTTATGTTTCTAGCAGCTTTTGGGATGGTGGGAGTGGGGAATGAATTTCCAGATTAGCAAAATTTGTCCTAGATTTATGGGAAGCGAAATTATATACGCACATGTATTAAAAATACAAGGAAATCATAAAAACATTTTTTTATAGATTCTCATTCATATAATTAACTATTAAATATCATATCTAAAAACCTGAAAATTCAAATACTGTTAACATCTATAACAATGACCATTGAATATTGAACTTGAAAGTTGAGCAAGAAACTGAAATATGAGTATGGGATTATGTGTGTGTATTTGTTGGTTGATTGATTGATAAGTGTGATCGAGGGGGGAATCGTGCCCTTTGTATTAGCAATTATATTTATTATCACCAGTGATCATGAAAATAATGCTTAAATATGCCTCCTTCCTATTGTAAAATTACCTTACAAGTATTTTTTATTTTTTCATGTTTTTCCAAATGTTGACCATGGTACATAGGGATGTCCCTGTGACATTTTCAGTAGATTGAAGATGCCTGTTAATGTCATGGGAACACTAGGTCAGCCCCCAGAGACCTACGCCACTTGTCCTAATCCACTTACACAAAGAAGTTAAAAAAGCGGTTAAGTCCTCAAGAAGCCAAATTCTTTTTGAAACGTCTCCAGGACACAAGGAATAATGGAGATGCATATAGGATGTCTCTGAAATGAACAGGACAGCCAATGAGGGTAGGGGACATGTTTCCGTGGAATACTGGTTTTAGCAAAGTTATTCTATTTGGTAAGGGTCTTGATGCATTTTGATATGTTTTGGCCCAGGCTGTTGGATAGTAAAAATAAGCTTGCTTTCTTGCTTTCTGATTATGATTGATAATTTTATCATTTCTTGTTTTAAGGATTAGGCATTAATTTTGATTATTTTAATGTTTGGAGACCCTGTTGAATGTTTCCATTAATGTACCATAAAAATGTGTTAGGTTTTATGTAACTTATCTAGAATACTTACTTTTATCGGTTCACATATTCTTCACTTTTTAGTTCATATTCCTTGATTTGCATTGGGGATTACAAGGTATGCTTATAATTAAAATATTTTATTGATATTCCAGCTTCATGTACTCTAAGGAGTTTCTCAACCCTAATTCAGAACGTAAGTATGCAAATGTATCTAAAAATGATTGTTTTTTCTTATCTAAATCTACAGGTATTCTTTCATCCAGAGATCTACAGTAGTGATTTTGCTACCCCTTTACCTGTTGTAGTGGATAGGTGCATCCAATCATCGCCAATTGACACAAGACGTGCTTTGTACAAGGTTAATTTTCATTAGGCAGAAAAATGCACTAAGTTTAAGATTTAACTACATACTTTTTTTGGCTATATAATCTACTTGTTAAAAGCCCAAGCTATCTTTTTCTTGCAGAAATTGTAGATATGAAAGGCTAATGTGTATTGAATTCATTTTCCATCTTTCTTGACTTTATTTCCCATTGCATGGAAGCAGAATATAGTACTATCAGGAGGGTCCACTATGTTCAAAGACTTCCAAAGACGATTGCAGCGTGATATCAAAAAAATTGTGGATTCTCGAATTGCTGCATCAGATGCTCAACTAGGTGGTGAATCCAAAGTAAGTCATTATTTTCTCTATCAAGCTACTATCATGCAATCTGTTTTCTTATTTAGTGTGCTAATTTCATCTTAATATACTCTGTTGCAGTCGCAAGCAGTGGAAGTGAATGTTGTCAGCCATCCGATCCAGCGGTTTGCAGTTTGGTTTGGAGGTTCTGTTCTTGCTTCTACCCCAGAATTTTATACGGTATTTCCTTGATCATTATATAATTCTCCATGTATGTTATGCTAAGGAGGATATGGATAATATTTTTTTGTAGTTCTACCTAGAGTCTTGAATATTTCCTAAGATCTATGTTAATGAAATTTCATCAATTTTGATTTGTGTCTTACAGGCTTGCCATTCAAAGGCAGAATATGAGGAATATGGGCCAAGTATCTGTCGCATGAATCCTGTGTTTAAGGGAATGTATTAAATGTGAAGAGTGTAATCTGCATCGGCAAATTTTTATCAACATCTAGAGAAAAAAATTCAGATTACTTTGGTGTCATGTACATAATATTTGTTTTCTTTTATTCACATAGGTTTGTCTCACCATTTTTTTGGCTGTATTTGCTGCACATTCTGCTCAAATCAGTAGCAAGAAATCAACAACAATTGGAAGGTGTTAAAGATTAGATATAATCTACAAATTTTCTCATCAATCCTGAGGAGGTGAATCCATTTATCTCCTCCCAGTGGAGTGATGAGTAAAACATTTTTGTCATTGGCTAATGTGGACGTGTCTCATGTAACAGCTTTTGCCTTCTTATCCACAGGTGATATTTGTAACATAACGGATGATCTATAAATCTTCCATATTGTTTAATAAAAAGAGCAAATCTACACAGGTTAATGTTTTTTTACAATTAAATTCTTCTTGGAAGCACAAAGGACATTCTAGAATTTGACTGTCTTGTAACTGAATAGTTAGTCTTTCTCTGGGACAGTGGTTACAAGGAGTGATCATTCTGTCTGTTTAACTATTAAATTTATCCCCTATACAATTAAGTACATCATATAATGCTCTGTTTGGACTTGGGGTCTTGTCACGTTGAGAAAAACTTAATCATGTTCTCTTACC
Source organism: Cryptomeria japonica (assembly GCF_030272615.1). Lineage (NCBI taxonomy): Eukaryota > Viridiplantae > Streptophyta > Pinopsida > Cupressales > Cupressaceae > Cryptomeria > Cryptomeria japonica. Next base: position 894,368,680 of record NC_081407.1, on the reverse strand, counting down.
AGATTTTTGTTATTTACTAATTTTACAATTGATTTCAACATGGCATTGGAAATGCATGGTTCAATAGCATGTCAAGGGATGCTTAAAATTGCACTAAAAAATATTACGAATTATTTATTATGTGAAGTTTGAATATTTAACTAATGCTCTAATCAAATAATGGAATTGTTTACAGGACCCTCTTAACAGGATGAGAGTTTAAACTTTAAAAAGATACAATTCATGCCTCTTTATCATGTAAAGTCCTTCCAGGGGTATCTAACTTAAGTAAATGACCATCTTGGGGATGGCTCAAGATGTGCAAGGCAGGAACTTTAATGTGATTCGATGCTGAAGAACCTTATGGTTGTTGATTTATATAGGGATTTTTTTGTTTGTTTGTGTGATTGATTCTCATTTCTTAGGTTTGTTTAATTAGGCTGGCATTAATCTCACATGTTATTCTACTTGACATTAAAATTGTTATATATACTTCATTCAGGATAAAATATTCGAACACAATCAATCAGGGACAACTTGAAAATGTTATTAGTAGTTGTGGTTAATGCTGCTCAGACACAAAATACAGATCACTTTAATTAATTACAAATGTAACAACGTTAGGAAGACTTATCTAAATGTTAAAAGTGGTTTTGATTAAATATATAAAAAATGTTACAGTTAATATTGCCCATAAAAGAAGAGGTCAACATCTTAGCAGTATTGAGGATTTCTTCTATTTTATCTTGTGTATTATTTGTTTATGCTCCAAAGGAATCGTAAATTTTTATCGGGTGCTCAATCTTGACTAGGTAGAAGTTGCGTTCTACCACATGTACCTGCTGAGACAACTTAAGAAAATGTGCAATTATTGTAATTGTTCTTGTTAATATGTTAATCTTGTGGGATAACATATTTATAATACATCACTATTTGAAATGGCTCCCATCTACTGCTTACTTGCATGCTCAGATTTGGAAGCCTTGCTCTTGGGACTGCTCCAACTGCGGCCATGGCCTTTGCGCGGGGTGGATCGGGGCCCACTCCCCCTCATGTGGATGCCACTGTGGTCGCTAATGTTGCTCTAGTTGCGGGTGGTCCCCCCCCTGGATGCCCTTGGGGTCGTTGCCGTTGAAGCTTTGGCTAATGGTGCTGCTCCTCTGTTTGGTGATGTTGCTATTGATAGTGACCTTGTTACAAGTGCTAAGGTCCTACCCATACCACCTCCTTTCGTTGGTAAGCGCAGCTTTGCTCGTGTGGCCAAATCTTTTGCCCAGCCCCCCAAGGGGGTTTGTCCTCTTCCCTATGCCAAGTCCTCCCTTGTTGTGGTTTGTGGACAGGATGTCGTGGATAACATTGGGTTCTATCAACGCTGTGCATTGTTGTAAAGATTCTTTGGGCTTTGGCCTTCGTTATTGGACCTTCATCACCAGGTGAGTGATTCTTGGAAGCCCCTTGTTGCTCATAGTATTGAGCTTTTTCCTTGTGCTAAAGGCTTTCATATTGCTTCCTTTGCTTCTTCGTCTGATCGTGACTTGATATTGGGCAAGTTGTGGGCTTGGGGAGTTCACTTTCTTTGTTAAGCCCTGGATAACTTCTTTTAACCCTCTTACTGAACCACTTAATGTGTTCGGTTTGGATTTGCGTTTCGAATCTTCCCCTTCATTTCTTGGAGCATTCTTGCTACGAGGCCATAGGTTACTCTATTGGCCATTTTTTTAAGGTTGATGATGCCACGACTTCCATGGGCCACTCCACCTTTGCCCACATTTTAATGGATATTGACATCTCTTCGCCCTTCCCTTGGGATGTGGTTCTTATGGTTGGGGATAGGCTTTGGACTCAACCATTGGATTTTGAGGGTCTCCCTTTTTGCTATCGAAAATGCTTCTCTACGGGTCATTCAGCTTCAGATTGGTCTCTTCCGCATCACAAAGGCGTTGCTACTTGGTGGAAGGCTACAGTTGATAACTTGATTGTTTTTGTTTTCGATTCTTATTCTGTTGACTCCTCTTTGGAGGATGAGACCACCTCTTAGGATGTGTCTCATATTGCCACTGATGCTGATGTCGATGTTGTTGTTGCTGTTCTTGAGGATTCAACTCCTATTGCTCTTGTTTTGTAGCTCTGTCCTACTCCTATCGAATCTGCTCTCGATGTTCTTCTTTTGCAGTAGCACTCTGTTGGCGTCTTTGTTTTTAACCTTGCAGGGTCCTTCGCGCTTGATCTCTCTTTTGATGGTCCTAATGACATTATTGCCTAGACTGTGGTTTGTCGCATGCAGAAGGGGAAGTCTTCTCCCCTCCCCCATACACCTTGTCAAGACTTGGGTGTCTCTCCCCTTCCTTGAGTTGGGTTATGGGTTGTTGGTTTGATAGGTTTTCCTTTGGCTTATCTGACCCTCTTTTTCCGGGGTTTGCTCTCTTGTTTTGTTGCCACTCTTACTGTCTTCGGGCTGTTGTATGAAAGGGTCAACACCCATGTTTTTGCTGCTTTCTTAATCAAAACTATATTTGTAATACATTTTTTCAGTTTAGATAGTTGACAGTTAAACTGTTTTGCTTCCTATAAAATAAAGATCTAAAAATTTCTTCAAATATAACTTTTTGAAATGCAATACTATATTTTCCTATTCCCCTTCTGGGCCTAACAATGGTGTCACAACACTAGGAAGGTTGGGCGTGAGACGTGGATAAATCTGTGATTGTGAGCACATGAGAAGCCACTGTATGTCTGTTGATTGCTGATTTGTGGTTGTTGATCTACTGAAAAATTGCATTTTTACCATACACTGGATTTTTTTGTTTCCTATTTGACTCCACATGGGCATCCATAATTTAAGTGCATTTAAATAAGTATTTATGCCATTCAAGATTCGTATAAGAGGTCATGTGTGGGAAGAGAAGCGTCTATCATGGGAATTTTTTTTAATGCTGCTATTAGCAGTGATGGAATATAGATGATAATCAGTTAGCTGCACATTTGTTGTTTGTTACAAATGATACCTTAAAGTCAAAGAAATCCAAATTTTATGAGCCGATGAATGGAAGTTGGGATTGGCAAGAGATAAATTGTTTTGCTTCATTTTTGAGTTGTGTATGTTTGTTGTTGCTATTGTATCTGTTGATATGAATTGTTTGCCTCTATTATGTAAGATTTAACATAAGTTCAAATGAAGAGGACTGGAAATTATTTTTTAAAATCTTTTTTGGTCAACAAGAAGGTATTAATACATTTTGATTGCAATTTGAAAGTTTTTATTTGCAAGGTGAAATAGGGAAAGGAGTTTTGCATGATATAATTCAAGAGAAGTGTTGGGCAATCTTTTTTGGCCAATAAGAAGGGATTGATACATATTGATTGCATGTTGGAAGTTTTTATTTGCAAAGTGAAATACACAAAAGATTGTTTACATGATATATTTCAAGAGCAATGTTTTTGATTACAGGAAAACCATGTTTTGAAGGGACCCCGAAACCCTTTACATAAGAACCTTAAAATATAATAGCGTTAAGAAACAAGACATGGCAGACTGCAAAAAAACCAGCAAAGTACTGGGCAAAAGCCAACACAAAAGCCCAACACAACCAACAACAACCAGCCAAAACAAAAAACAAACAAATTACTTAATGTTTATAAGGGCATTAGCCAATTTCCCACTAATCCCTTCCATTTCATTGATATTATCCCTGAGAATTGGGATTTCCTTGGAAGAGGCCAAGGTAGCTTTTTTCATACTCGCCCTAGTCCTTTTGGCCGCACCTCCAGGAGCACTATCCACATTCCCAACTTCAATAACATCATCATCAACATCAAGGTCCACAATAGGTTTGGAAGTGCTGGAGCCATCAAGGTATTTGGCAATTTCCTCCATATTTCTGGTCACAAAGTTGAGGATATCCGAAATCATAATCAGGAAGTTCGTCATGGCTGTCTTTCCTTCCTCCAGCTTGCTGGTCGGAACTTCCAACTTCTCCACTTTTTCGTCCATAACCTTTTTCCACTGCTCCTGGTTACTTTCACCTTTCTGTCCCTTCTCTTCCTGCTGATTAGCTATTTTTTCCATTTTATTAATTCTTTCATATACCCACCTATCAAAACCCAGACGCACATCAGACTGGTTCTTGAGCTTATCCAGAATAATCTCATCTCCAACTCTATCCTTTTCCCTGCTCGTATCCTCCTTATCCTTGTTTTGCTCAGTTTCCATTTCCCTTTCCTCTTGGTTAATCTGGTTGTCCTGCTCCTCCATAGGTTGGTTGTTAAAATTACCAGTACTTGTGCTGTGGGTAGGGTTGTTCTGATCAGAATCATCCTCGTCTCCTCTTTCCTCTTCCCCCACTTCCTCATCTTTCCAGCTCTCCACCCCGTCAGAATCATCAATCTCCATCTCACTTCCTTCTTTTCCCATATCCTCAGGATCAACCTCTGTATCCTTTTGTTTATCCATGTCCTCAACCTTTTTCTCCACAGAGGCTTTTTTAACCTTTTTACTCTGTTTCAGCTCATCCTTACTGGGCCCAGGGTCCTCACTTTTCCTCTTGCCTTTCCCTAGCGACATCGACAACCTTTTATTTTCCTGAATTGCCAAAATCTTACAATGCTCATAAATGAGCAATATAAGGCCATAATGTAGCACATGAGAAGAGGGGTTCTTACTGTGCTTGTTCAATGAGCGCGATAAGGGCCTGAAAAGGTAATAGGGAAGAGAAACCCTCTTCTCATGCCTAAAGTGATTCAGAAGCACAAAAAGTGATAGGTATGGACCCTAGTGAAACGACCCTCCACAGTGATATACTCCATAATGGCATTAAGCACACAACCCCAATTTTTTTTAATATTAGACACATCATAATACCCCCTAGACGCTTTGCCTAATTTTGCTCTCTCCTTATTTTTGCGCGGAAAGAGCTTCACAGCATTATTGGACACTTTCAGGTCCCTAAAGAAATTAAGGCCGGTATGGGGCATACCCGTGACCATAGAGATGAGGTCCGCGTCCAACTTGAATTTTACACCATGAATTTTGAACGAACCATTTTTCCAGTTTTCAGTCACTCTGGTAACCACCAAGTTAACTTTGCTTTTGTCATAATCCACCAGTTTTTCCATGAAATGCGTCATGAAACCCTTCTCCACTTTGTCCATACCTTAGGCATCTCCCGCCATCTAGAAATATTATCAGGTGCCTCTCTTCTAAGATCACCTCCCATTTTTGAATTCGTTCTGCAATTTCTCCGCTTCTGCAACTTCAGAGCAATCTTCGAAATGACACTCGGCTTCTTGAAAATGCACACCCACAAAGCGTGCAAAATTTTTATATTCTTATTTAGCACTCTGTGCTTCTGACGAGCTATCATTACCTTTCTAAAGATTTGATGATTAATCATTAATACTACCATGATTAAATTACCTTTCAAGAGTAATGTTGGGCAAATTTTAAATTACTTTTTAAGTAAAGCAATATTTGTTTGATGGGTGGTTAGTTTAAAAAAGTTGTTAAGTGCTAGTAATTGTTTCATTGGAGAATCATTATTTCGAGTTATATCCATAATCATGTGTACATTTATTGATGGCATATTGTTTCTACAAATTAATGCGCGAGCACAAAAGATTAGGCATAATTAATATATGAATGCCAAAGATGAAATATACCTCTTTTCATGCAATTCTGTAATATATATATAATTGAGAAATACATAGGTTACAAGATCAGTTACACACAAGTGCTAGGTGTTAAGCATGATGTACCTTCTTCAAGCATTTCAACAAAGCAAGAATGTAAAACGAAAATTTCCTTGAAGAAAGGTGTTGTGTTTTATAGGAAAAATGTCTAAATTTGTGGTTCAAAATTACCATAAACCAAAGTCACAAAAACCAAAACCCATTGAGTCAAAATTTGTTACTTAACCCAAACCCATTGTAAGAGTTTGGGAACCTCATAAATCAAATAGGAGCAAACATGGTCTTTGTTACCAAAGTTTTGTTGGCTTTACGTATTTGAATAAAGGTAACATGAATAAATGTCACGTTGAGCCTATATCTGTTGGTGATTCTTGTGAAATTAAAAAATCCAAGCAACAAAAGAATAAGTACTAAGTTCAATAATGTCCAAATTTGTTCCCATTGTGGACATGAGAGTTATCTTTCAAGTAATTGCTTTGATCTACAACCTTGTACATCATGTGGTTTGCATTCTCATTTTGTCAAACGATGTTATCTACTAGACCCATCTTCAATGTCTGAGGCGTATGGATTTTGGTTGGATTGATCATTCCAAGTTGAGATCTAAGGTTGAATTGTTAACCAAATCTTTTGGTATATTTGATAAGCCACTAATTGTTGAGAAGATTGAAGAAGTGAATCTACTTCCCATGAAGAATAATTTTGCTAATATTTGAGATGCAATTTATGATGATTATGACGATGTTGGTCCTTACTAACATATTTCAATTATGTGAAGCTATGGAGATAAAGATGTTGCCTCTTGTTCCCTAACTCCATTAGGGAGATCATGTTGTCGACATCTTCCTTTCTCATTTGTCAAATGGAGGAATCTTGTATGCATGTTAGATTTGAGTGGAGATTATAGATTGTTGACACCTAGTGATTCCACAAAGTTGCACCCAATGTGTGTTGTTTCAAATATTGTTTAGGTGTTGATATTATTGGTGCACAATTGATGTTTATGTTCCTCCATAATGTGTTAATTGCATCGATGTGTGCTATTTTAGATATTAATATATTGATAATGCAAATATTGGCCACTAAAGTTTGGTCATTTTTTGACTTGCAATATGGACAAAACAAGTTCCAATTTGCGACTTATCAAAGTATTACACCTATTAAAAGTTGAGGCCTATGGAAGCAACATGTTCATTATCACAAGCCTCAACTTTTAATAGATGTAATACTTTGATAAGTCACAAATTGGAACTTGTTGAGGCATGTGGAAGCAACATGTTCATTATCAAGGATAATGGTGTATGAAACCTACAAGTAACATTTTCAAAAAAAGGGCTCTCCCGCTTGCTGCAACTCGACCATTTTCGCTCCTTCTCCCGACTGCTTCTCCCTCTTTGGCTGGCGTTCTGGCTGGCTGCATGCCTGTGGTCTCTGGGGTGGAGGTGTGATTGGTGGTGGTCACGTTCCCTCCATGACCTCTTTGTCGTTTTCCTTTGTGGCGGCTTATGGTGTTGCTGCAGCTGCTAATGGCACTGCTCAGTCCTCTGTCTTCCTTGGCATGCCCTCGTCATCCGATTTCCTCCTCTTCTTTCTTGTGTGGGGGTTGTTGACAACCTGGTTGGTGTTTGTTCTTCTGTGCCCTTGATGCTTGCCGATGGTTCTGCTCTCCCTTGTGTGGACTCGACTATTGTGGGGGTTGTGACTGGGTGCCCTCCCCAACCTGTGGATTCCCTATCGGAGGGTGTTGCTGCTATTGACTCTTTGCGTAATGCTTCTCAGCCGGTTGCTACGGGTGCTATGGTTCCGCCTAGACCTTCTGTTACTGGCAAGCACAACTTTGCTCGTGTTGCCAGATCTGCTGCCCAACCCTCTAGGGGGGTTCATCCATTTCCTTGTGCCAAATCCTCCCCTATGGTGGTTTGTGGGCAGGATGTGGTGGACAACATTGGGTTCTACTAGAGTTGTGCTTTAGTGTGCAGATTCTCAGGGCTCTGGCCTATACTACCGAACCTCCATAGCTGGGTGAGTAACTTTTGGAAGCCCTTGGTGACTCACAATATTGAGCTTTTTCCTTGTGCAAAAGACTTTTTCATTGCTTCATTTACTACTCCGGCTAATCGTGATTTGGTTTTGGGTAAGTTGTGGGCTTGTGGAGTGCATTCTCTCTCTTGCAAACCTTGGTCAACTTCCTTCAATCCTCTCACTGAACCGCTCAATGTGCGTCCAGTGTGGGTTCGCCTTCCTAATCTCCCTCTTGATTTTTGGGAGCATTCTTGCTACGAGGCTATCGACAACTCTATTGGTTGTTTCTTAAAGGTTGATGATGTGACGTCTGCAATGGACCACACTACCTTTGCCCACATCTTAGTCGATATTGACATCTCCTCGCCTCTTCCGGGAGATGTGGTTCTCATGGTTGGGGATCGGCCTTGGACTCAACTGCTGGACTTTGAGGGTCTCCCCTTTCTCTGTTGGAAATGTTTTTTTATGGGTCACCTTGCTTCGGATTGCTCCATTTCTCGCCATAAAGGTGTTGCTACTTGGTGGAAGGACACTACTGTCAATCACTTGACCATCCATGTTGTTGATCCGAATCCGGATGAATTCTCTCGTGAGGTTGAGGTGCCTCCTACTATTGATGATGTTGCAATTGATTCCACCGTGGCCCCTCTTGCCCCCGTGGGCTCACCTATTGTCACTGTTGACTCGTAGCTCTGCTCTCCACCTACTGGTTCTACTCCTGATGCCACTCCTCTGTAGTAGCTTGCTATTGATCCCCTGCAGCCCCTGTTGCATCACATTAGCTAGCTTTTCCCTGCAGTAGCATAACATTGGCTCTAGTGACGGTTCCCAAGCTGGATCCTCACTACTTGAGTATTCTTTTGATGGTCCCAATGATAGTATCGCCTGGATGGTTGTTTGTCGTAGGCGGAAGGGGAAGTCCTCCTCACCCCCCCAAACTCCCCCTGGTCAAGGCTTGGGTTCCGCCCCCGCCCCCTTGCGTTGGGTTTGGGTTGTTGAAGGTCTGATAGTTGTTTGTTTGGGGTTTGCTCCCATATGCTTTTGTGTTGTATTGCTTGTGGGCTTTTAGTTTTTGATAGTCTATGACTATGTTTAAGGGTCGACGCCCTAGTTAACGTTGCTTTTTTTTAATCAAAAACATGTTCATTATCAAAATTTGAGACTCTTTAAAGCAACATGTTCATTATTAAAAATTGAGACCTATCAAAGCAATAGGATCAATTATCAAAGTTTAATCCCTATCAAGGTAATAGAGTTAGTTAAAACAAATTTTAAGACCTATCATACTAACATGATTCTCAAAGAAGCTTTTGATCAACCGACAAATATTCTTACCAAAGTGCTTGGCTTAGAGAAGTTTGAGTAGTTTAAAATACTCCCTGTCCTTCAAATTAAGGGAGTATGTTAACATCTTAATATTTTGGGTAACATATTTGTAATACCTTTTTTTTAGATAGTTATGATCATTAAACTGTTCTATTGACTATAAAATAAGGATGTAAACATTTATTTTGAAAGTACCTTTCTAATATACAATGAAATATATTTTCTTATTCTACCCCTCTTGGGCCTAACAATTTCGATATTTGATGGGATTAAGATTGGAACCTAAAGTACTACATTACCTAGTTTCTCTATTATTGGTCTTGAGAGCAACATTTTGAGATGATCATGATCCATAAATCACATGGAAGGACATTAAAGTGTACAAATTTTTCTTATCAATAATGCTCTTAATAACATTTGATGACAATAAACAACTTAAATTGTGGCTCGATTTATGCTACCACAACCTACCTTTCTCATAACTATCGTGTATTTGACCATATGCCTTGAAGCCTTTTAAATCAACTACAATAAAGGTTCATAGTGATTTTGATTTCTCTTTCTTTTAATTGAAATTTTGAGTTTTCGAATATAACTAAACATACATGAATTTTTTTTTATTATTAAAAAGCAACGTTGACTAGGATGTCGAGCCTTAACATAGTCAGAGACTACCAACAACACAATAACAACAAAAACCTGTTAGACAGGCAAACAAGGGAGCCTGGAAGACCAAAAACATAATAGACCCGAATTAAGGAGGAATAGAAACATCCGCGCCTTGATTGGGGGAATAAATGAGCATTGTTATATTACCAATATTATAATGGTTAAAATTGTATACCTTGCACTTTTCCTCTTCATTTTCTAACGATGTAATTTTTGTGAAAAGTTGGCATATAGCCTAAAGCACACTTGTTCCCATTTCTATGTGGTCTCAAAGTCAAGTCCAATCCTTAGTTCTATGCATTTCTCACCTAGGCTTGATCCATAATTTGCGTGAATAATCTAGCTCAAATGTGTGATTTTTGAAAATGGTCCATGAACCTTAGATTTCAAATTTGAATTGTCCATTCTAACCCTTTCCACTAGTGTTGTGTTGACTCAAAGCATGAAACATTTAATTTGTAGCATTTGGAATTGTATTTAAGAACTAATCATATTTCATTTTTACACACTACCTAAACATTTAGTACACATTAGAGATATCCAACCATGATTAGGGCATCCATTATTGCATTATTTGTTTTTACCTACATTTAGGACATCTCTTGCATTCTTGCTTCTTAGTTTCAATCATTTAAAAAAATTGTTAACTTGATATTCCTCGGAGTTTGACCAAAAGAAAACATATTCCCTAACCATTTGAGTACTCTTGACCATCACCAAAATTTATAAAAACCAATACATACATTCAAGTCATATTTAAGGTGAAAAATGAAAGATCACATATGCACATCATAAGACCCACAATAGTGTAAGTCAAATCTACAATGTGCTATTTCCGCTCTGTCTGCATTGGCTGCTTTATCGAATGTCAGGGAGGGTCAGAACCTTCCTCGATAAGCTTGTGTCGTGTTCTCTTCCTCGCCATGCAGTGGGTTTGCTAGAATGTTGTGATGGATTTAGCGTTGATGCTCACTAGATCCAAATCTCAGATGTTTTACATCTTGTTTCATCTTCCCCCGTGCTGGTTTTGGATCTTTCACCCCTTTCTCTTGGCGTTGTTGCTCAGTGTTCTGCGACAATGGCTGGCTACTTTTTTGGGTTTCCTTCCCCATCCATGTGTCTACTCGAGTTAAAAGGGATGGAATTAGCAGGTTACCAAGTTGATTTAAATCTTCTCCCCCTCTGGGTGTGTTGCAAGGTAACGATGCTGGGGTGGCCTCCTCTCTTGAGGCATCACATGTTCCATTTAAGTTATTTTAGATAGAGCTTTTGTTAGTTTGTAGAGAGTCTTTTTTTTTAACTTCTAAATATTGATATTTTTATACTCAAAGCAGTAAAATTAGGGTGCTGGTTTTTTACACTTTTTACACTAACTGTTCAAAGGCAGATTTAACAAAATATTGATGCTATTCTTTGTTGGGCTTCTAAATTCATGTAGAAGGTCAACTTCATGCCACGATCTTGTTAAACAAAATATTAGAATGTAGATGGTCAACTTCATGCCACGACCTTGTTAAACAACTTCCTTTTATTCTCCTTCCAATCCATGGAGGACTTTTCAAGGGTTCTACATGGAGTTTCTTGGTTTCTTGGTAGAGCTTTTCTCCATATATCTAGTTGGACTACTAGCTTTGATGTTACTGAGGTTGACTTGATTTCTTGACGGCTAGGCTCCCTAAGCTCTAATTGGTATTTTGGGATAATTGTATCATTTAAGGTATTTCTAATGCTATTGGTCAATTTGTTGTCATTAATAATGTTACAAAATCTTGAAAAAATTTCTTCTTTGCTAGATTTTGTGTTTGTGTCAAAACTGATAAGGCTTTTCCAAGTAGTATAAAATTATGCTCCAAGCTAGGGTTTTTGGAGCAAAAATCTCTTTATGAGTCCTCTTCACTAGTTGTGTACTCTATGAAGAGGCATGAAGGAATGGTTTTGGATTCCCTTGGGCAATCCTTTGAGGACAAGGGGCCTATTAGATTGTGCCCTTAGTCTTCGTACTATGGGAAGGTGCTAGATTTTGTGATGGGGGTCCACTCCAACATGGGTTGTAGTTTCCCTGGCAAGGAGAAAAGAAATTCCATTGCTATGATTGAGAGCACTTTGGCTATGACTCAAACCCCTTTGGTGAGTTTATTTCAACCCACCTTGATGGTTTGAAGTTCCTCTTTTTTGTTTTGTTGTTTGTTTGGGTTTTTTTTAGGTTTGTTATGATGTGGTTGGTTGTTCCTTTTTCTTTTGCATTTTCTATTCTTGTAAAAGGTTTTGGGGTTCGTTTAAACCCAATTTTCGATTTATAACTCTGGTCAAAAGCATTTTGCCTTAGTTTCAATCCCACTTCTCGTGAGACTCATTTTCTTCACCTCCTTAGCTACTTTGTAAATGGGTCTAGGCCATTCCTGTGTTTTTGCTTTAATCAAAACCTAGGGTAATTTGTTTATGTTTGTTTAATTATTTTACCCTATGACCATATAAATATATAAACACATGTAGCAAAGGAAGATTTCATCCCTATTTGCCTAGGAAGTGGTATGATGAAAGAATAAGGATCCGGTCAACTATTGAGAGCGGGGGGGGGGGGGATCAGTAGATGGAAAACTATATAAACTTTCACCAATCTCAAAATCAACCTCTCAATGCAAACTCTAAACTGACAAGTTAAACTAGTTGACTGTTATAGCAGACTAACAATAAAACATCTCTGAAACTCTCAAACCATTAACCGAATCATTCAAATACTTTACTAACAGTAGTTAAACCTCATTTCAGATTGCTGTCAGTTAACATAACATGTCAAAGTGGATTTAGCAGTTAAGAAATTCAACCATAGTAAACATAACCAAAAAAACATTCACCACTTGACACAATATTTTTGACGTGAAAACCCAAATGGAAAAAATCACGGTGGGGATGAATACCCACAAGTATTTTGAACCCTTCTGAAGTTCGCCCTATTAGGAGCCAAGCTTGTTACCTTCTGAAGTTCGCCCTATTAGGAGCCAAGCTTGTTAAAGCTTTACAATAAGTCTTGTTAAGAACGGATTCTGTTAGGGACCACCCAGTTAAGGGATTGACTATAATGCCCTATTAGAAGCAATACCCTGTTAGGAGTAACCTCGATAGAGGATTTGAAATCCAAGCTAAAGGATCACCTGGTTAGAGGATTTGAATAACACTAAGCTTGTTAGAGCTTACCCGGTTAGGGGATTTAATTGTTGTAATTGTTAGAAAACAACAGGGGTTTGCTGATCTGATTGAATAGCACTACACTTGCTTGTTCAGATCCTTTTCATGCTCCTATCTACCTTTACACAAACTACAGATACATCATCTGGTTCGGCAACCACACTCTCACTCTCTACTACAAATTGCCAACACTTCAACAAAACAACTCATCGACCTTATAAACAAAACAATAGGTCGGTAACACATCACAAACCTAATTCTCTCATAGAGATTACAAACAAATCAGTTCAAGTATGATTGTTGGATTACATAACAATCACTGCACATCATTCAAGATAATCTCAACTGCTCCTTGATCACTGCTTCATCGAACTTGGTAACTCATCACGTGGTTTACATTACATGCAATGAACTTGCTCATTCCCAAGATAAAAATCGTTATCTCTATGTGCCAAAAACCATTTGAAACTCTTCTCATACAACATGCATACGTGTCATAATCATTACCGCTCATCATCAAATCATAAACCAATACAACCCATTCACCAAACTTCATCGGTTATGGTTTATCATATCAATGGGTAGGGTTTACCGGTTCACCTGTCCATTACATAGTAATACTGGTTTTCTCCATAAATTCACCTACTGGTTGCAGTTCCCTTCACTAGCTCTTCTTACCAGTTAGAAAACAACATTACAATAACATCATTATTACCAGTTAATTGACATTAATGACAACATAAAATTTCATTAATGCAATCTTCATGCAAATACCAACATTAAACAAATGTAGCGAAGGAAGATTTCATCCCTATTTGCGTAGGAAGAATAGAAAAGTAAATTTGGCAATCCTATTGCCACTTCTTCTAAAACCATATTATTCCACATGGGTGTGAGAAATTTTTTAATATTTTGAAGGCACAAACAAATTCTACCCCAAAAGTACAATGACAAGAGATAGAAAAGGGCGCCACATCCATTCCTTGCATCTCAAGTAGATTCATCAATAGTGGCATATCTTATCCTAATTAAATTCAATTACTTGAAGATGGTTTCAAACTACACAATTTGGATGAAGATGATCCTTCAATATTGTTGGTGGAGATTGGTAGCATTCAAGTGCTACATAATTATCTATGCACGCTACATTTTTTAAGTAGTGCTACTTGGGCGGAATACCCTTACAACTTTGGCTACTATTCTACTATGATGATATAATTCCATTCTTCTTCATATAATTTAAATGATTATTTTTACTAGATTTGATCATGTATTTTATTGAGATGATCTTTTTCTACCATGATTACAAGATCCTTCACAATTATCATGCTCATGCCTTATGATTCTATGCTTGCCCATTTTATATTACCCATGATTATATCTTATGTTCACATGTTTTATGACGGCTATACTTTTACTGGCAAGTTTATCATGGTCAAATATCTCACACTTGTCTATGCTTACAAGATTTTTATCTAGCATATATGACTAATTTCATAAGCCCTATTCAGGGTATCTTTGGGGGCCTCTTGCTACCAATTAGTATATCTACTTTCATGAGTATACCTATACTATCTTCTTATGGTGTCATATGATATGTTATGATATTTCTTGGAAATAAACACAAAAATAAAAAAAATCGCATACCACTTTGAGAGGTGATTTCCAATAAAAATAAAACAATGTATGAATTTGATTTTTCAAAGTTATGATCTATTGGGAGAGTCTTTATCTTCCTTATTTATATGCATAACTATGTAGCGACACACCCTTCATCCTAATTATGTCATCTTAACGAATAATTAAAATTAATAAATGAAATTATTAAGGTTAAGCATGCCTCAAGTGCTTGTCTTTATTATATTTAGAAATATAAAATATTAGTATCAAACATGATACTATCTTTATATTCTTGTATGATTACTGAGCTTTCCAAATTTATGCCATTTAACATATTTTTTCTATTCTCGAACTTAATTGCATTAATTATATACAATAATTGGAGGTGACCTATAAGGGACCGCTTAAGATTTATTTTTGAAATATAGTTGTAATGACTACCACATAATCGATGCCAATTGAGATGGCACCACATTACTTTTGCTACCCTAAGAAATATGTATTGTTGATACCCTATGTGATATCTTGTTTCCCCATAAATGGAACATCTCCTAATCCTATCCTTTCTTTCTTTTTCCTTTTAATAATAAACAACATATTCTTATTTTATATTTCTATATGATGTTACTTATTGATTCTTTTTGTTTTGGTTTGAGTTTCTAAGGCAAACCACTCATTCCAAGGTAGTGTGTTCCGAGAAGTAACATTAATATCCTTTTTTGCATCCATTATGAGTGAATAAATTTACTTTCATGTTGGCTACTTATTTTACTTTCTAATGACGAAAATTGCATAAAATATGAAAATTCTAATAGAGGGTGAATTCTAATGATGAAAATTGCATAAAATATGCATTTTCCCTTTATTTTGGTCTTGCTTTGATGTACTCTTCTTTGTAATGAAAAGTGTGCACATGACATGGTTTTGGTGGAAAGTTAGCTCATAGCTTATACCGTAAGTGTTCCAATTTTTTATCACTCCTAGGGACTAGTCTTGATTCTTAATTTTATCCTTTCCTTATGTAGGGTTAGATCCATGATTTCCAAATACAACTAATGTTAGATGCATGATTTGTGGAAATGAACTTAAAAATTTTAGATTTCAAATTTGAATTTTGGGTTGACATTTGTTAGCTTGAAGTGTAAAATATTTCTTTGTGTCTTTCATAGTTGTGTTTAAAAGACTAATCCTAGTCTGTTTTAAACATATAGTAAGTAGACATTTAATGCACATTAGAAGCATCCATTAGCATAATAAGAGCATTCATTATTGCATTATCTACTTACATCAACAACTAGAGAATGCTTGCCTACTATTTTATATCATTATGAAAAAATGACTTAGTATCCTTGAGAGTTTTGACCAAAGGAGGACTCAATTGTTGGCAAATTCCCAAAAATAATTGTGGCAACAAATACAATTATTCAAGGTAGACTGAAGGCAAACATCTAGAGATTCTAGAGATCAGATTTACGCATCTAATTAGATTGACACTTGCATAGATCAAATTTATTCCATAATTGTGCTTGTGACCCTCAATGATAAAAATAACTTTTCATAATCCCGAATGTTCATTTGAACATTGTTAAATTTTCTAGACATTGAATCACTTTCAATCATGTGCAACAACATATCTACAATGAATATTTTAGAAAGTGCCTTCATTTCATTTATTTAATTTTTCATATTTATCTACCTCTTTATTCAAGATGCATAAGATACTTTGCTATTTATGTTTGTTTAATTATATTTAAATAGGACCATTTAAATAAAAAAGGGTTTCATTCCTCCTTTTCAAATACTTTGAAATATAATAAAATAATGTACTCATCCAAAAAGGATGAATTTAGGATTTCCTAAATTGATTTGGCGGTAGGGGCACATGCTTAGCATGTGTTTCTCTTTGCCTTCTAACCAATCTACTAAGATAACGACTCATTGAAATATCTATAATTTGATCTTTGAGATTTTTCAAGAAATCATATCTTTTATCAAAAAAAACTTGACAATTGATAACACTTCTTCAAAAATTCAAGAATCATAACTTCACTTTATTTCTAATTAAAAAATACTTACTGCTTTACACCAATTTGTGATCAACTCTTTAAAGAATCTTGGTGACAAATATTTTTTCAATTATATGATGACTTAAAAAGAAAGCTTTCATTAAAAAAAAAAGAGAAGTCTAAAAGCAAAATGTGCTTTGAAGTCCTATGATAAGAAGGTTAAATGCTCTTTGTTAAAGTTTTACTAGGATCTAAGCGTTAAAGCCTTGCATGTCTTGTTTTTATTTGATCTATTTTATATCTCTAATTTTGAAATATTTTTATTATAGTTAAAAAGGTTGGACACTACCCCACATTATTTATATATAAATATGAAGTGACATCTTTTTCAATGGATTCCCAAGAATCCTAAGACAACTAACATGAAAGAAATTGATGATGGGGATTTGACATGCAAATATTTATGCTACTAAACCATGAGATTGGCCCTAAAAATTGGGAAGGCCTAGGGTTAGCCCCTATAAAGTTAACTCAATACTACATTTTATTTCAATTCTTTTTCAATAAAAATTCCTTTTTATAGGATTCTTAGGCATTTTTATGGGTATATATATGTGTGTTTATTTAAAAGAATTTTGTAATAGTTATATTAATTAAATTAATTTAAAATATGTTAAAAGTTATTGTTTTAAATAAATTGTAATGATAAAATTTGTATATTTATGTTTTTTTTTTATTGTTGAGTTTTGCGATTTTTAGTCTGATTTAAGTTTACGGGAGGTCACAAGATGGAACTCTTTTCTTAATCAACAAATTCAAGTAGGAAATGACTTATTTAACTTAGAATCTACTTACTCAACTCAAATCTACATAGAAGCCACAATAGAAGTTCAAGAGTCACCACTTGAAATCCCAACACTAGGTGTCACTTTGAGGATTTGAACATGGATTTCCATCTTGAGAACCTTATGGCCTTGCCACTAAAGCACAAGCCCATTGACAAAATTTGTATATTTATGTTAATTGTTATTTATTTTTATGTTTATTTTGACAGAATGACACATAGTAATTATATATTGATAAATGATGAGATCTTATATAAAATTGGGTTCATTTTCTTATGTCATTACTTATCTATTACATACATTTCCATATCCTTTGTTTAAATCCTATGCATATTTATGCATATTTCTATACAATATGATTTTATGTATATTATTTCACCCATATCCATACGTTCATTATTCACCTTGCCCTTACGAGTTTCATATGTTAAGTTAATCCCATTGAAGTGATCATTCTCCATACAAAATACGTCTATGTCCCATCAAATACATATGTTTGAACATCTCATCACTTAGGAAATAATTAAAATGTTATTGAAGTGTGTTGAAAATATAATCATCAAAATAAGTTATGATTCAAACCAATGACTTACATTTGTTAGTGCATGCATTAACCAACTTTTACTCAATGCATTGGCTTACGTTTATTGAAAATAAAATGATATTTTGACTAACCATGCATGGTATGGATGAATGGATGATGGAAAAACATGCATACTTAATGGCCATAGGTGCATTCTATACATAAAATATTTAGATTCTAGCCAATCCCACAAAATCAATATTATTCCTGGACGCCTATGGATTAGAACCGTATATATTGAAAATTTAAATTCAATTTCCAGTTAACTCTTAGCTATTCCTCCCACTTAGTGTTAACTAAGCATGCACTTATGTGATTTATTGATATCTCCTTGTATCTAAAGGCATTCAATTATTTTCATTTATCATGCTTTTTTTATCTCATCCTCTCACATCCAATCATTCACATACAAGAAGCATGTTGAAAACACTTAAATTTGAGTGTTAAACCTAATATATAAACTTGTACATAATCATTCTAGGTCTTCTAAATGATTGAAACTTGTTTGCAATCATTTGTATGACTATACAACCAATCATTTTGGGGGGTTGAACTAAGAGAACATTACCCTAGTGATTTGGTATCCCTTTAATGTATTTTTAATATTATTAGTTTTTATAGTAGAGTATATGTCAATATATCAGGTCAACCAAGAAGTAAAAGCCTACATTATACCATATCAAATCCTTGGCTAGAGATCAAATAATTTCTTAGGAAAATATTTCAAACTTGTAGACTTGATGCATTAGAATACAAAAAATATTCCAAATTTGAGGGAACATGTATACAAAAACATGTGATCCCCAATCTTTGTATTGTCCATATTCTAATACTATGGATGATGAAAATGTGAATCAAACAAGGATTCTTAGCATATCTCCCTCAAACATGTCTCTGTCTCTAGCTCTCGCAACTCTTTCTCTCATAATGTTTTCTCTTTCTCCCATCAAGGATCCTCTTCTAGCCTGAGTTGCTCCTTTGACTCTTGATTTTGTTATTTTGCCTCCTTTGATTCCTACATCCACTATGTTCGAGATAGGTATAACTAGGCATGGCATGGTTCTAACCAAGGGTTTCATTGTGATTTATAATTCAACCCCTTCCTTTAAGCCACCCAAATTTTGGCATGGGTCTGCTCAAGGGGGTAGGTATTTTTATTCTTCTACTAATTCTCAATGAGATATAGGTTCAAATGGGCTTATGATAGGGAGACTCTCTCAAAAGAGTTGCAATTTGGTTTATACACTAGGAAAAGGTGTTATTGTGGGCTTCCTTGTTTGTTTTATGCCCCACTCTCCTTGTGTGAGTCAATCACAACACCCAAAATCCTTTGGAGAACTCTCTACCAATTAAGTTGCTCCAATTGCTCAAATCCAAGGTTAGAACTCACATGAGTAAGTTCAACCTCCAACATGCCTATTCGATGCTCTTCACTTGTAGGGGATTAGGAAGGTTTTGAGATGGTTTATCAACTCCCTCCATACGGTTTTGATGTTTTCTCCCTTTCATTTCCCTATCGTTTTCATAGTTCCTATTATTAAGGCCTTGTAGCCCTATGAGCCCCTTTTAGCCCTCCTTTTACGGTTCTTGCTCTTTGGCTCTAAAATATTCCAAAGGACCCCTCGAAGCTTTGCTGATATGGATACCTATTTGGACACCCTTCAATATTTCAAGGTTAGATGGTCTGTTATGTCCGTACAGGTATGGTCCCCAAAATGGCTCTTTTCAAGGGTTTTAGTCTTGTATGCTTTCATCAATGGGGTTTGTAGATCTCCACACCCTATAAAGCCTCCATACTCACTCTGAGGATCTTCCTAACATCCAAATTCAATACCAAACACTTGGCACTAATAGATTTAGTCACCCTTGCAAGAAATAAGGAAAAGAGCAGTCATGTTCCCTAGCCGGGCTATAGCAGAGCTCGCTTAGGGCATGATTTTACAATGATCAAAAGCAACTTCCAGGACACAAAATTGAGTATTTAAACTATACACAGACTCCATTACTTGAATCCCAAGGGTCATTGAGAAACTACAATGGGAATTCAAGATGGAGCCATTTTTAGGGCCTTAACCCCTTTGCTCAGACCGAGAGTAGTGCAAACAAGAAAGAATTTTAATACACCAATTAAACCTGCACAATGAAAGGACACAAATAATTTTTAAGCACCACAACAACACGTGCTAAGCATCCATGAAGGTACAATACGTCCATCTGGTACAGACTGCAATAAACAAATTATAAATTTTAGTGAAAAACCAAGAAATTACTTCAAGTTGCTAATGAAAAATTCAATCTTAGAGCTTCCAACTCCTCTACAATGTTTTGAGTGGCCTTATATATGCATAATAAATCAAATCCAACCGCCAATCAGACCTCTAACTACCGATTTGAGCATTTTTCCAAAATTGCTCACATTTTGACAAAATGTTGTCAAGTCGCCATGACACTTTCTCTACAATGCATTTTGTCAAATATTGCAAATCTTCACACTCTTGACCCCATAGAATGATTTCCTAACATAAAAAAAAAACATCTTCAAAAGCCTTATGAGGCCTTACAAGGAGTTTTACAAAATTTGCTATGTGGTGCCATTTAAGGCTTACAAAGGCACATAGGCCCAAAACAGAGTAAATAAGATAAGTTTAATGAAAAAGCAAACTAAAAAAAAAACTCAAAGAATAATTTTGGACTCTTCAATATTCCTTTATTCAACCATTGATCCAATGAGGATCAGTGACACCAAAAATTGAAAGTTCACTAAGAAACCTCAGGTGTTTCTGCACTAGCTTCTCACCTATTTGTCTTCCCTTGGTGATGTTTCTATCAAGCATCTCCTTGTCCCTGATGCTTCTGTGTTGGGTTCACCTAAGGTCTCTTCATAGGTGGAAACCCTAGTTACTTTCTCTCCTTCTCAAGCACCTTCTCTGCTTGGTCCACTCTTAGCCAACCTCAATGTCCAATTGTGGAATTTTTTTTATGTTGGTTCATGAATGTTGAGGAATCCACTTTTCATATGGGGCATTCTACGGTAACACATATATTGGTGGATATTGAAATCTTTAATCCTCTTCAGTGGGATGTGGTTATGATGATTGAGGATAGGCCTTGGTCTCAACCATTAGATTACAAGGCCTCCCCTTCAGATGTCAGTGTTGCTTCCCTACTAGTCACTTTACTTTAAATTGATCTCTCTCATTAAAATGCTACTACTACCTAGTGGAAGAATGCTAATGATGATCTTGGTTTGGAGGATGGCTCCTCTTAGTATTCTAATTAGTGCCTTGCTTTTTGGTGTGGCTATGGCATGCTCTTAGGTCCCTATTGAGGTTCCTCTTTCTACCTGTTCCGCTCTTGTTGTGTTGGTTGTTTCCTCTCAACCTCAATCTTCTAAGTGGTTGATGGTTTCCCTCCTCTTGTTTCCCTGTCACTTGTTGTTGAGCCCCTAGTGTGTGGTTCACCTCTTGTTTACCCTTGTAGTGGGATCAAGGATGATAATATTGATTGGACTATAGTTCGTAGAAGGAGGAAAGGTCCTTCTACATCATCCCATAATCTTCCTTGTATTGAGGAAGAAAACTCTTTAGTATAGGTTGCGACCCTTGTTTCCTGACAGTTCTTTTCTTCTATCAAAAGCATACATGTAGTTAGTTTTCCTAGTTTTACTTCTAGTGAGACTAGCCTTACTTGTCTTTAAGGTTGTCTTTATTGTAATTGGTTTGGATCCTTTCCTATGCTTATCTAATCAAAACAATGCAATACGAGGTCCAAATTCACACTCAACAATTATTGAATAAAGCTTAAGATCAATGCATAAAATCAAATGATAAACAATAATACCATAGGAAAGACCTTATATTGCTCTATTGTTTGCTTGATGCATTTTTTAACACTTTATGTAAATTCTCTTTTGGATTTTGTAGCATAACTTTGATATCATCATGATAGGATGGATTCTTGATGCTTGATGATGGGTGCTTGACAAATGTTTGATTGGTCGATAATGATAATGCTCATGAAAATGCTAGTGATTTGATAATAATAGCATTTGCTAGGGAAAATGAATGAGTAAAGGTGTTATTTGCATGTCTCACTTAACATTTGATCAATAATGGAGATTAATTAGAAGGATCAATGGATGAGAAAAATTTAGAGGGGAGGACATATAATTGCACGTGGATTGATGAGGTGAAAGGATAAAGAGGGTGTAATGTATAGAGGAAATAAATAAAATATAATTTTATTTATGTGAGGTGGGAGAGAGGAAGTTTTAGCTAATTAAATATTTTTGAAAATTATTCCATTATAGTGGACCAAAAGATGAATTAATTAAATAATAAAATTATTTAACTATTAGTGAAGGGAAATGATGAATTAATTAAATAATTTAAATTTACTTAATTAATGATCAAAGAAAAAGGATAATGAATTAATTAAAAAAAATATTATTATTTTTAGAATATCGATTACAAATATCTTGCTCATTCAAGAATTAACATTAGATCAATACAAGCTCCTTAGGAGAAATAGATCTAGACGTAACCAATGGAAGACCAGGAGTCACTACTTTGACGTCCACTTTTATTTAGAAACCACCTCCTATGAATGACTAAGAGTCACAACTTATAATTCCACTTTAAATGTCCCTATGGGAAATTGATGTTGGGTCTCCACAATGAGAACCCAATATTTTAATCAATTAAGCTCACCCCCCTGGACATTAAAAATTATTTAATTAATATGGATAGATGAATTAATGAGAAGGTGATGACATGACAAGATGAAAATGCATTAATCATTTTAGATTTCCACATTTCCCCCTCTTTGAGACAATGCTTTGTATGGTTGTAGCATAGTAAATTGTATCCATTTATAATTTCACACTCTATTTTGGGCCCCTACTTTAGTGCACCTTTTTTTGGGTGATTGGAGCTTTATACTACCCTACTGTTGTTATATGCTAATGTTAAGACCATATCCTATGTCTTGAACTTTGGCACCACCTTCTCTAATCTCCAATTGCGCCAACGACCTAGTCTAAGTTGACTAAGGTGCCTAGTGCCACAATCCTTCTAAAAGGAGCCCAAATTGAAATGTGTGTGAGTGTCAGTTCTTGCCATTTTTTATTTGATCCTAATATTTTCATTTGACCATTGGAAGTTGGCCTAAATTCATAAATACCTTGAGAAACCCATATAAATAAATCATTTATCATTCATAAAGCCTAGCTAATTCATTAAATCATCAAAATTCAAGAGTGCTAATTCAATTCATTCAAGATAAGATTTGAGTACAAGGAGGAACAAGAAACATCAACCTATCTTCAAGTATGATTTCATGATGAACTATGTTATGTTTTGTCATGTTATTGCATCAACACTTGGAGGACTTCTCTAAAGAGAATTGCATCACCACTATTATCATTCCTAAGGTATAATCTTATCAATTTAGCATTTCAAATATGATTTAGCCTCTTCCATGCTAGGTAAGATCTCTTTTTTCATCATCGTTGTTGTTGTGGAGGTGGGAACACCAACACAGGGTTTGATTTAGGCAAGCTCCTATAAAACACAACCTTTTTTCTAATCTTTTCATGCGTGCAATTTCAATTCCAAAAATGGAGGAGGCTACAAGAGTGCAAAGAAGGTTGAGACAAATAGTTATAGATTTCAAACAAGTAAAAAACCCTAGACCATGCCAAATTGCACACCTATCCGACACTTTTTGGCCAATATTATGGTAAATAAGCTTACATGACCTCCTGATTATATTTTTAAACTTTTTTTTAATTAGTTTAGACACCCACATAACTAGGGTACCTAGCACACTATTCTAACATTTCCAACTCCATGTTTGGGCTACAGGTTCCTCCCTATATCTCATTTCCAGATTTGAGCTTATGTGTTGATTTCTAGTTATGTATCTTACTATTTATGTTGAGAGTTATCTATTTCCTATCATTCAACCTAGTTTATTTGCATACACTTCACAATCTCAAATCCATTACAACAAAGGAATCATAAACGCCCAGTGTCCAAATCTCCTATTAGGACTATAGTTGGACCTAGATTATGATTCCAATGATATGCCATGGATAGGGAGGGTGTAAATATACTAAGGAAATAAATTAAATATTAATTTTATTTATTTGAGGTGGGAAAATGAAATAAAATATTTAAAATCTATTTGATGTTAAGGGGGAGGTGTTGGCTAATTTAATAATTTTTTAAAAATTAGTTAATTATAGGAGATAAATTAATTAAATAATAAAACCATTTAATTAATATTAGAAGAAATTTGTGAAATTAATTAAATAAAAATATTTAATTAATAATGAATAGAAAATGTGGGTGGGGCCTGGCTCGATTGGCGAGAGCCTCCTGTGGTAAAGCAAGAGGTCACGAGGTCTAGTCTCCCCCAACCCTCGTGGTACTAAGGGAAATGTCGCACAAGTGTCATATGTTGCATTAAAAAGTTTATAAGGCCCACCACCTATTATAGGAGGCTACCTGACTCCTGCATGTTAAAAAAATAATAAATAAAAAATGATAATGAATTAATTAAATAATTATTATTTTTAATTAAATATGGATACAAGAATCAACAAAAGTTGATGACAACCCACAACGCGAGTACTGGTAATTTTAACAACCAGCCTATGGAGGAGCAGGACAACTGGATTAATCAGGAGGAAAGGGAAATGGAAATTGAGCAGAACAAGGATAAGGAGGATATGAGGAGGGAAAATGATAGAGTTGGAGATGAGATTATTCTGGATAAGCTCAAGAACCAGTTTGATGCTCGTCTGGGTTTTGATAGGTGGGTATATGAAAGAATTAATAAAATGGAAAAAATTGCTAAACAACAGGAAGAGCAGGGACAGAAAGGTGAAAGTAACCAGGAGCAGTGGAAAAAGGTTATAGACAAAAAAGTGGAGAAGCTGGAAGTTCAGATCAGCAAGCTGGAGGAAAGACAACCATGAAGAACCTCCTGATTCTAATTCCAGATATCCTCAACTCTGTGACCAAGAATATGGAGGAAATTGCCAAATACCTTGATGGCTCCAACACTTCCAGACCTGTTGTGGACCTAGATGTTGATGATGATGCTACTGAGGTTGGGAATGTGGATAGTGCCCCTAGAGGTGCAGCCAAAAGGACCAGGGCGAGTATGAAAAAAGTTGCCTTGGCCTCCTCCAAGGAAATCCCAATTCTCAGGGATAATATCAAAGAAATGCAAGGGATTAGTGAGAAATTGGCTAATGCCCTTAAAAGCATTAAGTAATTTGTTTGTTTTCTATTTTGGTTGGTTGTTGCTGGTTGTGTTGGGCTTTTGTACTGGCTTTTTCCTAGTACTTTGCTGGTTTTTTTGCAGTATGCCTCGTCTTGTTTCTTAATGCTCTTATCTTTTAAGGTTCTTTTGTAAAGGTTTTTGGGGTCCCTTCAAAACTTGTTTTTCCTGTAATCAAAAACAAAAGTTGATGACATGACAAGATGAAAATGCATTAGTTATTTTCAAATGTCTATACTTTCAACTTCCAATTCAATCCAAGTTCAAACAACTCCCCAATCTAGTTATTTCATATTTTTTTTAAAAAATGTGAGGGGTGGTTTTAAGAAACCAAATTTAAAAAATATAAGAATAATGAAATGCTAACTCCTTTTCCTCTTAACTCATTTTTTTGCTTTTCCATTTTTTCACTTTATTTATATTTTGTTGTTTATTAATTTTACCTTTTTATTTATGTTTTTCCAACTAACATTGATTGAAATTAACTTAGTGCTCAAACCATTTTCTTCATTTTAGAAATAGATATAATTGAATTTATTCACTTAAGCAAATGAAATATTTTAGCTCAATAAAATAATTTATATATAATTGTTTGATGCAGCTTATAGAAATTTTTATTTTCCTCATTTATTTATTATTGAAATGCATCAGACACAATTAACACGTAATGATTTAGCCATCAAAATATAATCGCATGTAATGAAAGAATAAATCAAACACATTAGTAACACATGGTTAAGGTTAAACCACAACACAATTGGATTCTAGAATCAACACCAATTCAAATCCAATTTATAGAAGGTCTTACAAGATATGTCTCCCATTTGATTCAAGTACAATAGGGTTTTGTAAACACTTTAGACCTAATATGACATCTCTAATACAACTATAATTGACGAAATAACCCAAACGTACATATTCAAGTGAGCCATGTATCTACATAATCAAGTCACACTTCAAACTTATATATACCATATGTATATAATAGCTAAAGAAATGATGAATCCTCTAGTAGGCTATATCATATACACCATATAATTATCAATATTATTAATTGTAGACACCTAAAATTGTCCTAGCCTAATTAAATAATATTTTATTTATTTAATTATTTTATCCTAAGCCTTTGATTAATTAAATAGATTTTTATTTATTTAATTAATTCATTTATCCTCTTCTAGCCTTTCCCTATTTAAATAAATATTTTTATTTATTTAAATTCTTTCTCTAAATTAAATAATTATTTTATTTATTTAATTGGTCCTAGTTCCTCTATTAATTAAATAGATCTTCATTTATTTAATTAATTCATTAGCTTTTTCCCTCTATGACATTTGTCATTTATCTCTTAATTATCCTCCAACTACCCTCTTATTGTTTTATCCTTTTCCCTACCTACCCTTTAATCCTAGCCACCATTTATCCTTACACGTCTTAATCCTATCCCTCAATTTCTAAGGTGTTCTCTATATAAGGGGATTCCTTCATCCTTTCATAACCCTAATGCATCTATCAATCTTCACGCCATCAATCAAACTTCAAGCAATCAAGCATCTACACAAACACAATCCGTTCTTTGTTGAGCTCTTGTGCACATACACAAATTGAGATCAAATATATCAAACAAGATCAATGGAGATATGAAACAATGGAGATCAAACCCTAAGCATGTGAATGGTATAATCTTTCATGTTTTTGATATTTTGCATGTTTTAGGTTCTTCATTGGTGTATGGTGGATTCTTAATTGTAAAACTAGGGTTTTATGTGGTTGGATCTTTGTTGGTTTTACAATAGTTTTCTCATTCCATTTTTACCGTATACATTAAAAATTAAATTTGTCTATGTAATGTGTACATACATACATGCATGCATACACACATACATAAAATATAAGTTGTTAAGATTGTTTAATAATCACAAATCTATAATTCCAAATCATGTAAAGATAGCAATGCCATAAAAAACTATAATAATATAATCATAGGAAGCATAACATACGCATTTCAAAATATGCAACATGATCTTGATTCCAAACACGACATCTATGCTTAAGGGATCTCACACCTTCAATGCATACACCAACCAATAATAGAATACATAAATTCCTCATTCAGAACTTGTCACAACACCATACATGCATGAAAATGTGACAATACCAATAATCGACATGGAAAGAAATTTCATCACTAAACATGTGGGTGATATAAACACGTAACATAAAAGCATGCAATAACTCATTTGGAAAACATGCCTATTAATGCATAAATTATCACAACATGCCAATTAATGCATAAATTATCACAACATGCTAATAAATAATCTTGAAATAGGACATCAAATACCTAATCAACCATTTAATCATATCAATTAATGAAACTAGTGAAATTGAAACAACAATAAGCACTCAAAGAAATATACACAAGCATGATCTATGGATCACGAGATTCTTAGCAAAAAAAGTAATTGATAACAATTAATTCAAGGCACAAACATGTGAGCATTATGTAACTTTCCTTCCCCCACCCCCTTGTTAACTATTGTCTAGACTTCTTTATAAGATTGGTTTAGTTGTAGAATGGGGTCATTGTAGTTTTTCCCTCCGGGGTCGATTCATATTTTAATGACTAGTCACTTTAATGATACTATCTTATGCCTGGCTAGTTTCAAGGGCTTTGGGCTCTAGATTTGATTCGCCCATGACTTGTCAAAGCCATTTTAGGTCCTATCCTAGTTTAGTTTTTTTAGAAGTTACTGTGAGGTATCTAGACAACTATTAATACAAGTAGTAGTTAAGTGTTTTTGGTTTGTGGAATTCATTTGTGGCAATCAATTACTTTTGGGCTACAATGCGTATACCTTCTTGGTCATATATGGAATGATGGTTTTTGGGAAAATGGTTTGATGTTCATGTCTAGATGGATAGTCTCTCATTAAATTGATCTAATGAACATATTGTTACCAGTAAGTTGGGCTTAACACTCATTTTTTGCAATCCCAAGGTGTGTAACCTAGGTTTACTAGCTAAAAAAATTATATACTTGAATTTTAATAAGTCATCACATAATTTGATACAATATAAAATCACTAAATATATGAAATTTAATTAGCTAAGGATCTCTACAATGAATAGGTAATAAAGCACAACATTTGTTTAAAGATTTATAAATGAAACAACAAGTTAAGTGAGAAATTTTATAGTTAAGCACACTTCAGTAAGACTAATACTATGATAGATAAACCTTGAAAAGTTAGAATGATTTATTCCAACAAACAAATACATATCTATTGCTAATCCTTTTAATCGATACAAACACAATGTCATTATTAGAACAACCAATCAATACAAGAAAACCATTTTTTTTTCCATAATGCTACAAACTATTAGATAGTGTATCAAATATTTTTTATTAAAAAAAAAAAAAAACCACATCATTTCACCCTAAAAAAAAAATAGAAGAAAAAAAACCCTTCAACTTAAAAGAAAAAGGGAGGCAGAATCATATAGACAATCAAATATTTGTTGATAATCTCTCCACATTCATTAAAGATTGTCATGTTTATGTCGTTGGTTGTATAAAGAAGTCGCAACAAAGTTTTTACATTTATTGCTGTTTTTTGTGTCAGCCTTAAAAAAAAAATTTAATATTTGACATTAAGTTTCACATTGGAATTCAAAAGGAAAGGCCATTTTGACTAGGTAATGTTTACTATCATTTGGTTTTCACATCCTCCTATGAAAAGTAGTCAAATGCTTTAATGGCAAGTACACAAATATTTTTTAAAAAGTAGTAAAGGAATTGACAAATGGTTATAATTTATTGATTTAGTACAATAATTCAATTTTTTTTTGGTTGTATTAGGGGAAGTGCAAAAAAATTATGTTCATTGAAGATGGGTTTCTTATGAGATATGATGGATGGAGATTTATGTAATTGTATTCAAATAAAATATAGAAAATTTAATATAAAAGAATGTTAATTAGGTTTGATTTTAAATGAAATTATATGGTTAAGTATGTTTGAGTCAAATTAATTATATTTTTTAACATCTAGATACAATAAGTATTAAGTGGAGTAATCATACTTATGACATATAGCTGAGCATCATCTATATGCAATGAATGTTAAAGAGGATCATGCATAATTATAAAAGATGAGATCTTGCAAATCATTGTTTATGAAATATGGATCGATAAGATCAATGTAATAAATACATAGTTAATTCCTAATATAATATCATACAGTTTGATAAAATGTGAAAACACCACATTAATATAAATTAAGAGAAAAATCTAACAAAAACTTTGCTCCTCCCATCCGTGGTAGTCTAAGGCTAATGTATAGTCTCTACTCATTGCCTAAAAGTATATCCATCTCAATCTATCAAATCGTCAACAACTTTGCTTCCTCTTGTCTTTTCCCTTTCCTAGTCCATTATGTCACAAAAGGGAAATTTCATACTTTTCTAATTATGCCACTCTCTTGCCTCTTTTAGTTCACCATCTCCACTTCCCTCCTCGTTGTCTTCCTCCATTAATAGACTTGTAAGTTCACCATACTCAATTTATTAGTGTTTTATGATCTTGTTTGTGAACCCTTCCACCACCTAAGCCTCAAATTTTCTAAAAGTATTTTTTTGGTCTCCAAATATAGCTCAAATGAACATATGAGCCAATTGATACAAATATTTAGCTCCTTACAATAATTCAATTATCAAATCCTTAAGAATAACAACTTAGAAATTGTTACTAAAAGTAAATAGTGGAAGATCAAAAGACATCGTTTAAAATTCCACCTTACATGTTACTTTATGGATATAAACTTGGGTCTCCATATTGAGAACCCAACAATTTAACCACTTGCTCTCAACTCCTTAAATAGCCTAATTTTTTTTGTGGAAATGATGATGTAGTACTTCTTGCTCTCCTATGTTTTACCCATTCAAAGTTGAAATTCAAATACCCTCTGGTATATTTTTGTACAAATAGCAAGTGCCTTCGAGCTCTTCAAAGAGAACGTTGTATTCTTATATGAACTCTTCTATATATTGCTAACATTTGATCTTAGTCAACTATAATAGATGTGAAACAAAATGTGTATGATACCTAACTCCACAACAACACTCTAGCACTCTCCACTTTTGGTAATACTCTTCATAACAAAAGCTTTATCAACTATGCCAACCATAATTACTCTTTCGCTACACATGAGGACCTTACCAAGACTATTTGTCATTTAGATAACAACTCTAAAAATTATTATTGAAAGAAAAATAATAAAAAAATAAAAATCACCACTTAAAACTCCACCTTAAAATATAACAATACTGACATGAATACCTACAATAAAAATTCAATGCTCCAACTACTTAATTGCACCCCTTATACACTAAGTTGTTGTAACCAACAATTATTAATAACAAAATAAAATCTCACAATTGTTTTTTTGTTTTTTAAAATATTGAAAAGAACTTTGGAATTAAGAACATTTGAAACGAATATATTGTGGTTAGCTTTCCCTTTACAAGGAAGTATCTTGATTTCTTTACATTGAAGCCATTAAAGAAATGCAAGTAAAATTTGACCACTTGGAGACAAAAAGTTGTTGCTTTCAATGAACAAAAATATTGGGTTGTGTGGGAGTTTGACACCTTTACCACCTTGGTTGATGTTTGGTATGGTGATTGAGTAGCAGACATTATTTTATTTGAATTAGTGCTTCTTGAGCTTAAGACCTACTCAATCATGATGTGCCCTACAGTATATAATCTATAACTACTTAAGTTAGCCCATCTTATCAATCCATCCAGTGCCCTCTAGCTAGCTAAACAATCTATCTTAGCTGGCCTATGGTGGGAACACCCTCACACTCACATGTATTTAATGTATTCTAGTGTATTCTACCACCTAGGAAGTTAGATTGTGCTCTTCACTTTGGACCTACGACAAACTATATACTCCAACCTTTGTTGTCAAAAAGTATTTAAAAATTCATCTAAAGTGAGGGAATCAAGAAAAAAAAAACAAATCTATCAAAAAGAGGGAATTTCTTAATAAATAAATAAATTAAAAAGAGACACCATTATTCCGATTTGTTGAAAAGCATTGATGCGCTTTCACGTGCGGACTTTCCGGGTCCACCTTAACTAGATTTAAATCAAATCTTACGAATCCGAAAACGATTTTTTAAATGGTTAAAGCAAACGTATGAATGAGCAGAGCACGTGCAATCATTACAAGCTTTCCGACAATCCAACGGATTAATTTTGTTACCGTTGCCGCCAACGGCTACTTTTGCTAATTTCCCGTTCAGTTTGGCATTTCGGGTTTCGGCCCGCCGCGTGCCACGTCAGCATCACTTAAACATCGTGTTTTTTGTCGGGAACATTTGACAGCTCATCCACCGGTAGGTCCGTGGAACTTGTCTTCACCTAACCAAATTCAACCTAACCCAACGGACCTGTGGTTACCACAGTAGTTATGTTCTCTGTCCCGCACGCTTATGGTGGGCTGTACCTTTGTGTGTGCCAGCTGGCGGCAATCGGCTTAAACAGTGCGCTTCTTGTGATCCTGCTGGTATTTTATTGAAAATAAGGTTTTTTTTGAAGAAAATAATGTTTTTTCTTATCTTTTACGGCGTTGATTGTGGGAATGAGTTTACTAGGAGTTTCTAGAAACATATGGAAGAACAAGGTGTGGTCCCCTAAAGAAGGTTGGAGTTTGTGTCTTGAGAAATTGGTTTAATCATGTGATGCAATTCATGCTTGCTTTAGAATGAAGGGTTTGGAAAGGATAAAAATATTTAGGAGATATAAGTGTTTAATTTTTTTTAATATTATAATTTGTAATGTCTTTTTCAAGAGTGCAGATTTTCCTAGCTCTTTATTTTATTTTAATTCGCAACCTTTCATTCAAGAGCACACGTTCTCCATCATAAGATCAACTTAGGTATACACTTTATTGGAACAAAAATTATTGATCCAAGCTTACATAAGCGTGTGGTGAAAAATAAAGTCAGTCATTTCAAGTGGAAAAACATTATTTATTTAAATTATCTTAAAAAATAAACTAAACCACAATGATGGACAAGCTTGACTTAGAATAATGAGGTAAGACATGAAATAATAAATATCGAAATGTGGAATTTAAATAAATTTGAATGTTGCACAAGGTTCACTTTTGAAAATGGAAAAATGATATTGAAGATATTAGGAACTAATTTAACCTAGAATTTTTTAATTAGTTGATAGACTTTAGTTGGGGCTTTTTAGCCCGAAAAATAGATTTTTTAGGCCTTATTAGATAGGTGTTGTAGAATCTCCAAAATGATTATGTATTAATTTAGTCCTAAGTTTGATTTAGTCATAATTTGGACAAAGGCGATCAAGGATTTTTTGTGCTTGGGTCTAAGTTATGTTTATGATTATCTTTGAATGTTTTTCCTCTACACAATTTTGTCCATAACATATTTACATCCACACAAAATGATATAAAATAAAAAAGATAAAAACATATGATATGTATTTTTTCATCTACAATAAAATAAATAAATTAAAACCTTCTTAAATACTTTAAAATTTTAATATTTTTATAAAATTTATAAATCTATTCTAAATATAAGGCAAAACTAAAAGTAGTAATGATGGACCATTCATGTTTATACTAGAGTATAAACATAGTAAAGATATTAGTCAATTCACTTTCAACGATGAGAAACTGATACTGAAGATATTAGGAACTAATTTAAAGAAGAATTTGCATGCCTTATTAGACAAGTGTCATAGAATCTACAAATTGAATATGTATTGATTTAGTCCAAAATTGCACTTGTGAACCTAATCTTTATGCCTACAAAACTGAATAGGCACACAAACTCGAACTTTTACCTAAAAAATTGATCAAGTTTAAAGTGGACTATTAAAATTTACACACATCAATCTCCTGGTATCTAAACCTATGTAAGGAATGGTATTTAGGAATAGCTTATGAATCTACTAAATTATGAGGGTTGTGTTGTCCTCAGTTAGACCCCTAGTTGAATTGGTGTTATGGTTTTGGCTAAAAGATTTGAAGACTAAAAGCAATCATGTAATACATATGTTGTTATATTCCTTTTTCCCTTTGCAAATTGTATTTTGGATGCACTAAATAGATTCCTATGTGATTTCAAAAGAAATGAGCAAATGTCCTTAAATACAATAATCAAACATAGATTAACACAAACTTGTGTTATATTGGCTTACAATGGCTAATAAGAGGAAGTTAATGGGAATTATTTTGAACTTTCATTTTAAAAGTTCAAGGCTTAGATCCATAACTATAGAAGTGACTTGTGTTAAAACTACACCCACAAATATAATCTAAGGTGATAAATAGGGGATCTTATGATTGAGATTAAATCTTTGTCGATAAGTAATGATGAGATTGATATACGAGAAGATTATGCAAGAATATGTCACTTGTGTGATTATTATTGCAATCAAGATGCACTAATAAAAATGAGCTCAAAACATAAGGGAGAAGGGCATATATATGCAATTTTGAACATTACACCTACAAATGAGATGTAGGATATAACTTTAACTAGATTAAACTCTATATTATGAGTTGAGAATGAAAATAACAAAGATATCGAGTAGTTTGATACAAATAGATTGAAATGTTTGGACAAAGTTATGACTTATCTTGAATTCAACATGATATCAATGTTGATTGTTTGATGACCAAAGATGCTATAACAAAAAATAGAAAGTTGTTTTGATTCATTAATTAGGGATATGAGACAAAGGTGTTCAATGATTTCCTATGCTTGGGTCTAAGTTGTGTTTATGATTATGTCTTTTAATGATTTTCCTCTTTGTAATTTTGTTTGTTAACATATTTACAACATCTACACAAAATGATATAAAATAAAAAGATAAAAACATATGATATGCACTTTTCTCCTTTGCAATATATATAATTTTAAAACCTTCATAAATATTTTGAAATTTAATATTTTTATCAAATAAATATTTTGAGATGCATCCTGCTAGAAAAAATACCAATTGTTTCAAACTTTACCTCAACTTGAATGATGTTACATAAAATTCAAGATCAAATCTAAAATACAAATGGTATAGTTAAGAATGAGCATGTAACATCATGTAACAACAATAAATACTCCACCCAAGTTTTAATATTGAATCTATAAATAATGGTTCATTTTGATGGAAATATGTGCACTCTCTGAATCCATCCACTAGCAATTACTGATCACAAACAAAATTTCCACTATGATCTAGTTGAATTTACATATATAATATTTTTTCATATTAGTAAATTTATTGATATGCTTGATTACTCCCCTTTTAAATTATTTCAACTTTCTTCTCTCACATGCCATGGAACACCTCCTCAACATTGTAACCAAACCAACTCCTTTTCTTATAGCAATTGATTGTGAGAAATCTAAAATAAGAAATATAAGACATGATTTGATTATCTTCTCATGATTGGAAAGTTATTTTTGTATTCCATCCATCCATGTAATAGCTCCTTTCTTTTTCATGTTAGTTATTGGTGCTGCCATATAAGAAAATCCCTTATGAGATATTTCCTCTTAGCTACAAAGACTAAAGAATCTACTTCACAAAGTTAATGGCCTAGTAAGTGTCGCTAACAATGGAGACCTTCTCCTATCATTATCATGTAAATAAAACTCCTCATAACATACCAAACTATACTTGTTCATAACCTTCAAACCTTTTGGTGTTGCATCCTCTTGTATGCCTTGAGCACTAGTGACTTGGCTCAAGTATGTGACATCATTATCCCATGAATATTCCTAATTTGAAAATCAATTTCTAACTATATGGCATATTAGAATCCTCTATTTGGCGGTGATCTTATGAATAAATTATTGAAGAATGTTCTATACCACTTTGGAAGCATCCAAATATAAAAAAGAAGGTTGTATTGCCTACCACACATGAAATGGTATTCATGTTCTCCAAAAATAAGTAACTTGTTGCCCCAACCACTTGTCTTATGCATGAATACTTCTTATCCTCACCATTATGTATCACTAAACACCTTGAAGTGAATATCTCCTTTGGCCATCATCCATAGTTTTTTTTAATGTGGTTCTTGGTTCCCATGAATTATGTGTGTAGTGTCCTAAAATTGCACCCTTTGCAGTTTTGACCGCATTTGGGTCTTCACCTTAGAGTTTGTGCCCCTTGGCTTGATTGAAGACCTAATTATGCTCGCACCCTTCATAAATACCACAAACTTTTATTTTCCACTCATTATGCACCTTGATCCTAACCCAAAATGGGGTAGGACCAGGACGTGGCGCCTTGGTCCTCACTAGGACCATGGTGCCACGCCATGGTCCTCCCTAAATTGAGCCCTCTTTAAACCCATTTTTACAATTCAAATTTGAGCGGGATTATTCATTCTATGTTGGCTCATGTTGGGAAATTAGCCAATTTTTTGATGGGAAAGTATATAAAGAGGATTTCCCCTCTCATTTTGACAAACATTCACAACAAGGAGATTTTGACATCAAGCAATCCAACATTCAAGAGCAATTGAGCATTTTTAGTCTTCCTTCAAGCCTAGGAGCAACAATAAAGTCAAGATTCAAGCATTGAAGAAGACATTATTCATCCTACTTTGTTGAAGACTTCATAAACCCTAATTCCATGTCACAATTCAGTCATAATTCAATTTTCAGTCATAATTCAACATTTGCCTCAAAAGGAGAATCTTTCATTACATTCATTTCAATTTCATGGTTAATTCCAAAACAGGGGTTTGACCTAAGGCAAGCCCCTATTCCCAACCTTTTTCCCTTCTTTTTGTCTGTAGGAAAAAGGTATGGAGCTACAATATTTAGAATAAGCATTATTTGTAGCAACAAATCAACCGTTTTTGACATGTGAAAAGTAGGAGGACCAGGGTGCCCACCACCACGTTCCCGACATTTTTGAAGATTTTTTGATGATTAGATCCGAATCTGCATATACTGCTCAGATCTAGGTGTATGCAAAAATCCTGCGTTTGTAGCTCACTGTTTTCTTAGTTTTACCTTCATTTTTCAACACTTTATCTTATTTCAACATTTCAACTTACAAAAGAGGAAACCAAATCAAACCAAAACTTAACCCAAATCCATTCAGTATTCAGTCCTTAATTGAATCTAGTGGATTCCCTTTCCTCTTTTGAATGTAATGGTCCCTAAGTGATGAATTTAGTGGTTTTCTTCCTCTAATGGTAGAAACCCTAAATTTTTCCACATTACAAAATGTAAGTTGTGAACATTGATCTTGATTCATCGTGGATGAAATAGTGGCAAAGCATGAAATAGTTTGTTTGTCTAGCATCACCAACAAAATTTCTATCCAACCATCTTGTCCCTTGTAAGAAGTTTTCTCATCTAACCCTATATAATTTCATCCTCACGTAGGCCTCACCTTGACATTTCAGCCTTCAATGCTCCGTTCCTACTTTGATACTGCTCACACCATCCTAGAATTTGCATTTAACTCCTTCCTCAACCTTTGTTCAATTTTGAGTCATGATTGACAGGACCAGAACGTCGTAGCACTTTGGTCCTTCCAATTAGGACCTAAAATAAGACCTCACAACAGTCATCTCATGTGGGTGGGAAATTTGGCTCTATTTCAGCCTATTCTCAAGATTAAAACACAATGCATGGTTATGGTTAGGTATAAAAGGAAGCCTAACCCGCTCATTTGAGGAAGTCAATCTATATTTACATGAGCTCTCAATTACAAAATTCAAGTATAACTGGGCAAGCAATCAAGCATTGAAGGAGAGGACAAGTCAAGTCAAATTCAAGCATGGCATTCATGATCAACATTCTATGAAGACATTCTACATGAAATCCCAAACCCCTGTGTTAGGATTCAAACAAACTTCATAAAGCTATCAAGTTCAATTTCAAGCATTTTCAGATCAGATCTAGTTTTTCCCTCAAAAGGAAAGCATTCTACTTCAATTCAATTTTATTTCAATATTTTCAATTTCAAGGTTAATTTCTAAACTGAGGTTTGACCTAAGGCAAACTCCCATCAAAAAACCTATTTTCATCTTTCTGTGTGTAGGAAATCAACTCAAGAGTTGTGAGCAAAGAATATAACAAAGCAGACAACGATAATCAAACCCAACTTTTGAAGGCATGAAAAGTGGAGGAGTAGGTGAGTCCGCACCTTCTGGTCCTAGGAATTTTTCATGATGTTCTAATAGTAGATTATGTGCATCATCCTAATCCAAAATACATTTAGTTTGTCTACATTAGACATTCGCAAGGCTAGATCGGTCCGGACGTCCTAGTCTCGACAATTCTGCTCCAAATTTTTGTCATAGGTTCTTATCTGCTTCACATCCTTACATCCAAGTTTACAACTTTGCATGATATATGGAACTTACTATTACTGTTATTTTATGTCAAATTCTCATTGTTTGTCCTAGATCTAGCATTACCATTCAAACCTAATTCAAATACAATTTCAACTCAAACAAAAGGGAACTAAATCCAATCTGTATTCAACCCTCTTCCTAAAACAATTGATATTGGATCTATTGGCTCTATTTTCTTTTTAAATGTATGGTATGTGAAATAGGCGTTTTCCTAGTTTACATCTAGCTGAGCTTGAGTAACCCTATTTCCAGCACCATACGGAATGAAATCATCCTACGTCTATAACCATGTTAATTTCTCCACACGAATCAACATAGAAATCAAATTTTACTCCAACCTTTATCACTTTATGAATCATGTCCATAATCAAGTTTGATTTATTGGCTAACTTAAAATGAAAACTTTTGTAACTCTTCATTTGAATTAAAAGTTTAATACCTGAAACCTCAGAATAGATGAAAGTAAAATAATTAACATTTCTCATGACCAAAACCATTTCTACCTTGAATTCATGATCCTGGGAAGTTCCAATAACTTTTTATTTTCTTTCATCATGACTTAGTACTCCATAGTAGGTTGATTCTCAAACACCGATCTTCCATAACCTTGTTAGTTGTCATAAAAAAGGATTCAAAACATACCTTAATTTGAATCAACGTTGCATTCAATTTTCTATTTATCCATATGCATGAAATGGGATATCTTTCTATAATGTTAGACTCATTAAGAATTTTAGCCTTCATGTATACTTCAACATCTTCTTTTTGTTGTTCTTTGGATGAAGCACATAGATCCCACACCGTTTGGCATATATATATATATATATATATATATATATATATATATATATATATATATATATATATATATATATATATATATATATATATATATAGAGAGAGAGAGAGAGAGAGAGAGAGAGAGAGAGAGAGAGAGAGAGAGAGAGAGAGAGAGAGAGAGAGAGAGAGAGAGAGAGAGAGAGAGAGAGAGAGAGAGAGAGAGAGAGAGAGTCCCCTTTTCATTTACCCTTCATCTTTTCATTATTTTTATCATAGTTCTCATTATGACAAATTTTTTATAATAGTATCAATATCAAAATAATGTAATAAATCCTTGCTTCTATTATCCTCCTTATTTCTTAATCTATAACCAAAGAAACAATCAAAATGTTTATCTCATAGTGTAGCATCCTAAATTGCACCCCCTTACAATTTAGACCATATTTGGGGTCCTCGCCTTAGTGTTCGCATCCCCATGCTTGACTAGGACCTATTTATGCTTGCATCATGCAAACATGACATTAATATCACATTTTACCTTACAGTGCCCCTTTATCCTAGCCCCATATTAGGGTAGGACCAGGGCATGGCGCCTTGGTCCTCATTGGGACCATGGCACCACACCATGGTCCTCCCTAATTGGGACCCAATTTAAACCCTTTGCCCCATCTCAAATTTGAGCAGGAAACCTTTCTCTGTGTCGGCCTATGTTGGAAAATTAACATGATATCCCGACGAGCAAGTATATAAGGAGGTCTTCCCCTCTTATTTGTAGGGAGAGAGGAGATATACATTCATACATTCACGATAGGTGAATTTGGGAGAAATCAAGCATTCAAGCATTCATCATCTAAAATTTCTAGAGGTCTCCAAGGTTGCATATTCTTCATCTATCTATTGTGGAGCAACTTTGCTTTATTCTTATGCAAGCATTGGTGTGTGATTAGGATTTTGTCATGTTCATGCCATTTCATACAACATATGTGATTACATTTAAGAAGCAAAGCATCATTATCAGTCATTGCAGATCTGAGGTATATCTTTCCATTATTTTATTTTAATATTTGTAATATTTCATTCAAGGTTGATTCCTCAACCAGGGTTTGACTTAGGCAAACACCTATTCCCAACTTATTTTCCCTTCTTTCTATGTGTAGGAAACATGTACGGAGCTGCGATCTTCAGGATAACCTTTATTTACAGTGACAAATCAATCCCCTTTGGTGTGCAAAAAGTTTGAAGGACCATGGCGATGGGCACCACGGTCCCGATATTTTAGGTTCTCTTTTGGGGATCAGATCCGAGTTTGTGTGCATTTCTCAATTCTAGGTGTACAACTCAATTCCCCATCTGTAACTCATTGTTTTCATGTTTTTACCTTCATTTCCAACACTTTATCTAAATTCAACAATTCAACTTACAAAAGAGGACCCCAAATCAATCAATCCAATTAGTATTCAGTCTAAATATTTTTTGATTTGCGATTGAATCTATTGGATTGCCCCTCTTATAAATGTGATGGTCATCCCAAGCAAAAATTAGTGGTTTTCTCCCTCTAATGGTGGAAACCCTAAGTTTTCACCATCACACATAGATTTTGAAATTTTTGAGATATTTGTAGCAATACTAACACACTTAGAATAATTTTCAATTAGATCATCCCTTGTGGAATCATATGCATCAATATAGTTATCTTGCGAATCATTCTCATATGGTATTGGCTCTTTTTCAATGCACAGAATCTCAATATGTATTTCTTAGACACCAATAGAAATCCTTTGAACATTTTTTTCAATTATTAATTATTTATCTTCCTTGTATAAATATAATTCCTCAATAACTTTCTTACAACAAAATATTTCTTCAAGTGATGACTCATTAGAAACTGAAATATTATTTTCAATTAATTTTCTTTACCTTCAACCTTTGGTTTTATGCTCTTCTTCACTGACTCTTCTAGTTCATCTTTTTTCTTTTATTTCTTCATCACCTTGTCCTATTAAATTGATATTCTCTTTCTTAATTATGCCCTATGACTCCTGTTACTACTTATCAAATTGCCATTAGTTTTATATACAAAGTCATTCTATATATTCTAGTCGGTTAGCATTACTAAATCATGCAGTCAGTACACACAGAGAAGTCGGTATGAACAGTCTAGTCGGTTACAGAAGAAAGCAGTCACAGAACGCAGTATACACCGAGCTGTCTACCGAGCAGTAAAGATAATACACTGAGTTGATATGCACCAAGTGAAACGTGTTACCAGATTCATTGAACCTGGACACACATATGAAAACATGTTACAAGATTGAGGCACATAGAACCGTTATCACATTGGAAATTGCACATATAGATTTTGTATAATATTGAGGTCATCTAACCAATGAAATATTTTGCATGGTTATTTGTTTGAGAAATCATGTTTGTAAGATCGAAGCAATGAATCAGATCACCAACATAAGAAATCTATTTATACAACATGAATTTAAGGTTAGAGATACATGTGAATGAGAAAAATGTGTGTGCATATGTGTATGAAGCAAGACTTATGTGATACATGAGAAATCACAGAGTATTATGACTGTTACAGAGACACAGAGGTCACCGAGAAGGTTATCAGAGAACAGTCAAAGAACAGAGTAAACATAAGGGTTTACTGAGTTACTTTATGAGTTACCGAGGTATGCTATAGGCAAGGTAATCTTATTTTGAGCACATAGAATCTGCTATATCATTTCAGATGTAAAGTTGCAGATATTTGTAAAGTCTTATTGTAATATTTTGAAGTTGTAAGAGAAACCTTTAACAGGGTAAAAGACTCTAATCAAGTCTATAAATTGTAAAGCTTCTAACCAGGTGCAACATTTATATAAAGTGTTGTAAAATCCTTTAGCAAGGTAGATCTAACAGATCTTGTTACTCCTAACAGGGTAAGCTATCAGAAATAGCTAAATATGTAGCTCTAACCGAGCACTCTTTATTATTGCAGTAGTGAAGTTGTGGGTGCCATCCCCACTGCAGTTTTTCTCTCTAACCAAGAGTTTCTGCATAACCAAAATATATGTGTTATGGAGTGAATCATGTATGATTGTTACTCATTTGTTTTAGCTTTATATTATGTTACAACAATTTTTGGTTTATGCATAACAGTAAAGATATTGTTGATAAAAGGATTTGAAGTACTGATTCACCCCTCCCCTCTCAGTACATTAGCTTTCCATATTGGGCC
Organism: Cryptomeria japonica; assembly: GCF_030272615.1. Classification (NCBI taxonomy): domain Eukaryota; kingdom Viridiplantae; phylum Streptophyta; class Pinopsida; order Cupressales; family Cupressaceae; genus Cryptomeria; species Cryptomeria japonica. The sequence continues at coordinate 894,327,028 of NC_081407.1, read as the reverse complement.
TAACAATTGGTATCAGAGCTTGAATCTTGGAAAAGGGTTTAACTGCCTAAAGAGAAAGATCTTATCAATGGAAGGCTACAAACAATCTCAGAGGATTGCGTATCTACAAGAAGAATTGGATCATGCTAATCAAGTGATTGCAGACATGCAAAGGCAAATGCAAAAATCTCTGAAAGTGAGAAGAAGATTATCTGATGATTTGCAGGACTCTCAAGAGTTAGTGGAACAAATTGAGACATCATCTGAGAACAGTATGTCTGAAGAGACTGAAGAAATGATTGGACAATTGAAAGAAAAGAATAAAGCACTGGCTGATCAACTAAGAGCAATGAAAAGAGAACATGAACATTTCAATACACAGATGACTGAAAATATTGATGCATTGAGGACAACCAAGGACAAAGTAAGAGATCTAGAAAGAGAGAAACAACAACTTGAAGCTTTAGTATCTGATAAGGATGATGAAATCATAAGCTTGACTGGGATTCAACAAAATATGACAGATCAACTAGGTTATGCACATCATGAAGCAAATCTGAAAGATGATGAGAATCAATCATTGAAACTTGAAGTATCAAGGTTGAGCAATGAACTTGAAACAGAGAAGAAATCCAAGGAAACACTAAAGAAGAGTTATGAAGCATCAAAGATGTTGGATGAGCAACTAAACACAAGATGACCCTACAAAGAAGGAGGACTCGGTTACAAAGGAAAAGACTCTATCGAGAAGGGAATCTGCACTACCGAGAAAGGAGAATCATCAAAACAAGCTGGAAAAAGGAATAACATCAAAAGGAAGAAGCCTATTTGCAACTACTATGGAAATCAAGGTCATACTACAAACATATGTCAAATCGGAAAAGGTAAGCAACTGAATGCCACTAAGACCAATGGTTATTGTTACAATTGCAATAAATATGGTCACACATCTAATCAATGTAGGACAAAGTCTGTTAACAATTATCAGAAGGCAAAATTCAAAGGGTTTTGTAAAAACTGCATTAGATATGGACATAGTACCGAGAAGTGTTGGTTTAAGCAAAAGAACCACATGTGGTCTGCACACTGAGCAAATACTAGAGGTTACCGAACTCACACAGATCCTTACCGACAATATTCTGCAGTACCATGGGATTATAATACAAGGATATGGTGTGAATGTTGTGGAAGATATGGACATATAAGTGCCAATTGCTTTATAAGGTTTGGTATGAATAACCGAAGATCATGGAGAAATCCTGGTATGGCATGTTTTCATTGTCATAAAGTTGGACACTTGGCTGGAGATTGCAGAGATCAACCTAGAAAAAACACTGAGGAAATAAAAGAGAAATTAAAGATGATTTGGAGAAAGAAGGAAATTGTGTCAAATAAAGAAAGCACCTTACCTACCGAGTTAGGTGCTCCCACTCCAAATTAATCGGTAAAGGTATGAAGGGACTGTATTCTCACAAGGTTAAATATTAAATAGTTCCTATTTTAGTATGTACTGAATTCAAAATCTGCATAGTAAGATGTAGTAGTAAGTTTGAAATTCTATCAAAGTCTTTTGGAGCACTTTACAGGAAATCTGTCAAGTCGGTGATTTCAGGAAGCCTGTCAAGTCGGTATATGAAGGAAATTTGGTTACTCGGTTAAAGCGCAAAAAAAAAGGGAAAGAAAGTTAAGTAGAACCGAGTGCATTTAATGTTTTGACCTAACTTGCACGGAGCCCGATAAGGTATTTTTGAGTACTTAAAGGTGTTTTCGCGGTCATTTTCATTCACCAAGTTTTTGAGAAGCAGAGTAGAGCGAATCAAGGCGATCAAACCATCTTCAAAGCAAAATCTAAGGTATTTACATCGAATCTCATCGCATTGCTAAGCTAGTTTACCGAACTCATTAATTTGTTATTATCTATTGAGTGTGAAGCATCTGCCGTTTGTTAAGTTCTCAAACCCTAAGGTTCCTGTGTCAATTTTTATCTGAAATCAAAATGGCACCTAAGATCCAAGACCCCATTGTTGTCAAGAATGTAGAGAAGCCCTCACTAAAATACTCTTTGACACCCAAAATTGCATCTGAACCGGATGACAAAACTACCTTTTCACTCATCCCGGATCGAGTCTTGTTAGTCGAGGATGTGAGATTCTTCACAAAATGTCGTGTTGAAGAACTCAGTCATGTTGAGATCAAAGATGCATATGATGAATTGTACACAGATGGTAAAATGGATTGCAAGTATGAGCATATCAAAATCAAGGGATTGACTGAAGCCCTAACCTATCCCCGTGTGTTCAAACCCCAGTGGGTCAAGTTTGTACTAAGCCGAGTGCATGATGATTTCATGTGGCTACAAGAGAAACCGTTTCAGATCACTAAAGAAATCATTCATCTGATCACCGGTTATCCTATCTATGATCATGCCCGAGCACAGAAAATGATATCACAGAAGGAATTGATCAGTTCGACTGGAGTAGAATCTGATTGCAGAGGTCTGAAGTTGAACAATGTCACTGATCCTGAACTCAAATTTTCCATTAGGGTAATTGGTTACTGTTTCTTCCAATCGGCAAGGGAAAACAATGTACCCTGTGTAGCAGTGGACTTAGCATACAAAATTGTTAAGAAAGGCATGAAAATTGACTTGTGTGAAGTATTGTTGAAGAACTTGTTTGAAAATCTGAACACAATCAGGAAGCCGAAGAAGAACAACTCGGCAAATACTCTAAAATTTGGATCACTACTTGTATGTATGTTTTTCTATTTTGAGAAGTTTTTTCCAATAGTCGGTAAAGTTGTTTGGGAACTACACCGACCAATCACCCATCAGATCAATGACTTCATCAAGAAGTTAGGTGATAACTTTAATGATATAATGGATGATTACTTCAGTAAGTTCCAAGAGAAAATGCATAACAGGTACCGGATTCCACCACAGCTGGTAGAAAAATACAAAGATGAAATATGTTTTGAAGTCGACACCGATTACTGTTATGTGAATGTTGTGGAACCAAGGACTCAATCTTTGTCACCTATGGGTTACGGGATTGATTTTGATATCACACAACAGGAAATTGATGCCTATCTATCATTGCCAAGGCATACTACCGAGTTGAGGTATGGAACCTATGAAGAGGTGAAGGAAAAAGTAAAAATGAGCATTGTAGTACCTAAGGCTACAAGAAAAGCTACACAGATGATTAAGGCATTAACTGAGAAATTCGGAGAAGAGTCTTCCTCCACACCTGTCAAAGGCGTTCTAGCCATCACCGAAGAGGAGACAAAAGACCAAGAAGAAGCCATAACACTTAGCACTGAATTACCTAAGGGAAAAGTGTTGAAGAGAAAGAAACAGGACACTTCAATGGCCCTACCGACCCCTCCAACAAAGAGACCTAACACAAGGGCATCTGTTGCATCACTGAGTAAGAAACAAAAGACTGTTGCCATTCCTAAGGTAACTAGAACTTACAAGAAATCTACTCGGAGACTCATTTTGCCAAAAGAGTCGAGTGATACCGAATCTGAAGATGCAAATAAATTTCAGATTGTGAAAAGCAAGAAGGTAGATGTACATAGTGTAGAAATTTTTTGTAAAAATCTGAAGGAATATGGTGGATTTGGTGGATTTAGATTTGTCAAATATGAATCCAAATCTGCTAATGAAAAGAGGCAAATTGAAGAAGCTGTCATTTGCACACTTCTAAAATTCTGAGTGGTCCCATTAGAAGTATGTAATTCTATTCCTAAGGAATTATATGCACATATTGAAACCAGATGGCAATATGCCCTAGACTCAGAGAAACAAATTAGAGAAAGAAGTTTGGTGCATCTCTTTCCTAATATGTCAGTTGATGAAATAAAAGAACATCTGACAAACAGCCAAACACAATTTATAGTAAAACAGAAGGCCTTGAAATTGATGAATGGCCTATATATAGAAGTGGAGAAGGAAACAAAAGAACAATGGAAGGACATCTTTTGAAGAAAGAATGCTGGTGAACAATCTACAGTGGAAATAGTAGATGTCACCGACCAAGAGCCTGATGTCACTGAGCAAGACCTTACTGACACCATTCAAATAGATGAAGATATCATGGATGCAGAGGCACCTGAACAAGAAATGATAGAAGGCAATGCTTATGCAAAACTTGTCTCCAGTGAATCTGTTTTGGAACAAGTTCAGCCTTACCCACCGATAAATCAACATGCTACAACCGAAGCTCCTCAGGATACAGGTGAAGGCACCAAAGGTCAAAAGTCTACAACAGAAGGTATTTCACAAGAACAAACCTCTTAAGCACCTTCTAGCACGAAAAATGTTACAGCTGAGACACCAAGCACCGAGATGCCAAAGGACACTACCGAGACTAAAGAAATCGACAAAAGTGTTGTGTCTACCGAGCAACCTACTGAGGGTCCTCAAGCCTCTCAAGCTATTGTAATGGTTCACCCGGTGAAAGGTAAAGAAAAGAAGTTGAAAAATCATAGTTTCAAAATTGATTTATCAATACCGATAGTGTTGCCCAATGTAGACATCTCCAAATTGAAAGGGCAAGCACTCACTGAATTTGGTGAACTGTGCAAAGCAAAGGCCGAACAGGAGAAGCAACTGGCCATACAAAAGAAGAATAAAGTACTTCAGAAGGTAAAGACCTTACTATCAGCTATGCTACCTTCAGCTACAGTATCAATCGATCCAGCCATCCATATTCAATTGGATGAACTCCTAAATCAGATTGAGACATCTGGAGTAGATGCATCCGAATACTTGAGCAAACTAAAAGACAAGGAGCTAACTACTAAAATGATAGAGGAAGTATAGAAATCCATTGTTGTTGGCAAGGTAAAACCTGTCAAATTTATTGTTGAGTTGTCCCCTCAACTCAAGCACATTCTTTCATTATTTCAGAAACTCTGCACATTTTCTTTATTCCTTAAGGACATTAAGAATAAAACAGAAGCAATTGAGAAAGAGATCATCGATCTCTCAAATAAGTTGACCCCCGAGCCCAATTCAGTTCAAAATTTTTATACTAAGCTACAACAGCTCATGGCTCAACAATTGGAACTGAGGAATGAAGAACACAAGATCAAGATGGACATAATGACACTTCAAACATTATTCCTTCCTCATCTTTCATCCGTTCAAGAATAGCTAAACCAAGCCACTTACCTCTCTACTACACAAGAGGGAAGCACTTTAGATGGCTTAATTTCATTATTGGTTGATATTAATGCACAAAATTCTTTAATGGACAGTGTAAAGGATGCACTTTCTGTCGCTCTCACCGAAGCCAAGACAAAGTACAAATCCATTTTTGATCAGTTGCCACCTCCAAATGGTAACTAAATTTTGATATTTGTCAAAAAGGGGGAGTATATCATCAAGAGTATATATAGCATCAAAGTACACAGGGGGGCTGTATAGTATTCAAAGTATCAAACAATCGGAGTGTACTATACAGGGGGAGTATACCGAGTAGAGAATAAGCAGAATAAGCAGAGTATCCAAGAGCAGCGAACCAAGAAGTGAACAAAGGAAAGAATAGTGATTACAGAGTATTGATCACCGAGCACACATAATCAGAGTTTTGAACAACATATTGATAAGGGGAGTATATTTGATTATACTATTTCATTGACTAATGTATATACAGTATGTTTAGTCAAATTTTGTAAAGTATACAAATTTTTGAGTAATGACTTTGAAAGTAGTTTTGTCAAACATCTCAACTAATGTCAAAAGGGGAGATTGTTACTACTTATCAAATTGCCATTAGTTTTATATACAAAGTCATTCTATATATTCTAGCCGGTTAGCATTACTGAATCATGCAGTCAGTTCACACAGAGAAGTCAGTATGAACAGTCTAGTCGGTTACAGAAGAAAGCAGTCACATAACGCAGTATACACTGAGTTGTCTACTGAGTGTTATTTCATGTCTACCGAGCAGTAAAGATAATACACCGAGTGAAACATGTTACCAGATTCATTGAACCTGGACACACATATGAAAACATGTTACAAGATTGAGGCACATAGAACCGTTATCACATTGGAAATTGCACATATAGATTTTGTATAATTTTGAGGTCATCTAACCAATGAAATATTTTGCATGGTTATTTATTCGAGAAATCATGTTTGTAAGATCGAAGAAATGAATCAGATCACCGACATAAGAAATCTATTTATACAACATGAATTTAGGGTTAGAGATACATTTGAATGAGAAAAATGTGTGTGCATATGTGTATGAAGCAAGACTTATGTGATACATGAAAATCACAGAGTATTACGACTGTTACAGAGACATAGAGGTCACCGAGAAGGTTATCAGAGAACAGTCAAAGAACAGAGTAAACATAAGGGTTTACCGAGTTACTTTATGAGTTACCGAGGTATGCTATAGGCAAGGTAATCTTATTTTGAGCACATAGAATCTGCTACAACATTTCAGATGTAAAGTTGCAGATATTTGTAAAGTCTTATTGTAATATTTTGAAGTTGTAAGAGAAACCTTTAACAGGGTAAAAGACTCTAATCAGGTCTATAAATTGTAAAGCCTCTAACCAGGTGTAGCATTTATATAAAGTGTTGTAAAATCCTTTAGCAAGGTAGATCTAACAGATCTTGTTACTCCTAACAGGGTAAGCTATCAGAAATAGCTAAATATGTAGCTCTAACCGAGCACTCTTTATTATTGCAGTAGTGAAGTTGTGGGTGCCATCCCCACCGCAGTTTTTCTCTCTAACCAAGAGTTTCTGCATAACCAAAATATATGTGTTATGGAGTGAATCATGTATGATTGTTACTCATTTGTTTTAGCTTTATGTTATGTTACAGCAATTTTTGGTTTATGCATAACAGTAAAGATATTGTTGATAAAAGGATTTGAAGTAATGATTCACCCCTCCCCTCTCAATACATTAGCTTTCCATATTGGGCCTAACAATTCCACCCATAATTGGTCTTCTTGTTTCTTTCTTTCTTTGGCCTTCTTTAATTGTTCTCTTCTCTTTTGATGCTTCTCATGTATTTTTATGAATTTTTTAAATAGAATGGTTGATTTGAAAACCTTGGATCGCTTTGTGTAATCTTTATACTAATTTGTAGCTACCTCAATTGAATATTTTTTAATTGAAGCAATAGGTACAACTTCCTCTTTTTGAAATATTTTCATTGAAACTAGATTTTGCATGTTATCTTGCAACCTTTGAAGTGTATTATCATGTCATTTACATTAATCCCATTGACTAGATATTCAAAGAATCCACCCATGATTCACATCAAAAACTTAATTTAGCTTGTAAGCTGGTAAGATTATTCTCTTGTACCATTGTAATGTATTCAACCAAAATTTAATATTACTCTTAGATCTAGAAAATATATTCACAAATATTATACCAAAAACACCCAAACTAGTTAGCTATTTTTACACAAACCGAGCTAATTTAAAATGGAACTTTAAAAAAATGGTCGGGGGTGGGGGGGGGGGAGGGAATTTATTAATCAACAAAGAGAACTACAAGAAACCAAGGCCAACAGGCACAACAGAAGGCCAAACAACAAAGAAACCAACAAATCAGAGCTCTCTCAAACCACCCAAATAGTTACACATGTCTTCCATAACTAAATCCTCAAGAACCAAAGAATATTTTGAGGACAACTGCCCCCAATCCTCAACACTCCACCTTCCCTTCTGCTCAAAAGCCCATCTCTCCAATCAATGCACCACCTAATTCCATCCTAAAGAATGTGACAAAAGGTAATAGAATCTAAAGATCTACAATTCTTACAATATGACTTACCACCAAGGCTAATTGCTAGCTCACTCCCTCCAACTGTTGTCTATTTAGAATATCAACAAAATTTTGTGAATCAGACTCACAGATGATTCTTCTCCATCCTAGAGAACATCTCTCCAAAGCATAAAGGATATCAATATCTTCCATATAGTTATTATTATGGTGACCTTTATGTAAAGAGAAGAAGAACCAAACCACTCCAAAACTAACTCTACTAGCTATGTCAATCCCAACATGCCCAAGATTACCTCTAGATGAACCATCATTATTAATATTCAACACATCTAAAGGAGGGGGCAACTAGGAACTGACTCGTCAAACTTTTCTCTTGATCCGGAAACTCTACCTAGAAGAGGGGGGCTTCCCTCAACATCCTCCAACCCAACCTCTAAATAACAACCAAATCACCTAGATCCACATGGGTATATAAATCACATTTTTATAATAAGGTTTCCTATAGGCCACTAATTATGCACATCCAAATTTCACGACTCAACATTATTTTATCTTGGAAAATTCTTCTATTCCTCTCCAACTAGATCTCCCAAAGAATAAAGGAGGGGCCTATGACCCAAGCAATATGAAAAAAAGGAGTCCTATTGGGGGAATTCCCCTCAATCCCAGAATTCAACCAAGGAGGAGACATGGAAGCATACCTTATTCCAAACCCTCCACCAATAGTGTCAAATTTCCTTATAAAAGGGGTGGAAGAAAAATATATGAGAAGATCTCTCTTCACATTGTCTACACAAGAAGCACATAGGACCCTGAAATTATCTCTTTCTCAAATTATCTCATGTGAGACACCAATTCTGGATAACCAACCACATGAAAAATTGCATTTGGGATAATAGAAATTATTCCAAAATTATTTACACCAAGAAACCTCAAATTTCCCATGAATTTGTTGTTGGCATTAGATTGTCATTGATGTCAACAAGAGAATAGTTTTAGATAGGTGAAGCACATAACACGTAGGTTATGCAGTCATGCATAACAATTTGTAGCTTGCAGAGGAAGTGATAGTCACAAATAAGTGATTTCATGTGTTGGCATTAGATTGTCATTGATGTCAACAAGGGAATAGTTGCAGACAGGTGAAGCGCATAACACACAGGTTATGCAGTCGTGCATAAAATGTTGCAGGTTGCAGAGGAACTGGTAGCCACAAAAGGATTTCATGTGTTGCAGAGGTGTACACAAGGTGACTTCAAGTTTTACAAGGGTCCCCATTGTCAAAATGACTTTCATCGAAGTATCGCTTCAAACTTGAAAAGTGGAAGTTGTTTGCTAAGTTCGCAAGTTAGCATTCTGTCGGATCCTCCGACCTTCGATATGGACCCTGCCTTTTCACACTGTGTATTGTTGGGTGATCGCCTCCGAATTGAAATGTTAAAGTCTTTTTGTTCTCACTTATAACTTCTGGCCGATATTCGACCCCCGATAGTGAGCCCACCTTGTCCTAGTCAAGTCTCTTATTGACCTATCGTGTCCTATTGGAAAAGTTGAAGTGCATCACTTTTGTTCTTACTTCTTATTTCTGGTCGATCTTTGACCTCTGATAGTCTGGCCCACTTTGTCCGAAGTGTCTACAAATGTCCAGTTGGCTTGCATTTATTGGTTCGTGTAGATGAAGTGTTTGAACGGGGCCCACAATTAAAGGTTAAATGTTTGGATGTGACACGTAATCTGTCACATCAACATATGATTGACCATGTGAAGAGGTAAAGGATTTTCAGTTAGCGGTCGTTGACTGGTCCTGGTGTGCGAATGATGTGGTTGTGTGGGTCCCTTGTATTGTGTGGCGACAAAAAGGATTTTTCACCAAGACCTTGCTTTTTGGCAAGAACTCTCTTCCCTTTGGCCACTCTTTGTTGCTACACTGAAATACCTCTATTTTGGTATGATAACAAAACTGTCTTGGCAACAAGGATTCCCTTCGGTGTAACTTTGTCTTTTGGTACGAGTATAATTGCCTCTTGTCTGTCAGTCCTAGCTATAGCAATAAGAAGGATCTTTGCTGGAATGGAAGATGAGTTTGGGCAAAATTCTACAAACAACAGAAATTAACAAATCAACATGTCTTCCTCATCAACTGAAGAGGGGAAAAATATGGAAGAAGAATGAAGGGACAAAAGGAGGTTAGAGTGCAAAGAAATCAAATGACATAATATAAATGCAAACAACCAACTTTATACCTTGTCTTTCATCTCTCCCTTGGATTGAGCTTGATGAAGTGGAAGATGCGCCCTTGTGATGCTCCACTTGATTTGCTCCTTGGTTGATGTGGATTGCTCTCCTTTGCTGAATAAGAGGGATTGGATTTGATAGGATTTGGATTGGAAGATTGAAAGAAGAAGATAGAAGAGAAATGGGCAGCATGAGAATGCTATAGAGGAAGTGGATCCTTTTGTGAGTAAATGATCCTCCCATTTATAGATTGGAGGAGGCCAATGAACGGCCAAGATTGATTTGATCATGAAGGGCTGAGATTGATTTGAAATGGTGGGCATGGATCAAGGATGCCTTGGGAAATAAATAGGAATATAAAATTCCTTGAGAAGAGGGGGGAAAGGAAATTTGAATTTCAAAAAGAGGAATCAAAAATTCTAAAATAAGGGATGCATGGAGGGATTCAAAGAAATTTGAATTTCTTTGAGATGCTCAATGTTGATGTGACATGAGTGGGAATATAAAATTGAAGGATAATGATAAGCATGATTATGAGAGATTCTAGAAGGATTAATTAGGTTAAGTGGGATTAGGAAAACTGATTTGTAGGAGTCACATGAATAGGTTAATTAATTAAGATTAATTAACTGAGTGGGTATAGAGGAAATAATTATTAAAGGGACTTTAGAAGAATAGGGGATGATGCTCTGCAAAAAGGGGTTAATGTTTAGACTAAAACCCATGGTCGTATAACACATAAGAAACACAAGAAACAAAGAAGAGTCAGTGTTAATCAACCAAAAATTAGTCTAAGTAGGCATACCAAGAGAGACACTAAAAACAAAGTAAATCATTTAACTATGAATATAAATGCAAGAAGACATCTCCAAATGTCTTCTACCATGCTCGTAGCTCCTCCTCCCTTGTTCCCCTCCTCTCCAAGTTCCAAATTAGTGTAGCTCTCAGCAGCTTTTTGCACTATGGATGCCTTATGGAGATTCAAGATGAAAGATGATTGTTCTCAAAATGATATGCAAATGTGAACAAAAGCTAATATTAGATACTATGAAATGAGAATGATTTATTTTAGACCAAAATAACAATGTATGTGATTTATGCTAAATGTTTTTCTCTAAAATTCACTATAATGTAAATGCATACAAGTTTTCAGGATTATGGATAAGAATGCTAAATGATTGAGGATTTGAAAATGAGGAATGTGAGCTCTATTAATAGGAAAAATGGAGAAATGGAGGGTTGAGATTGAGTAATCTCAACAAGGGTCAGGATTGAATGATATTCAATCCATGAGAGGGCTTTCAACCCAATCCTAGGATGACAAGTGTCAACATGAGATGGGTTTAGAGGAGAGGGAAGAAGCATCAAATGCTTGACATGACCTGAGGGTTAACTTGGAGTTAAGGTTAAGGTTGGGTTGAGTGAATAAATTCATTATTCAAAGAATAATGCTTTTATCCAATGGATAAACTCTTGTGCAAGAGTTAGTGAGGATAACCATGGTCAAAGCAATAAATGCTTGAGAAGACACATGGGTCACATGAGGGTTGAGTTAGGGGTCAAAGTCCCTAACCATGGGTGCAAGTGGATTTAACCATAAATGGTCATGTAAGAGCCATTAGTGGTTTGGAAGACTTTAGAGGTTAGCTTGTTGAACACACAAAGCAATAAATGTTTTTCAAAGACTTTGGAGTCTTTGAGAAGTGACTCCAAGTTGCTTAGGAATGTGACAATATTTAGGGGATGGATTAGGCTAATTAGGAAGGGTTTAGAAGAATCTAGAAGGGGGTTAGGATTGCAGGTGGGTTTGGTGGGTGAGAGAAAATAGGATTTTTATTAAAATAAAATTCATTTATTTCAATAAATAGGTGCAAGTTGCATTTTTAGGAGAATGCAAGTGGGGGGGGGGGGGATTTAATGATTTAAATAAATGTTTTATTTAATTTATTTAAAAGAGGAAGAGGGGTTTAAATGAAATAAATAGAATTTATTCATTTAATTGATTGTGAATTTAGTTTAATGAATTAATTAAATAAATTGAATAATTTATTTAGTTAATAGGGGAATGTTTGAAGATGAATTAATTAAACGTTAATTTAATTAACTGATGGCTAGTGGATTTTTAATCAAATAAATAGAAAATATTCATTTAATTAAAATGGACAGATTTATGTGACTACAGGGGAATAATTTATTTATTTGATAAATTAATTATTGGACAATAGTGACAAGATTAATTAAATTAGATTTAATTAACACTGAGAGGAATAAGGATAACACAATTAAATCAATTCATTATGTTGACAAACTTAGATTAATTAAATATTAATTTTAGGTGTCTACATTTTGCCCCTCTTTGATATAGCATCGTGAAATGATGTTATATCAAAGAAGAATAAAATATAGTGGATGAAAATGATAAGGACTAGTAGCATGATGTCCCAGTCATGAGATGAGGAAGAATGATAGGAAGGATGTTGAGGAAGTATTTTTATACCCCCTCGAGAGGACATGTGGGTTCAAGGAACACGAGTGTGCTCTTGAAATGGATTAGAAGACTAGGTGATGGAAGGATGAAGATGATGAAAGAGGGAATGAATGAATGGATTGGAGTCTTGTAAATAGAATGAGATAAAGAAATGATAAATGGATTGGATTTCTTGTTGAGCAAGTATAAAGAGAAAACCCATGTTTGATATTGCCATGGATAGTCTACACCACTGATTATAAGAATCAGGATGATATGAAGATTCGATGCGTGGACTGACGCTCAGTCAAATAGGAGTGCCTTGCACACAATCATGCAAGTGTTGATAAACACTAATGCAAGGTTGTCGGATCGTACAAGGAAAACCTTCAAACACACCATGCCATAAAAAACTATGCCCCATTATACACCAGCCAAGACATATGAAGATATAGGATGATCAAGGCTGTCTTGAACAAGTATAGTCTTGGGACACAAGATGAAAAAAAAGTGAAAAGCTCAAGCATGCAAACAACATGCACATGACCAACTAACATCTCTTGCCAAGAGTAGGACATGGATTTGGATAAACTGCTGGACTAGGGAAGGATGCATCCCGATGGGTAGGTGATGGATTTGGATGAACTGCCATATATGGGAAGGATTCATCCTAATGGGCAGGTGATGGATTTGGATGAACTGCCAGACATGGGAAGGATTCATCCCAATGGGTAGGGCGTGGATAGATTGACAGATGACAAAAGACAAGTTGGATGTGCAAGGTTTGCAGATGAGAGGGTTGCCCCTTAGATTTGATTATCAAAGTATGGATGGGTGCTTGGATTAGGCACAAGTCAGTGTAAGCTCGGGTAGATGGGAAAAGCTCAGCTTGATGGATTGGATAGAAATGGAAGAAGGATAAATGATTAGATGGGATGAAAAAAGGGGATGGATGATTGAGTATGATTGGATTAGGGATGGGATTAATGATTGAATTAGAAGTGATGGAGAATATGATTGGATTATAAATTGGATAGGATGGGGTGGATTGGTGGATGGGATTTGATTGACTGGAACCAATGACAATGGAGAACCAATTATTAGTAAGAGAATGGATGGATGAATGGACAAAGATATTGTTTGGATAGATGGATCAAGTGGATGGATATGGATAGGAAATGGAGGAATGAAGGATGGAGGGTAAGATGATGGAGACCCAAGGACTATGCTGCAAAGGAGTGCAATGCCCCACAATAGAGGTAGTGGGATTAAGAATGTAAGGATGGTGGATAAATATGTATGAGTTTTAAGGATAATATGTAATGGATATGGATGGTAGAGGATTAAGGCTTGTGTTTTCCAAATCATGCATGCATATACATTATTTTGCCTCTATATGATCAAGACAAAAGATAAGAATGGAGGATTCATTTTGATAGGGTGAGAGATATGAGATGGAGGATATGAATAGGATAGTCAAGATCAAAGATAGGAAAGGAGAATGGACTTAGATAGGATGTAGATGGATGGGCCGATTGCATGGATGAAGCTTTCCACCAAGTGTAGAGTGAAAGAGGATGAGGGGATTACACATGATGCTTGTTTGCCAATTTCTCATCATGGTACTTACCCAATGCGCCACAAGAAGTGGTTTTCACCATTGGATGAAAATGATTTTTCTTTACTTTTTTTTTCTGATTTTTTTTTGTATTTTTCTTGATTTTTTAATTTTTTGGAATAGTTTGGATGGATAAGGATGATGATGAGTGGATAGTGGATGCGTGAAGGAGGAAGGGAGGACTCAAGTATCTAGATAAATGGATGGTATCCCTTAGTATTTCTTTGAACTGGAGGCATGCTCATAGATGTTGGTAAAAAATAATTGGGGAGATGAAATGGATAAGATTTGGTAGATAGAATTTGTAAAGGATTGGACTAACAAAATGGGATTGTGAAAAATGGATGGGGTTTTGAAAAATTTGTGGAAGATGAATATTGGCACACACCTTGAAGCTTGGTGGAGTAGTAGAGGAGAGGATTTTAGATTAGCTAGAGGATAAAGTGTGGATTTTAGAAAATGAGGACCTAAAATAGAAGGAGGAGATGATGGGGTTGGGATGATGGATTTTGGGACATAAGAAACCAAAATGGATTTTGAAGATGGAGGAGTGTTTGATTTATGAATGGATGGAGCTTTTGGATTAGCAATTTTAGATGCCAATTTTGATTTTACTTTGAGATGCATTGCTTCTTTGAGTAGTGTGGGGATCCACATAGTTTTTTTATTTTTCTTTTGGGGCCTTTGTGGCGTTTTTTATTTTTCCTTCTTTTGGATCATATTTTTCTTTTGAGCATGTCGTTTTGAAGGGACATGTTGATCCTTTGATTTTTGTTTATTTTGAGCTTTATTCTTTTTAGATTGGGCATCCAAATTGCTTCCAATGGCAATGGGATGGGTGACAGAGGATGGATGACTTAAGGATTTTATGGATGGCGGGATGATGGAAGGAGAGTGTTGGGAGGCATTCAATGATGTGTGCCTTTGTTGATCTTGCTTAGGGATTATTTGAGGTGATAGGGTGGTGGATGGAGGCATGTAAGGACCCAAAATGGATGGAAGGAATGGAGGATTTAGCTTTGGAATATAGGGTCCCAAAATGGATGTGGATGATGGGGGATGATGGATTTTGATTTTCACGACGGACTTGTGGATTTAGGAGGAATAGAGGATGTACCAACATCTTGAGCATTAGCTTGAGGACCATTATTATTTTGGAAATAAGATGCGAGTCCATTTTGAGGGGGATGAGATGTGGAAGGAAGATTAGGATCTTTAGATGGATTGGGATTATGACATGGAGATGAAGGGATTCTTTGATCTTGATTGGGGAGGGTATCATGAGATGGAAGAGGATCATGCGATGGAGGGGGAGGGTTGGATAGAGGAATCATATGATCATGAGAGGAAGTGGATGGAATGATTATCATTAGATGGAGTGGAGGGAGATTCATCATGAGATGGAGAGGATTCTATGTTAGCATGCTTTGGAACAAGCTTTTGGCATGTTTGGAGTTGTGGGGATTGTGTGATGGAGGAGGATACAAAAGCTTCGATGTGAGTAGATGGAGGAATGGGGGTATCATGAAGTGTGGGGGATTGGGATTTTTTTTGAGGTGGAGGTCATTGGGGTGGATGGAGGACTTGAGGAGACTTGGTAACTTTTTTTCGAGGTGGGGATTTTGTCTTCTTTGCTAGAATGTCTTGGATAAGATTATGGATGATGGACTTGGAGGACATGGATACTACAGATTTTGGAGGATTGGGATTGGATGAAGGATTAGGATAATGGATTGGGGAATTAGAATTAATGCTTGGAGAACTATGGAGTAAAGGATTTGGATGTGGAGTAGAGGTAATGAATGTGCTATAAAAGGATGGGGATTGTGATATGGATGGGAGGGGAGATGGAGGTATATATGTGGATGAGGGATAATATGGAGATACAAATAGGGAATAAGATGGATTTCCCTTGTCAAAGGTAGAGGAAGGGTAAGAGACATGATATAGATTGGGATTGGATGTAGTGTGTTGAGATGAAATGGATGGGGATATGATAGATGGATGGGATGTTATAGGATTGACTTGGTAGGGAGGTTGAGGTGGTTCGTGAGCTTCCATGAGCATCTTCTCATACCAAGCTTTGAAATTCTAGGTAGCCATGTTGAGAATGAAGGATTAGATTGGAATTGGATGAATATGAGGAATAGGACTTGGATTCGAATGATGATGGGTTGAATTTGATTGGATTTTTATTAGATTTGATTTGGATTGGACTTGATTTGATTGGATTTTGTCCTTGGATTAGTACTTGATTGATTGAATTGGATTGGATTAGATTGGGTTAAATTGGATTGGATTAGATTGGATTGAATTGAATTGGATGATTGATTGATGAGGGGTTGGATAACCAAATTAGGAAGATGGATGCATTAGATTGATTGGGATTTTTGGAGATTTGATTGGATTAGAGGAAGAATGATTATGGAGGAATGGATAGATAATAGGAAGAATAAAGGGGGAGGCTACCCAAAGTCGGATGAATGATTTGGACAAGAATGTTGGTTGAAGAAGGATGATTGTTTGAATGGATGAAAGTGGATTGGGGATTTGAGAATTGTTTGGATAGATTGATTGGGGGTTTTTTTGATGATTGAAAGAGGAAGGATGGACTTGGCAAGAGATATCAAGCAATGAATACACATTGGCCACTGACGCACATAGAGAATCCAAACACAACATGCTATCATAGGAAGCTAGATGAGGAGGAAAACCTTTGGTTGCTGACTCAGGTACACACCCAATAGCTAATCAGAATACGGTCGTTGAGTCTCACGTGATGGATTCTCAACGCCGTATTAGTCGACCCCAAACGCTAATGGGGGCAGGATATGGCAAGTCTCTTGGGGGAGTTACTATCTCCCTTGCACAAAGATTATCCCCCTTTCGGAAGTGGACCATGCAGTCTCTAATCCTAGGGTTTTTAGTATAGATTTTTGTTTGAAGACTACTCCTTGTAGTCATGCAAGCGCGATTGAGGCCTATAGCCCTACAAAGTACTAAGAAAGATGTAGTCACACAAGTGTGATTGATACCTTAAGGGGCCCTAAAAAGTGCTCAATATGAGAGTGAACTCTCAAATAGCTCCATCCTACGAAACTTTCGTCTCAAGAGGCCTATTTATTATAGTGAGTCAGAATGCCCAGGTTCGGTCGTACTCACTTAGGTCGTTCCCCTCTCACCAATGCCTAAGCAAATCGGGAGGATAGGCTCGCCAAGGGAAAGCACACAACAAGCTAGAAAAGTGCCAAAGGTCTAGATTTTTGATTGTCTAGATATACAAGAGCATACTCTCCTACTTTCACACTTTTCTCAAACACTTCAAGAAGATGTTCTTTTACCCCTAATTAGATCTAGGTGCCTAGAATAAAAATATTAAGAAAAATACAATGTTTGGCTGGATTTCCTTAGGAAACCTGCAAAAAATTAGATTAATAGTTTTTTTTTATGCCTTTGACTGCTCGAGCAGGACCTGTAAAACTCAAAAATCTGATTAATAGACAAAATTCTGCAGAAAAAGCGCTCGTGCTATTGTGCAGACACTCGTGTTGAAATGTCTGTGTATGCACTAAAGGGGGCCGAAAAGAGAAGTAGAAAATGCAGAGAAGGACAAAATTTGAGAAAAGCAGAATATACCTGAGGCAGATGCACTGAAGCATGTGCGCTCGCACTAAAGCAGGTTAGCACAACCAAAAATTTGAAATTTTAAAAATTTAAAAATGGGCGGGATTCTACTAGAGCGCCTGTGCTATTTGCAGAGCACTCGTGCTGAAGTGACACTTCCGAAATAAAAAAGATAGCTAGAAACATAATTAACTATTTTTTAAAAAAAGTTTTTCCGATTTTTAGTCTGTTTTAAGTAGTACTAATCTTGGAATAGAAACAAAAGATGGAATGATAGAGGAGAGGATAAGGAATAGGATGACGTTGTAGGCAGACGCGTTGTTCTCATGGCGCTCGCGCTGTTTTGTAGACTTGCAAAAAGGGTGGGTAAAAAATTTTCAAACTCTAATCCCACGCGCTAAAGTGTGTACACACGCGCCAAAGTAGGCAACACTCGCGTTGATCCTGTGGCAGTTGTGCTATTTTGCAGTCGCGCGCACTATTCCAACACTTGTGAGAAAAAAATCACAAAAACTCCAAAAAAAGATTAAATACTAGGGACGTGGGTCCCACCGGGCGTGCCAGAATGAAGGGACAAAAAAAGGTTAGAATGCAAAGAAATCAAACAAGACACAATATAAATTCAAACAACCAACTTTATACCTTGCCTTTCACCTCTCCCTCAGATTGAGCTTGATGAAGTGGAAGATGTGCCTTTGTGATGCTCCACTTGATTTGCTCCTTGCTTGATGTGGATGTGGATTGCTCTCCTTTGCTCAATAAGAGGGATTGGATTTGATAGGATTTGGATGGATTTGGATTGGAAGATTGAAGGAAGAATATAGAAGAGAAATGGGCAGTATGAGAATGCTATAGAGGAAGTGGATCCTTTTGTGAGGAAATGATCCTCCCATTTATAGATTGGAGGAGGCCAATGAAGGGCCAATATTGATTTGATCATGAAGGGCTGAGATTGATTTGAAATGGTGGGCATGGATCAAGGATGCCTTGGAAAAATAAATAGAAATATTAAATTCCTTGAGAAGAGGGGGGAAAGGAAATTTGAATTTCAAAAAGAGGAATTAAAAATTCCAAAATAAGGGATGCATGGAGGGATTCAAAGAAATTTGAATTTCTTTAAGAGGCTCAATGTTGATGTGACATGAGTGGGAATATAAAATTGAAGGATAATGATAAGCATGATTATGAGAGATTCTAGAAGGATTAATTAGGTTAAGTGAGATTAGGAAAAGTGATTTGTAGGAGTCACGTGAATAGGTTAATTAATTAAGATTAATCAACTAAGTGGGTTTAGAGGAAATAATTATTGGAGGGACTTTAGAAGAATAGGGGAATAACTAATCTATTTGATAAATTAATTATTGGACAATAGTGATAGGATTAATTAAATTAGATTTAATTAACACCGAGAGGAATAAGGATAACACAATTAAATCAATTAATTATGTTGAGAAGCTTAGATCAATTAAATATTAATTTTAGTTGTCTACATCACCAATGGGTGTCGATTGTTGAATGGTCCATGTGGGCTGCTGACCAAGGTTGACCTGATGACATAGAAGGATGTTGAGGATGTGGAACACATGGGCAAAATGAATTCCACTTGGATGAAACAAAAATAGAGCTCGAATGCAGAGAGGAAGGATACCAGATCTTTTCGGTCAAGTCGAAGATCATTAAAATTAGAAATTTGTATGCAAAGAATAAATCAGATGACATAGGGAAAAATCTAGTGCATACAAATTATGTCAAGATTTGTTGAGAAAAGATGGAAAGATGATGCAGGAGCATCCCCGGTTCACATCAATCTTGCATCAACCAAAAACATTTTCTTTCTGTTTTGCTTTTTGTTTGCAGTTTCAGCTTTTCTTTCTGTGTGTCCTAGTTTTGGCTCACCGGATCCTGTGGAGTTGGATTCTACTTGAAGACTTGATCATCTTTCTTTTTTCTAGACTACATCACATCTGGATCATTTTTCGGCAAGATATCGCTATCGGTTTCCTTGATAGTTTCCTATTACCGGTTGACAGTGCTTGTTACCGGTTGCTTGGACCTATTTTTGTGATCTACCAGAACCCCTTCTGAAGCTTGCGGAGCCTTGGATGTTGATTCTGATGTTCCTTGGCATGTGGTCAACCTTTTCTCGTGATCTACGTTTCATCCTTTGGATTTTCTAGTGGAATCTCTTGGCGGAGGTAGACCTTGTTAATTTACACGTTAGGTCTTGTTATTCGGGTTTTGATCCCTTTTTATATAATTGTAATTGTGCATTAGAATGTAATCAATCGAAGAATCAAGTAGCAAGATTGTGCATATAAGATAGATCTTACGATTCAAGGTCCTGGTTGTGACCTATTCTGTATGTTCTACTAGACTTGTGAGTCGATTATGGTGTAATCTGGTTGTTACCAGTTGGTTGTAATCAATTTTCATGCAATAAATCAATTTGTTCTGCATTGCCTCCATCATATATTTGTGTTTCCATTGTCTTTACTCTTGTTGACCGGTCCGTATTGATCTCTTTGAGGTCCCTCCTCATCGGTGACTACTTCAAGTGGTATCAGAGTGAAGTTCATTCCAAAGGTTGCATGTCTTGAAATTTTTGTTGTAGGGTGGTGGATTGCGGATCTGACCTATAGTTGCAGAGGACTGACGTGAACTATGGCACAAAGAGGAGCTAGGAATGGTGGAGCGCATGGGAATGTAGACCCTGTTGTGATGGAGTTTTTGCGAGGTATAGCAGCCTGGTTGGAAGCTGTGGATATAGCCCAGAGAAGAGGCCAACATATTGAAGATGTAAGTGAAGATGAAGGAGAAGAAGCCCCGGTAGAACAAGAAAACCCATCGACGGTTGATCCGGATGAGGAAAGGTTTTTGAGGGTTTTGAGTAGGGCGAATACTAAACCTTATTTTACCCATCGAAATATGATGGGAAGTTAGATTTGGATGAATTAATGGATTGGATCTTGAAGATGGAGAAGTACTTTGATTTTGAAAACACTACAGAAGAGAGGAAGGTGAAATATGCCTGTATTTGGTTGAAAGGTCATTCATCTTTTTGGTGGGAGCATTTGCAAGTTGATAGATAGAGAAGAGGTAAAGAGAATTTTTAAGACATGGGATAGGATAATTGCTAAGTTGAAGTCAAAGTTTATGCCAGTTGATTATCAAGTGAATCTATTCCAAAAGTTGCAAAATTTGAGACAGAAGGAATCTAGTGTGAAGGAATATACCGAAGCATTTTACAAGTTGAACATCAGATCCAGACATGTTGATGATAAAGTTGAACAAGTTGTCAGATATTTGAATGGATTGTGGATGTCTATACAAGATGAACTAGGTTTGATCAAATTGGAGAGTGTTGAAGAGGCTTACCAGTATGCCCTAAAGGCATAAGAGAAGCTAAACAAAAGACACGAGAAGAGGCAAAGAGGCAAGGGTGGAAGGTTTACCGAAGAAAGATTTCAAGGAGGAAGAGGATATACTAAAGGTAGAGGAACCAGTACAAATCATAACAAGGACAAGGAAGTGAACAAAGAAGGTAATTTGTATCAAAAATATAATAGAAATTTCTACCGGAGGAGAGAACTGGATGGCTACTGGAATAAGAATTTTGGAAGACAAGAAAAGAGAGCATTTAGAGGAACTTTCTATAAGTGTGGAGGAGAAGGACATCGTGCATTCGAGTGTAAGAAGACAGAAAATACCGAAAGAGTAGTAGTGGTGGAAGAAAACCCCACTAGATCAGACAATAAATTGGAAGATGGAGAACTGTTGGTGACGAGGAGAGCTTTGTGTCATACCAAAGGAGATGAAGAGCCCTTGCAGAGGAATAATTTGTTCAAGACCAAATGTAAGGTATTTGCTAAGTGTTGTAAATTTGTTATTGATAGTGGTAGTTCAAATAATCTTGTTTCTCAAGAGATGGTGAATAAGTTGAAATTGGAGAGATTGAAACACCCTAAGCCTTATCAGATAGCATGGATTTAGGATGAACATAATTTGTTAGTAAGTGAGCAATTTTTGGTGAAATTGAAAATTGGGAATTATCATGATGAAGTCTTATGTGATATTATGCCTATGGATATTTGTCATATTTTGTTGGGTAGAACTTGGGATTTTGATGGACAGGCAGTACATGATGGGAGGAAGAATACATACACTGTTGTGGCCAATGGGATGAAGCAAACCTTGTTGCCTTTGGAGGAACCTTTGAAGAACAAAGTTTGTACGAATGCTAGAATCTGTTTGGTAGATGGAAGGAAATTCCTGGATGGATTGAGACATGAGAATGTATGTTTTGCCTTAATTCCTAAGAAGGCTGAGAATCCAGAGCATGAAGAGGAACAATTAGAAGAGATAAAATATTTGGTGACAGAATATGAAGATATCATTTTAGATAATGTACCTGATGGATTGCCACCTATGAGAAGTATTAGTCATTGAATGGACTTGGTTCCCAGAGCTAGTTTTCCTAACAAAGTTGCACACCGGTTGACACTGGTAGAGAATGAAGAATTGGATAGACAAGTGCAGGAGTTTTTAAAGAAATGTTTGATCAGGGAAAGTCTGAGCCCTTGTGCAGTACCAATAGTATTAGAACCTAATAAGAATGGAGAGTGGAGAATGTGTACTAATTGCAGAGCAATAAACAAGATCATAGTGAAATACTGGTTTCCTTTGCCTAGGATGGATGACATAATGGACTGTTTGAGTGGACCAAAAAACTTTACAAAGATAGATTTAAAGAGTGGATATCATCAGATTAGGATCAGAGAAGGAGATGAATGGAAGATGACATTTAAGACAAATGAAGGATTGTATGAATGGTTGGTGATGCCTTTTAGGTTAACTAATGCACCAAGTACTTTCATGAGGCTGATGAATGAGGTATTGAAGAAATTCTTGGGTAAGTTTGTTATTGTGTATTTGGATGACATTTTGATTTTTAGTAAGACAAAAGAGGAGCATTTGTTATAGTTAAGACAAGTTTTGTAGAGGTTAAGAGAAGATAAGTTGTTGATAAATATTAAGAAGTGTACTTTCATGAAGGATGAGTTAGTCTATTCGGGATCTGTGATATCTGAGGATGGTTTGAAGATGGAAGCAATTATTGAGTGGCCTACATCAGAAAGCATTGGAGAGGTAAGATCATTTCATGGATTGGCTAGTTCTTACCAGAAGTTTATCAGAAATTTTAGTTCAGTTTGTAACCCTATGAATGAGACCATGAGAGGAGATCAGAAGGAATTCAAGTGGACCACTAGAGAAAACACAAGTTTTGAACTATTGAAGTAGAAAGTGACTAAGTAGCCTATGTTGGCTTTACCAAATTTCAATAAAGTATTTCAAGTGGATTGTGATGCAAGTGGAACATCAATAGGAGCAGTCTTGAGTCAGGTAGGGAGAGCAATAGCTTATTTTAGTGAGAAATTGAATGATGCTCGAAGGAGATATTCAGTGTATGATTAGGATTTTTATGCCATAGTTCAAGCCTTAGTGGAGACATTACTTGTTGCCTAAGGAGTTTGTGTTGTATACATATAATCAAGATTTGTAGTATTTGAATAGTCAAAGTAAGTTGAATCAAAGACATATGAGATGGCTAGAATTCTTGTAGAGTTACACCTTTGTGTTGAAGCATAGAAGTGGGAAATCTAACAAAGTTGTTGATGTATTGAGTAGGAGAAGGAATTTGCTGACATAGATGAGAGTGATAGTATTAGGATTTGAAGATTTGAAGAGCTTGTATGATGATGACTCGGATTTTGTATAACCTTGGAAATTATATAGAGAACCGATTATGGTAGGTAGAAGCAAGTGGTTGGATTGCTTCATTCAGGATGGGATGTTATTCAGAGGAGTTCAATTGTGCATACCTAAGAGTTCTATGAGGGAGAATCTGATAAAGGATAAACACAGTGGAGGTTTAGCTGGACATTTTGGCATTGACAAAACAATAGCATTGGTGAGTGAGCAGTACTTTTGGCCCCAGATTCATAAGGATGTTAAGAAATATGTGCAACGTTGTAGAGTTTGTGAAGTTGTAAAGGGTAGTAGTCATAATGTGGGATTGTATAAACCTTTGACAATACTAGTAAGACCTTGGGAAGATATAAGCATGTATTTTGTACTTGGATTGCCTAAAACACCGAGAGGGAATGATTCTATATTTGTGGTAGTGGATAGATTCTCGAAGATGGCTCATTTCATACTTTGTAAGAAGACATCTGATGCATTACATGTAGCAAACCTATTTTTCAAGGAAGTGGTGAGATTGCATGGATTGCCTAAGAGCATAGTTTTAGACAGAGACACTAAGTTTGTTGGCTATTTTTGGAGAACACTTTGGAAAAAGATGAAGATAGATTTGAAGTTCATTTCTACTTTTCATCCACAAACCGGTGGACAAACAGAAGTAGTTAACCAGAGCTTGGGAAATTTGTTGAGATGTTTAGTGGGAAATAAAACCGGAAGTTGGGATTTGATCCTTGCACAAGAAGAGTTTGCCTACAACAATTCAGTGAATAGGAGTACCGGAAGAACACCTTTTGAGATTGTTACTGGAGTGCATAATTGAGAGATATTAGTAGTGAAGACCGGAGAAGTTCAGAAGCAAAATATTTTGCAGATCACATGCCAGCCTTACATATTTAGGTTAAGCAACATTTGGAAGACATGAAAACCAAGTACAAAGAGAAGGCAAAAGAGAAGAGGAGACATAAGGAATTTGAAGTTGGCGATGAAGTGATGGTATATATGAGAAAAGAGAGATTCTCGGTTGGAACTTATAACAAATTACAGATGAAGAAGTTTGGACCTTGCAGGATTTTGAGGAAGTTCAGTTATGGAAATGCATATGAAGTGGAGTTACTGGATAGTCGGAGTATTTCACCTGTGTTTAACATTGCAGATCTTCATGAGTACCATGAACCAAAATTCAGTAAGGACAATATTGCAAACTTGGAGAAACAATTGCTTTGGAAGGAACCATATTAGATTGAATAAATTTTGGATAGAAGGATTGGGCGTAGTACCTGAAGCAGTCAGTATAAGGAGTATCTTGTGAAGTGTAAGGATAGACCAGTTGAAGATTCATCTTCTATTTCTTAGGCAGAGGTAGAACACCTTGGTTTTTATCAGACTCCAGCAAAGTGAGAGGCTCACTTTTTTCAATAACCCTGGATGTCTGATGGAGGAGCATCCCCAGTTCATAGCAATCTTGCATCAACCAAAAATATTTTCTTTTTGTTTTGCTTTTTGTTTGCAGTTTCAACTTTTCTTTTTGTGTGTCTCAGTTTTGGCTCATCGGATCTTATGGAGTTGGATTCTACTTGAAGACTTGATCATCTTTCTTATTTTCAGACCGCATCGCATTTGGATCATTTTCCAGCAAGATATCGCTATCGGTTTCCTTGACAATTTCCTGTTACCAGTTGACAACGCTCGTTACCGGTTGCTTGAACCTATTTTGGTGATCTATCAGAACCCCTTCCGAAGCTTGTGGAGCCTTGGATGTTGATTCTGATGTTCCTTGGCGTGTGGCTGACCTTTTCCCGCTATCTACATTTCATCCTTTGGACTTTTCGAAGGAATCTCTTGGCGGAGGCTGACCTTGTTAATTTACACGTTAGGTCTTGTTCTTTGGGTTTTGATCCCTTTTTGGGCTGACTAGATCCTTTGGATCGATATATATATATATATATATATATATATATATATAAAATTGTAATTGCACATTAGAATGTAATCAATCAAAGAATCAAGTAGTGATAATGTGCATAGAAGATAGATCTTACGATTCAAGGTCCCGGTTGTGACCTATTATGTATATTCTACCAGGCCTGTGAGCCAGTTATGTTCTAACCCGGTTGTTACCGGTTGGTTGTAATCAAATTTCATGCAATAAATCAATCCATTCTGCATTGCCTCCATCATATCTTTGTGTTTATATTGTGTTTACTCTTGTTGGCTGGTCCAGATTGATCTCTATGAGGTCCCTCCTCATCGGTGACTGCTTCAAAAGAGCTATTCAGTATGGATGACTACAAATCTATAACAATGAGACAAGATTTGTAATTGTTGGAACTAACTGTTTTTGAATTTTCTCTTTTGGAGGGAAAGCTTGTGGATTCAAAGATTTAAAAAAGAAAAAAAAAAGTGATGGGTCTAGTACAGTTGAATGTGAGTAAAATAGTTGTTGGCGAAGAATGGAAGTAGTTCTGAAAAATAGAGAAAGTGAGAAAGAATAGAAAATAGAACATTTAACAGAGACGAGGTTTTCAGCAGAGGAAGGACAATAGTATGAAGGTGGAAATAATTTGTAAGTGTTACAAAACACATTTCTAACAAGGGTGTTCATTGTATTGTTTTAATCTGATATTATTGTAATTCTCTGAGTGGGTGCTCAGAGCAGGGGTTGATGCTCCTTGAGTTGGTGCTCAAAATCATCAAGGATTGGTGCTCCTTGGGTTGGTGCCCTAAACATATTGTAATCAGAGACTTTATTGTGAGGTTGGATTGGAGCAGTAGACTCCAACAACTATTCTCACTGAGGTTTTTCCCACTTTGGTTTTTCCTCATATATCTTGTGTCTTGTGGTTTGACTTGTGTGTGTGTGCTTCTATCTTATCAGTATTTTTAGCATTTACACACTTTTGAATTAAAAAGTTTTTGAATATCATTGATTAACCCCCCCTCCCCTCTCATTGATCACTTGTGTTCATCATTTGTCTATCTAACTCCTGATAACATAAGGCAACAAAGAATTTACCTCTCAGGCCAGGGCCTTAAGCAAGAGTGTTTCTCCCCTCCAAGGAACTACAAGCTCTTCCAGACAAAATATTGCAACTAAGCTCCTAATGATCCTTATCAGATCCCCTTGGAGGGCACTCCTGAGATTCCTTCAATCTAAACACTTCAAGCTAATCAATCAGTCCAAAAAAATATTACACAAAGATTGCAAGTGTGGATATAAAGAAATGATCAGAGAGAACCCATCCTATGAGTCAAACCAAAATAAAGATTTTGAGTCTCTATTGCATATCCAAAATAGTCCATGCTTAATTAATATAGCCCCTCTTTTAAGGGTGTTCCAAATCATACATCCATTGCCCTCAATGCTACATCAAGGAACACAATCACTCTCTACCCCATTCAAATACTTTAAAGTAAGTAACCTAGCCCAATCCTAATCGTGATGGAAACACCACCTCCAATAGATTTTAGACACCAAAGAGTGACCATTAAGACTTGTCTAACGAAGACCAAGGACTCCTTCTTGCTTTGTTCTACAAACCAAATCCCACTTAACCAAACTCCATTTCTTTGACAACAAATTATCAGCCCATAAGAATTGACAAGAAAGAGCATCAAACTCATGAATGAAGCTTGATGGGGTAGCTTGCACAAAACATCTACACAAAGGGAATCCTAAATCATAGACTTAAGAAAAGTAACCCTACTAGTAGAAGAAAGCCACCTGTTTGTCCAAAGAGTAACTCTCCTATGAAGCTTATCTAAAATATCCTATCAAGACATGTTCGGCAAAGAACCTATGACAATGGGCATAACAAGATACACAAAAGGAAGAGCCCCAACCTAGAATCTAATAATTATAGCTATTCTAACCTGGATAGGATTAGGAGTATTAAAAAATAACATTGAGGAATTGTCCTCATTAATCCTTTTCCCCAAGGCTGCCAAATAAATATTCAAAGACTTTCAAAAATTAATTGCTTCATTAACTTTGGCTAGACCCATTAAGGCAATGTCATTGACAAATTGTAAGTTTGAATGAGGAGGTACTTTCTTTGCCTATTTCCATCCTTGAATCAAACCTTGCCTCACACAAGATTTTATAAATCTCCCCAACCCTTCAACCATCAAAATAAAGAGATAAGGAGAAGGATGATCACCTTGACAAAAACCACGAGAATCTCAAAAGGATCACTATTGATAAGAACCAAGAATCAGGAGGATGTAACACATCACATGACCCATTTGATCCACTCTTTTCCAAACCCAAAGGCTTCCATAACTTTAGACAAAAAGGTCCATTTGACCTGATCATAAGCTTTGGCCATGTCAAGCTTGATAAACATAACTTTCTCTTTGGAGGTTGTCATGGTATGAATGACCTCTATTACAACAACAATCTCATCCATAATTTATCTTCTAGCAACAAAACCCCTTTTTCCTTTGAAATAAGAAGATTAAGCTACTCTCTAGTTCATCCAATGTGACAAGCTTCATTAATGATTCATTCATCTTATTAGAGACCAATGTAGGAATGCTATCTAAAATATAAGCCTCCTACTCCTTAGCTAAAAGGGTATCTTCAGTAAATAAAGTAGAATAATAGTGAGTGATTTATCTCAAAATCAATTGGAAAAAAGATAGTTGATTTCCTTGAGAGGGCCTAAGACAAGTAATGAGATTCTACTGCCTCCTAACCTTACTTGAGTAATGAAAGAAGGTATCATTTATGTCTCCTTCCTGTAACTAGTCAACTCGAGACTTTTGTTTCAAAATATTTCCTCCCTTAATTCCCATTCCTCTAGTTCTTTCATAGCTTTAGCTTCAAGACAAAAAAAAATCCTCTATAATACCATAGTCCCAAATCTGACAAGTGATATCATTCAAGCGAGACTGAGCTGCCACCTTAGCCAAAAAAACATTGCCAAAGCTCTAGCTATTCCATCTTTTCAACATATACTTAGCAAACTAAAGTCTCTTGGAGAAAGAAAACATTGTCGTTCCAAATGTCGACTTCCCCTTGGTCCACCATTTTGCCATCAACTCTTGTAAAAAAAAGTCTCACAACCACATTAATTAAAACTTGAAAGAATAATTTTGGTAGGTTCTGAGGAAAACGACTGAGAGTTTGATTGGCCAATGATCCAAACCTTTACATTCAATAATCTATGAGCTAGTAATCCAAGTATCTCCAACCCAATAGCTAGATACAAGGAACCTATAAAGTCTCTCAGAGATAGTATCAGTACCCATCTTTCTATTGTTCTAAGTGAACATACCATTAGATGGCCTTATATCCACCAACTTTGAATGATCCACAATATCCCTCAAGAGCCTTGAAGACTACTCAAGCCTACCAACACTGCCCCTTTTTACATCCATACTTAACACAACATTAAAATCCCCAGCAATAATCCAAGGGAGATAAGGAGCAAAGGATCTTACCACCTTGATATGTAACTAGAGCACATGCTTTCTTAGGATGTCCATCGGGGCATACGCATTGGTGAGAAAATTAACCTCCCTGGATTCCAAACTTGAAGCAGTCAAAGACAACTTGAAGATCTTTTATAAATCCACCATATCAAAACAAATTCATGCGGGTCCTAGAGACAAGCCACACCACCTAAACTATCATAATCCCTAATGCACTAACATTAACCTCTAGCCCAGATCTTAGGAGCCAAGCTAAGAGTACCTTCCATTACCATCTTAGTTTCCTAGATGAAAACAATGTCTGCAAAATGAAAATAGATCAAATCTCAAATATCTTTTTGTCTAGGGATGTTATTCAACCCCCTTACATTCCAAGAAATCACAATCATTTTTGAGATGGAGAGAAGTGGGCATCAATGGCTTTTACAGAATCAAGATCCACTAGTGTCTCACCAAATAGCTTTACTTTTTCTTGATCCTTTTTCCTTCTCACCCTAGATGTCTTGTTTGTGACACTCTTTTTGAGTAATTTATGTCAAACCCCTAATGCGGGCAAGCCTCCTTTACCTTTACCAACATCTTGAGGCTCCTCAAGATTAATCACTGAACTATATATCCATGTAGCATCTAACACCTCTTTTAACCCACTTGTCTCCATTTCACCTGAGGTCAACATGGGAATATTTGTGTCCATCTGAATGTCATGTTTTCCATCCAAAGAGGCATCAAGAAGATAGATATCATTTTCACCAGCTAAAGGTTCTATACTTAATGAATCCTACACTATAGACATCTTAGAAAGGGCCTCTTCAAAACTGTCTAACTCCTATAAGACATCAATTTTTTTGAACATCTCATCCTTTTACCTATCCTTCAAAGTCCTCCTATATCCTCTTCCATTATTTTTGGACTTAACCTAGATAAAACCCTCATTATCTTCCACCATGGGGGATTTCTCTTTGTCTTGCTTGGGTGGTTGTCGTGTTAGAGCTTGACTAGAAGACCCCATAGGATTAGATTTGGGACACATTCACTACAAATGGCCATACTCATGACATATTAGATAACAAAAGGGGAGGGTTTCATAATCAATTTGTTGAATCCAAGAGGTGGATTCCAACCAAATTTCCATAGAGTTAGGTAAAGGGCCGCTTAAATCACTTTCAATATAAATAAGAGCATAAGTGATTACCTTTTTCTCCATGGTTTGTTGCGATGGACCCACTAGTTTACAAAGAAGAAAAGTGATTGGATAAAAAATATCTCATCTCTATAATTATAGCGGAAACCATGGGAGTCATACCCACATCAAAATTCTTGAGGACAACTCCTCTATAGGATTGAAACCCACATGCAATGGTTTAATAAAGATGCCCACTTGATTATAGAAATAAGGCCCACCTTTAAATGCCTTATTTCTATCTGAAATACTCAAATAAACCATTGAGAAATAGTTGTTTGCAGTTAACATCAACTCCATATCATCCTTTGAGTTCCATGTGCAGTGATTCCATGATTCTAAAAAGGGAAATGAGATTTGAATCCCCATAAAATTACAAATCAAAGTGTGATTATAGAGATAGTTGACATCCTCCTCTATACTATCTGGTTGAATCACAAGCATGGGCTTGTGTTCACTCTTTGGTAAATAATCATTCACTTTTGAAGGCCAAAAACCCCAATTTTGAGAATAAATCTCCTCAAAACTTGGTTTGTTCATCCCACAATCTGAAATTTAATTCACATTTGGGGACGAGATACCACCCAACACATCATCTTTGAACGAGAGCATCTACCTAGTTGGAGAGCCTGCATGCAGAGCCATGCAAGGCCTCCTGGAAGAAAAAAAAACATAAAAAATTATTTGTACAAACCCAACTAGAAAAAGCACCTCCACTCTTATGCACAAGCAAAATGCTCTCCCAACAAAGAAGGCTTCACATCGAGCCAATAACCAAGGAGATAATAGCCACACACCCAATCTCAAGCCTCCAAGATGACAATATGCACTCAAATGCCACAACCACAACCCAAAAAAGATTCACCAAACACTCCACACACAATGCACCCCCTACACAACAATAATAGCCCAAACATGCCAAATACAAAGACATAACCAAAGAACAGACCGCAACTAGAGCCTCTCGGCCCTAGCCTATCCAATAATCCACATTATCATCTTTTTCATTTAAAATGGAAATTTCTATAACATCATTGAAAATGATTTTTCTAATATGTGCATCCTATAATCAAAATTGAAACTAGTTTATTACAACAACAATATAAATTTCTTCAAACTCTAATGTTTAAGAAAAGCCCATAAAAACTATTACAAATGAATACCACCAATGTCAATGTAAACACCACAATTTGATATTTTTTTATTTTCAATTGTAAAATGGATAGCATATGGTCTAATACAATATTAATAACAACAAACCGCTGCAACAACATACAACACCAAACTACAAATAAAATTTCACAACTATGTTGAGAAAGTCAATATGCAATACAACCCACAATGCCAAGACTACATACACAACATTGACCAACAATACCCAAAAATGATCTCTAATGTTTGGGAATGATGACGTACAACAAAACTTAGAAAATACAATTAAATCACAAAAACAACACAACATAAAAATTTTAGAATCACTATAACACCAATGGCCCCTAAATATAAACAATGGAAAACTTTTGAAAATGATAAAATCTTGAAGCTGCAATACAACCTTTGAATGAAGTTTCTCTATGTGAATAAGGGGGTTTCATCCATCATCCACCTAAACCTTATGGGTTTCCATCCACAAGGTTCCAATCTCCAATGGGTTTATGAAGGTCATACAATGAAAATTCGAGAACTAGTAATGGTATAAAGATAAATCCCCCCATATATGCCTTGTATTTATCTTGTCCTAGTCTAATTTGGTGGGAAAGTCATTAAATATTACAAATTCCTACTCCACTCTTGCTTGAATTTTTTTCTCTTGGTGGTAAAACCATTATTAGAAATATTACAAATTATCATTCCACTCTTGCTTGCCAACTTTTCTCTTGGTGGAAAAATCATAAATTAAAAATATTTCAATTTCACACTCCACTCTTGGTGGTAAAGTCATTAATTAGAAATATTTCAAAATCCCCTTATGGCACAAACTCCAATGCCCAAAATGATCCTCAAAATAATTAATTTAATATTCCTCTTGAAATTGGAAATAGCTAGACAATATTAAATATTAAATCCATTAATCTTCCTATACTTGCCCAATTAACCCATGAGAGAACAAAATGGGTTAATGTTTGCCAAAAACTACTTTTAAACAAAATGGGACATGACATTCTCAATATTACTGTAGACACCTAAAATTGTCGTAGCTTAATTAAATAAATATTTTTATTTATTAATTATCCCTTTTTTCTTGTATCAAATAAATGAATTTTTATTTATTCAATTAATTTATTCATTTAGATTTTTCTTTCCATGAGAAGTGGCACTCATATCTTAATTTACCTCTAACCACCCTCCCAATATTTTATTATTTCCTATAACTACTCTCTAATCTTATCCAACCATTTATCCTTACACCTCTTAATCCTATCCCTTCATTTTTAGGATCTTCTCTATAAAAGAGGCTTCCTCTCTCTCTTTCCATATCAATAAGGTTTAAGCAAATCTACATTCTACCGAATTGCATACTCCAACCACATTCATTCATCATTGAGATCCTGTGCAAGCAACAAATCTAAGAGCAACCATACTAAACAAGATCAACTAAGATAGGAGGACAATGAAGATCGAACCCATGGAATGTGTGAATGGTATAATCTGATTTAGTTTATGGTTTTACATGTTCTTTGGTTCTTCAATGATGTTATGCTAGATTTAATTGTAAGTCTAGGGTTTTATGGTTGAATCTTGTTTAAATTTACAATATTAGAAGTATCCAAATTTGACATGAACATTTTGGCAAAACGTGTACCCTCAGTCATCATCATCTTGTTGGATATTGTTGCTGCTAGGATATGTTGTTGTCATTGATGTCAACATATTAATGTATTCTGGTGTTGCAGAAAGTTGTTTGGTATTTTGGTGATTGCATTGAGTTGATATGGTTGGTTTATCTGTTTGGGATGCTGGAATTCTTCATTCCTTATTGGTTTCAGTGATCTGGAAATTTACTTGATCGTATTATTTGATCTGGTTTGAAGTTTACTCTTTCTGTTAAGTGGTTGGCAGAGTTTGGTATTTGATCCATTGTGCTCCAGTATGATCATATCTTTGGTTGAGGATTTGGGATAATGTTTTGGATGTTCATGTGTATCTACATTTTAGATGGTTCATGATTTGGTGCTCTGCAGGTCATCTTTGTAGTCCGAATTGTTGTTGTTTTGGTGTTCTTGAGGGTTAGCATGTTGATCGATGAAGATTTTATTAAGTGGTGTTGGTGTTGCTATTGCAGATAGTTATAATGTGCTTGTTGGTGTTTCTTGATCATTTCCTAATTTTTTTGGTGGTCTGCATTGATCCATGTGTGTGGTATTGGTGATTTTGCTGAGCCGGTGATATTCTTCGTGTTATGCGGTATTTCTGGTGGTGTAGCATGTTGCGGTTAATCTTGGCAAGATTTTTCGTGGTGATGCATGTTTGGAGATTTAGTTTAGGTCCATGCCATGTCATCTATGACCTTATATTGATCCAGTGGTTTATTTATGTATCATGTGATGTAATTTTGTAATTAAGGTTTGAGGGTTTAGCCGACCTTGTAGTCAAGATTGATGAATTGTATAAATAGGTGTTAGATTCATGTAATTTGGGTATTAGTGTGGTGTCTGCATTATCAGAGAGTTGTGTATGTTTTCATAAGAGAATTTTTCTTTCGGTATGATGTATTGAGTAGAGATTGTTGCAGGACAGACAAATGAGCTTAACTGGAACTATCATCAAGCATTAGCAGATGTTATTTTTACAGTTCATGTAATCCAGATTGTAGTCCAATCATTATTGTAAGGTAGTGAACCTTCCCTAAGGGTTGGAGCCTTTTGGGTCATTATATTTTAAGCAGTGAGCTCTAGGAAGTGTGCCTGAATGCATGTGTGTTCCCCATTGTAATATTTACACATACTACTACAGAGTATCATCTTATTGTGGGTAGGTTCCCACCGTGGTTTTCCCTTAACCAGGTTTTCCACGTCAAAATATTGGTGTTATGTGTGTTGTTTTTATTGTCTTTATCTTTATTCTTGCTACAGTTGGTTGGGATCTGAGATTGTGCTTAACTAGTTCAATCTGGTGAAAACTGATTCACCCCCCCCTCTCAATTTTCCTTCATTGTTGCTGCCAAGAATTGGTATCAGAGCTAGATCCTTCGGAAGCTTAACTGCTTGAGGAGATCTAGGATGGAAGCTTATGTGTTCAATAAGGAGAGTCTGAGATTTGATGGTAGCAATTATACTATTTGGAAGGACCGGATGGAAGTTCGTTTGAAATGTCTTGGAGATGAGTATTGGAATATTACAAAGAATGTCTACAATGTTCCTTTGAATGGACCGGTTACTAGTGTTGAGATCAAGGATGCTGAACATAACATAAGAGCTAAGGAATATTTTCTAAGTGCCTTGATCGATTTAGAGATGACTAATGTGATGGGTTTAAAGACTACACATGAGATCTAGAAGAAGCTAGAGACCTTGTATGAAGGAGATGCACAAGTTAAAGTTGCAGATTTTGAAAGGGAAATATGAAGCATTAAATATGGGAGAAGATGAAAACATAACATCCTTTATGGCTAAGGTGAATGATCTTGTCATGAACATTAGATGTGCCGGTGGAATCCTTGAAGAAGATGAGATTGTTTCTAAGGTGCTGAGATCATAGCCTCCTTCTTACAAACATAAAGTAACTGCTATTGATGAAATCCGAAGTGTGACTACAATGACTAGAGACATGTTGGTTGGAAAACTTGTTGCATTTGAGTTGAGAGAATTTGGAGAATCACATGGTAATTCTGAGACTTCATTGAGAGCCTCTATATCCGGGAAGCAGAAGTATGATTTGAGAGAAAGTTCATGTTGGGTATCCATATTTGAAAGAGAAAAGAGATAGATGGAAGAGCAAGAAAGAGAATTAGATGAGCTTGAAGCCCTTATTTCTTGGAGATTTCCTAAAGGAGCTTTTAAGTATGATGGAAAGTTACATTTGAAAAGTTTCTCTTGTAATAAGATAGGACATTTTTCTTCTAGGTGCCCTGAGAGAATGTCTAGATATGATAAGCATGATAGATTTGAAAGCCATGATATATCTGATAAGTATGATAGATATGAGAAGCATGATAACATGATAAGACCTATAAGCCCTACTAGAAGTTCAAAAATCAGAAGAGATTCTATTATATCATTGATGAAGGTGTAACAGATGAAGAATCAGAGAATGGGAATTCAGAAGACAAATTTGTGTTCATTGCTATCAAGGAAGATGATCCGGTGCCAGTGAATCCTAAGCCACATTGTTGAGGACAAAGCTTGGGCTGTTAAGATTGAAGAGAAAGATGAATGGGTTATTGACATCAGTTGTTCACATCATATGATAGGTGATAAAAGCAAATTTGTGAGTATGGAAAGGTATGATGGTGGCATAGTGAGATTTGGAGATGATAAAGCTTGTGTGATTCGTGGTAGAGGTTCTATATCTTTCAATGGTAAGCATAATACTGATGATGTCTTATATGTTGAAGGATTGAAGCATAATATTTTGAGTGTTGGGTAGATGGTTGACAAGGGATATACTTTGCAATTCAAGAATGGTAAATGCAAGATCCTAAATGCCTGCAATGTAGAGATTGCTTTAGGTACTAAGACTAAAGTTAATATCTTTCACTTGAATATTGGTGAGAAAATTTTCTTGATTGCTCAGATTGTTGGAAGTTGGTTGTGGCATAGGAAAATGTGTCATATTAATTTTGACTGCATGATAAGGATAAGTTTTACTTAACTTGTTAGTGATTTGCCTAAGATTGTGAAGCCTGCTAATCTGGTATGTAAGGAATGTCAGATGGGAAAACAAACAAGAACTTCATTTAAGAGTAAGTTGTATTCATCTAATGGATTGTTAGATCTAGTGCATATTGACTTATGTGGTCCTACTAGAGTGAGAAGTATGCAGGGTGATAGATATTTCATGTTGTTGATTGATGACTATTCTAGGATGATGTGGGTTACT
The DNA here is from genome assembly GCF_030272615.1 of Cryptomeria japonica. NCBI lineage: Eukaryota > Viridiplantae > Streptophyta > Pinopsida > Cupressales > Cupressaceae > Cryptomeria > Cryptomeria japonica. Next base: position 894,290,923 of record NC_081407.1, on the reverse strand, counting down.
TTTCTAAGGGAGACATCAAAAGTGTTGGAGAAATTCAAGATATTCAAAGTTAAAGTGGAAACTAAGACATGGTTGAAGCTGAAGTGCTTGAGATCTGACAGAGGAGGAGAATTTGCATCAGAAGAGTTTGATACATGCCGTGAGAGGAATGGCATTAGAAGATAGTTATCTGCTCCTAGAACCCCTCAGTAGAATGAAGTTATGGAAAGGAAGAACAAAACTATCTTGGATGTTGCCAGGACTATGTTGATTGAATAAAATATTGCATAGACCTTTTGGAGAGAAGCCGTAAGCACTATTGTTTTCACATTCAACCGGGTGCATATTAAAGGTGATTCCGGTAAGACTCCTTATGAGTTATGGTTTGGTCATGTTCCTACAGTTAGATATTTCAAAGTTTTTGGAAGTAAGTGTTATATCAAGAGAGATGAGGATATAGGAAAGTTTGATGCAAGATGTGATTAAGGAATCTTCTTGGGATATTCTACTAAGAGAAAGGCCTACTGATGTTACAATAAGAGACCGAGAATGATAGTGGAGAGTGCAAATGTGAAGGTGGATGAATGTCTTGGAAAGTAGATCAGAGCATGCGGTTATGATTTTGATGATGAAGATGTTGTTCCTAAGCCTGTGCAAACTGAGATCATAAAGTAGACTGATCTGGTGGAGATAGTTAATCTGGATATTAATGCTGCCGGTGAAGAAGTGCAAGAGCATGAGAATTAGAACAATCATAAGACTCTGATGTATCTAAGATTGAATCATTCTGAAAATTAGATTATTGGTGATAAGAATAAAGGTGTGATGACTAGAAGAAGGATTATTGCTGAAGAGATATGTTTGATTTCAAAGATTGAGCCTAAAGATGTTGCAGAAGCATGTAAAGATAAGAATTGGATAAAATCAATGGAAGAAGAGTTGAATCAGATTGAGAAAAATAACACTTGGGAGCTTGTTCTAAGACCTAAAGCCAAGAATGTAATTGGCACTAAATGGGTGTTCCAAAATAAACTGAATCAAGCTGGTGAAGTTGTCAGAAACAAAGCAAGATTGGTATGCAAGGGTTGTTCTCAGATAGAAGGTATTGATTATGAGGAGACTTTTTCTCTTGTAGCTAGAATTGAAGCTGTTAGATTTCTGCTTGCATATGTTGCTTATAAGAATTTCAAGGTATATTAGATGGATGTCAAGTCAACCTTTTTGAATGGTAATTTGGAAGAGGAAGTCTACATTGAGAAACCGGGTGGATTTTCATTATCAGATGAAGGAGACATGGTATGCAAATTGAAGAAAGCTTTGTATGGACGTAAGCAAGCCCCAAGAGCCTGGTATGCTAGATTAGACAAATACTTGACAAAGCTGGGATTTTGAAAAGGTACTGCTGATAGTAATTTATACTTTAAGGTTGAAAATGATAACATTTTGATTGTTGAAGTCTTTGTTGATGATATCATTTTTGGAGGAGATGATGATTTGAGTATGAAGTTTGTTGATGATATGCAAAAAGAATTTGAGATGACTATGATAGGTGAAATTAAATTCTTCTTAGGATTGCAGATTACTCAAACCGGTAAAGGTATTTTCATTTCTCAATCTTAGTATGTGAAGGAATTGTTCAAGAAGTTTGGGTTAGCTGATTTCAAACCTGTTGGAACTCCTATGGTGACTAGATGCAAATTGTCTAAGAATGATGAATCTCATAAAGTTAATCACTTTATATAGATCTATGGTTGGTGGATTGTTGTACTTAACTTAGACTAGACCATATATTATGCATGCTATTTGTCTTTGTGCTATATTTCAAGAAAATCCTAAAGAGACTCATGTTATTGTTGTGAAGAGGACTGATGACTATGGTTTGTGGTATCCAAAGAATGATGATTTCCTATTATGTGCCTACACTGATGCTGATTGGGTAGGTGATGTTGATGATCGAAAGAGTACTACCGTTGGAGCATTCTTTTTGGGAAAGAAGATGATTTCATGGTCCAGTAAGAAGCAAGATGTTGTATCTCTATCTATTGCTAAAACTGAATACATTGTTGTTGCTAGCAACTGTACTCAGGTAGTTTGGATGAAGCAGATGTTGAAGGATATCAGAGTAATTTATGATGAGCCTATTGTTATTTATTGTGATAATTAAAGTGATATCATTATTTCAAACAATCTGGCATTGCATTCTAAAACAAAGCATGTATCAATTAAGTATCATTTCTTGAGGGAGAAAGTCGGTGATGAGGAATTTAGATTGGAACATGTATCTACAAAGGATCATATTGTAGATATTTTCACTAAGCCTTTGCCTGTAGATACATTTGTCTATTTGAGAGACAAGTTAGGGGTCTCTGCCCCTCCTGATTGGTGCAGGAGCACTGAGTGAACCAAGTGAACCTCTCGATTCCAATGACCTATATGGGGTCAAATATGAACATTTTGAGTTATAGATGGTTTCTTGTGTCAAAAAAGGTCTAATGAGACCAATAGAATTATAATAAGTTCATTTGACCTTTCATGTAATCAAGTTGTCTAGATGGTCCTAGGAAGGTCCTGATTTGGCCAATATTGTGCAAATGATTCAAAATGGATCAAATTGATGTAATAGTATAAAAGTTGGTTCCAACGGTCCTTTCATGTCTATTTGGACCTATTTCAATGTGTTTAAGGTCATGGTTTAGCAAAATGTTGAAAGTAACCCAATCATTTTGGGGGACTATGATAGTCTGGAGTCTAAGTTGGTTGAGTAATGCAAAAATTGTCATATTGTCAATTTGTTATCATGACAATTTCGCACTTTTTGTAAGTCGTGATTCTCTAATGGTCAATTCAATTTGAAAAATGGTTGGAGGAGGTTGTGTTCATTTGGGGTGACACCTTTAAGGACCCCAAACCTTGAAAGATGTAAGTGTGTGTTGATTTGATTGTTTTGAGAAGGAAATTCAAGTATCAAAACTGTTGGAAATGTAGGAAACCATCTAATTTTTGTTGATTGCATACTGAAGGCAGATTGGCAAGAATGATCATCACATAGATCTTGAAAAGAGATTGTTTACCTTTGTTTTGCATTTTGTGTGAAGCCTTGAAGTTGTCGCTTCCCTATTCTACAAGCAAATCTCTACCGGGTAGCTTAAAACCCTCAAACCCCTAGGGTTTGATTGTAATAATGGGTTTTGGCCTATCAATCCTTAACTGAACACTCTATTGTTATAGGAGATGATAGGCCACTATATCATATGTCAATTTCAAGAGCTATTAAGAGGACACAACAGGGCGAAGAGGATGGAGAACTAACCCTAGGTAAGGCATCTCTATGTGACAGACCAATTTGATGAGTGCAATGCGAGAGAATTGAGTGTTAGAGAACTGGAAAGGGGTTTGAATGTGATAGAGGAGTATTTTAGAGGTTGACACAAAATTTCATGGTTAGGGATAGTCATCTTTTAGGATAACCAAGCAAGTTTGTGACAGGTGTTCAGTCAAATAGGCCTAATAACCCTATTAGGTCTTTTAGTGAAGTATTGGTTGGGATATCTACAAGTTGGTCTCGTATTGGAAACTAAGATATTGTTGAGAACTCCCAAAAGGGTATCTGAAAATATAATTTTTTTGCCTATATCCTCAGGGTGTCAAAAATTATCACTCGATTCCTTCAAATGGAGACCTAATTGCAACTGATTATGTTTGTGGGCAAGTGAGTCAAAATTGATGTTCTAGTGGGTCTAAACCCTGAAATCATGTTTCATTTGTGTTAAGGTGTTATGAGAACACCCCTCCAAGGGTTGTTGTATTGACTTGGTCAAGTGGGCCATTCAAACCCCTAAAGCCTAGTAGTAGCTCACTCATGTATGCAAGGGTGTGTGTAGTCACACATGACTTGAGAGTGTTAGTTGTTTGTAAGTGGACATATTGGAGCCCTTGAGTCTCCCAAGGCATTGTTTAGTGTCATTGAACCATTGTTTGACTTGGTGTTATGTAAGGACCCTTTGGTAGTAGGGTTTTGGTTGAGTTTGCGAGCCTTAGAGGTTGGTTGGTTCAAGGTTATCCTTCTAGTTTGTTGCTTCCTCATCACTGATGAGAACTAGATGCATGGAGTTGCATCAATTTAGTGGATTTCAGAGCTTTATCTTTTTATTTGGGTTGATGAGTTGGTGTTGCTACTCAGTCAAAGTAGTCAGTGTTTCATTTTGATGATCAATTGTGAGTTTATCCTAAGGGGGATATTGTCCTTCTTAGAGGATGATTTTTGGGGAGAGATTATAATCTGTATTCTGTCTTTGGCAATGTTGTCAAAGGGGGAGAGAGGCATGTGAAAAATTGATTTATATTTGAAGCTTTGTGTGCATGATCTTAGGGGGAGTTTGTTGGTGATTGTTGGTGTTTTTTATTACGAGAAAATCAGGTTTTGAAGGGACCCCGAAACCGTTTACAAAGGAACCAAAAAAATAAAAGCATTAAGAAACAAAACGGGACAGATAGCGAAAAAAATAGCAAAGTGTTGGACAAAAGCCAACACAGAAGTCCAACACTACCAGCAACAACCAGCAAAACAGAAAAAAGACAAATTACATTATGTTTTTAAGGGCATTAGCCAATTTCTCGCCAATCCCTTGCATTTCTTTGATATTCTCCCTAAGAATTGGGATATCCTTTGAAGAAGCCAAGGCAACCTTTTTCAAGCTCACCCTGGTCCTTTTAGTCGCACCTTTAGGAGCACTATCCACATTCCCAGCCTCAGTAGCAACCTCTTCAGCATCAAGGTCCATAATAGACTTGGTAACTTTGCCATTCTGACAAGCTATCATCTCCTTTTTAAAGTTTTGATGTTTAATCATTAATACAACCATGATTAAAATGCAATCTTTCTTTCCCCATAATTTTATCCTTTCTAATGAGATCTTTAATATTGAAATCAATATTATCTTCACCATTCCATATGCTTTGTTTTTCGGATATAATGCCAAGGTTAGCAATACCGTCCATGATGACATTCTTTTCCCTAAAGGCATGCTCAATAATAACAGATTTAAAACTAGTAATAATTTCTCTGGCCTTAAAAATGGTATTTTTGATAAACCACGAAGGCTCAGATTCACCCTTTAGGCATTTAATAATATTAAGAGAATCTCCCTCCAACCATAATTTGTCATGATTGAGATTTTTAGCAATAATCAGAGTATTAAGGGCAGTTGAAGCTTCAACATAATGGCTCGTTTGGTTACCCAAAGGACCAGCAATAGCCACAAGAAAACCTCCAGCAAAATTCCTGACAATACCCCCATATCTAGCATTGCCAGGATATCCCTTAGATGCCCCATCGAAATTGGCCTTGATCCATCCCTAGGGAGGAAAGCTCCAGAAAATACCATATCTACCTTTATCCTTGCTATTTCTGCTATTGGAAAGGTTCCATCTTTCATTAAAATCTTCCTTAGTAGATAATCTTGTATCAATGCCATATAAGCAATCATGGATCCCTCTATAAATTTTATCCACCACCACTTCAGGGTTTCCATTTTTTTCCCTAAAAATCTTCTTGTTATGCTCCTTCCAGATGTTCCAGGTGACAATGGGGAGAATAAATTTCCAAAGCTCAACATTCTTAGAATTAGAGCTAGGGCAAAACCATTGCTGCCAGAACTCTTCCAGTGAGTTCAGGAAAACCTAGCTCAACTTCCACTTATTAAGAATTGTATTCCAAATATCCTGACTGAAAGTGCACTGGTAGAGGATATGGCAGGAAAACTCCTCCACCCTGCAACAAAGAGAGAACCTGTTAGGAAAAACAAATCCACGCTTATGAAGATTATCAAGGGTTAGCACCTTATTTTGGATAAAGATCCAAAAGAATATATTAATTTTGGGACTCAAATTCTTCATCCACACTTTCGCCCACAGAGGAATCTCATCCAAAACTTTGTAATGTATAGAGACAGCTGAAGAAACAGAATATTGCCCATCATGGTGATTGTTGGTGTTGATTCATTCCTTTTCATTGATTTTTTTTCACATTCATATGTTTCCATCAATGCTAAAAGGGGATATTGTTGGATAGTGGTGTTGCTAGGATATGTTGTTGTCAATGATGTCAACATATTCTTGTATTCTGGTGTTACAAAAATTTGTTTGGTGTTCTGGTGATTGCATTGAGTTGATATGGTTGGTTTATCTATTTGGGATGCTGGAATACTTCATTCCTTATTGGTTTCAGTGATCTGGAAGTTTACTTGATTGTATTATTTGATCCAGTTTGAAGTTTAGTATTTATGTTCAGTGGTTGGTAGAGTTTGGTATTTGATCCATTGTGCTCTGGCATTATCATATCTTTGGTTGTGGATTTGGGAGAATATTTTGGATGTTTATGTGTATCTACATTTCAGATGGTTCGTGATTTGGTGCTCTGCAAGTCATCTTTCTAGTCTAAATTGTTGTTGTTTTGGTATTCTTGAGGGTTAGTGTGTTGATCGATGAAGATTTGATTAAGTGGTGTTGGTGCAACTATTGCGGATGGTTCTAATATAATTTTTTGTGTTTCTTGATCGTGTCCTATTTGTTTTGGTGGTCCACATTGATCCTTGTGCACGTTATTGGTGATTTTGTTGATCCGGTGATATTATTCGCATTATGCAGTATTTTTGGTGGTGTAGCGTGTTGTAGTTAATCTTGGCAAGATTTCTGGTGGTGATGCATGTTTGGAGATTTTGTTTAGGTTCATGCTATGTCATAGATGACCTTATATTGGTATGTTGGTTTATTTATGTATTGTGTGATGTAATTTTGTAATTAAGGTTTGAGGGTTTAGCCGCCCTTGTAGTCAAGGTTGGTGAATTGTATAAATAGGTGTTAGATTTGTTGGTTAACAGATTTATCATTTTTCAAAATCTCTATTCTTCACTTAACCTTTGTTACCCTTTAAAAACAAATTTGCAATCACACAGTTGGATAAACGAAAATAATTCGTTCTCGTCTGAATTTAGGTACAACTCCCTTCAAATATCTTCAATGAATTAATTTAATCTATGGGTTCATGTACACTTTTAACCCGAAAGAATTAAAGGCATTCATCTCCATACATCAACATGTTATGAAGATGCAGAATACTCATATATCAATTTAAGAAAATAGCTCACTAACTATCTTAATTGATCCAACTTAATGCATAGAAAAGAAAGAAGAATTTTTAATTCCTAACTTTGTAACTATTTTCAATATGAGGAATGAGGTCAATTTGAACTAGAATTCATTCACACATAAATAAATTCCTCAGATTCAAACACAGATTCAAACTGTCAAAATCAATTTCATATATTCAATTCATAGATGAATATCTTTCCTCATATCTTCAAAAATAGATAAAGTATCAAGAGTTTACTTTAGCACACTAACAAAAAATTTTGGACCCTTTCAGAGTATCAGGAAAATAGTTTTTATATCCACAACGTGGCTAATGGTTTAAAGAGGGAAACATAAAAACTCAAGATTTCTGTCCTGAAGTTTTTGAGAAGTTTACTCAAAACTTAAAACTAAATCTGCCAAAACTAATGATAAGAAAATAGTTATGGATCATCCTGATTGGGCTCAGCAGTTTTGGCAGCTGCTGCATTCTTCCATCCAGCGTAAGCAACAAAGAAATCATGAATTAAGGCACCATGAGGGAGTCCCACATGTATCATCCTCTGCTTCTAGACCTCTTTTTCCCTACAAACCTGTGAATCTTTGTTGGAATGATTGTCCAGGTGTCTGATGCATAAAAACAAAAGAGATTCAATCTTTGCAATGGTGGATAAATCACCCGGAACTATGTCCTTTGCTTCTTTGACATAATTAATTTTGCTTTCAAATGATTGTGTTATAACCTCCGCAACTTCGAGGGTCTTACCATCATCTTTCAGACACTTGATTTTGATGCACACAAGTTCATTTTGCATGGATGCAACTAATTCTGTGATCTGATCCACTAGTTTTGCAAATTCCTCATAAGCTTGCTTTATTAAGGAATTCCTCCATTCAATGTTCATCTGGAAAACATACAAAGTACTATCATCTAAGCCAGCTTCAGGTTTCTCAGTAAGGAACTTCATTACCCCATAGATTTGCACTTCTCGCATCTGTGCTGCTTTGTTGCCCATTTAGCTTCTTCTTTTTATCCAATTCATGATTTCAACTTCCAACTCCTTCATCACCATTAACGCCCCATCATAAACTCTGCTCAAATTGATAAAATACTCTACGCCTGATTTTTGAATTCCTTCTAACCACTCCATCACAGTTTCTGTAACGAGCCTGCATTTTTGTATTTGTTCCGGAGTCTTTTGATTAGCAGGTGATTTAGGGTGACGTTGGAAGCTGTGATAGGGGTTGAGGGTTTGGATTATTAATTGCTTTCAATATACTATGCCATTCTCCTTAGAATTTCCTTCATCTCATGCTTATCCCTTCCATCCTTCCATGTTCTATTGAGTATTTTATTGGTCAATGTTTCAAGATGATAGGCATTAGCTGCTCGAGTTTCAACACCAAGATTTAGTTTTTCAACTATGAAATCCTTTGTAGTAGGGATGGCCGCGACTTCATCAGTATTTGGGCGAGAAATTTCTATTGTCCAATTACCTGTGCTGTCATCAAAATGAATTTTGGAGATTGTCTTTAGTTTCTTGGCCTTGGGAGTCTTTCCTAGGCATTTGCTTACCATATCTTCCAATGGAACTGAAGCAGGGACTATGTCCATTTTCTTACTACTCAGAGTGTTCTCTAACCACAAAAGTCTAGTGTGCACAGGAGATTTATCAAAACTAGATTCGGCTTCCTTTCCCTTCTTTACCACCAATGTGGTAGTAGTGATTGTCACATCACCCACCTGTTGATTATCACTTATATTATCAATGTTCTGGATGGGCTGGAGTGTTGTCCATGTCAAGAGGGGCATCCAAATCAACTACTATTAAATCCATAGATGATTTCTTTACTTTGTTTCTAGTTTTGGACCGAGTGATCCTGGTAGGAGTTGATTCCTTCTTGACCTTCACTGGCATTGTTGCTTGTTCAGTCTTAACCTGTGTTTTGGAGTAACCTTTCATGCAGAGTTTTGAATTCAAAGGGTCATGAACAGAAAATATCGTCTACGCAAATCCTTTACTTACCAAATTGGACAAATGAAGAAGGCAAGTAATTATTTAAAAAAATAAAAAATAAAAAATCTTGAGGGCAGGCTTAAAAATCGGTCACACAATTTGCAATGATTTGTAACTGCATACTTATCTATGCCAAATTACTCCGAAAAGACTTAATTCTGATAATCCATTAATTACAAGTCTTTTCCCTCCATGACTTTCTTTTAAATGATTATTCTCAAGTACGGCTCCTCATCGCAACTCATTCCCTTGAGGTTCACCTTTTAAATCTGGAATATTATTTATATGACTGCTGCTAATGCAGTGCTTCTTCATCTCCAAAGCCATTGATCCATCGAAACTTTAACTTTTAACTTTGAGCTCTCTGAAAAGTGGTTCAAAAGTTCAAGTTCAAAAGAACAGAAAAGCACAAACCAAGACAAAGACACCAAAATGCCACGGCTCACATATTACAAGAACATGATTTAAACAGGACTCGAGTTTCAAAACTTTGAACCTTGAACTTTGAACTTTGAAAAGGTTCAATAGTTTAAGTTCAAAGACAATTATTACAAAGACCTTTAACTCTTTAAAAGATAAGTCGCGATACTACATACTCCACTTGAACTTGAACCTTGAACTTAGAAGAGGTTCAACCGATAGGTTTGAGTTCAAGAAAAACTTCAACAAGACAAAAACTGAGACTTACACAAGCCCATACTAAATAAACACTCCTTATTTTGATGATGTGAGAACAAAATGCTCACGAAAATGAGGAGGGTAACAAGATTCATGTAATTTGGGTATCGGTGTGGTGTCTGCATTATCAAAGAGTTTTGTATGTGTGCATAAGTGAATTTGTCTTTCGGTACGATGTATTGAGCAAAGATTGTTGCAGGGTAGATAAATAAGCTTAACCAAAACTGTCATCAAACATTAGCGGATGCTATTTTTGCAGTTCATGTAATTCGTATTGTAGTTTGATCATTATTGTAAGGTAGTGAACCTTCCCTAAGGGTTGGAGCCTTCTAGGTCATTATATTTTGAGCAATGAGCTCTAGGCAGTGTGCTTGAATGCATGTGCATTCCCCATTGTAATATTTACACATACTACTACAGAGTATCATCTTATTATGGGTAGGTTCCCACTGTGGTTTTTCCCTTAATCGGGTTTTCCACATCAAAATCTTGGTGTTATGTGTGTTGCTATTATTGTCTTTATCTTTACTCTTGTTGTAGTTGGTTGGAATCTGATATTGTGCTTAATTGGTTCAATCCAGTGAAAAATGATTCACCCCCCCCTCTGAGTTTTCCTTCATTGTTGCTGCCAACACATCTCTAGAGCTCTCCCCCATTTGATGGATAGCCCATGTGTCATCCTATCATGGCAGATGTTCTCTCTAATCACACCCCCTACCACTATAGGTAGCACTACACCTGTTTCTCTAGCCTCTGCCATCTCATCCCAACTGACATGGCTCACCTGGATCTCCAAGTCATCGTCATCAAATATGCATCATAGAGCTCCCACATTTGGATGGTTTTGATCATATACCACCAGCTCTCCTACTATAGGAATCCGCATAATCTTGTACACATCCTCTAGCATCATGGACATCTCCCCAATCAGTAAGTGAAAGGTGCAATGCTCATTGTACCATCTTTTAGCAAGTGCAAACAATAATCCAAGGTTCACCCTAATCTAGGGCATGAAGGTAGCATGCCATAATCCAAATTGACCAAGATCGCGTGCTCATCCTTTGTCAATTGGGTCCAAGTCACTGTGTTTGAGGGAATCTCTCTTGAGATTCTAGTGGTGCAAGGTCAACCTGCAACCACAACGTGCACATTACATCAAGATCAACTTTATCAATTCTATCACGTCAAGCTTTATTAGCTCTTTTGCCTACTAATATATGTTATGTCTATCAGCTTCATTAGCTACATCTGTCTATCACATTTTCCTCTCTAGCTTTATCAATTGTAACTCAACCTATCCTACTAGGGTAATGGCCAGATTTTATCAATTCGACTGACCTTCCTATCTGTCGCATCTGTTTATCACATTTGCAACTATCTCGCTCCTACTCTTGCATTGCACACACATATGCACTAATACTTGACACATACATGCTAAGAAACTACATACACAATTTCAGGCTACATACCGTGTTGAAATACATAAATGTGCCACTACTAACCATATACGCGTTGCAAAACCATATATGTGTCCATATGACATAAATGGAGTTTTGGATAACAAAAACACACCTTTTCTATATACGCAATTTTACAAAGCATATATGCACCATCCCACCATATACGCGCCATCACCTAACCTGTACACGTTTTTGGACCTAACCTATATTATCGCATTTTTTGCTACCTAACCTTTGGATCCTATTTATGACACAATAAATGAACAACAATAGGAAAGTAAAGATGCACTTACCGGATCTTTTTAATCTTCTGGCTTATCATGTTGTCGCACTCACTCGAATCTATGGAATCATTCTGCCATCGTTTCACTTTATGCAATACTCCTTTGATCTACTTTACGCTATTCTCTCTAAAGGTAATGAATGCAAATGAGGAGATCATTAACCCATGCTCCAATTTATAGGCAGTATAACCCTAATTTGGTCATGGTGACCTCTCATGGTCTCCGTGATCCCAAGCTACGCTTCCCCTTAGCCCATATTTTGTCATTCTCACTCGAATGCCTTCCTGCCTAGTCTGTCCTATCCTTTCTTCTTATTAAGAGATTATTCAATTTTTAACAAATTTTTCACCCAAACTCTCGAGGGGGCATATCACCATCCTTACCAGGGGAAACCTTATGTATCAATAAATTAATTTTCTTTGAAATATTGCATTGTCTCAAAGAGTGACAAAATGTAGAGACCTAAAATTGTCCTAGCCTAATTAAATAAATATTCAAGAATCGATCTTCCTTACACAAAAATTGTTTGTTCTTCAACTATGATTGTTGGGAAGATATTTTTTAGTCTATTGGCCAAGGCCTTAGCCAAAATTTTATGTAGGTTATTGCATTAGGAAATTGATCTATAGTCATCTAGACTCATAGAATTTTATTTCTTTGAAAACTAACACTACAAAGATGTTGTTTATCTCTCTTATAAACCTTCCTGCTACTCTAGCATCTTTTAGAGATTTGACCAACTCTTCCTTGAAAATATACCAACATTTAAAAAAAAAACCTACTAGGAAGCTATCTAGGCCAGGGGCTTTATTTGGATGCAACTGCCTAAGTGCCATTTCAATCTCTACCACTGAGAATTTTCCTATTAGCATCTTATTTTGGTCCTTTGAGACCAATATGGGAATATCACCTAATAATGTTGACTAAGTTATCAAATTTGAACCTTCCCAATTATTCAAAATATTGTTGAAGAAGTAAACCGCCTCTCTTGCAATACTACTTAGATCTTCAATGTGATTACCATCATCTCCTCTCAATCTAAAAATCCTATTAAGGCTCCTCCTCATCTTAGTGCTATTATGAAACAACTTAGAATTTTTATCTCCTTCTGCTAGCCATATCTCCCTAATTTTTTGCCTCCAATAAATCTCCTCCTTTGCCAATACCTCCTCCTAATATCTCAAAAGCTCCTGAAATTTAAGGAATCTCTCTTCATTCATGCCTACACTAGTAATTTCTAAATTCAATGTTTGCAAAGCTTCCTCAATGCTAATCTTCATTTCAAAGATATTTTTGAAGTGTTCCCTATTCTATTTTAGGAGCTTTTTCTTAACTGATTTTAATTTAGAATCAATGGAAAAGAGATTTGAACCCTCGAATTGTACCTCATTCCACCAAGACTCAATTAATTCCAAAAATTGACCGTCCTTCATCTACATCTTTTCAAATTTGAAAGGACAACTCAAGGGTCTTTTATCCCCTACCAAAGTTAAAACCACTGGATGATGATTCGATCCTAAATAGGCTAAAATCAAAGACTTCATCTCCCAGGGGAAGGATGTCATATCACCTTTAAAGAAAAATCTATCTACCCTCACATTCCACTACATTGAGTATCCAAAGGAGGATGGGAAATTAATTGTACAACTACAAGTAGTGACTAAGAAAACTACACAAAATGTTGAACCAAAGGTCCAATCAGACCAAATGATGAGGACTATATAGAAAGCTTAGAGAGTTTAGAAGAAGAAGTAAAACCTCCTCCTCAACATCTAATGAGCTCCACTTGACAAAGAAGGAAACTAGAAAATGTTATAGCCAAAACACTATATTGAGAAGGGTATATAAAACTTGTTTTGTTGGTTGAATAAATCCCTACATGATTTAAAATAGACTTCTAGAATGTAGTATTTTATTCATATATTTTTGGGATGATATTTATTAGGTCAAAACTAATTTTTTTCTATAAATAGAATGTAAATCATTTTATCTTTATTAGTTTGCATATCAATAATATGTTGTTATTTGATAATAGTAAGGAAATTATCAAGGACTTGAAATATTAAGTTTCATTATGGTTTGAAATGAATGACTGGGGGGATACTAAGTACATCCTTGGTATGAAAGTTAGATGGGATAGGGATAATATAAAAGTTTGGATTAGTAGGAGGAAGTATGTTGAGTCTATCTTGTAGCTTTTTAAAGTATCCCATAATAAACTATTAATTGTTCATATCTATATGTGAACTAAGATTTCAATTGAGTAGTATCATATGATATTTGTAAAGATAAAAGAGATGAATCCAAAGGCATATGCTAGTGTAGTTGGGATCCTTATGTCAGTTAATTGTTTTGTACCATATAGGGCTTTGCCAAGAAATTGGAGTCTTGAGTGTTACATAACTAATCCTATATGAGAACATTGGGTTACTATGAATAGTTTCTTTAGTAATAAATGAGGTACCTTTGAGTATTCCATTTTTTATCAGGATGATGTTATAGATGACATGCATTTACAAGGTTACGTGGATTCAAATTGCGCAAGGGATGTCCATGGAAAAACATCTACTAATGGCTACATTTTTACCTTCTTCAATGATTTAATTACTTTGAATGAATAAATGAAAAATTATGTTTACTTTATCCATAATAGAGGTAGACTACATGATAGTTAATCATGCTTGTAAGGAGGTCATTTGTCTTTTAAGGATACTTTTAATGTGGGATAGAGTTAGATATCTATTAGAGTTTATTGTGATAGCCAGAGTATAATATGCTTGGCAAAGAACCTAACCTTTCATGCACAGATTAAGCATATTGATTTATAGTACCATTTTTTAAGACATGGTAGAGGATGAAAGGGTGATGCTAGATAAAGTTGGCACTTCGAAAAATATTGCAAATGCATTGACAAAGCTAGTGATCAAGAGAAAATCAATCAATGTTTCAAGGCTATGTGACTCTTGGACCCTATCAATTAGTTGATAGTGTTGTTGTTTTTAACCCTTACAAGGTGTTTGACAAAAGGGAGAATGTTAAGAAATGTGTCCCAACCTTACAAATTAATGTTGAGGACTCAAAAACATAATTTTTAGGCTACAAAGATCATCTTTTACTACAACATTATCAAAGTGAGATTTATTTGACTAGAGTGGGTTATGATAATGTGGAACTCTCTAAAATATTAAATTTATAAAATAAGACTCAATCAACTTCCTAGACCAAAAGTTATATCCTTTGGAACTTACGCCTATCACATCAAAAGAGCATTTATGACATATAAGAGATCAACAAGAGAGTGTTACACATGTTGAACAAGAACAATCACTAACATATGACATGTCAATATGACTATCAAAAAAAATCTTAGGAATATTTAAATAAGATAAATTGGAGTACCCAAGTTGGGAGGATAACTATTATATGTTATTATTTTGACAGGAGTAAGGAATATGTATATTTAGATGTGCAAACTCTTCTTGGGATTTAGGAACCACTTTCTTATCATATTATCTCATGGTTTTGTGGTTTATCTTTGGTAGTTTCATGTGTTGTCTTATCTATTTATTGAGTTCTTGGGGTCAAATTTATATAGTGTATTTTGTGGGTATTATTATGGTGTTGGAATTACTATAGACTTTAGTGTTAATGTTGTCTCTTATGAAGGCTCTTTGCCTAGATAGTGATGTAGCATACATTGCATTGCTAATTAATGCAGTTAGGGTTTTTAAGACCAGGTTTTTTCTAGAAGGGCTTTCCTAAGATACATCATTATGGTATGGTAAATGATTTTATTGCATTTTTTTAATTCTTGTAAACTATTTTAGATTATTATTTTTTGCTTATCTCTCCTCTTAGATTAGTGTAGGAAGTGTTTCTACACCTTAGCTTCCTTTCACTATTAATAATCACATTATTTGTTTGGGTTTCGTTGTCAATTTTTTTATCCCATTAATACAAGAAAATATATCTATGATCAAATAAATTAGTACTTGTAAGGAAAATTAAATATTTTACTACACTATGCTAATATAGGCCTAATTTCAATTATTAATAAACCAAATTATTGGAGCTTGAAAACAAGATCCAAGAGATATGTATTAAACAATTGAAAAGGAATAACTTGATTATTTGATTTGACATGATTTTGAATATCAACTTGTCGGTGACCAAAGTTGATATATTATAATAGAATATTATAATCTAGGATCTTAACACAAATGAGGGATCATGGAGATGTGATTAAGTTACTTCAAGGTTTGTATTCTTGATGAAAATAACACCTATGCAAACTAGTCTCATCCTACTGGACATATCCTATGACTAGTTTAACGTATATGGATTTCTTTTGGACTAGGTTATATCATGACCTAGTATAACTCATGTTTTTTATTTATTATGGGCATGTCATCGTATGTCCATTTGTGTCTTATGAACCTATTACAAAGAAAAGGATCATGTTGAAAATCATATTGGGTTATATTTTAAGACCTCAACTTCCTTAATAGTTCTTAATCCCCAACGAGTTGTGCAATTTTAGAAAACAAACCATGTAATAATGCAATGTCAATACAATTGAGATTGTGATTGATGTGACTAAGATTAAATTTTAGTGCAAAAAAATAGATATTAATGCTTAATTATCTTAATGACATAGGATATATACTAAAATACATGTTCCAAAATACTCAAATTGAGGCCTTTGATGCATGATCTAACAAGAATACAACTCTAACTTCTATAAAATTTGATTTAACAATGGGAAAATCATATTTTAAAATAGACAAATTCAATCAAGTTGTGCAATCCATTCTAAGGATTAGGTAATACCACACAAAACAATACTAAGTGTAGAAAACATGGGGAAAGATGATTTGTATGAACTTAAGGGGTAACACATCAAAGATTGGCTAGTGGATTGAGAGGTGATTGTTAGTTTGTGAACCAAACATGTCAAATTGAGTTTTATGACCATGTACTTGATGCATCTATGTATGGAAAGATAAAATAAAGTTAAAAAAGTGTAGGACATTTAGTGTTCAACTCCATTGTTTACTCTTTTTTTTGTCATTGTTGAATCAATCACAAGCCCTAACCACTAAGAAGAAAGTTCCCACTATTATAACAAGCCTTAATGGTGCTTCCTACCACCATCCAATTTTTCCTTGTACACATATACTTCTCTTCTTTTGACAATACCACACCAATCATACCAACTAAACCAAATTATGGTTGTGGGATTGCTTCTTAATACTTCAAGCATTTTTAGTTATTAGTAATATTGCGCCTTTAACATCAAACCCAATTCCAAATTTCAATTTTTATCTTTCAATCATGATGCCCTAACATCTAATGTCAATAATTCACATCAATTTAGAGTGAAGCCACAATCTCTCTCATTTCTCTTTCAACATTTAAATATTTACAATCTCTACTAATCATATCCAACTACTTTAATTATCTAAAGTTTTATATACACCTTTTCCCCACAACTTTTACAAACCATATTAAAATTAAAATACAATTCAATTTATAATCCTTTTGACTTAATAATAAAGTTATAATCGATTCAATTTATCGTTATTATAGTACCATGACATTTTATATATTAATAGATGTCTCATTCTTATCCAATACACTATTTTTTCCAACCTTAATGACTAATTTTTTGTTTTATAATTCAATATGATTGAAATAAAAAATAATTACAACACCATTATCTCAAATTAAAATGTTTAACAAACTTTAACATGGTATAATTATGAATGCACTTTTACCTTTTTGACAAGATTGGATTTCTGATCAGCAAAGTTGTATTCAATTCAAGGTATTGTCATTATATCAAATGAGTGTGTTATTGAAATGTCAATGTCTAGATAATACTCTTAAAAAGAATTTGAAAGATATATTTCCATCATCAAACCAAATGATGAAGAAGAAAGCACATGACATATAACCACTTTATTCAATTCTAACTATATATAACAACGTTTGAATATTAAGATTTATTTGTTTTTCCCTTTGTTCACATCTCCTAAAAAATATCTGAATTTAGCCCCAGTACATCCATGACCCTCCACGAAAGTTTTAACCGATTAAAATTATTTTTTCTTTTTAATTAATAAACTTGTAAAGAATTTGCAAAGCAATAAAATGATGGGTTTTTTTTCTAAATGTTTTAAGGCAAAGCAATATTACACATAAATAATCAATTAAATTTGAAATAATGAATTGAGATCAAAATAATATTAAATAGATTTTTTTAAATGATAAAAGAGAAATAGGGAATTAGTTTTAATGTGTAATGTTGAATATTGTGTTTTATGGTTGAATTTGAAAGTATTACTTCTTAATGAATTGCAAGATTACGTGTTCTCTACTTTGTGTCAAATATATGTCTATGAAAATGGCATTTCCATCTATAATAATAAACTTGATCCATATATTGACCTTTGTTTAGAGAAATGAGCTACACTTTTGGATTTTTATAATTTGCTCATGTTAGTATCTAGGACTTTTATATGAAGAATTGGTAGCATCGATGAACATTTTTAGGAGCTTTTTTAGCAATGATCTTCTCCTCATGTAGAGGCCCTAGTTTTGAACCAATAGTTCGAACAATGATCTAAGACACAATAAAGAACCATATAATATGTCTTGTATGTCATTGTCACAATGATGTAATGTTGTTCCCATGCTCAAATAATGATGGTGATACATTGTGCTCTCAAATGGACTGGATCTTGAGTTCCTGATCTTAGATATAGGATGCCTAAAATAGAATTAAGGTTTGTCTTTTTATACAATAGCCTAACACGTAGATTTAAATATTTTGTACTCAAGAATGACTTGTTAGGAAGGGGTTAGATGTTTGGGGTTCAAATATGCTATGAACATATAAACCAAGTTCATTTTCATAGGTGCATATTCAACCTAGGTATAGGAAGGACTCTAATTTGAATCCTTGGAATGCGATAAATTAAGTTTAAATAATGATTTAGTTATTTTGTCATCTTTTACTTAAAACTTGTTACTTGTACACTAATCATTGTATTAGGGACAACTTGGTTAAAATAAGTTCAAAATAAATTGAAAAAGTGCAAGAATTTGTCACCTTTGTATGTTGCTCTCACTTTAACGTGCATGTGAACTACTATGAAGATGTATGTCAAAATAAATAAGAAATTAAATAGAAAGCACAAATAAAAAAGAATATAAATATGGATAATGATTTTGAGCATGCTTTTATAGGGGAGAGGGGACGATAGTGGCACACCCTATGTTCAAGGGTCCAGTGGGTCCAGATCGACATCCACGAGCACTACCACATAGGAAAAATAGCTCTATAAATAAGTTGTATTCTTTGTGAAGGTGATCTACCACATGTCAAATGGTGATTCATCCAAGGTGTCCAAAACTTGGCTATTTGGGTGGATGATTGTTCATGGGGCAAGTCTGCCATGACAAGTGGCATGTCATGTCGGTGGTAGAGGCTATTTTTCTTGTGTGGTAGTTGAACACTCTGCCACTCTCTGCACATGTCACCTCCTCACTCCATTCTAACCAACCACATTAACTATGTGTCCCTTCCCAATTAATCAACCTATTTACCATACAATATCCAATATAGGGTCCATTGGATGCTTCATTTCATCGAACGTCACACCCACTTTCTCTCCCTTCTTTCACGCATATTCTAGAGTGTTCATGACCTTTCCTCTAGAATATGTTCGCCTCAAGTTGCTAAAACTCCTATTCCTGCATCAAAAGATGTTTGGCTTCATGCCATCTTCAAAAAAAATCTAGATGCTTGTTTGGCATTATCCTTTCCTCGCTTTGCAAATGTTCTCTCTAACAATTAAGCTAAGCATCCAACAAGTTTTTTTTGCACTTTGTTTTACCTACAATTTTTTTGGATTTACTATTAATTGCCCTTTTTACTATTTTTGCCACTAAAATTCATGCAAGTTTTCCCAAGATGCAGTTATAGTGGACCATTGTAGGCAACATGAGTAGCTTGTCATTCACCTTTTGGCCCAAGTGAGTATTTTGGTCCTCTCTAAGGCTACCATTTGACGTTTTTTGTCTCATTCTTTCATTTATAGTTATTGCATTTCATTTTCATTAGTTCTGAACTCTAATCATGTTCTTGAAGGTTTTGTTATTTTGTGCATGCTTCTACAATGAAAGTTTTGTTAGGATTTAGGTGTCATCAACCATTTAAATCCTTTAATTATTTATTCCCCTAATGTTGTTTGTAACTTACCCATAGCAACTTAAATTATTTAACCAGGTGGTGAAAGAGCTCATGTAAAAATGAAGTTATTGTTACCATTTGGAATTTAGGAAAAAGATAGAACAACTAGGTGTTCTCTTTGGAATCTTCTATTTCAAGTTGTTGGACACATGTAAGAGGTTGTAAGTACATGAATGATAGTTATGACAAATTTCATAGGTTATCATGGGTCATTATGAGTGCATTTATGACATAAGACTCCTATATAGTGGTGAGATGCCTTATGATAGCTATAAGAGCATCTGCAAGTGGCTATTTTAGGCTACATGTATGATTCCAAGAAGGTAGAAATGGGATTTTTCTTCTTATTGTATTATGATACTACAGTGGTATCCACTCCCATGAGTTTCTATAAATTAGGGCCCCGAGCTAGTGAAAGTATCAAGTTTTGTTTAGTTGTGTAGGTAACAGGGTGCTATCGAATTCTACAAATTTCTTTAGAGAACTGTATTGCTATTGTAATCCCTCTTTGGATTAGTAATATACTTGCCTCTCTTTCTATTGTAGATTTTTTTTTTCCCTTGGGGTTTTCTTCATGTATATTTGGTGTTAATTGTATTATGCTTCTCTATTTCTTTCTTTGATTCTACAATCACATTCTCTAAAGGTTAATCTTTAGATTCAAATTAACAAACACCTAGTTTAAGTTTTGATCGCAAGCTTTCTTTGCCTTTTTAATTAAAATTTTGTATTAGAGCTAATGGTAATGTTGAGAGAGGGATATCTTTCTCTTAAGTGCTGTAGGTTTTCAACTATAGTGAGATATTTTTCTTCGGGGGTTTTTTGTAGAATTATGAAAGCTTGTATTCCATGGACTCTACCTCCTGTAAATATATTGAGAAGTTCAATGGAACTAGTTATAAGATGTTGAAATAGAAAGTGGAAGGTCTCCTTAAAGAGAGAGATCAGTGGTTGGCAGTTTCAGAATAAAAGAAACCAGCTACCTCTACCATGTCAGATGAAGAATGGAAGAAAATGGACAAGAAGGCATGGGGAACCATTCGGTTATGTCTTACAGACTCTAACCTCTTGCATGTATCTATTGAAGATGTTGCATACAACTTGTGGAGGAAGATAGGAGAAATCTACCAAACTAAGAGTTTGTCCAATAAGGTATATTTGAAAAGATGTTTATATTATTTAAAAATGAAGGATGGTGATGATATTTTTGAAAATTTGAATTTTTTTAATTTTATTATAAGTCATCTTGCACCAATAGATGTCAATATTGAAGATCATGATAAGTGTAATTTATTGCTTTTCTCTTTTCCTGATTCTTGGGAAAATCTAATTGTTGTTATAAGTAGTGGTGGTATAGAACTTAAGA
Organism: Cryptomeria japonica; assembly: GCF_030272615.1. Taxonomy (NCBI): domain Eukaryota; kingdom Viridiplantae; phylum Streptophyta; class Pinopsida; order Cupressales; family Cupressaceae; genus Cryptomeria; species Cryptomeria japonica. The sequence continues at coordinate 894,269,753 of NC_081407.1, read as the reverse complement.
TGGTCATCATAATTCCTATACTTCTTTCAAATGAAATGAGGAGAAAGACCATGAATGTTGGCTCCCAAGATGCCTTTCATGTTTGAACCCCTAGAAAGAGAAAAGTGAAGTGTTGGAACTATGGCAAAAGAGGGTATGAGAAGGAGAATAGGAACAAGAAAAAGAGCAATGAAACCTCCATGCATTAGTCCCCCAATGATATTGATTTTTTGGTTTTGTTTATTTTAGTTAACTTTATTAGAAATGATGCTTGGCTTATCAATTTAGGTTCCTCCTTTCATATGGCTCCCCATAAGGAGTGGTTTTCTACATACTCGTCACATGATGGAGGATATGTTTTCCTTGGTGATAATAGCACAAATAAGATTGTCAATAAGGGAAAGGTATTGTTGTGTTTCAGTGATGGGAGAACTTAAATCATTGATAATGTTTTACATATTCTAGCACTTGCGATAAATTTACTTTCAGTATCCAAGTTGAATGATTCTAAAATGCATGTGACATTTGAGAAGTTTGGTTATAGGTTGGTAAGGGGGGAGTTTGGTGATTGCTAAGAGATCTCAGACATGGATATTGTTTAGGCTACATGCCTTTTCTCTGTGTAATTCCACTTTTGTAACTGTAATGTGCTAAATGGGGCTCATTAGTCTAATCACGCAAACTAGGAATCAAACCCATTCACATTAACAGGCATTAGAGAATAACCAATAGGCCCAACTAAAAATCCTTGAGAGAGATGGGAGCAATGATTGATTATTCATTTGCTTGTGATTTGATTGATTGGATAGGATAGATGCTAAGAACTAGGCTAAATAGTGTAAAAGTGACAATAAACAACATAAATAGACAAATTCAAATATGGAAATGAATTGATATGTACAGAATCTGAAAGGGGATGTAGAGGGGAACTTGCGATAAAATCTAAGCTCAAACTGACTAGGCATTGTGGCTAGGCACCCTAGTCTAGGTGTCTAGATGCAAAACAAGGGGTCAAACTGGTCTCAGGAGCTCTCAAGTTACCTTCTAATCAAATTTCACGTCAAGACACATGGACTATGGCACTTTTGATCGGTGTCTAGGTGTATATTAGGGGGTTAAACTAGTCTTAAGAGCTCCCAAAATACCTTTTGATCAAGTTTTAGGTCAAAACACGTGGACTATAGTGCTAGGCCCCTAGTCCTAGTGGACTATGACGCTTTTTGTTAGTGTCCTACCCTTTTCTGATAAAATTTATGTAGTTGCCTTTGTCTTTGTCTACACTATGCTCCTGTATCCTCAATTTGAACTTGAAACTTGTTTATGAACCTATAAATGCACAAAATGAGAGGAAAATGGTATTGGGTTGTATAGGGGTTTTCCTAAGTAAAATCTAGAGTTGGAATTAACCCTATAGAAATGATGATTAGAAATAAATCTTAACCTTGTAGGGCAGAGGCTAAATATGAAATGAAATGCTTGAATGGAAATGCTTAATTGAGATGATTATATCTTCAATTGATGATGTAGTCATCTTAGGATAAGACCTCCGTGTGTTGATATAATTATATGATAAATCATCACAAAATCCATCATGAGAACATACTTGAAGATGCCTTGATGTAGCTTGATGCTCCTTATACTTAGAGATTCTCTTGAAGAATAATAATTGCTCTTGAAAAAGAAACTTGTGGATGATAAAACAAATTAGGGATGATGTCTTATTTAGTGTTCTCAAGGTATTTTCACTTTTAGGATAGCTTACAATAGTCACATCCCAACTTCGAGGATAAATCTGGAGATGTCAAGGTCGACACATAACTCTCTCAAAATTTCAACCAAAAAGCATTGAACAGTGGCAATAGTTGTCACTATCTCGACAAAATAGGCCTAAATTTTAAGGGAAGTGAAATAACATGATCTTAATATTGGTTCTATAATTTATATTAGGATTGATGACATTTAAGTGGGGTGAAAAGTGCTTTGGACTTTAAAATGAGATAGGACCCATATAATCTTAGAATGATATAGGAGAAAGAGCACACTAAAAATAAGGCCCCAAATAGAAATCTATTGAAGCTTTAAACTAAGATAAGATTCATATTCTTGAATTGAGGTTCAATTCAAGGAAAGAAAAGGTCAAAAAATACTTGAGAGGAATGGGAAAATTAAAATGAATTCTAAGAGAGTGTGAAATATGGACTCATAATTAAAGGCATACAATTTACAACACTACATTTAGCTCCCACATTAGTGCTAGTGTATGCACTTGAAAAATAAGAGAAACACATAAGTGTAACAGATTAACGCTAGGTCACCACTAAACCTAACTCTATCATGAACTTCCAAGTTGCAAACCAATAAGAATATGCTAATAAAATCAACAATTAATTTTTTTTAAATTAAACTAATTAACCAAACTCCATTGTTGATCCTGAGCATTGAGACTCCTATTGTTCTTCTTCTCCTTGTGGGAAATCAACTCTCAAAGTTGCACTATGAAAACCTGCAATATGTTGACACAACAATTCAAAGATAGTGGTTAGCAAAATAGGAAGATTGGTGTTCAATTTATAGATTTCAAAAAGTTTGGTTGAATGGATGAGATCGATTTGGGAACATAATTAATGGACGATTGAGATTCAATGTGACAAGTTGGTTGGAGAGAATTGCTCATCATGACTGGATTTGATTGAGAGATCGACTAGGTTGATTGAGGAGTTAAGAGAATTAATTGAATAGTTAAGTGATTTAATTGGGAGTTGAATAGGATTGATTGATTAGTTAAGAAATTTGATTGAATAGTTGACTGATTTAATTGATTAGTCAGAATAGGTTGATTGGGTAGTTAACTAGAAGTTAACGACAGTTAGGAATTTTGCCATGTGATGTAGGAAATTAGATTGAAATATCATTTGATTTGAATTTAAGTTTTCGAAAATGTCAAATGAAATGGAAATTAGTGGGAAATGAAATGAACTTGAATTTGGGGGAAATTTGGTTAATTTGAAATTAGATTAAATAAATTTATGAAATTTATTTAATTTGGAGGACATAATTAGATAATTAAATAATTTAAATAATTTTTTTACTATGGGAAAATATAAATTAAACTTAATAAACAATAAAGATGATTTAATTAAGGTGAGAAATCAAAATTAATTAAATAATAATAATATTTAATTAATTTAAAGCTTAGAGGGTTGATTGATTAAATGATTTGGACAAAAATTGAATTAGTTTGCAATGAAAAAGATGAATATCAACTTGGAAGATTGCGATTAGATTAATTAAATAAGTAAAATCATTCAATTAACATAGAGAAATAATTAGAAATATTAGTAACAAGACAATTTTGAGTGTCTACATGTAGTATGAATTTATGCTCATACTCATGATAAAGTAGAAATGAAGAGACACAATAGCTAAGAGGAAGACAAACTAGCGATAGGATGACACTAAGTTTGAGGGATGTGCAAGCCACCAAGCATAGATCCTATCTATCCATGCAAATAACCTTTAAGTAAACATAAAGAAAAAAATATATTCTAAGTCAACTAGTTGAAGAGACCTTGATATCAAAATGTGTCAATTGCTACTATCATTCTTGGCATGTTATTTCAAGAGCACAAGTGGACTTGATGTCGTGGAAATGGGGATAAGGCAAAAACATAGTTCAATGTTAATTAGTTAGTTCCAACAAAAAACAAACCCAAACAAAGAACTAAAAACCATTCCAAACATATCAAAAGAGATTTCAAAAAGCATGAAAGAAGTTTAACAAAACAAAAGAAAGGAGAAGAGTCTCCCTAAGATGCTTCCATGATGCCTTTTGATGCTTCTCCCTTGTTTCTCCCCTCTCCAAGTCCCAAATGAGTGTAGCTCTTATCTTTTAGCACTATCCATGGATACCATATGGAGATTCAAGATGGTTGTAGATGATAAAAAAATGCTTATGCAAGTGTAAAAGGGTTGCTATGAGAAAGCTCCTAATGTCTACGTAAATTTCACTATAATAACAATGCTTTAATGCTCTCTAATGCCTTTTTCTGCTTGGGGAATGAGGTCCTTTTATAGGGAAAAATGTTGATTGAATGGCTAAGATTGAGTGGGATTGTGAAGGGTCAAGATTGATGGGTTTAGGATCCATGTGATGGATTTCAACCCAATCCCATGATGACAAGTGTCAACATGAGATGGCTTGAGAGGAGAGAGAAGGAGCATTCAATGTCTGAGGAGACATGAGGATAACCTCATGTGGGTTAGGTTATTGGATAAATCTATTATCCAAGGGATACACTCTTGTGCAAGAGTAAAAGGGATAACCATGGTCAAAGAAATGAATGATTGAAGAGGCCCATGAGTTAAAGGATTGTTGAGTTAGAGAGAAAGTCTCTAACAAAAGGTTAAGTTTGAGTTAACCCTTTATGGTCATGTAAGAGCCTTTAATGGTTTTAGAAGACTTCTGATGTTAGATTGTTGGAGACACAAAGCCTTTAATGATAATTGAAGACTTTTGGGTTGTTTTGAGAAGTGACCTTTCTTAAGGGATGTGCAAATTATTAGAGAGGGGGATTAGGCTAATTATAAGGGGTTAGAAGAGTCTAGAAGGGGGTTAGAAGAATCTAGAATGAAGTTAGTGAGCAAGTGGGAGAGGATAAAAGGGGATTTTAATTAAAATATAATTCATTTATTTCAACTAAAATTATGCAACTTGCATTTGTAGGAGAATGCAAGTGGGAGGGTTTTAGGGATTTTAAATAAATATTTATTTATTTAAATGTGTGAGAGAGGATTTTAGGGATTTAAATAAATGTTGGTTTATTTAAATGTGGAGAGGGGTTAATTAAACAAATATGTTTTATTTATTTAATTAATTGTCAGAATATACTTTAATGAATTAAATTAAATAAATTGAATAATTTATTTAATTAATAGGAGAAGAGGGTTAAGATGAATTAATTGTTGATCGATGGTTAAATAATCAAATAAGTACTAAGTATTCATTTAATTAAGTAGACAGATTTGGGTGTCTACGGGACTTATAGAAAGAACAAGGATGTACACCAATTGAGGTGAGAAGAAGGCATATGGATTTTAGGTCTAGTAAAGAGTTTCTTACTATGAGCCATATGAGAAGAAAGAAAGAGAAGAAACATGAATTCCATTGGCCAAGAAGTTGCATTGTGTTGGGTGATTTGTGTAGAGAAACAAAATAATCACACTAGCAAGCCACATTGTACTAGGTAATCGACATTTATGGAGATTTAAACAACAACAATAAACAACACCTACACTATCAAGCCATGCTATACTAGATGAACAAAAAAAATTCTTGATAACCACACCTCAAGGAGCACTATGTAACACAACAACACCACTTTGGGGCCACACCAATGAATTACCACAAGCAAAAAGGAGGCCACATATGCCCCCCTCTCCCATATAATATCAACATACCTCCATACACCGATATTGCAAGAAAGATAATAATCAAGGATAAACACCTCAAACACTAGGAGATACCCTTAACAAACATACATGTGTTCGAAGCTAGGAAGAGAGATCCTTTTAAAGTGTACATTTCTTTAAGCAAGGGGTAACGTTGTAAATTGTATCCACATACAATTTCAGCTTCACCTAGACCTCACCTTGGTGCCTCATCTTTCGATTCTTGATGCCTATTTTTATTCTTCTCAAACCTGCAATTTCATCACCTTCCTTAGCTTTTCCCCAAATCTAAGTCCTCATTCTCAAGACGCCTTGGTCCTAGCCCAAAACCAAGGCATCCAACGTCCTAGTCCTCTCGATCAGAACCTAAATTTTGTCCTCACAATGGTCACGTCAAGTGAGTGGGAAATTGTATCCCATGTCGATGTACTCCAGTGATTCAAATAATTTTTGGGTAGTCAAGTATAAAATCCTGAGGTCTACCCCTCTTTTTTGAAACCGAAGTTGTCTAGTGATCTCAATTACACTCTAGCAAATTCAATTCAAGTGAGAAAGAAATCAAGAATTGGAGAAGAAGTGAAGTCAAGTTCAAGAATTCAAGATGGCATCCATGATAAACTTTATATGAAGACATTTTTCAAGACATCCTAAAACCCTTGCATGAGGATTCAAGCAAGCTTCATCAAAGTAAACATTTCAATTACAATCATTTCATTTTAGATCCAGATTTTCCATCAAAAGGAATGTATATTGCTACAATTTTCCATTACATTTCTCATTTAAATTTCAAGGTTAAATCCTAAATTGGGGTTTGACCCAAGGAAAACCCCTATCCACAACCTTTTTCCTCTCTTTTTGTATGCAGGGAATTGACTCAAGAGCTATACTCAAAGATCTCAACAAAGTTGATGATGATGAATAGGTTTAGCTTTTGATGGAGTGAAAGTCAGAGGACTAGGGTGAATCTCTACTACTCATCCTTGAAAAATTAGCTTGAAGTTTTAGGAACATATTCTGATTCTCTTCTTTTGCCCAGATCCCTTCCTATGGTTCACCCCTTTCCCATTTGGATTGTGGCTAGATCTATTGGATTCACCCCTCTTTTAATATATTTGTCTTGTATGCAAGATTAGTGGTCGTATCATCCTAATTGGTAAAACCCTAATTTTTCCTCACTAATACATTTGGTGAACCCAACTTATTCCATGCTTATTTTTTATTTATTGTCTCGGATCTTATTTATATGCATTTTAACATTAATTCTTGCACTCGTAAATCATATTTTCAATTGAATTACATAAATTTAGAGGTTAAATTCACAAAAAAACCTAATTTGTTATTCTAAAATTAACTTGTGAGTTTCATAATTTTTCAATTGTGTTTTCAGATTTGATTGTCATGACATGTTATTTTCAGATTTAGATACATGTAATATCCAATATCATAATTCACATTGTTTAATTTATTGGTTAATCAATCATTTTTACAAAAAATTGTATTGTTTAATCATAGTTTTCAATCTTTTCCTTTAATTTCCCTTCTTTGTGCATGAGTTTTGTTACCCTTAGTCCTACATACAATATTATAGTGAGAAGAAGATATAGACTTAGGGATTCCCAAGGTTTAAACTCTAAGGGTGTGGAGCCTTAGTTGGATAACTTATTCCATGTGAATGTTGGTGCTTCCTCTAACCCAACAAATGACATCACTTATCTCCATTCTCCTCATACTTGTGTTGATGTGGATGAATCACTAACTAGGGTTACAATTGATCAATTGGAGAAGATTGATAATGAATTTGAGAATCTTCAACAATGAATGGGTCAACAATACTTGGATAGTGAGGCAATACCCTTGATTGAAGGATTGAAAAGTCTAGTGTAAAATGATGAGATAGGTTAATATTTTTTGTGTGGCCTTGTTCATATTTTTTATACTAATATTATGCCAATCAAAAGTTGTATGTTGAAGTCCTTGGTTACTCTCAACCCACTAGCCAAATTAACCATTCCATTCCCATGCCTACATCCTTGCCTAGTGTACCTACATTTACATCTTCTATCATGACTACTTCCACACAAATAACATTAATCCTACACATGTTATTCATGAGGGAAATCATGTTAATCAATATTCTTAAATACCTCCTTCCACGAGCCTTCCATTTGTTTCACAACCATCTCCAATACCAACATACCATAAGGTTCCCCCTCCTTATTCTTAACCTCCACCTACTTACAAAAATGTTACTTCTTCATCAATCGAATATGTTTAATTTCAATCCATCTACTGAAGCAACTATCAATAACCTAGCTCAAATTGATATATCCTTACAACATCAATTAGCTTGCATAACTCAATCCAAATTCAATGTTCCCACATTTGAGGTAGCAAGACCACTATTTGATGACATTGTCTGTGTGGTTCTTCCTAAGCATATGGAAGTACCTCAATTGGAGTTGTGCAATGAAAAAGGTGACCCTTTGACTCATGTGAAGTTATTTCAAACTTTGTGTAGTGATTTTTCTCATGACTGAAGACTTATGGTTAAATTGTTTACTAGAAATTTTAGAGATAAAGCCTTGCAATGGTATTGCTCTTTGTCTCCTTACTCTATTACTTATTTTCAACAATTTTAAAATAATGTTTGTACTAATATTACTTTGATTGATTTGATTCATTGTAACCAAGGAGTTAAATAAAAAGTGACTAATTTTATTGGTAGATACAAACATATGCAGTCACAAATTGCTTATCTTGTGCCTGATCATGATGTTTAAAGAATTTTTATTACTAATTTATAGAAGGGTGTTAGAGATAAGCTTCTATTTTTTGAGTTTACTTCTTTTACACAATTATGTATAGTGCTTCATAATTATTAGCTTCAAGTGAGTCAATTTGAATCATCCTCTTCAATGACTCCAGTTGACAAGAATGAGAATTCTCAACAATCATTTATGAAGTTCAAACAAAACAAAGGTTTCAACAAAATCAATGACATCAACACTCAAGTGGTAGCCTTATTATAAAATCTAAAGGGCAAATCTAAACCGGCTTGGAATGCTGATATATGGGTGAAGAAGGCAAAAGATATTATAAAAACCTTTGATAGATGCATTATTGCTCATGTATACAGACAAGCCAATGTGGCACCCAACTTCCTTGCCAATAGAGGAGTGATGTGTAAGGATCAACTTAGTTGGACCCGAGGTGATAGGCTAGACTCAGAATTTGCAATGCATTTGTTCCACGAGCAAAGTCAGGGGAGTAAATTTAATGATAACTTGTGCCATAATGACTCTAAATGTATCTAGATTTATTGATACTTTCCTAATTGAGACAAGTGGCCAGAGAGGACATAAGAATCAATGTGAACTTATTTCGCATGCTTTGTGGGCGATTTTAAACATTTTCTGGAGTCTAACTTTCATTCTGAAAATTCTTTGCAGTGAGTTTTTTCGAGAGAAAAAGAATAAAGCTTCCTAATTGTGTGAAGTTGAAGAATGAAAAGAAGCTATGGCAGATTTTGGAAAAGAGGGGTTTACTCCCTACATTGAGAGGTTACAAGGGCGTAATCAAGATGTCACCAACTATTTTTCTCAGAACTGGAAGGATGGAATGATTGTTCTTCATGGTCGAAAGGTCCTGGTTGATGAAGCCCTTATAGCACAGGTCACAGGGTTATCCATGGAGGGTATGAATTATTACAGAGACAAAGTGTATACTGAGCAAGCTGTGTAGAATTTCCCTAAGAAGGAGGCAAAGTAGGCCAAAATTGTTAAAAAGATGGCCAGTTACTATGACATTGAGGTCATTAAGTATTTCTAGCAGAAGCTCCTTAAGGTAATCATGTCTTACCTTACTTTGGATGGTCGCTATACTAGGGTGTATGGTCATCACTTTGTTATATTGAATCATTTCCACCATGGTGTGAAGATATCTTTCCCTTTCTATCTTATGTCTGCTCTTAGGGTCAATTTTAGTGACCACCCAAGAACAATTCCAAGTTTCCTATCTTGCACGAAGGCCTGTTGGTCCTTATTGATGCCCATTTACGTGCTCTTCCTCCCCCTGATGTTTATATCCACATTGCTTCAGAGAATGAAGATACTAGTGCGGGTAAGTCTGACAATGAAGCTTATGAGTTTGGGTCTGAAGGGAATTCTCCCCCCCTAAAAAAAGCTAAAATAGAAAAACGCTTGAGTTCTAAACCTAAGGTGAGGAAGGGTATTAAAGGGAAAAATAATATTGTTATGTCCTCCTCCTCTACTTCTGCTAAGAATGGCTCCCCCTCTTCTAGTGAGAGGGTTGAAGATGGTAAGGACCTTGAGTGCCACAATGTCATGACCTCTCCTTCATCCAATAAGGAGGCTGGTAATGTGGGTGCGGTTGGAATTGAAGACCTTCATCTTAAGAGTGTGGAGCTTAACGATAAGAGGGATGATTTTGACAATGTGTTTGGCATGGCTCATGAATATGCTATTGACACTTTCAACATATTCAAATGGTTGTTCCATGAACTAAAGGAAATAAGGATCAACCAAAGAGACCTGGGAAGTAAAATAGAAGCGATCACTGCTAGTTCTACTCAAGGTAATCAGAACAATGTGGGGAATTGGACAAAGAATGAGAAGAAGTTAGTTATGGACTGCATTAAGAAGATGGGTGAAGGGGTTGATGAGCTGAAGAAAAGGCTGGAGGATCGCATTACCCGTGTTGAGGAAGGCTATAACAAGATCCAAGACACCCTCAAAACTATAATGTCAAGTAGTCACAAGATTGTCAAACAGACTGCAATTGCTATGAACACTATGGTGAATAGTCCTGAGCAACAAGATAGGGTTGTTGTCACTATTGGGGATGATGTTGAGGTGGCTCAGGTAGGAGAAGGACCCTGCAAAAGGACCCGTGGGAGTATGAAGAAAAAGGCAACTATTCAGAATGTGGATTACAAAGCAATGAAGATTGTTGCTGATATAAAGAATGTCCTTGAGGCTGAGGTCGTTGAGACCCTCAAAAGCCTTATGTAACTGGGTTTGTGTTGTTTTCTGGTTGTTGGTTCTGTCTATGTCTGCGTTTAGTATCTTTGTTGGTCTTTTTGTGCTCGGCTAGGCTTTTATTGTCTCTTTGGTTGTTGTGTCTAAGGCTTTTCCATGCAACCCATTCCATTTTGTATGTTAATCTCTGATTCTATTCCTCTTCGAATCATTTTGTAAAGGGTTTTGAGGTCCCTTCAAAACTTGTTTTTGCCTTAATCCAAAACACTCAAGTGGTAGCCATGACATCAGGTGTGGCCCCTTTATCCAAATACTTTAAAAAATAATTAACTACTCTTTCTAAGTCTTTGCATAGTATAATGTTGAGCTTGATGAATGCTAATGTGTTGCAACTTCCTCTCATTGAGCCAGCTGACAATTCTAAACCTTTCCCATCTTTCCATGATCCTAAATCTTTTTATCAATATCATCATCAACTTGGCCATGATACTGAGAAATATTACTAGTTGAGAAATAAGATCCAATACTTTATTGATAACAATACTATATCTCTAGTTGGTGTCAATGACAAAGGGAATAAATTTGTAGCTCCTCCTAATCAAAACCTTCAAATATTTACAAATCCATTAACTTCTCATTCTACCAATGTTGTTGAGTTTGAGTCTCTTTCTTTTTCTCCTAATGACCTTGGCATAGAATCTAATAATGTTGTGAACCTTGTTGATAAACCTACACCTCCAAAAGACACATGCATTACTTTTGATCCTAGTGAGACTATTGTTGCACCTAATGGACCATTATATATTACTATGAAGATCAAAGAAAAACTCTCACGAGAGGTGCTTATTGATCAAGTGTGTATGGTGATTGGGATTACTGAAGAACACCTTTATACTCAACAATTGAATCAAGTAACATATGATAAATTTGATGCTATAGTTAAGGTGTATGATGGTTTCTCTTGCCCTACTATTGGTTGTATTTCTCTTCCCATTGAGGTTGGTGCTAAGTTCTTAGATATTACCTTTGCCCCTATTCCTACATCAAATCAATTTTGTGAGAAGTTGATACATCCTTGGCTCTCTTCCATGAAAGATATCCCTTCTACAATTCATAAATATTTGAAATTTCCTCATAATGGAACTATTATAACAATTAATCATAGCCTTTACCAACTCACTACAAAGCATGGAAATTCCACTCTTGATTAATTTTGGCCTAAACAAATTTAGCTTCTTAAACCTCAAAATGACATCCTTTTCTTGTCTTATCAAAAATGGAAAAACGAGATGATAATGGACTTGAGTAGACCTAGAGACCCTACACCCATGGATATTCCTCCCCCACATAGTGGACCTAGTATTCTTCCTACTCCTATTCCTCCTATATGCCTCAGTCCTGCTGCTACATCCTGTAAAGGAAAGTTCTGGGCATCAAGTATCTCTTAACCTATTGGGCTTTATTCCATTCCTCCCCTATAAGGGAAGAAAAGAATCCTATGTCCATTGATCCTCAACCTTTACAAGTCTCAACTAAAACTAAAAGAAATATTTGTGTGAGAGAATGCCAACAAATATGTCATGCCAAGGCTCGCAAACTTGCTTCCCAAACCATTTCATCCTCGAAGAGACCAAATGTTGACTTGGTCCCATTTTTCTAGACTTCACCTAACCCTAGGGAGGAATTTCAACTCAAATCACCTAAAAAAATTCTTAAGAAAAATGATTGTTCAAGTTCTTTTCATGTTGAAGATAATTTTTTTATTAATCTAGATGATGATAATGTTGTTCATGCTAACAATGTTGATTCTAATGATTCTGATGATATTAATCATGAGTTATCTTCATATTTTTCAAAAGCATCAGCCCTAGCTCTTAGTGACAAACAAAGTGATTCATCCTTAGAGTGTGGTCCTTGTTTGGAACTTGCATTAGCTCCATCCATTGTGCTTGAGGTGGATCCTCTTGAATCTTTTCCACCATACCTAGATGATGTTAAGAAATATTGGGAGGTGGATGATTTTCTTGACTACCTTCATTCATGTTGTAGATTCTATTTTGTGTGTGTGTGTGTTCGTCATGTGCTTCATTCGTGACATGCTTCTTGATATGTTTTTGTGTTATGTTTGGTTGTATTTGGATGAACCTTGTTACTATGTTGGTACAAGGTAATAAAGAGACCAAATCCATTGTGACAATTTTCTATTTGTATCTCAATTATTCTATATGTCGTATCTATGTTATGTTGTACATGTGTTATTGTTTGTAAATATGGTCTTGTGTTGTCTACTTAGGTATGATGCAAAGTGTTGAGATCTCTTTTTGATCTCTTCCATGTTGACTTAGAAAGACATTTGCTTGTTATCTCTTGTGCTCTTTTTCCATTGTGTTTGTAGTTCCATTATCTTTGGGGGATGAGGTCAATTCAATATGAATATTCTTGATAGACATTATTTATCATAAGATCATACTGACTCCAGAGTTAGAGGATCCCTTATGTTATTTTTCCAATATGTTTTGTCACCATTATCCTTTGATTTGTCCTTTCTTGGGTGCATCTCATTATGATAAAATGCTTATATTTTGTATACATGCTACTTTAAATAAATTGCTCTCGATAAGGCGTATGCAATCACTTTAATGTGGGGGCGTACACTCCGCTTAATGTTACAATCAATGCAAATACCCATGATGTGTTTTTGATACTCAAGTTACTTAGAAAACTGAGCCTTTTGCTTTGTAATTTGGTATTTTTATTTTTCATGGCTCATAGTAAGAAAATCTTACTAGGAAAATATAGTAATGCTCTCTCTCTCTCTCTCTCTCTCTCTCTCTCTCTCTCTCTCTCTCTCTCTCTCTCTCTCTCTCACACACACACACACACACACTCTCTCTCTCTCTCTCTCTCTCTCACACACACACACACATATGTTGTCCCTTTTATCTTGATATTAGAGTAGTAAGACCCTAAAGTCCCTAGGGGCTTGGTGTGTCTTGTCTCTTTGATATCTTGGTGAAATGTTTTCAATGCAACTTTGTACTTTACTATGATTATTGTTTAGTCTCATACTCCCGCTAAAGTGGGGGATAAATGTAGCATTGTAAATTGTATCCACATATAATTTTGTCCTCACCTTGGTGCTTTGCCTTTCGATGTTCGATGATTGTTTTGATTTTACTCACACCTCCTCACAAACCTACAATTTCATCACCTTTCCTGCCTTTTCTATAAATCTGAGTCCCGATTCTAAGGACCAGGGAACCCAGATCCTTGGTTCTCTCGATTAGGACCCAAATTTGGCCCTCAAAATGATCACATTGAGTGATAAATTGGATCCCATGTCAGCCTACTCCGAAAATTCAAATAATTTTCGGGTAGTCAAGTATAAAAGGAGGTTTATCCCTCTGATTTGAAATTGAATCCATCTAATGATCTCAATTACACTCTATCAAATTCAATTCAAGTGAGCAGGTAACCAAGCATTAGAGAAGTGAAGTCAAGTTCAAGCATTCGAGATGGCATCCATGATCAATTTTTTATGAAGAGATTATACAAGACATCCTACAACCCTTGCATGAGGATTCAAACAAGCTTCATCAAGGTATACATTTCAATTACAAGCATTTCATTTCATATCTAGCCTTTCCCTCAAAAGGAAAGTATTTTGTTGCAATTTTCTATTACATTTACTATTTCAATTTCAAGGTTAATTCCTAAACCGGGGTTTGACCCAAGACAAATCCCTATCCACAACCTTTTTCCTCTCTTTTTGTGTGTAGAGAATCGACTCAAGAGTTGTACTCAGAGATCCCGATAAAGTTGACAATGACGAACAGGTTCAGCTTTCGATTGAGCAAAAGTTAGAGGACCAAGGTGAATCTCTACTACCCAATCTCATAAAATCAGCTTGAACTTTTGGGAATAGGTTTTGATTCTCTTCTTTTGCCCATATCCCTTCTTGTTTCTCTATTGGATATATGTAGCAATCTGATTTTACTATTTCACCTAAAAAAAATTACTGTTTCACCTCAATTGTCCCTTGTTCTACCCTAATTTCACATTTACTCCAAATTTGAACTCAAAGAGGGTAGAAAACTAAAAAACCAATTAATCTAATTAGAATTTCAGCCCTTTTCTCATTTGGATTGTGGCTAGATCTATTGGATTCAACCCTCTTTTAATATACATTAGTCCCGTGGGAAAGATTAGTGGTTTTATCATCCAAATTGGTAAAACCCTATTTTTTCCTCACTAATACATAAGGAAGAGATAGATGTAAAAGAGATATCTTGAAACAAGTGTAAGGGAATCCTTTTCAAGGATATATAACTATCAAGGGAGGAGGAAGAGATATTTGCCTACATATTTCCAGGGATAACTTTAAGAAACCACCCCTGAGGAAAAAGTGTAAAATCCTGGCAAATTAGACATTATTTTTGAGGGGGAATTTTCATATTGATGGGAAAAAAAAATTCAAATTTGGAAAAAAAATTAATTTGTATTAGAGATTTTTTTTAGGGTATGAAAATTCCATAAAATCTTGGCGAATAATTCATTATTGTGTGGGGAAAATATATAATGTAGGAGGCGAATGTTTTTTCATTTAAAGGAAAAAATATATAAGTGTATGGGCGAAAAGTTATACTTTGAAGGAAAAACTATTTAAGTGTATTGGCGATTTTTATCTACCATTTGAAAATTATTTAATTTTTATTGTCTAATATTTCGTTATTTATGGAAAAATAAATATTTTATTAGCGATTTCATAAATTCATTGTCATTTTCGTTATCTATTAATAGCCATTTTTGTTATCTAACTAATGCAACATCATGTCGAGTCCGGACTCTGCATGATGCATCGATAAGAGCGACCTCATCGACATGTCACACATACCTAAAATACATCAATTATTTAAAATAGTTCGACGATCGTAGATCAATGGCTAAGGTTTTATTTCGGCCTAAATTTCTAAAGAGAATGTAGTTCTTCAGAAAGTCCCCGGAATGGACTTGGAGACAATAGACACTTATCAAATCTTATCCTAATCAAGTATCAACATTTAATAAGATCTTGTCACTAACATTCTCTAACTGCGATCCACTCAGCATGCACGACTTCTAATCTGGTAATTGGTAGTGGTTTATGGTTGTTTCCAATTTTGCACACTCATGCATTTATGAGAAAGATTTATTGAGAGATACAAAAGAAATTTAAAGGACAAAGGAATTAATTGTTGGGAAAAATGGTGTCTCAACCTTGCATTTATGCGAGGTTACTATTTATAGTAAGTTTTCATTTGAGCACGAAATGGTGCAAAACTCTCCCTGAAGCTTCTGGTTGGCTAGATAAGCATTCCGGTAAAGTTGCGTCGCAAGGTCACAGCTAGTTTTGAAGATATTAAAGTTTTCGTCTTGGAGGGGTGCGATAAAATGTTTAAACTTAATTTTGGGGGCTTTAGAGGCTCTGAAACGCCCTGAAAAGTGGCCTTAACCAGCGTAGCGGGTTACGAGGTGATAGAGCACTTCGCGAGCTTTCCGGTGCTTCAAACGGTTCGTCAATCGAACACCCGGTTCTCAAGTTATGGCCTCCGGAAGTTTGTACTCCTGAAATAGGAAAAATAATTTGTATCGGATACATAAATGAGCTGTAAAAGGGAGCGACATGTGTTGATGTGTGCTTTAACATGTCATAGGGCATCTAGAAGGGAGATAAGGTCGGCTACACCTTATTGGGTGGTTTTAGCCCATGGTTTTGTAATACCGTTTGACGGTTTCCTGTATTGTATCTCCTATTTATGAGGTGTGTGAGATAGAGGTTGTGTGTAAGAGTCTTATGGCTATTGAGTTGCCTCTGAATCTATGATTAGTGGTACTCCTGTGAAGAGTTTTCTCTGCAAGTATGTTGTAATCTGTTTTTGATTACTGAATAAAATATTGAGCTGCTTTTGGAGTGTGGAGTTTTTCTCCCGAAAGGGTTTTCCCCACGTAAATCACTGTGTTGTGGTATGAATGCTAGTATATCTATTTCTATTTTCTGTAACTGTTGTAATGATCTGAAAAAGTTTTGCATTACCCTTCTCTCAAGGTTAGTGTAGGAAGTTGTTTCTGCTACTTAACTTCCTTACATTAATATGGTTGGTGAAGGAATTGCTAGTATCAAGAGCTATTTATAGATGATCTTCGCTTCTTTCTTCTTCAATTCACCTTTGGTAGATAAATTGTCAGGTTTGACGATAGTTGAAATTTTGCCTCTGGTTTAGTTCTTTAGGTTGTATAATTTGGTATTCAGATTTCTAAAGATGGACACTCCTATTTGGTTGAGAAGCACATCTAAGGAGGACTAAAGGGCCTTTTCGGGCTACGTCAAAGATCAAACCCTCCAATCAGTTTGTAAGGAGGTCGGGATGTTCATTAATGAGGCTGTGAGGATGGTGTTGGGCCAATATTTTTTGAGAAATGATAATAGATATCGTGTTAACATGAACATTACGTCTCGGTTCTTGGTGTTTCTTCTGGACCTCAGAGGAGAAAAGGTGGATATGTTGATGTTGTTAAGGAGAGTGTTCAAAGAATAATTCCTTGGGGATGACGTTACTATTGTCGTCTTTGTAGAAGTAGGGGTGGGGATCCCTTGGGCGAGTGATTTATCCAAGCTTCTCCTCCCTAACCAAAATGTGGCCACAGAACCTTTTCTTTTGAACCTGAATGCTGAGCAGTTGACACGACATAGGAAATGGGCTTGGATTGGTAGGGATTTAATCTGGAAATGGTTTCTCCTAGATGAATTTCAAGACTATAGATGGCTCGAAGAATTCTCAAAGCTTCTCATCTCTAAAGAATTCTACCTAGATAGAGGGCAAGATCATTAGGGTTACCCATGAAGGGTTTCAATTTTTTGTCTTGTTTTTTGGATACCACTAGTCCACCGTCCACTACCAGTGCCCTAGCCTCTAGTAGTTTTGTTTTTTTGGTTATTTCCTCATAACCTCCCTCATTTTGGCTTTAAATTTTTGGAGGGACAGGGACTCCGACAGTCGAGAATTGTAAATTTGCGCAATATATTAATAAAATTTTTGTAAATTTTAGTTTGTTTCAGTTTGCCTTTTTTGTATTTAAAAATGTTTTCTATTTCGTTGTATTATTAGTTCCTGTCATGGTAGGATACTTAGCATAATCATTATGTTCTAAAATAGCTTAAATAGTTATTAATTTGTGTGCATATAAATTTTTTTTTCACCATTAAAAAATATAAAATTTTAAACAAATGTCAAATCTCATTAAATTAAATCTCGAGTAGAGAGAAATGGAAATTCCATTTAGAACACAAATTGGAATTAGAAGATTCCAGATATGGGATAGAAATTAAAGGAGGGAAGATAGTGTCAAACATACCGTGTCTATTCTAATTTCTTATCTAAAGTTAAAGAACAAACTCAGTGCCGCTTCTGAGATGACCTTTTCTAAAAGATATTTGAAGTACTTGACAAAGAAGTATTTGAAAAAGAATAATGTCAAGGATTGGCTGTGAGTGATAGCATCCAATAAGGATCACAATGTCTATGAGCTACATTATTTTAACATTGCTGAGAACGAAGCAGAGGATGAAGATTAAATTGAAGTTTTGTCAGCATTTAGGTGTAAGTGATACTGATTTTTTTAACTATAAAGAGTCGGTTGTTGCAATTCTGTCATAAATATCATGCTAGATTTGTGTTTATTTTGTTTGCTTCTATTTTGGTAGGATGTTTACCTCTACTATGTAGGTAGAGAGCTTACATGTTGAAGTTTGGGGATAATTTTTTGTAGTCTTTGAATTGCAAAATAAAAAAAAAAAGAAAAAAGTTAAAGATTATAAAAATTTAATTTACATATTTTAATATGTTCTTAAAATTTTAATATATGTTATACATTAATAAATATCTAGAATTAAATAATACACTTCTTAAATAAAATAAAATATTTTGTTATATAAAAGTTAAAATTTTATTAAATGTGTATAGCGTGAGTTGGCCTAGTGGTGGAGAACTTGTGTTCTTGAAAGAGAGGTCACAAGTTCAAATCCCACAAGGTGGTCGGGTATGTACACTTTATCCGCTTCAACCCATTACCCATCAAAAAAAAAAAATTGTTAATAGTAAGATTTTAAAGATGGAAATATATTTAATATCTTATACATAAATGTGTTTAAAATATTTATATCATATGAAGCTTGTAATTTATAATTAAAATTATAATTAATTTAATTAATGATAAATAAATAAATAAATAAATTTATTTTATATTTATTTTAAAGTATATTGCTTTATTCTAAATCTTTTTAATCCGTTTTTTTTTAAACAGATTAATTTCTAGTCACTACTATGAATATGATTATTATAAATATTGGGAATAGTTTTAACTATTTATTACCATTATAATTTTCAACATATTAAAAAATAAAATATAATCAATATAATTTAAAAACTATTTATTAACATTTTAAATACTATTATTCTTCATATATAATTTCGGGCACGAATACCGTCATCTGTTGGATGAGCATAGATCAACAAAGTAAGGTGTATTTCGAGCCGAGTGTGGTAATGATAATTTTTTTTGCAAAATTCTACCGGAAACATGTGTCATTGAACATTGACACAAAAGAAAGGCTATGGCCCATGGGACAATGAAATGCCAAGTGATGTGGTAGAGGACCATGGGACAATGAAATGCCAAGTGAAATTCAACAGGGAGAGGACCAATGTTTATCCAATGCAGATTGCTTTTAAATTCAAAATATTTAGGGTTAAAATTAGGGACCCAATCAATGCATTGAAAACTACAACCATTAAACAGTTTAGCCTTACTTCTAAGCATATCATGTTTAACACTCGAATCTTTTCTAGTAATTGGAATGCAGTTGTATCCCAGGTTATAGGTGCTTACCAGATTGGCAAATTTAGTTTCCCACCAACCTTTCACATCCTCGGAGGAATGATGAGCACCGCGCTAGCGAGTAATGAAGCCCTTACTTTGATAAAAATTGGTGGAATGCTGGAGTAAAATTGAATCTAGCTTGATTTCCATTTTAGGGTTTATTGGAGTCAGAGTATTCTCCATAGCCAATGGGATAGGTCGGGGGGACTCACCCTGCTTCACATTATCTATTTTAGAGGGATAAGTGGGGGTATCCTTTCTAAACTTGGACGCCAAAGAGGGACCCCCAGAAACTTGCCTAGGGTTTTTGAATTTTACAAGGTTCGTCGAAAGCCATCTCTGATTCAACACTTTCCTACATTCTCGGGCTTGGCCTATCGATTTATGGAAGTGGCCTGAGGAGTGACGGGAGGATGGGGAGAAGCAGACATATTTGGTGCCACTAACCAACGGACAGTTTGTGTTTGCTGAAAAATTCCATGCCCTAAGAGGAATCAAGTTAGGGCCAATGGGAAATTGAGAGGCTTTCCTCCACCACTTAGCTGTTTTTCCCTCCACTAGCTGCCAAACCCCATCTGTTTCGCTCCTAATAGGCACCACTTTGGGAGGAGAGAAGACCGTGAGACGCATGATAGATATCACATATGAGACAATACAGAGAAAACCTTTCAGTTGAAAACATTAAGAATTCTCGAATCACCAAAGATTTGCAGAGTATAAACCAATTTTCTTCAAATATCATTACTTTGAGTATTATAGTCAATTTGACTTCGTATTTTGTCTCTGCCTTTGCTGATGCAAAACTATAAGATACAATACAAAAATTATCGATAAAAAAAAATGAAATATCATGCAAGTTTTGAAACTACATATTTAAATTATATATTTAATTCATTTTACTAATAGATTCTATGTTTAATTTTTTTTAAAAATTATTTATATTAATAATTATAATATATAATATCAGTAAGTGATATTATGATATATTATATGGATTTTTTAATAAAATTGCCTACATATGTATTTTGAAAAGTTAAATAATCACATTATTAAAATGTTCATATAACATATATTATATAGTAATTATAATATAATAATTATTATTAAAATAATTAGAATAAAATTTGAAAAAATTAAATATATAATTTCAAAAATAATTATATGTATGTTGCCCCCATATTTGGCCTACATAAAATTTGAAGTTCAAATTGGTCTCAGTGTTGAGTAAAGATCCAATAGCTGTTTTTGCGTAAACAGTGAACACCCAATCCAAGGTCCTTACTAGTCAGAATATGAAAAATGAAAGAATTTTAAAAATTATCACAAATTGAGGGAAATCACTTGATAGTCAAGATCTAAACATCATTTTGTATCACATGTCCAACTTTCACCTGAACCCAGTTCATACTTTGTCATATTTTAAACTTTCAATTATTGGTGTCTGTTGTTCCCAAATGATTAAAATATATCATTTAAGGATTTGTCTGAGATGTAAATGATTGTGTGGACCTTTTTCCCTTTCATTGACGTGGGTTTTGAATTTTAGGACCTAACTCCTTACCGTTTGAAAGTTATGTCATTTTTCTCCAGCCAAAGCAATAAATTTAAAATATTTAAATTATTTTTCAAATAATAATTTAATATTTTTAATTATTTTTATGTTTGTTCATTTGCGATAAAAAGTGGTCTAAAAATATCAATTGCATTCTTCCTTGATTTCTCTCAGTGGTCAATGGTTTTTAAGATGTACTCGATTGTTCATTGAAGCGGAAGGTTAGAAATGCTCACTTTTTGAGCATTTCTAACCTCTTATCTTAACCTTGCGGGTCCCACTTTGTCAAAGAAGGTTAGAAATGCTCAAAAAGTGAGCATTCTTAACCTTTTTGAATAAGAGTTTTAAAAACAAACAAAAAAGAGCTTCAAGTAGCAGGTTATGAACATTCATCAATGTACTGAAAGAAGCACGAACATACTGGAAATGGAATATGGATGCGAAGTCTGGAAGGCGTAGATTGTCAGAATGACTGAATGCCTTTAGTTGAGGTTGAGTTAATCCACCACATTATTCATCATAGCATAGAGGATCAAAGAACTTTGTCAGGCGTGGAGTTGCAGCTGCTTGGAACGATTGATAGGAAGAATATAGGGGCGTAGCTGCTGTTTTGAGGAAATGTACATAAACTATTTTGGGAGATCACCACAAACCATGTGATAATGCAACCATAGACCAAGGCATTTACTCTTTGACAAGTCACCACAAAGGAGGAGTATGTCACCATCGAATGTAAACCATGACAGCCTAGACAATGCATGTAAACTGTTTGATAGAATCTCTCAAAGAAACGTGATCTCATGTAATCAACGTATGACAACACATGTGAACTTTGGCAGGCGTTAATTCCAGCAGGTGAGTTGTTTGACAGAATTATTCAAAAATATGCTACAGATCATGGAAAATGTGGTTGCACAGACAATGCACGTGATTTGTTTGACATAATACTTCAAAGAGATGTCATCTCAAAGAATGGGGTGAACAGATTGCAGGATATGCACGATGCAATTGGCGAGTGTAAAGCCAAATTTTGTAATCCTTTACATTATCCTTTGTTCCTGCGCGAGAATGGGAGTTTTAAATTATGAATATAGAAGAATAGATGATGCATGTTCAAAAGAAATGTCATCTGGTGGAATGCAATGTGTTGTCGTATATGATTGTGTTACTGCTCTACGAGAGAAATAGATTATCAGTTCAGCCCCTAAATAATAGCATTGAGGGAATGTAGTGAGGCATCTGACTTCATGGCTTTACCAAATGACAGTTATCCATTTACAAAACCTCCTCCACTTGGACATCAAAGTATGAGTAACCCCTTCTAACGGCATCAGTGCGTAACACCTCCAAAGCGGCAGCATTAAAGGTGGTTCATCAGTGATTGCAGGATATCAGCAAAATGGATTTGTTAAAAAAAAAACTTTGAAACAAGGTATTGACATCCATCAAAGCATATTGGTTCGTATGATGTCATCTCACGACATGATATGTTTGACAGAATACGTGGTAGATTTGAATGCATATCATGGAGCATAGGGAAAGCACAGACAACACACATGAATAGTTTGACAGAATTCCTCAAAGAAACGTTATCTCATGGCATGCGTTGATCGCAGAAATGTGGTCTCATGAAATGCGATGATTGTTGGATATCCACAAAATGGATTTGTTTACATGCAATAATCGCAGGAGAAAGAGGATTTTCGTCAGACGTTGAAGTTGCAACTACTATGACAAATATGTTTGCAACATGCTGAGAAAATGAATATCATTTGGTAAATCGGTTCTCCAACTATGAAGTGACATACTTGGTATTGTAGAAAGATCTCATGAGAATGTGTTTTACCAAATGCCTTATGGAGAAGTCACTGCATGGATACCATGCTTGTAGGCATTCATGCAAAATCATTTTGGTAAAAAAAATCTTTAAAGACTCTCCCACAAAGGAAATGGATTTGGATATAGATCGCATCTATAGACGCACAAGATCAATTCAAAGTTGGGGAAATTGACCTAGTGGATTGGTAAACCAAGAAGACCAAGAAAATCAAATAAGTGTTTGGTATAATATCTCAAATAGTTGAATAGCTGTAGACGCACAAAATTGATATGTTGATAGGTTTTAGAAACTCTTGAGCAACCTCAACTCAAATACTGGACACTTTGGTATTGTATCATATAGGGGATTATCAGAGGAATGATAGGAAGTACTACAAAGAAAATGACCCTTGTTCGAGGCATAACTTCTGAAGATAGATAAGATTCATGATATCCTAAACACAATTCAACATGATTTTTGACCTTCCACTTGATAAGAGTGGGGTTTTTATGATGACCGATATAACATCTATTTTGGAAGATAAAATACCCGATAGTGGTCTTCTTTATGTCATTTGAAGGAAAAGACCAATCTGAAGATGGTGATACTTGGAAAGAGCTAGTACAGTATGGCATAAATGTTGGGATATCTTATGGAATTATCAACAAGTTTTCTTGAAGATTGATGGAATCCACAACGTATGAATTCAAAGAATCAATCCCCTTGTAATTTGTTGCTAATGTTGGGAAATCTCAGTTGATGGTCATATGTCTATTGTTGGGGTTTCTATCTTTATTTCTTTTTAGTTTTATGTTTTCTCCTTTATGTACTTTCAGGTTAAAAGTACACGAAAAATCATAAACACCCCTATCATACAAGGGAGCTGCCCCTCTCAAACGCAGAGGAAGATCGTATTTCATAGAACGATCTCTCCAAATGTTGGAATGTTTGTCACTGCTTATCGGCCAAGCAGGGTCAGTTTTAGGTAAACGACCGCAGTGACAAATCTGTTTATCAACAATGTATTAAAATCATAATATAATATACATATTAAAATCACTTAATTAAAGTTTTTTTGTTTTTTTTTTATCAATAAAAGGCCGAAGCCAGAGAGATTTTATTAATAAAAGATAATTACAACTCCATTTAGTGTGGGCACCGGTAGGAAAGAATGGAGGGAAGAAAACCTCTGGTCTAGCCTAGATCCATTAATGGATCAGAGAACTAATGCTAGAGATAGCTAAAATAAGGGACATGGTACATGGATCCCTAGAAAATACATCCAGGAGGACTACAAAAGAATACTTAAGAATCATCTGCAATTTCCTTAGTGTTGCGATTCGCCCCTGCTCTGATAATGATAACCTCGATCGTAAATGACAACTCAATGCTTTACCTGAATTCTTAAATGCCTAGTATGGATCTGACCAATACCCTGTTCTGCGTAAGAACCTCATTACACCTTTCAACCCAGCTCAATGTTAGAATAAATACAATAATTTAAAACTCAAAAGAGATAATAGCTTGGAACATATCTATCTAGGAAATTCTCTCAGCAGGTATCTGCACCATGGACTATCAAGGGAATACCTACCAGAACTCTCCAACCTGTCATACCATCATAATACCGCATAAATAGTTAGCCAACACAATATATCCCTATCCATAATGCTCAGCCTATACCAAAATCCGTCGTTGGGAGGCTTTTAAGAAATGCAAAAACAGAGACAAACTATTTAGGAGACTATTCAACCGATTCTTTCCAAACAACCCTCTCAGATCCAACACTAATAAGGATTAGAATAGAGAGACCTGCCAGCCATCACAAATCTAAATAATAGCAAACATCCATCATCAGTTGAAAAACCTTCTTATCATAAGGCTCACAGTTGCCTTGCTTATATCATTCTACCGATGGGAGCTCAGTTTACATGAAAATGACCATATATATATATATATATATATATATATATATATATATATATATGTATGTATATATATGGGTGACATTCTTCATAAATATATGCTATATAAGCATATATCTATATGAGTATATATGTATATATGTACATATATATATGTATACGTACATATACATATATATGTATATATACATATATATACATATATATACATATATATGTATGTATACATATATGTATATATATATATATACATACATATATATGTATACATATATATATATGTATACATATATATATATATGTATACATATATATATATATATATATGTATACATATATATATATATATATATATGTATACATACATATATATATATATATGTATATATATGTATACATATATACACCCACACACACACACACACACACACACACATATATATATATATGTATGTATATGTATATGTATATGTATATGTATATGTATATGTATATGTGATCTTGGATATCAGTATTAAAAAGTTAAAGCTGAGAGAAAATCTTTTTACAAGGGCGTAAGATGAAAACTCTTTCGTCGGAATGCTTAAGGGATTTGAAAATCTTCTCGTTGGATGGAGTACCATCAATGCTAAAGTGCTTAATTCTGCAAATAGAGGAACAAATACAAGAAGATATCACCCTCTCTAGTTCGCCCAAAAATTCCTTTTTGAAGACCTTTTTTCACAGCTTCACCACTACATTTCTATCTTTCTCAAGATGCATGGCGATTGCTAGGAACATCGCTACGATGTCAGGGTTAGCTCTAGTCCAGTCCTCGTTTAAGATAGAATCCTTTCCCAGGATTTTCATAACAGCACCAGTGATCAGGGGATTCTGGTGGGCCAAAATGGCTTTCATTCTTTCTTCTTTGATTTCCCCAACAAAGGCCATCTATCGTTTCAGCCCAAGAAGTCTTAGTGGAGTATCCATCAGAGCTAAACTGGAGATAGACTAGGACACCAAACAAACTGACTAAATATAGATGGAGTATTAATGCTTCGTGAAGAACAGCTAATCTAGTCGTAGAGGAGAGCAAATTGCAGGTGAATGATCAAGATCGGAGGGTCAGGATGCAAGAGTAGCGATCTTCAAGGATCTAAGAAATAATTACCACCACCTTAAGCCTTCAAGCGGAGGGTACTTATGCTTTCAAATCTCTGAGGGAGTGTCACCTCATCATTACTAGAGTGTCATCACATTGGTATTGATCGAGGAGGAGATGTTGACGCATGACATCCAAAAAAGGAGAGGCAAATCTCTCTTAACAGCTGAAGCTAAGGCTAAAAAGGGGTCTACTAAGCTTAGATGACTTGGAGAGGAAGATATGGTGAGCTTTCAAGGGATGAATAATATTTTATTCTTAATAGAATACAATGTATATGTGAATATTAATACCTATATATCCATGTATACATATTTCAGTTGTGATGAGATATGCATGCATGTTTATATACATATGCCTATTCCTATATACTATTGCATCCTATTGGTCTTAAAACTTATATATCTTGCGATACTATGTATCAAAAAGGATATATGCATATTTGTTTCCTTAATTTATATATATTTTTTAAAAATGAGTATAAGTGTGAGTGGGTAGTAGACTCTTACATGCCTATATCTGAATATGTCTGTGAGATTGACAGAATACAAGTCTGCCACTTATGAGTATCAGCATATATGTGCATATATGTGTAATTGGATGAATACCTAGATGTGACGTTATGAACGTATATGAAATATATATGTACCTACATGTATATTTATATATATATATATATATAATTAAGATCATATATATATATATATATATATATATATATATACACATATATATATGAGGATATATATAGATATATATTTATATATATGTATATGTATGACAGTGAGTATATATATGAATATATATGAAGGCATTGTCAAGGAATATGACCTCCTCACTCACTGCTCCTAGGTAAGCATGCTCAACTGATCTGCAGTTACCTTGTTGACCTTTTGAGTTGTCAGACACTTGAGGGAAAACTTCAGATATAGTCTAAGGGGAGATGGATGCCATCCGCTCCCATGTTAGCTAACTCATCTGCCCTTTTGTTTCCTTCCCTATAGATATGATTGACCGTAAACCTCGCAAACCCTCTACATAGCTCAATAGCCCGTGTCATCAGGGAGTTGAGTCTCCAATTGGGCATGCTACCTTTTCTTAGACCGTTGATAATAATTGTCGAATCCCCTTAAATATCCAAATTCTTCACACCCATCTTTTTACAAAGATTCAGGCCTACCAGCAGAGCCACCAATTCTGCCCAATTATTAGATTTGATGCCTATAGGGAATGCTCAGATGGCTATTTCCTTACCTTCCCAGTTATGGACAAAGCATCATATCCCTTCCACTCCTAGATTGCCACGGGAAGCCCCATCAAATTTTAACTTTAGCCATCCCTCACCTGGAGGTTGCCACCTACATTCATCTCTTTTCCTTATATTTCCTTCAGGGCCATCCCCAACAAAGGGTGGGATAGATAGTCCCTCCCATAATCCCTTAATCTTCTCACCCCAATAGGTTACTATGGCATTCATCTTCATACCTGAGTTGATCTGACTATTGATGAGTTCGATAATAGTAGCCTCAACTTTATTGATTACCCGATACACCTCTAGTTTTTCATTTTTGAAGAGACACCTACTTCTTTCCTTCCACAGTTCCCAAATTATGGAGGATGGGAGAGAAATCCATAAGCCTTCAAAAAGGCATCCTCATCTTAGGGTGGGCCAGGCTTTGAGAATCCCTAAAATAGTTTGGGGAAAGGCAGATGACCAGCCTAGTTTCTTGGTAAACCAGTCCCAACATTGGTTAGCATAGGTGCAATTGAGGAGGAGATGGTTTGTGTCCTCTTCATTCTTTTCATAGAGAGGGCATCTAATAGGTCCCTTATACCCCACCCACCTAAATTTATCAGCGGTCAAGAGCTTATTCTGGAGAGGAAGCCATGTGAAGACTCCTGCCTTGGGTAGGTAATACCTGTCCCAGCAGAGTTTCAGAGGCAGTTCTATCATGGGTCTAAGGTGGGCTTTAATGATGTGAGAATACCCATCCTTAGAGTTATATTCCCCATTCAAGAAGTAATCCCATACAAGCCTATCCTTATTAAGGCCAAAGGAGATGTTTCTATCCCTTAGAATTGCCATGAGTTTGTTTTTGTCCCTTACAGGGATATCCTCATTTTCTTTGTCTATCCACTACCACCCCACCCCCTCCTCTGAGGGGGAGATGTAGTCCCTTAACAGTTTACCTCTATTTGATTCTAGGAGTGCTCATGAAGGCCCAAAGTCATATATTTTCTCAATTTCCTTATACCCTCCCCAGGAATCAGACCAAAAAAGGGCTTCTTCCCCAGAGCCTAGGTTCCAAGTGAGTTTATTTGAAATAATATTTCTACATTCCAGCATAAAGTTCCATATTTGATATCCTCTAGGTGGGTTGTTTTCTCTAAAAATTTGGATAGGGCTATCTCCATTAAGGTATTTATGGTGCAATATCCTTGCCCATTTCAAATGGGGATGTCTGGACATTCTCCAAACTAACTTTGCCCCAAGGGCCCTGCTTTGGTCATGGAAATTTTTAATGTTGGCACCTCCTTCTTCTTTTGGTCTACAAATCTTATCCCAAGATAGGAGTGATAGTTTCTTTTCTTCATTGGAACCTTGCCAAAAGAATGTCCTAAGGTGTTTATTAAGTTCATCTCATTTTTTTGATGATAAATT
Source organism: Cryptomeria japonica (assembly GCF_030272615.1). NCBI lineage: Eukaryota > Viridiplantae > Streptophyta > Pinopsida > Cupressales > Cupressaceae > Cryptomeria > Cryptomeria japonica. The sequence goes on along the minus strand of NC_081407.1, from coordinate 894,241,314 downwards.
TTGACAAGAAAGTTGGTAAATGGGCATTGCTGCCAAAACTGATTTGACCAAGGTTGCCCTGCCTACAAAGGAAAACCATCTTCCTTTCCAAGTGTTAATCCTCGTCTTGATTTTTTCCACCAAGTGGTCCCAAGAATTTGATGTCCTGCTTCCTTTATCCAGAGGGATGCCTAGATATTTGCAGGGGAGGATACTAGGCTTGATCTCCAAGACTTTGCAAATCTCATCCGCAGATGTGGAATCTATGTTGAACATAAACACAACCAACTTCTCGAAATTGACCTCTTGACCCGATGCTACCATGTAGGATTTGAGGATACCTTTGAAGGCCCTTTCTTCCCCAATGTCACCTCACCCAAAAATCATTGTATCATCTACAAATTGCTGGTGTTTGATGGGGGTTAGACCACTGGTGATGGGAATACCTAGGATCCCACCCTCCTCTTTGGCCTTTGAGATAGACCTCCATAGAGCCTTTTCCATAATGATGAAGAGGAAATGAGACATAGGTTCTCCCTACCTTAGTCCCCTAGAGCTACTAAAAAAACCTTCAGGTGTGCCATTGATCATGACAGAGAATTTGGGAGTGGAAATGCATTCAAAAATAAGGTTGATCCAAGATTTGGAAATGCCAAATGCTTCCAAACATTTGCATAAAAATCTCCAATCCACTTTGTCATAGGCTTTGTTGATAACTAATTTGACCAGCATGCTTGGTGCATTATTAAGCTGGACCAAGTGAATAGCTTCATGAGCTATTATTAGCCGGTCATAGATTGATCTATCGGCCACAAAGCCTATTTTCTCTTTGCTAATGATGATAGGGAGAAGTTTCTAAAGTCTTGTTGCTAAAGTTTTGGTAAGAAGTTTATAAAGGCTGTTACACAGGGCTATGGGCCTATAATCATTGAAGCTATCTGATTTCTCTTTTTTTGGAATCAACACTAAGAAGGTATTGTTGATCTCCTTAAGTAGCTTACCTGAGTTTCTAACACCCTCTAAGGCCTCCGTGATCTCCGGACCCATGAAATCCCCAACATTTTTGGAAGAAGCTAGTAGGGAAGCCATCTGGGCCCAGAGCCTTATCTGGATTCATCTTCATAAGGGCGGATTTGACCTTTTCCTCAGAAAATTTCTCAAGCAGGCATCTATTGTGTTCTGCATTAATGAGTTTTGGGATATTTCTAATTATATTATGTTGGCCCCAAAGGTTGGAGTCGTCAGTGTTGTTTAGGATGCCTTCAAAGAACCTAACAGCTTCTGATGCCACCTCTAACGGGTCTGCCAGATTGACTCCTTGGCCATTCTTAATGTTAGAGATTCGGTTTACCCATCTCTTCTGCTTGGTACTATTATGAAAGAACTTAGTGTTGCGATCTCCATCTTTCAACCAAGATTCCTTGGATTTTTGTCTCCAAAAGATTTCTTCTTTAGATAGAATCTTTTCATACTCTGATAGTAATAACTTTTCTTTAAGTAAGAGAGGTTTGTAGGACCATAGACATTGATCAAGTTAAATCTTAACTTATTATTATAGTAGGCTACCACTCTGCCTATCTAATTCTGTTTTATCTCTGATGGTGAGAATGAGGAATATCTTGGATCCTAGATGATTGCCAAGCCTCCTGAAGCCCCCATGGCTAAAGAATACTTCAATTTTCTGAAACCTAATTTCTTCTCAAAGAGGTCAATCTCGGATGAGTTCATTTTAGTTTCTTGGATTAGAATTATGTCTGGTTTTTATTCAGATATACAACACTTTATGATACACTGCTTGTTAGGGGCATTCATACCCCTAACATTCCACGATATGATTTTCATGGTTCTATGGGGAGGAACTTCCCCTCCCCTACATTAAATAGAGATGAGTTTTTTGGTTGGCCCCTAGCTTCCCCATCCTTGGCTCTTAATTCAGCAAGGGATCTTCTACCCCTTCTTTTGATGGACTTGGCACAATCGAGAGAGTCTTCTCTCTCTTCTATATTATGAATGCCTAGAATGTTTGGGTTCTCATTTTCCAGATTATCCAGGGCCACGAACAGTTCTTCTATTTCCATATTGACTTTGGCATTATCCACTATATTTTTAATGTAGAGCTCCCTCTGCATATCCAATTCTTTGGAATCACAAACCTCATCAACAAATTGTTCCATTAGGTCATTAACTACTTCTTCCCCAATATAGTTGCAATAATATTGATCTCCCTTGCTACATGTTCTATCTCTTCCTTTGCATCCGCCAAAGAATCAATCTTCTGGGGAAGAGAAGATTCCTCTACCCCCCCCCACTATCCTTCATATCTGTAACTTGAGTTGACGGTTGATCATGCCTAGAACCATTATCCAAAGCAGGGGGACAAGTTTCCTTCTCCAATGGTTTCTCAGAGAGGGATAAATTAACTTCTATTGAAAACCTCAGGTGGCTCATCATCCCCGGGTCTCTGCTTAATCCAGAGATGGCATTATCCTCTATACATGACTGATCCTTCTGCAAAGGAGGCTCTCTAATCTCCCCATCTTCTAAATCCTGATCCTTGTTCCCGGGATCTACTGTTGATGTCATGCCAACTTCTAGAGATGGGAGGGAGGAGGAGCTTGTTATCTTAATTAGGGAGTCCTTAGATGAGGACTTAAAGCAGCGATCCACTACCAATGCCGATGCAGAGGCTTGATGCTTGGATTTTATCTTTAGAGATTCAAAGCCCTCCAGAGTGAAACCCCCAATTCCTTCCATAAATTTAAGTGAGACGTCCATGGTATTATGATTTATCCTAGGGTGTGACACCATAGGAGAAGATTTTGTGGGGATATCTTCTCCGATGGGACCCTCATAAAAGGACGGTTTGAAGGTTAAAATGTGGTTATTGATTTTTAACGCTATGTTTTCTAAAGTTTTGATATTGATATCCATATTCACCATGAGAACATGGTTTGAGAATTTAAGTGGGTTTTTTTTGACACATACGAATTTCCCTATCTTATTGCCTATCATTTTTAAGATTTCTATATTCTGAAGTTCTACTGGTAAAATCTCAATTGATATTGCTCTATTTACCATAAAAGGTTTTAAACGGGATGGATAAAACCCTTGTATGTTAAGATATCCCCATTCAAAAGCCTGTTTCTCAATACCGGATTGCTAAATTCTATTGCAAGAAAATTGTCAGGGAGGAAGTTGATACTTATCTGGCCCTGAAAGGATGTTGTTAACCAATCAGTGATTTACTCGGTCGAAATACCAATACTTTCCCATCGAGCAAAGATGATGAGTTCTTTACAATGCTTCTGATACTTTGTTAGGGTTTGATTGTCAATTTCTATCACAGGCCCTTTCTCAATGGCTAATGGATGCTTCGATAGGTCGCCCTTAAAATATTTATCCACCGTTGAATTTTGATGGTGCTGCAAAGAATGATGAACAATGGTTTCCTTGCCCCTTAGAATTTTTGCAGAAAAATTCCGCCGAAGATTTATTTCCTGACTAATGGTTCTGTCTATATGGGTAGGTTTTAGAAAGCCCTCCTCCAAATAATGTTGAGGACGTTGGTCATGGCTTATTGGCTGGCGGTTCGCCCCACTAGCTGGGTATTTGGGGTGCCTGCGTCTAGCCTTCTGCCATTTCTGGTCATTACCAAAAAGGGGAGGAGGGAGAGCCCTTCCCATCTTTTTCATCGTGTATTTGGTTTTTGCGAAGAAGGCCTGTTGTTCTTGAGTTTTTGTTGCATCAGCGATGGGGCCATCAGCCTGGTGACTGTTAGCAAGAACAAAGAAATGGTTAGCATAGCCCAGATAGTTTCCAAATGGCAGTCTCAACAGCTAGTTAGGAGTCGCAAAGGCATTACGATGATTTTTCGCTTGCAGAACCATGTTTATTTATTTTTATTTAATTGACTCAAAAATGAAAAATACTTAATTAAATATTATATATGTTATATAGTAATTTTTAAAATAAGTATAAACAACACTTAAAAAATCAACATTTATATTATTCACCTATATATATTTTTTAAAGTTAAATAATGACATTTTTAAAATTTTCATACAATATATCCTAAAATCATTAATTATATTATATATGTCATAATATAATTATTATTAAAATAGATAAGAATAAAAAAATTAAATATTAATATATATTATATTTATCATTTTGTTAATGTAACTTTAAAAGACAAATAGAAATAATTGTTAAAAAAATTAAAAAATAAATTAAAATAAATTAGCTTTAAAAGTGAAAAGAATGTAAGTGTAAAAATCTAAGTGGGAAAGTGTCAAGTGACGTGGCCCCCAAACTGGCAAAAATCCTATTGATAATGGTACCCACGACAACTCACAATGGATACTGTCATTCGTTGGATGAGCACAGATCAACGACTTAAGGTGTATTTCGGGCCGAATGTGGGATCTCTAATATTTTTTGCAAACTTCCACCAGAGACACGTGTCATTGAACACTGACATGAAAGAAAGGTTATGGCCCATGGGACGATGAAGTGTCAGGTGACGTGGCCTTTGGGTGGAAAAAATCCTATGTATAATGGGACCCACGACAATTGGCAAAGGATACCGTCATCCGTTGGATGACCACAGATCAACGACATAATCGAATGTGGGAATGATAAATATTTTTTGTAAACTTCTACTGGAAGACTTCCATAAATGATAAACATTTAATTAAGTATAGTTAAATTCTAAATTTGTAATTGTATACTTAATTAAGTGTAATAAGCTCTATTTCAGTCAGAAGTTGTAAAGGATTGAAAAGTCTTCAAAAACATTTTGGAAAAGTGACTCATGTGACATGTCAGACCGTCAGTCCTCAAAATTTAGAAAGAAGCAAAGATTTTTTTGCCCCACCGCAGCGAATAGTTATTAATAATAATTTATAAAATTACAACACGATTCTAGAAAATTTGCCCTTTAGGTTTTACTTTTGAACTTTTGATGGTTTTCAAACTAAGGGACTCATATTGGTATTTTGATTCTTGGACAAACCAGTAAATCTAGGGAGATTTAGAAATGGCTACTAGATTGAGGAATGCAACAGAGTTTGTCTGCGCCAGTCTACTCAAATAGAAATTCTGGGTAAAATCTAGAAAACCTACATCCCACATTTTTAATTTTTGAATCTCGTGGTTTACCGTTTAGATTGTAGAACTAGAATTGTCTTGGATGTTGCAAGGACTATGTTGATTGAAGGAAATGTTCTGGAGACCTACTAGAGAGATGCCATTAGCACCATTGTTTACACATTCAATAGAGTTCACATCAAAGGTGATACTAGTAAAACCCCTTATGAGCTATGGTTTGGTCATGTTCCTATTGTGAGATATTTCAGAGTATTTGGTAGAAAATTTTACATCAAGAGAGATGAGGATATAGGAAATTTTGATGCTAGAAGTGGTGAAGGAATTTTCTTGGGATATTCAACAAAGAGAAAAGCCTACCGGTGCTACAACAAGAGACTGAGAAAGATAGTGGAGAGTACAAATGTGAAGGTGGGTGAGAATATTGGAAAAGAGATTAGAGCATGTGGTTATAATGATGGACAACATATTATTTTAACTCCTATTTAGATTGAAGAGCCTAAGTAGAATGATCCAGTAGAGATTGTTGATCTGGATGTTGTTGCTGCCAGTGAAAAGGTGCATGAACCTGATAATCAGAACAATCAGAAGACTCTGAGGTATGTAAGATTGAATCATTTTGAAAAGTAGATTATTGGTGATAAGAATAAAGGTGTAATGACTAGAAGAAGGTTAGCTACTGAAGAAGTATGCTTGATTTCTAAAGTTGAACCTAAAGATGTTGTTGAAGCTTGCAAAGATGAAAATTGGATGAGAGCTATGGAAGAAGAATTAGATCAGATTGAAAAGAATAATACATGGGAACTTGTGCCTATACCTAAGGATAAGAATTTTATTGGTACTAAAAGGGTATTCAGGAATAAATTTATTGAAGCTGGTGAAGTTGTCACAAATAAAGCTACCCTAATTTGCAAAGGATTTTCTCAGAAAGAAGGAATAGATTATGAGGAGACTTTTGCTCTGGTGACCAGATTTGAAGTTGTTAGACTGTTGCTTACTTATGGTGCTTATAAAGATTTCAAGATATATCATATGGATGTCAAATTTGCCTTTTTGAATGGCGATCTTGAGGAAGAAGTCTACATTGACCAAAATGATGGATTTTCATTGTCAGATGATGGAGACATGGTATGTAAGTTGAAGAAATCTCTTTATGGATTGAAGCAAGCCCCTAGAGCCTGGTATGCTAGATTAGATAAACATTTATTGAAATTAGGATTTAGTAAAGGTGTTGCTGACGGTAATCTGTATCTTAAGATAGAAAATGATAACATCCTGGTTGTTGAAGTCTTTGTTGATAATATTATCTTTGGAGGTGATGGTGACTTGAGCATGAAGTTTTCCGGTGATATGCAGAAAGAATTTGAGATGTCTATGATTGGTGAGATGAATTTTTTCTTAGGTTTGCAGATTTCACAGAATGGAAAAGGTATATTCATATCTCAAACTAAGTATGTGAAGGAATTACTGAAGAAGTTTGGGTTTGATGACTCCAAACCAATTGGAACTCCTATGATGACTAGTTGTAAATTGTTTAAGAATGATGAATCTCTGAAAGCTAATTAGAGTTTGTACAGATCTATGGTTGGTGGACTGCTATATCTTACTCACACTAGACCATACATTATGCATGATGTATGCATGGCTGCCAGATATGAAGTTTATCTAAAAGAGTCATGTCATTGTTGTGAAGAATATATTTAGATACTTGAAAGGAATTGTGAATTATGGTTTATGGTATCCGAGGAATGATGATTTCATGCTATGTGTCTACACTGATGCAGATTGGTCTGGTGATGTTGATGACCAGAAGAGCACTACCGGTGGAGCATTCTTTTTGGGTAAGAAGTTGGTTTCATGGGCTAGTAACAAACAAGATTAAGTGTCCTTATATATTGCTGAAGCTAAGTACATTGATGCTGCTAGTAATTGCACTCAGGTAGTCTGGATGAAGCAAATGTTGAAGGATATCAAAGTTATTTATGATGATCCTACTATTATATACTGTGATAATTATAATGCTATTAATATGTCAAATAATCTAGAGCAACATTCAAAGACTAGACATGTGTCAATCAAATATCATTACTTGAGAGAGCAAGTCAGTGAAGAGAAGGTGAAGCTGGAGTATGTATCTACAAAGGAACAAATAGTTGATATTTTCACTAAGCCTTTGCCTACAGATACATTTTTCTATTTGAGAGACAAGTTAGGGGTATCCTTCCCTCCTGATGAGAACTAGATGTATTGAGTTTCATCAATCTGATGGACTTCACAGTCTTTTCCTTTTATCCAGATTGATGAGTTGGTGTTGCTCCTCTAGTGGAGTAGTCTGTGTTTTAGGGGGAGAGATTCACGAGATTCATGTTTCTATTTTGGGGTGAGTAAGTTTGATTGTCTGATTTAGAGATCTTTGGCATTGTTTTCAAAGGGGGAGAGAGATCATGTGAAAAATTGCTTTATGTGTCTTGATCTTAGGAGGAGTTTGCTGGAGATATCTTATTTCTTTGCATTGATTGTTTTTCGCATTCATATGTTGCCATCAATGCCAAAGGGGGAGATTGTTGGATATTGTTGTAAATTGTTTCTGCTAGGATATGTTGTTGTCATTTATGTCAGCATATTCCTGTGTATTGCTCCAATGATTGCAGATTGGGAAGATCACATGGTTTGGTTTGTAGTGTTGTTTTACTGATCACTGTTTTGCAGAGTTCAGTATTTCCTCTGGTATATTCCGGTGTGATCAGATCTTGTGCTGAGATTTTGGGATATTGTTTGGGATGTCTTGTGTATCTTCATTTCAGATGGATCATGATTTTATGCTCTGCAAATTATCTTTCTTTGTGACAGTTGTTGATTGGTTGTGTTCTTGAGCTTTCAGTTGTTGACAGGTGAAGATTTGATAAGTGGTGTTGGCACAACTATTTTTTATCATTCTAACATGCTTTCTAGTGTTTCCTAGTTATGTCCTATTTGTTTTGGTGATTTGCATTGATTGTTGTGCAATTTTTTGATGGTTTCTATCAACCGGTGATTATTTTCATGTTATGCAATTGTTTTGGTGGTGTAGGGTGTTGCGGTTGATCTTGGCGTGATTTTCGATGGAGTTGAGCATTTGGGAATTTGATTTAGGTCCATGTTATGCTATATAAAACCATTATATTGGTCTGGTGGTTGATCTTTGTATCATGTGATATAATTTTGTAATTGAGAGTTGAGGGTTTAACCGACCTTATTATCAAGGTTGATGAATTGTATATATAGGTGTCGATGTTATGTCTGCATTATCAGAGAGAGGTTTATGTGCTAACAAGAGATTTATCCTTTGGTGTTGAGATTGAGGAAAGATTGGTATTATAGAGAAAACATTTGTGCTTAACCAGAACTATAATCAGGCATTTGGAGATGCTATTCTTTCAATTCATTTCTTCCGGATTATAGTCTAAATCTTGTTGTAAGTCAGTGAGACTTCCCTGAGGGTTGTAGCCTTCCGAGTGATTATCTTTTGAGCAGTGAGCTCTAGGCAGTGTGCCTGAATGCATGTGTATTCCCCATTGTAATATTTTCACATACTACTGCAGAGTATCATCTTACTATGGGTAGGTTCCCACCGTGGTTTTTCCCTTAACTGGGAATTCCGCGTCAAAATCTTGGTGTTGTGTGTTGTGCTCTCAATTTGCTTATCTTTGTTGTTATTTCAGTTTATCAAATCTATGTTTTGTGATTAATTTTTATATTCCAGTGAAGACTTATTCACCCCCCCCCTCACAGTCTTCCTTCTTGGTTGCTACTAACAAATTGAATTGGTTAAAACAACAGGTTTCAGTGATGAATACCATGATATTTATGACCCCGTTATCCATGGTAGAAAGCGAATCATAGAAATTAGATATGCATTGTCTAATAAGGTGAGAGATCCAAACAAGGAAACATATATTGTTTTAACACAATGTTAAATGCAAGTACAAATAAAATTGCATCGTGGTATGTTGGACTTCCCAGCATGGTGTTACCTGAAGTATTCCCTCGCCCAGAAATTGTCATGGTCTATGCCCAAAATTATGATGAAGATAGAAAAGCAATTGTCAATAAAAAAACTCAAGAGGAAATTTTGTCCATAACCGAGGGAGAATTTGCTCATTTGTTGAACCTAGGGTTTGAAGCGCAAAACTCAAATGTCCACATTGACCTAGGAAAGTTGGCAGATGAATATGATAGAATCAATGCAAATTATAAAGATTCATTTATCAAAGGTCTAACAATGTGTGGTACTTGATTGGATCAGAATCATAAGCCTCCTTATGATTATAATATTTTTGTGCCATGGGTTCAGGATACTATTTCCTTGCTAATATTTTGCTTGGGATTGGAAAATGATAGGGAAGTGGGTGTCAGCCTTCTTGAAATGATTTTTAATATCCATTGCATAACAAAACAAGTAAGATTTAATTTTGTTGAGCACATTGTTCAATCCATGAAAACACAATTACTAGTGATTAAAACAGGTTCCTGTAAGAGATTTAGGTTCACATCCTACTTGTGTTATCTTCTTCTATCAAAGTATCGTTCAATATTCAAGACCAATAAGCTTTAGATTTAGGTCTATAAGATTGATGAGAAGACTCAAAAAATAACAAAGTGTCCAAAATATGAATGGACACCTAAGATAAGGATGGATGATAACAAAAAGAACTACAACCATTTTGTAGACTTCTTTTTGGCACCAATGTATAATTAAATTACAAGCACTCCAATGCCTAGATTGTCTGTGTCTTGTAGATATTGCATTCAACTCGGAAGTCAAATACAATTGGCTGATTGGTTCTTCATGGAAGAATACACTGTGTTAAGGTTTTATGGATCAGTAGTAGAGCCCTACAAACTTCCAATACATGTGACAAAGAGGGTTTTTGCATTGGAATATGTACGACAATTGGAGCGCACAAATGTACTTTTTAATGGTAAAAAAAATAAGAGCATATTTCCTTCCTTTCCTTTCTCATGTGGAGGGTTCACATTTGACAGAAAAGCATTCAAAGTGGCACATGATTTTTTGACAATTTTTAGCTTTGGTGTTGAGGGTCACTGGCAGTATGATCCACTCAGCATCATTCAAACAAGGCTTAAGAAAAATGGGAACTTTGAAAGGTTATGTCAACATGAAAGTAAACCATTGCTAGAAAAGCTTAGAAACATGGACTCCTAGGATGAGGTCAAAAAAGAGATGGAGAAAATTGTTGCTGACCATAAAATTTCAACAAAATAATTGTCATCACAAACTATGGCATTGCACACACAGAAGCAAAACATAGCAGGGCATCCAAAATCAAAATGAAAATAGGAGGTCCTATAATTTCTACCAAAAAGTTGCTAATCCATCTAACAAAGTTATTCCCCAAAAAATACTACAAGAATGAAAAGACAAACATTGGACTCAAACCAAAATAAATTTTTGGACTATGAAGAAGAATCTCAATGAACCAAAGACCGGTGCACACTTTGATGAAATCGATGAGGATATTGAGTTTAGAAAATTGTGGAATATGGAGCATCCCATAGAAGGATATGACAAAAGTGATGATGAAAATGAGTATGAGGTTGAGGTCACTCCAACAACTACTACAGTCTCTGCAAAATTGAGTGGAGTCGATGCTTCCATGAAAGAAAAATATAGCAAAGGGACAAACATTGTGGAAAAAATGGGTTTTGAAGGTGGTGGTATAGGTCCCAGAGGAGAAGGCCCTTGGTTTCCACTTGAGGTACCACTTCCATCAAATTCAAAATCAAAACATCCTGAGAAACTAGTCATTGGACTTGATTCGTCAGATTCATCACAGAAAGGTACTACTCATTACCCTGCATCTCTATTTCAATTTGTTAGAGCTTCAAATCCACCTTGTGTAGACACTCAGATTCAATCACAACCACTACCACAACATGGTATTCCTATTGGTGGTGAATCAAGTGCCACTGCCACTGGTGGGGAATCTTGGGATAATATTCCTATTAGTGTTCAATCAAGTGCCACTGCCACTGGTGGGGATAGCATGGGTACTAATACTAGTTGTCCTGATCAAGTGCAACAACAAGATATTTCTCGCAAGAGGACAATAGTAGTAGATACTATATAGAATCCTAGTGATCAAGGAAATGTGAAGAAGCAAAAGGTTATGACAACAATGGCGAGTACAAAAACACCTTCAGAACAAACCCCTCAAAAGAGTATAAAAACTATAATTGCAAGTGATAGTGGGACAAGATTAGGAATGGATTTTGGTACTCCTCAGAATGCATTAGTTAGAACCACAGGCATAGGTGGAGCCTCATATATCACTACAAGTGCTATTTCACTTTTCAAACATTCAATTGCTTCAGCAAACCTAGATTTTCATTGCAATGATTTTTTTAATAAATTTGCACAAACAACAAATATGAATAAAGAAAAAAAGAAGACATTAAAGAGGGGTGCCTTACTACAACTTTAGAGGAACAACCTACATCGAACAGGGTATTTGCCACATATAACCTCAACAAATATATGATGGAGTTCATGGTTGTTATGCCCCCAAATAAAGATCAAAATCCACCACAGAGTCAGATAGATCCCTCTTAATTTCACGTTAGCACCCTCCAAATGGATTTTTCCAAAGTTCAAAATGTGGACAAAATTAGTGTGTCAAAAAAGACCAACGAAGTGATCTACACTTCACTGATAAAGATGGAGAGAGAGAAAAATAAGGTGGAGAAACAAATGGAAAAGTTACAGGAAGACTTGGCAAATGAAAAAGCAAAGAGGAAAGCAACATATAACAAGTGCAATGAATTACTGTGTAGAGGAAAAATTGAGACTAAGCATGGAAACCCTAATCCCACTCTCATACACACTCATGGAATACGAAAGAGCCTAAGGTGGTAATGCATGTAGGCTACTTCTTATGAGAAAGATAGAGCCATGGATTACCTCTTAGGTTTTATATCCCTTTGTTGTAAATGGAAGAGAGGAATGATGCAAAATGCAATCTAACCTAGAAAGCAAGTAAGCAAACAAATCTTAATATGAGAATGTAGATCAAAGAACAATTGATACACTGCTCAAAAGTATAGATTAGAAGGAAAAATTAGAGGTGTGCTTGTGTATAAAATCTAAGCAGAAATGTCCAAGACCAGGGTGCCACACCACTGTCTTGATTCTGCAATTCTGGAGTTGCAACTGAGAAGAGGGATTATGTGCTTTGTGGATTGTTGTTTTGCCAAGTCCTTCTGACAGAGGGAAGGACCAAGGTTCCACACCCCTATCTTGGGCAGGACCAGGGTGCCACACCCCTGTCCTTAACAGTTTTTCTGCACTTCTAAAGTTTCTAAGTGATGTGGATGGTTGTTCCAGATCTGACCCTGCTTCCAGATTCATGTTTCTACACCTGCAATCTGAAAAGGGAAGGTTTGGGGTGGCTATATAGGGTTTTGTCATAATCAAACCCCTGTGTTGGTGATTTCTACCTCCATGAATAGTCGATAATATATTGAAAATGTGTGTGCAAGAACCTTGTGTATATGCAAGATCCCAAGAATGAAAGTAAACCAACTAGAGCAACCCTAAAGAGTAAACCCTAATTGCTTATAATTGACAAAGTAAATGCTCTAAATCCATAATGCAAAGTGATCTAAAGCATGAATATGAATCAAAATGAAGCTTATGCAAAGATCTAAAAACAACATGAAACCATACCCAACCCCAAGGGAGAGGTACAAGTCAATCATCAGTTGGTGATCTCCTATTGTTCTTCTATATCTTCAAAAGCCCCCAATTGATAAAATGATGCTTGATGAATATTTAGTGGATGAATGTTGAATATTGTTGAAGACTTCAAAGATCTACTCTTTCATTGCAAAGAAGGCTCTTATGCTCCAAAAACCTCCTCTTAGATTCTTATAAGAACACCCCTTCAAATGAAGAAAGAGAGCTCTTAAGTATGAAACCCTAGATCTTAATTCCATGTTTAGGGCGACCTAGGATTTGAATTTCCTGCTGATATTTTGGGGTTAAGCATTATCATATCATAGGATTATGCTCCCAAAATTTCAGGAAAAAAGTCACGGACCATGTGCATTCCCGCCACGGTCCGATCAACTTTTCACCGATTTTTTAGGGTCGTTAGATATGATGATATTAGAGCGCATCCCAAAGTTATAGCTGATTTTGAGATGTTTTGATATGCAAAATCGGGCCTAAACAGTCAAAATAAGATATATTTAGGGTTTATGATTAAATGATTCATTGGAGGAATAATATGAAAAGGGGCACACTTAGGGTAAAGGGCCCAACTTTGTAATGTGTAAAGTGATGAGACAAGACCTTAGATTTAATTTAATTAATTAATTAAATGCTTAAAGGGGAATGAGAAATGCAAGATGCAAGACACACTAAGGTGGGTGCTAACCTAAGTGTGAAATTATACCTCCCTAGCAAGGGTGTACAATTTACGACACTACATTTAGCTCCCACTTTAGCAGTCATATGACACTACGTGCATATGCAAGCTAAAGTACATAAAAGTAAACATTATTTGAAAAAGGATAATATCCACAAGTTGTCGAATGAAGCCCCCAGCAGTATCTGCAGTACACAGTTAGGAACCACACCCTACAAAACCACATGTTAGATCGTAAAATCACCTAATGCTTACTAAGGAAGGTGATGAAATTCGTGGGTAGCTATATGCCCCCCTATTTCAACTTGCTTATTTGTGAGGTGAAATAGGGTATCATGTTTTCCATAGCAAATTGTTATAAAGATTGTGATGAAGAAAGTTCACAACAAGGCTTGATTACTCATCCAAGAACATTATGGAACTAACGCGGAGCGAGAGGGTGAACTCACAATTCCAACGCCACTGATAATGCGATAATGGGAGCTTCCTAGCTCAAGATATGATAGATTGAAGAAAAAGTGCAGAAATTAGGGTTTTAACTTAAAAACATAAAGTCAAAAAGTGCATAACACATAAATATGAAAATGACACCCTCATTTGTCACTTTCTAACTTTTTGTCACTATTCACTATAGAGGAGCCCAAATACAAGCCATCATGCCTTGACACCGACCTGAGCGACCTACACGGATGGAGATCCTATGTCAGTTCATACTCGTCGACTGACTGCTCGATCAGGTGAGTTGACTTCCCATTGATTGCATTTGACTTTGTCATGTTTTCACAGTTTTTAGAAGTGATGATGTCATCACCTAGTCTGGGTTGGGGCCCACCCTTTGGATACATAGGGGTCCTAGGGCGCCCTAGTCCTCCTAGGGTGCCATGGTCCCCTCTGAGCGCCATGATCCCAGTAGGGCACCCTGGTCCATACAAGGTTCCCTGGTCTGTGTATAGGGTGACCAACGACGACACTAGATTAGGAAATGAATGATACGAATGATAGAATGATTGCTTTGATTAGATGATGACAGATGATTGATCGATTACTGATGAGAGATTTCTTTGCATTTTGTAGACAATACCTTACATCCACGAGCATACCATCAGCCTCACCTTTAGGAGCCTTTGGGAAAAGATCTTGAGATTGACAGCAGGGGAGAGAGATTCGCTACATGCAATGGGTTTGTGGGATGTGATGACCATGCCAGCCATCTGATACCATTATACTATGTTGATGGTGTTTATGGAGACGTGGGATGCAGATACCTCTATTGTTCTCAAATTCTGATTTCCCCAATCCCCTCTGTAAGAAAATTTGAAACCCCTGATGTATATGGAGAGGACAACAAGAAAATATAATTTTAGAAAACATATAACAAGGTTTCTACATAACCCTCTACACTTTAAGCTTATCCAAAGCTCAAGTGGGTATACCTCTTGTGAATACTTTCACAATTTTAATATGAGATCCACAGCAAACCAATGCTAAAAACCTATGAACCTCATCACCTCAATAATGCTGAAATATTAAAAGAAAACATGTGTTCATTTTCAGTCTTGACCCCAAGAAAGATAGAAAAAACTCCACAACTGATATCAGTGCCTTATCCAGGCTACAGAGTCACCCAATTTAAACAAGAGTTCCAAATCTAGACATTCTCATACATCTCATCACTTCAGCTTTCATTAACCTAATATATGTCTGACATATACATAAGTTCTTTCCCTTTAAGCTAAAACTGTTTATCAAATTCAAAGCAACAAACAATTGATTTACTAACAGAGATTTTCACGTATATTTAATTCCTCTCCTGGAGAGAAAAGCCTGAAACATGTTAGTAAGACTGCCTTGCAAACCCTATTCAATCAAATAACCCTAAATTATCCAAAAGAAACCACTAAATCAATGAATGCACACAAGAAGACAATGAAGATTTAGGATCACAAAGCTTTGATCTGTATATTAATATTCATTTTTTCAAAATCTTACATAGCTCAAGGTGATTTCTGAAAGAACCAGAAAACCTTAGATATATTTCAGTAGAGTTTCTTTACAAATTCTTGTGATGATCTTTTCCTAAAATCCTGGTATCCATTTATAATGATATGGATGCAAACAAGCTTCGGACTTCCCTAGGAAAAGTTTGTTACAACCATGATTCCCGCTGAAAAGAAATTACAATCTTTTCATTCCTAATGGCGTTAAAGTTTGTTATTCCACTGCAGCATCTTCTAACTATTCTTGAACCTCTGCTTCTTGCACTGCATACTTGTTTTTCCATTCTTGGAACATGTCATCACTAGACCAAGAGTAGTTAACAATTTTCTTCTTTAGTTTATTCAACCTTTTCCATGTGTTTCGTAATTGCTTAACCTTTGTCTCCAAAAAACCATAATGTGACTTCATTTTCTCAATTTCTTCAATTGTCTGAATAAATAAAGATGTGTCATCTATATTGATGACTTCATTTATTCATTGAGACAACTTATATCCTAGCTCATGAAGCCACACCTTTTCATCTTTCAACTGACTTGAACTACCAAAACCCCTAGGAAATAGTTCAAACTTATGGTTAGCATTTTCTTTTCTGCACAAGTTGGCCTTTCTCTCTACATCGGCTCTTCCTTCTGCTATACTGGTCATGCCTTTCACTAACTCACAAGTGGATTTAATATTTACATCAGCCTCTGCCTCTTCATAAGATGAACACATAAGTTCCAAATCCACCTCTCTAGGAATCCACTTATTCAAAATTGGCTCCAGAGTAGCCTTGTCTTCTTTCAGATCAATCAACATGTTCAAAATTCTTTTCATATAAATGTACACAATAGAAGCTCCTACCGTGTCAGCAAACTTCAAGATTGTGCCTATGACCTTTTCCTCATACTTACTTGCAAACAGGGCCTAAGCCTACTTCAACTTTTCCGCTTCATCTTGTATGGTCTCAGTTGATTGAAAACCAGAAGTCATAGGACAAGGGGGAAATTCAATGATTGGACTAGTGGATCGAGGTTTTTTTGGAGAGGAGGCAATCATTAAAGTAGAAGATTCACCTTTATGGTATTGCCTTGCTAATTGATTCTTCAACTTGGCAATGATGCTATCCCTATGGGCTATCTCCCCTTTTGCCTCATTATAAGCCTTTAGAATTGTCTCTAGTTTTACCTGGAGATCATCTTTTCCCTTGGCTTCCTTCTCGGCTACTACCACACTGAATTTTGTTGATTCCAAAACTATGCTGGCAGCTTCTACTACCCCTGTGTCTTGCACTCTTTTCACAATCATACCTCCAAGGTAGTTGGACCCTGAAGTGTCCTTCCTCTTTTTTCTCTCATCCCTCCTTAGAGACCACATGACCAAAGCAACATGGTCCTAGCTAAATGTCACTCCTTCCAAGGGCTTTGTTTCTTTCCTTACGGCTTCAAGAACTAGTGCATCTGCTATATCCCACTCAGGGAGAATTAGGACACCAGCTTTTGCTACCATTTCTCTCCCCTGCTTAGGAGTAATGGTTTTGAATTTTGCCATCATTTGTTGTTTTACTTCTTCCTCCATTGCAGATGCATCTTTGTGGGGTTGTTCACTTTTCCTCTTTTCACATTTGGCTTTGAATTTTTCTATATTTTGCTTCCAAACAAATTGCATGAAAGATCCTATTGTACCAAAATTATTGTCAGCCAGGAATTCTTCACTAGCCTATTTGATGATAGGGTCTAACTCTTTTCCTTTAAACTCCTCTGCAGTCAAATCCATTTAAGCACTTGGTGGCTCTTCAGGCATCCCTTCTTGTACTTCTTCATAAGTACAGGTAATCTCCCCAAGACTTCCTAACTGCAATAATTGCTCAGCCACTACATGTTCATCTCCCACATGGATTGGAGATTGGGATGGAGAGTATAAAGGCTCACCTATTTGCACTTCTTTTCCCACCCTTTTCCTTTTAGGGGAATCTTGGATTTCAAATACATCTTTTATTGGTCATTTCCCCTTTGAAGTAGAAGGCTCAACCCTGACTGGCACTAGCACACTCTATTTTGGCCTCTTGTGCATCACATATTCACCTGGAGGGATGGCATTAGCAAAGGCAGGCTTGGCTAGAACCAACTTAGCCTTTTCAGGATCATTTTTCAATATAACTTCCATTTTGTCCTTTAAGGCTTGCATTAAATCTTCAAAATAAAGTATCAAGAATTTAGCCTTTTCCTCAAAGGGAGTAAAACTAGACAAAGGGTCATAACCAGTATCAAATTGCTGGATAAAATCAAGAGCCCTTTTATATGCTATCTATTTTTCCTTTCTCAATTCCTGTTCATCTAGGTTGAATTCATTTCTGATCAAATCCTCAGGAAAATGGAACTGGTGTGGTTTGCCTTTACATACGGCTCTCTTCTTGAACATACCATTAAAGAAGTCTTCAGGGTCAACAAACCTTGACACTACAGTAGACAACCTGTATCGCTGAAAGAAATCATCAAAATGTTTCCAACCGCCCTTGGTGATTACAAATTGATGTGCAATGGTGACAGTTGGGAAAATTGTCCCCTTCCCCCTATTTGTTAATTTTGCTTCTTACAAACTTTTGATTTGCCTCAGGACCTCTGCAATTCCTATCTTTAATGGAACTTGATAGGGGAGCAAATATGGAGCTCCTCTAAAACCATAAACCTTGAACATAGTAGAGACGGGGTACAAGTATATGTCGCCCCAATTATGCACAATCTTAATATCTTGAGCAAATTCCTTAGGCCTAAGGAACTCTAAGAGATCTTTAGGGATCCTAGGGTTTTGTGGGCAGAAGAGGATCCTAAGCCTAGACACAAAACATCTATCAAACTTCAAGTAACTCGCATCCTCTCTATCCCAAGATAAAATTGTGCTCCACAATTGAACAGGCATCTCTTCATCATCCTTTTCCTTAATCATGTCCATATCATTAGCAAAATAATCAACACCTTTGAATAAAAATATATGCATAAGAAGAGAATACCATCCAAAAGGTCTATCTACCTTAGCATTTTTTATCCCCATCAACCCTTCATGAATGGCATCAGTGAGATAAGGTGCAAAGTCAAAAGTTACTGCGAGAGATGGGTTCAAAATTTGTTCTAACATGAGCATATAGTGGGTTGGCATTGTTGTTTCGACATCTTCCCCAAAAATCTAACATAGGGACCAATACATCCCTTTATCCCTCAGAGTAAATAGATTTAGAGAGAAGGGTTCCATGGTGCTAGGGCCTACAACAGTCAGTCCTCCTATTTTGAAAAAAAATTCCTTCAAAGGGCCACTCTTGAGGTGATCTTTCTGCACATTATAGACATGTGCAAGTGTTTCAAAATTGATGGGCTCTAAATAATTTGACAGCTCACTGAGTCTGAACACTTTCCTAAACTCATCATCATTTATTTCAATTAATGACCCCGCATTTACTTTTCTCACACATCTAGCAACAGGGTCATAGTTATTTGCAATCTGGGTCAACAGGTCCACATCCATGAAACCCCCAGGGACTATGAGATTTCCAACATCTAACTCCCATTTACTATTCATTGGAGTAGAGGAATTTCTCTAGCCAAATCCCACTTTGAAGAGTCCCAGACCTAATATCCCTATATGTGAATCCCTTAACCAGTTCCCTTTGTCATACAAACCGTTGCTAATTCTCAAGCGGGGAGCTTTGGGCACCAATTCTTTCATCTTAGCTGCGGTATTAGTAGACATAGTTAATTATTCTAAAAAATCATCACAAATGGCTCTCTCCTGATAATTCACCTTCCCTGTGAAATCTCGTTGACGTGCCATCTTTGAATTACAACTATTTCAATTAAAACTTAAACAGACCTCTGATAATTCAAGCACCCATTGATACCAATTTAAACTGTAACTATCAAGCAGTATGCAAAAACTTACTTGTTTCCTGAAGAAATTCGCTCTGTGGACCGGTTCCTCTGCAAGACTCTTCGAAATGATGCCAAAGTTTCAACTGATGTGAAGCTTATTACGACAACTGAGCATTAAATAGAAACATTAAGCCACATGCTTCGGCAATCAATTCTCAATTGAATTCGAAATATGGCTCCAACGGACCACAAAGAATTTTCTAAGTGTCTTTCCTTTTCGCTGTTTTACGAAAGATAAAAACCTCACATCTTTTCATTGTGAAACAACGTCGTCCATCAGATCCTGAAAAACATGCACGTTCTTTACCTTACCTGGGACATCCTGCTTAGAAATGGGCCCCGCCTTCCTTTCACTGTTTCGTGAAGCATAAAAACCTCGCATCTTTTCTATGCAAAACAGCGCTGACCATTGGATCTTCTATCATCTGCTCAACTGTTATTCTCCATGGTGACCGCTAGTCTTTTTAACTAACCGCATGAAACCGTCACCGCTAATGGTTTTCGTTGTTTCACAAAGGTTAATCACTTTGCATCTTCACCATGTGAAACAACGTGCATCGTTGGATCAATTTTGAGATGCGCAACTTTTAACTCCTTTAACCTTCAAAGTGGGCCCTCTACGCGGAATCCACTTATCATATCGATTTTCGGCAAATATCCCCCACATGTTGGCCATTCATTCGCTCAAGAACTCCGTCAGTCTCCACATCTAAACCGCCACGTGTCTTATCTAGTCGTGGATTTCATCAATATTATTGCTTAATCAAATGGGCCCCTCATGATCCATTCAGAGCCACATGTCCTACTGACAGATCACCTTTTTCCTTAGCCAGACATCCATCTTTATTGCCACCTCATCCACTGCGTAACCGCCAGCTCCTTTCCGCTGTTTCGCGAAGAGTAAACTTCATGTTGCTTCCGACTGCCAAACCATGCGCACCGTTGGATCTCCTCGAAGATGCACTTCTTTTATCCTGCAAGCCACCCTTTTGTTGGGCCCACTACCCTTTCTCTACTTTGCAAAAGGTAAACTTTGCACATCTTTTCCATGCGAAATAGCGCCAATCGTCCGATCATGAACAAGATGCATGATCCTTAACTCATTCTTTATCTTACCTGTCGGGCCCACCAATCTTTCGCTACTTCGCGAAGGATAAACCTCGCCCATCTTTTCATCTCGAAACAACATGGACCATTAGATCTACCGGAAGATATTTGTCCTTTAGCCTTCCTTGCGACCACTTTACCCATGTCCGCCACCTTTTCGCCACTTCGCGAAAGGTAAATTTCACGCATCTTCCCTTTGTGAGATGGCGCACACCGTTGGATCAATTAGAACTTACACAATCTTTATGAATCCCGACAAAGAAATAAAAACTTAGGAGAAAGCGAAAAATTAAAACATTATCAAAGACCCGCCTAAGAAAAAACTAAAAGGGGGAACCTCTCCTCACGATGAATCAACCCTTCCAATAAAGTGGAAAAAGTATAAAGGAAATAGAATGTAGGGATCTTAAGATAGAAAAGGGTGAATTGCAAAAACCTTAAACCCTTAGAACAATAACCCTCAGAGGCAAATGAAGAATTGCAAACTTTAGCGAATTAGAGAACAAAATCACCCAATAGTCAAAATAGTGATAACAATGGCTCTAATTGGGGATGGTTGATTTCAAGATCAACATAAGAACATAGAAAACTTTGGAGAATAGACCAAAAGAAACAAGCCCAAACAAAAACCAACATAAACAAACCTAAATATATACAAACTACAACCTACTGTGCATGGACTTAAGAGAAGTAATGCTTCAGGAATTGTCCATGCACTAGAAATTCTTGTACCTCACCATTCATTGTCTTCAAAAAGTATGAGTCTTTTCCATTAAGATCACAAACAATAGAAGGGCCCATCCATAATGACTCAAATTTTCTGTTCTTTCCTTTATCTTGCCCTCTTGCATTCCATTGAATAACCATGTCACCAATTTGAAACTTCCTCAATGTGGTTCTTTTGTCAAAAAGATACTTGGATTGCAACTGAATCTTCAAATTTCTTTTATGAGCCAAAGTCCTTATTTCTTCCACTTCCACCATTTGAATCATTCTGTCTTCCATGGGTTCTAACAACTCCATCTCCTTAGCTTGTAGGAACTTGTATACAGGAAGAAGGTTATTGACTGGCACCCTATATTGTGTGCCATAAACCAATTGCTTTCTTAACAGTAATCTTGTCTGCCCATAAGGCCAATTTTAGTTTCTGATCCCAAGACCTTCTGTTCTTCTCAAGAATTTTCTTAATAATATTCAAAAGGCTCTTATTGCTGGATTTTGCTTGTCCATTACCTTGAGGATGGTATGGTGAAGAATAAGACATAATTATTCCATGGCTGGTACAAAATTCAGTGAATTCTTCTGGTCTAAATCTCATAGCATTATCCATTATCAGTTTCACTGGAACACCAAATCTTGTTATAACATTATCTATCAGGAAATCAATGACAACTTTACTAGTGGCTTTTTTAGTAGGTATAGCCTCAATCCACTTAGTGAAGTAATCAATGGCCACTATGATCCATTTGTGACCTCTTCCTGACTTCTCAAATAGTTCCCCAATAAAATCAATGCCCCACTGGACAAAAGGGGCTTCCACTGTAACTGGGTTAAGGGGCAAAGCTCCTTCATATTTTAACTTGGAATAATTTTTTTGGCATGGGTCACACCTCCAGACATGCTCATGGCCATCTTTGAACAAAGTAGGCCAATAGTATCCAGCCCGGACTATCTTGTTAGCTGTGGTCTTGGCAGAGTAGTGGCCTCCACATACTCCATTACGCATTTCAGTTAGCATCCTTCTAGCTTGGGATTTATCTAAGCACATCAACAATGCCCCATCTCTATTTTGCCAATATAGATCACCCTGAATAAAGACATACTTTTGAGACTTCAGTTTCAATGTCCTTCTCTGGTTTGGAGTCATTCCCTCTGAGTATGTTGCATCCCTTAAAAAATGTACTACCTCTGAGTACCAGGGTTGTGTCTCAATACTTGTGACCAGGATATTCTCAATTTCAATATTGTTAACTTCAACATCAAGGAGATTTGATTCAGCCATTAACTTAGCAAGACCTAACCCTCTTACCAATTTAGTGATCTTAATCTCTAGATCAAACTCTTGAATTATGGTTATCCACCTGCACCTTTTGTCAGTGACCTCGGATTGAGATAATATGTCCTTGACAGCCGCATGTGGGATGTAAGCAACTACTTGTGCATTCACAAGATATGGCCTAAATGCTTTTACAACTTTAACCAAAGCATATGCTTGCTTCTCCATGATTTCAATTTTCAGCTCTGCAGCTTGTAGAGATTTACTATAAAAAGCAATAGGGTGTTCATATTGTTACCCCTTATTTATCTGCTTATAGCTTATCAATTAGGGGTCATCATTTTATTAAGTATTGCAAAGCTTAAGTCTTCATCAATTTGAGTTTCGTACTCGTTTGTTGAACCCTTTATAAAGTTCAAAATTCTGGTTCAAAGGAAATGTGGTCTATTAAGTTCTAAGTCTTCATTAGCATAGTCGTTGAACTTGAACTTTGAACCTTTCCAGTTCAAGGTTCAAGGTTCAATCGGTCTTTTGTCTTATGTATTGCGGTTGTCCCTTTAACGCCAGTCCTTGTGGTCATCTTGAACTTGAACCGTTGAACCACTCTTGGTATGGTTCAAGGTTCAAGGTTCATTTTCACATCATTGAAATTTTCTTTGTTTCCTTCTTCCTTGCTGCAAGTGTTGATCTTTTGTCTTTGAACTTTGAACCAATGAACTTCTTTTGAAATAGTTCAAGGTTCAAAGCGTTGTTTCAAATCAGCCCGATGGTGTTTAGGAGATAAAGGCGGCGCGATGGGAACAAAATATTCCTTGTTTTCCATGTTTTCAAACTATAATTATGGAAAGTAATCATGAGAAAGCATGTCGACTGTGTGGAATTGATTTTTAATTAATGAGCATGTCAGAACTATATCAAATCATGGGAAGTTTTGCACAGATAAATGAGCTAGGGCGAAGCATGCTTTGGTACTTTTCAGTGTTTTCCATCCTTAAATATAATGCTTCTCAGGTAAGAAAATTATTGTTGCTGCTGGCGAAGAGTAAGGACGTGGAAGGTAATTTAGCTCAGTTTTTCTGAGGGTTACACAGTTTGATGGTGAAGACAGGTGAGTTTAATCACTTACCTCCCCTGCTCTGTTTTAGCTCTAAAATTGGTTAGTGTAATTCTTTGCCTCGGGGTTGAATGTTGTCTGATTGATGCAATTTTAAGCAAACATGAGACCAACTCTTCCGAACTTGGGTCGAACATCATGCTTAATTAGTACCCTTCCAGAATTAGATGATACAACTTTAGTTCAGGATGAGTTAGAGAATTTTCTAGGAAGGGCTAAGAATCTAGAGGCCAATTCCATGATGGAAAAGATAGTTCACAGTGGTCTGGTTGAAGCCGCTGCTTTCCCAATCGTTGTTCCTTGCCCAAAATTAGTGTATGCATGCATGAGAAAATATGATGCTAGTAACAGGTGTATTAGGGCCAGTAATGGAGACATTTTAGTACGGATTGACAGAGAAACAGTAATGGTTGCAATTGGGATCCCTCACAAAGAGTCGTACGAAGATTGGTCCATAGGAACCTCATATGCATTTTTCTTTGAGAAGAAAAGTGTTTATCGGAGTGTCATTGCTTGAAATTTCCTCTTTAAAATGCAAAAGGGAGGTTCTAGGTTACCTAAACCCTTGACAAGGGAGAATTTTATTACACAAGTGAGGGATATTGTAATTCTTTTGAACAGGCTTAAGGGGAATTCACATGCCTTCTATTGGGAAGATTGGATGTATTTTTACATTCAGGTGTTATTATCTAGCGAGAAATACCTTGATTGGGCGCAAGTAATTGCAGAGAGATTGCATGAAGGTTTGAGTCATTTTGTTGGAATAGCCAGTTTTCATATGTCTTCCTACCTGTTTTATATTTTAGCCTGCATCAGAGAATGGCCAGGATTATATCAAGAACCTTGGGTTGATGGAATGAAAGTCTATGAGTTCTATCCACACTTGCAGAGACAGAGGTATACATAAAACTTCTTGAGATGGAATGATGTCTTTGTAGGAAGATTAACTTTTGAACTGCAGGGAAATATGAATAAGAGAATGTCATCTGAAGCATTAAAATTGATTAGTACTTATGGGAGTTGTTTTATTCAATTTCCTAGGTTCACTTATATTAGAATTGGAGGCTTTGAAGATGAACCTTTCAAATTGCCCAGATATACTCTTGATAGTTATGTACTCCTGGAAGTCTGTCGACAGTTAGCTCATGTTGATTAGAAATTAGGGATGAAAAGTGAGTCTGGAGCAATTTTCCCAATTAAACTTGGATATTACAACTACAAAACTACCTTTGATGCATTGAATTTAGAAGTGGAACTCAAGAAAATGAATCTATAGCCTTATGTTGCTCGGCGGGGGTTTGACAGTAAAGGATATGCAATAAAACATTTGAATGTTGATGTGAACTTTTCACATATACCCCAGTCAGAAGACTACTGGGAAGATTGTTGTGATGAATTTGAAGTCCGAAGAAGATTATGGTCAAGGTTCACTTTATGGCAAATCATTACTATGAAATTATCAATGAACATAGCAAGAGTACATGAAGAGGAAGCTGAAGATGTATTGGACCCGGAGTTCAATAAAAGAATTCATAAGCAGCCTATTCCTAAAATTGACCGGGATAGGAGAGAAGAAGAAAATATCCAATCCAGAACCT
Organism: Cryptomeria japonica; assembly: GCF_030272615.1. NCBI lineage: Eukaryota > Viridiplantae > Streptophyta > Pinopsida > Cupressales > Cupressaceae > Cryptomeria > Cryptomeria japonica. The sequence goes on along the minus strand of NC_081407.1, from coordinate 894,216,085 downwards.
TTAATGTTATAAGGAGAACAAAAAAGTGGTTAAGAAACCGTAAATCTGGAATGAGACTGACCACTACCTCAGTTGAGAAATTAGTTGAGCAACCTCATACCGCTACACAAACACTCATTTCTTCCTCTGACATAGTTGTTGATATTGCAGGTGCTACTGATACGAAGAGTGAGAAGGTTCAAACTAAGAGGTTCAAGGAATCACTATTTGGCTCCTCATCAGTTCGAGTCACCCATTGCAGAGGTAAGAAGAAAAGTAAAGAACCTACAAGAGAAGAAGCTATCATAATTCTTGATAGTAAAGAAGCACAAGTAATTATGGGTGAACCAGTAGCAGATATCCCGGGAACTCAAGATGCAGATAAATAAAAAGAACAACCTAAGAATAATCCCAATCAGGTGACCACTTTGGCTATCATGGATTCATCAGAGTATCAGACACCACCAGCAAAGGAATCTCCAAGTGTTTCCAGATGGTTGGGAGCCTCAATCAGCAAGAAACAAAATGTGGTTCCTATCAGCGTTCCAATAGAAGATATGGTGAGTAGATGCCTTGAAAAAACATCTAAGTCTAAGAGGCTAAAAGCAGAGGCCATGCTGGAGGTGGATGAGAATATAGGGCATTGGGTAGCTAAAATGGCTAAGCCAATTTCAGACAGAGATCCAGAAAATGCTACTGAGAAGGACTTTTCCATTGAAAAGATTGATTTAGGAACTGCTTCCAGGGCTGCTGACGCAAAAAATTTAGAGTCTTCCACTAAAAGGATGTTATCTAGAACATGGAAGGATGAGAAGGACAAGTGGGAACTGAAACAAGTTGTTAAACATATGGTAGAATACATCAATGCCATACATCATCCCAGTCCGCAACCCCTGTCGCAAATTTCTCTGTGTTTTGATCCTAAATCACCAATGAACCAAAATTTGTTGGATAAGGTTTAGAGGAATCGTATGATGGCGAAAACGTTCGATGAGTGGCTTGAATCCATAATTCAACAGGGAGTAGGGTATATTGCTAATCTGATCAGGGTATACGAGGATGTTGTAACTATAAATCAGGAGCTTGAAACAGAGGTGACAATGTGGGAAAAGGAAAGGAACAAATGGGCAGCAGTGTTGATTCAGATGAAAGATGTGCAAAAATATGGTGTCATGAAGTTTCTCACTGAAAAGATGGTAAAAGATTTAGATGACAAGATATTTTATGTGGTAAAAGAAAATATTGAATGGAGAAATTCAATCATTAAGCAAGGCCATGAAGAATCCATTAAGTTGTTGACAGAATTGAAAGAACTCATTGTTGTAATGAAGAAAGATTTGAAGTGCATTGATGTACAACTTCTCAAGGAAGACGGACAAACCATCGAGCAGACAGTGGATATGGTGGAGAATTTCAAAGGAAAGATGAACCTAGTTAAAGAATCAAAATCTTTAACCAAAGATGACTTCTCCAGAGTTGCTAGAATCGAATCTATGTTGGTTGTCTGTTCTGATCACTTGGAAACGCACAAAACTAAAGTTATGCAAGTGAGTATGGACAAAGAGGTTTAAAAGCAACGCATCTTGCACATTGGGCTTCCACATTATTAGGTTGTTCACAACTTTTCAGCGGCTCATATGGAGTGGCAAAATATACGTGGCACAACACACCAATAAGACAAATCAAGAACCGTTTCGTATTCTGCAATTATAGCTCTATTTACGGCTCTTGGCCATTTTAGTTAATTATAGTTACGAACGGTTGTTTCTTGAAGCTTTGTATTTAGCTATTAGGTCAGCCTGGTGGCTATAAATAGGAGTAATGGATGTTTTGGCGGGGATTCATGAAATTTTGTAAAAAATTGAGATAGCAGATTGTTTTACTTGTTAATTTCAGTGAAATACTCCATCTTTGAATGGAATGGAATATCTGATACAGCTTTTGAAACCTATGAGTTTGAATATATAAAAGATTTCTGTTGGGATATTTATATGTTCATGTATTGGATTCCTTTCTCTGATTTTTATCTAATATCCAGTCTGTGAATCAACTAGATGAATGAAATTAGCTGAAAGCATTTGAATATTCTGATTCCCCTTGTCCTGTGAGGCATGAGCGAGCATCAATCAGAGTTCAAATATTTTGATCACTTTATATAGGTTAATCATTATTTGAAGTTTAATGTTTTGTTATGCATTCCGATAATCGTTGTGAGGCGTTCATTTTGTGTTGACAAGTGAATGTTAAAGCCTTTCTTTGCTTTCTGGTTAAAAGTGAATTATATGATAAAATTTGGTCAAAATTCATTGAATATCATATGGGGAGTTGTACCCTTATGCAGAGGGTAAATTAACATTATTTACCCAACTGTTGGTTTTCATTGGTTTCCTACTGGGCAAACATGACTATTTGTTAATAAATTTTGGGAAATCCAATCTGTTAACTAACACATATCCTTCAAGATCCTTTTGAAGAAGGAATGCAACCACTGTATGATAAGAAGCAAAAGAAAACAATGAAAAGGGCTTACTATAATCAGGGGACTTCAACACCGGTGCCTCTTGAAAGGCCTTTTTAATTTCACCAAAATCCTTTATAGCTTCTTCATCCCAATAAAACTTTGTATCTTTCTTAAGCAACCTGACAATAGGTTTGACTATTTCAGCAAAGTTGGCAATGAACCTTCAAACAAAATTCACCTTGCCCAAGACAGATTGAATTCCTTTGACATTCTTTGGCTTAGGTACATTGTTTATGGCTTCAATCCTTTTGGGGTCTATTCTAACCCCTTCCTTGGAGATAATATGCCCAAGCAACTTCCCTTCAGTGACTACAAAATGACACTTTTTTGGATTTAAAGAAACACCAAACTCCAGAGCTTTGTTGAAAACTTTTTCCAGGTGCCCGCAATGGTCATCTATCCTTTTGGAGAAACATGTTAAATCATCCTAGTATACAACCATGATAATATTGATAAATTCCTTGAAAGCTACATCCATTTGTAGCATCGTAAAATTGCGACACTTGCAATTTCGACTACATTTGGGTCTTCACAATGGCGGCGCAACATTGAACCTGTTTACGACATCAAAAACTGCATCTTTCTGCACCTTGGCCTAATCCTCCTTGCACCCTGTTGTCCCGGGAGGTGGGACCACGGCGCCCAGCGCCCTAGTCCCTGGCCCTATTTTGGGCCCAGTCTCTTGTTGGGCATCGGGTCTTCAAGTTTGCAATTTGGAAAATAATGCTCCTAGGTCGGCCTAGGGTCGAAAAAATCAGTCTCCTAACCGTAATTGGCAAGTATATAAACTACATTTCCCCTCCCAGAAGAGGGCAAAAAATATAGGTGTGCAAGAGGCGGAAGCGATAGGCAAATATTCAAACATTTAAACATTCAAGCATTCAAGCATTCAAGCATTCCTTCAAGCAATTGAGCATTCTAAGTCTCCATTCAAGGCTAAGTTTTGCATTCAAGACAAGGATTTAACCATTGAAGAGGAGATCACCTACAACCTACAACCTACAACATACAACATACAACATCATTACACCTTCGCATGTAAGAATACAAACATTCTTACAACAAGGTATCAGTACTTGATTACATTACAAACACTTACATTTACAGCATTCTCATTTCTTGGTTAATTCCAAAACTGGGGTTTGACCTGAAGGCAAATCCCTAATCTCTAACCCCCCAATCATCCTCTCTTTTCCATGTGTAGGTTGTAGGTACGCGGCTATAATTGAAGATCTGGAATCCTTGTGCAGAGACGAACAGATCCCCCTTCGTTTCGCGGATTTTTCGGAGGACCGTGTGCACTTCGGGTGCCATCGTCCCGTCAACTTTCGCTCAAACTCGCAGAACAACATCGTCTCAACATTTTACTGCTAATTTCAGGTCCGTAGCTTCATCCTATGTCCCTATCTCTGTCTGCAAGCGAATCTTTCTTACTTTTACATATACTCCTAGTTCAATCCTTCTATCTACATTCTTTACAAAAGAGGGTATCCTTGATGTCTCAACCCTTGAAACTCATTTAGAATTCAATCTTGCATTGTGTGGGATTGGATCTTGTGAGTTTCAACCCCTCTTTTGAATGTAAAGTCTCTCCTAAGTGAAAACTGTCAATCCTAGTGGCCTCCTTTCTCTCTCCTTGGAGTGGGGGAACACCTAGGGTTCAATTTTCCGCTTTACATTTTGGTGAACCCAACGTGAACATCCTAATTCTAATTATTCATGGTTAGATCTGAAATTTTTTTGCTTCCTTAATTACATTTCCATGTTTGATCTTTTGCAAATTTTAGAGGTTAATTGCATAAAAACCCTAAATTTTCTTTTTAGTAATTGAGCTTGTGAAATGTTTAATTGTTAATGCTTGTTTCAGATCTACCCTTCTATTGCAAATTGTCAATTCATATTTGTGCTTTAATTCTGAAAATTAAGTGGTTAAGTGTCAAAACCCTAATTTTTAAAACCCTCTTGATTCAACCTTTGACTGATGATTTCACTGATCAAAACACCTCCAAATCGGCTGTAACTTTGGGTTCCGCAACAAAATCATAATATCTCTCATCCCTGAAAATTTTGAAAAAAGTTGCGAGGACCGTGTGCACCCCGAGCGCCATCGTCCCCGACGTTTTTTCTAAAATTTTAGGAGCTAGATCTTACTGTATTTTTCTGCTAAAATCCAGAATCTTGGCTGATTTCATCAATTCTAACCCTTTCAAAATTAAAGTCAAAGTTGGTCTAGTGATTGCTTGGATTAAGGCTTATAATCATTCAAAAATTGTTGAAATTGAAATTTTGTGTTAAAATTGTGTTTCTTACAGTCCTAAATCTGAAAAGTGTGTTGGCATTCATTCAAAATTTCAGTGCTTTATTCAAATTCTTGCAGTTTGTGACTTTTGAAATTAAGTGTTTAATTGCAACAACTTTGATTTCTGCTTTCAAAATTGAATTTTGCATGAAATTGAGTCAACTTTTAAATTTCAAAGCTTGCATTGCTTTCAGGATTCCCTCTAAAATCATAAAATTCAAAATTTCAGTTTCCCTCTCTTTTTCAAAATTCAAATTTTGCATTTTTCAACAATCTTGGTAGGATTCAATTTTGAGATTGTAACTTTAATTTGGCCTATCTACAGATCGTAAAATCACTCAATTTTTTCAGATTAGCTTTAAAATCATCATAACTTTCATCCCTAAAAATCTCGAAAAAAGTTGCGAGGACCGTGTGCACTCTGTTCGCCACGGTCCCCGACATTTTTTCTGAAACTTCAAGAGATTGTCATGATTGCATTTAACAGCTTAAATCTAGGAGATTGGCTGATTTTATTGAAATTTGCTACCTCTAAATTCGAAAATAAATTCAAAATTCAAGATCTCAATTTTCAAGATAACAATTAAAATTAAGTGCTACCCCCTTGGCCCTAATTTTCAATTGTGCCTACCTTTCTTGGAAGTTGTGCATGAGTTTTACAACAATAAGCCCTACTTACACTATTCCTGTTAGACGAAGCCTTAGAATTAAGTCTTTCCAAGGTTTAATTACCGAGGAGATGGAACCTAACTTGAATGGCCTTTTTAACGAGGACATGGGAAATTCCTCTAATCCTCTTAATGATTAAGAAGCTCTCCATGAGGTTTCTGTAGAACCACTTTCGAAATTGGATAACCAATTTGATGATTTTCAGCAATGGATGTCTCAAGAATACCCCGATACTCAAGCTCTTTCATTAATTGAGGGTCTAAAACATATGGTTCAAAGTGATAAGAATGGAATTGATATTTTACGTAGTATTGCACACATCGTGGATTCGAATGTGATGCCTATGAAGAGTTGTGCCGAAACTTTAGGTTATACACAACCTCCTACTCAAGTCAATCATTCTACCCCTTTGACAACTTCTATTGCTAGTATACCTACTTTTACATCAAACATAATGACTACTTCAATACAAAACATTCCACCTATGATCACCAGTCAAGGGGGCAATCCTTCTTCTTCAATCAACCCTCTTCCTTCATTCAATCTGACTTCCTCATTCATTCCTTCAATGAGTGTCCCTCTTACATCTCCACAAATGAACATGACGCAAGGAGGCAATTCATTTAACCATTCCATTCCTCCTTGTAGTGCTCCTTTTTTCCAATCATCTCCTATGACTAACCATCATAGTGTCCCGCCACCTTACTCTTAATCAATACCTTCTTTCAATAACATAATACCTCCATCACAATCTAACATGTCTAATATGAACTCTTCGACTGAAGCGACCATTAACAATCTTGCACAAACTGTCTCTTCTTTACAACAACAAATTGCCTCTATGAATCAATCTAAATTTAGTGTGCCCACATTTGATGTTGCGAGCCCACTTTCTCTTGACATTGTTTGAGCTATCCCCCCTAAGCATGTTTAAATCCCATAGTTGGAACTTTATAATGGTAAAGGTGATCCTCTAACACATGTTAAGACCTTTCAAACAATATGTACTGATTTTGCTCATGACCAAAGGTGGCTTGCAAAACTGTTTACTAGAACATTAAGAGATAAGGCTCTACAATGGTATTGCTCGTTGCCTTCCTATTCTATCACTTCTTTACAACAACTTGCAAATGCTTTTATTCAACAATTTCAAAACAATATAAGTCCTAAAGTTACTTTGATTGATTTAATGCATTGTAAACAAGGTGTTAAAGAAAAAGTGACTGATTTCATTGGTAGATATAAGCATTTGTGTGCTCAAATTTCTTTTCCAGTACCTGATAATGATATTCAAAGAATCTTTATTTCTAATTTACAAAAAGATATTAGAGAAAAACTTCTATTTTCTAAGTTTACTTCTTTCCAACAGTTGTGTGCAACTCTTCACAATTATCAACTGACTGTGAGTCAAATGGAACAAGCAAATCCTATGGGTCCGAGTGATAAGGGTGATAGTAGTCAACAACCATTTGGGAAGTTTAAACCGAACAGAGGGTTCATTAAGTTCAATGAAAACATCACCAACAACAATGTGAATGCAGCATCAGGTGTGCCTCCTATTTCTAAGTTTTTCAAGAAAGAAAGAAAGTTTACTCCTTTGAATGAATCATTGCATAGTATTATGAATAAGTTATTGGAACAAAATGTGCTTACCCTCCCTCCTATAAAGCAAATAGATCCTGCAAAGATTAATTCACCCTATTTTGATAACAAATCTTTTTGTCAATTTCATCGTCAACTGGGGCATGATACTGAAAAATGTTTTGCTTTAAAAGGTAAAATTCAAGATTTGATTGATAATAATACTATCTCTATTTCAGGTGTGAATGATAAAGGCAACACATATGTAGCTCTTCCTAACCAAAATCTTAAGATTTTTACTGATCCATTACCTTCTCATACCTCGAATGTGATTGAGACTAATGATTCCTCTTTCTCACCTGATGGTCTTATGTCTATGACTTCGAATGTGATTAACTTTGTGGAGCAACAGAAAATCCCTAAAGAACCTTCCATCACATTTGATTCCAGTGAAACTATCAGGGCACCTGATGGTCCTTTATATATAGTTGCAAAAGTCAAGAATACACCTTGCCGTGGAGTGCTTATTGATCCTTCTTGTATGGTTAATGTCATTACTGAAGAATTTCTTTTTACTTTGCAATTGAATCAAGTGATCTATGACAAAACAAATGTGGTTGTGAAATTATTTGATGCATTTTCTTCTCCTGCAATTGGTTCTATTACATTACCTATTGAGGTCCATAACAAATCCCTTGATGTGAGCTTTGCTATTATTCCATCATCCGAACAATTTCGTGTGAAGCTAGGCTATCCTTGGCTATCTTCCATGAAAGCTATTGCTTCTCCTATTCACAAGTGTTTGAAATTTCCCCATAATGGTGAAGTTGTTACTATCAATCATAGTCTCTTTAAACCAGCTGAAAGAACTTCTAGCGTTCCTATTGATTATTTTTGGCCTAAATAATTTCAATCTCTTCCACTGCGAAGTGATCATCTTTTCAAATCTTATCAAAAGTGGAAAAAAGATATGATCCTATCTCTAAGTGAACCCAGAACACCCAAACTTGATATTCCTATCATTCTTGAGAAGGAAGTTCTTCCTTTGAAAGATAAAACTAATGTCTTTCCTCAAGAAGATTCCCAACCCATCCCTATGGATGTGACTATGCCTATGTCTAATAAACTTTCTAAAGGTAGACCTATACCTCCTTGTCATGATGGAATTGGTCTCCTTCCTAAACCAGATATTCCTCCTTTATATGGAGCAGTTCCTCCTCCTTCCTCTTATAGAGAGAAGAGACCTTCCTCTTCTCCTATTATTCAACCTAAGAGACCACAACCTAAACACCCAAGTGATAAGGATGAGAACATTCCTCCTCCTCAATCTTCTCAACTTCCTACTAAGACTAGATGAAATCGTTCTACGCCTGAACGTCGACGAAAGCGTCGTCTTAGAGCTTGTGCAGCTGCTTCTCAAACTTTGCAATCCCCCAAAACACCTTCAGCTAGCATTATTCCATTTTCTCCTCAGCCGAAAATTGAGTCAAAATCTCCTAAACATAAGATGCATGATGGTTTTGATCCTGTGCGAGTTAAAGATCCTATTTTTATAAATCTTGATGATGATATAGATGAAAATGTTACTCCTCTTTCTTTTGATAGTGAATATGAATATGTTGATATTGATAACCATTTATCTAATGAATTTTCTAAAGCACTTATCCTAGCTCCTAGACAAGAACAACGTGGCTTGGAACATGAACATAGCCCTTGTTTGGATCTTGTGATAGCTCCATCTACTGTGTTGGATATTCCTCCTCTAGCGTGTTTCCTGCCTTCCCGAAATATTGATCAGCAAGATCGGGGGGTGGATGACATGCTAGACTAGTTCATTAGCATAGGAGACTCTCTCCTCCTCTCTTGATCTCTTTTGTTACTTCTTCTATGTGTTATTCCCATTCTTCTATTTGTTGTCCTTAGTGTTGTCTACTTGAGGACGATGCAAAGCATTGAGATCTCTTTTGGCCTCTCTCATGTTGACTCAAAAGACACCTGTGTTCCCTTCTTCAAGGTGACCTTCCTTGATTGGGGAATGAAGAAAAATTATGCATACATATATATGATATACATGAATTATCATACATCATACTGACCCCAAGGAAAGCGAAGTCACCTCATGCTTTGTGTTTTGTGTCTATTATCCTTGGGTATCTCACACTTGGGGGCTAAATCTTTGTGATAACATGCTCCTTTCCCTTCTCATTTCTTATGTGTATCACTACCTTAAAGCAATCACCCTCGATGAGGCGTGTACGATCGCTTTAACGTAGGGGGCATACACTCCGTTCATATCTCTCCAAGATACTTGAAAATTTCTTGGCGAACTTAGCTTTGCCTTGAAAATTTTTGGTATTTTTCTTGCATGACTCATAGTGAGGGAACCTTACTACTGACAGTCATGGTTCTCCCTCGTGATATTCCCTTTTACTTTGTCAATCAAAGTCGTAAGATCCTTAGTCCACTAGGGGCTTGGTGTATCTTGCCTCCTTGACGTGGTGAAAGTCTTTCAATGTTGTTTCCTTGTACTTTACCGGAAGTATGGGCGTACGCTTATACTCCTGCTAAAGTGGGGGCTAAATGTAGCATTGTAAAATTGTGACACTTGCAATTTTGACTGCATTTGGGTCTTCACGATGGCGGCGCAACGTTGAACCTGAATGGAAACCCCGAAACCTGTTTACGACATCAAAAATTGTGTCTTTCTACACCTTGGCCTGATCCTCCTTGCACCCTGTTGTCCCGGGAGGTGGGACCATGGCACCCAGCGCCCTGGTCCCTGGCCCTATTTTGGGCCCGGTCTCTTGTTGGGCATCGGGTCTTCAAGTTTGCAATTTGGAAAATAATGCTCCTAGGTCAGCCTAGGGTCGGAAAAATCAGTCTCTTAACCCTAATTGACAAGTATATAAACTACATTTCCCCTCCCAGAAGAGGGCAAAAAATATAGGTGTGCAAGAGGCAGAAGCGATAGGCAAATATTCAAACATTTAAACATTCAAGCATTCAAGCATTCCTTCAAGCAATTGAGCATTCTAAGTCTCCATTCAAGGCTAAGTGTTGCATTCAAGACAAGGATTCAACCATTGAAGAGGAGATCACCTACAACCTACAACATACAACATACAACATCATTACACCTTCGCATGTAAGAATACAAACATTCTTACAACAAGGTATCAGTACTTGATTACATTACAAACACTTACATTTACAGCATTCTCATTTCTTGGTTAATTCCAAAACCGGGGTTTGACCTGAAGGCAAACCCCTAATCCCTAACCCCCCAATTGTCCTCTCTTTTCTGTGTGTAGGTTGCAGGTACGCGGCTGTAATTGAAGATCTGGAATCCTTTTGCAAAGACGAACAGATCCCCCTTCGTTTCGCGGATTTTTTGGAGGACCATGTGCACTCCGGGTGCCATCGTCCCGTCAACTTTCGCTCAAACTCGCAGGACAGCATCGTCTCGACATTTTACTGCTAATATCAGGTCCGTAGCTTCATCCCGTGTCCCTATCTCCATCTACAAGCGAATCTTTCTTACTTTTACATACACTCCTAGTTCAATCCTTCTATCTACATTCTTTACAAAAGAGGGTATCCTTGTTGTCTCAACCCTTGAAACTCATTTAGAATTCAATCTTGCATTGTGTGGGATTGGATCTTGTGAGTTTCAACCCCTCTTTTGAATGTAAAGTCTCTCCTAAGTGAAAACCGTCAATCCTAGTGACCTCCTTTCTCTCTCCTTGGAGTGGGGGAACACCTAGGGTTTGATTTTCCGCTTTACACCATTGCTCTTTGAAGAGTAGCTCCAGCATTTTTTAAACCAAAAGGCATCCTTACATATACATACGTCCCCCAAGGGGTGGTAAAAGCAGTCTTGAACTGTTCAGACTCTTTTACTAACACCTAATTATATCCTGAGAACCCATCTATCATGGACAATTGGCCATAGCCAGTTACTCTTTGCAACATTGTCTCCATATTGGGGAAAGAAAAGTTGTCTTTCAAAGAAGCAACATTCAAATTCCTGAAATCAACATAGAGCCTTATGTCCCCATTCTTCTTTCTAACTAGGACTAAATTAGACACCCATGATGAATGTCTTATAGGCTTAATGATCCCCCCTTCCCTCAACTTGGTTAACTCGTGTTGCATTTTGATTTCTAAAAGGGGGTTGATAGGTCTTTGCTTCTGTCAAAAAGGCTTAGCATCTGGAAGCAAAGGGACTTCATGCTGAAATAGATCTTGTCTATATGCCTTCAGGTCTTCATAAGACCAAGCAAAAACATTTTATACTTCCTTTATAAATTAATAAGGTTAGCTTTAATGTGAGGAGACAAGTTCCTCCCAATATATACCAACTTAGGGGATGATTTTGTCCCTAAGTTCACTTCCTCCAGTTCGTCTAACTTGGTGGTTGACTGTTGATGCAAATGACTGTCACTGTGACTGAACATACCTTCCAATTCTACTAATCCTTTGGGGATTTCGCTGGTTTCCAACTGGACCATGTCATTTCCAAACATTGTTTCTCTATCTTCCACCACTTCTACTAATGCATTGCAATCAATTTTCTGTCCATCATAGTCATCAATGCATTGTATGAATCTAAGAATATCTTCATCATCCGCAAACACTTGCCAATTATATATATTATCAGGAATAGCAGGCCTATCTTTTATCTCAACTGTAGATACACTGGTTAATGTTAATTCATCATTTTTTAATGCAACATTAGCTAATAAATCAGCCATGATGTTCTTTGATCTTTCTATCCAGTTAATAGAAAATGCACAAAAATGCTCAATCACATCCCAAACAACATGTTTATATCTTTTCAAATGATCATTTTTGGATGCATACTTAGACCTTACCTGAGAAACAACTAACTCTGAGTCCCCCAATACTCTTAACAACTGAATTCCATGGCCTTTAGCAACTTCAAGCCCCAATAAAAAGGCTTCATATTCAGCAGTGTTATTTGTACACTGGAAAGCTAACAAAAAAGAGTATTTGAAAGTCATACCTGATGGGGACACAAAAATAACTCTTGCTCCGGATCCTTCCTTAGAGAAAGCTCCATTAAAGTACATATACCATAAACCTTGCTGCTAAGATTCCAATTCACCAATAATATGATCATTATTTTTCAACTGAGGTAGAATTGGTTATACTCTGAAGTTATCAAGATCCACATCAATCATACAATTCAGCATATTAGGGTCTATCTTCTCAATTACCCTAGGAGCACGTGGTTCTCTATATAGTTTAACATGGCTTCCATTTACTGGGATTGTAGCATATGAAAGATCTAACTGAACATTTCCCCCCACTGCTGCAGCTCATTGTCTAGATAATAGCATGCCATAATGAGGCTTTGTATCAGTTACTATGACATCCATCTTATATGTTGCTTCAGGAAATGCTGCTATCTTTACCTCCACATCCTTCATTGTACCTATCACAGGTACTTCTCTATTATCCATAGCATAGCACTTCCCATAAATAGTACTTACTGATAATCCCAACTCCTTCATGACACCAAATGGCATCACATTTGCAGAAGCACTAGAGTCTATCATACAGTTCTTAATTAATCTGTTATTCACTAACAAAGTTACATAGAAAGGATCAACCTATGAAGGTTCTTGTGTAATAGTTGTTCCGACATATACTTCTAGGGTTTGTAGCTCATGATCCTTTTCATCCTTCATCATACCTGTAGGCAAAGCTGCACTGTTATCTGATATATTAGAAAATAAAGAGAGAGCAGCCTCTCTATGTTCCTTTATTTTCAACAATTCTACCAATGGGACTGTAACCTTCATTTGGGTCAAAGGCTGAGTCTTATCAAAAGTAGAACTGTTAATTGGCTCAGTATTAATTTTGGCCTTTTGTGCTTTAGGCTGACTTGCCCTTTTAGCTGTAGCAGACCCTTGTAAATCACTAGTAGTATTATTATCTGCACTCTTGGCTACATCTTTGGATTGGTCACTTTTTGCATGACCATCTTGAGGCAGGGTGCTATTACTTGCTATCTTTTTCTGAGTTACTTCTTTCATAAAGAAGGAGCCAGGTTCACCCTGATCTCCATCCCTTTTACTACTTCTCAGATTGTAGTTGTGCTTGGCTTTGGCTATGGCAGCCTTGGTAAGATTTTTTACCTCTTCATCACTGGGTCTTCCGAGATGAACTTCTTCATCTTCAATGGTTACCACATTTAAAGTGGGATACCAATCAAGTTTTAGCTGCCCTTGACAACATTTATTATAATTTAGCACATCACACTCGCTAGATTCACTTTGTGAAGACTCATTATCACTTTCAACAACAGTGTTAAACATGTTGATATCAGGCTCACCCTCCTTTCTCATGGATTCTTCAAGAGCTTAAGATACAACACACTGATGAGGAGAATGTGGCCCATCACAAGCCATACACCAAGGAGTATTTTCCATATTGTGTACATTTCCTCCTTTCAAAGGATCTGGGGTAACCTGGTTCCAAGTGTTCTTTAACTTATCATTTTGAGGTTTGTCATCCTTCCAAGTAGTGTTGTACGACATATCATGTAATCTGGGAGGCCTATCTTGCCAATTATAATGAGGTTTATCATTCTTACTTACCTTACCAGTAAGATCTTTCATAGCAGTCATTAACTTTTCTATTTTGTCTTCCTCCTTGGCAACTTTATTAGGTTGTTGTTTTGATTCTTGCCACAGCCTTTCATCAGTCCTCCTTCCCACCTTTCCAGATGCTTTCCTATTACTTTCCACATTGATGGCAATTGTAAAAGCATCTCTCAGGCCATGTGGGTTTTTATCCCTCAAAATGTAAGTCATTTTAGAATCAAAAGCATTATAATAAGTGTTCAAACACATGTTATCATCTAGTCTCATCACCTGGTAAAGCCTATGCATTGCTTTTTGAAATATTGCATTGAAATATATGACATTTTCATTATCAGACTTCCTAATGTTATTGAACTCATTGAGCATAAAGCTCACATTTGTTTTATCACCATATTTCTCTTGGAAGCAATTCTTAAAGTCCTCCCAAGAACCAATGCTATTTACAGGCAGACCTTTGTACCAATCCCTTGCATCATCCACCAAGGACTATACAAATAATTTCATGATGACATCTTCATCTATAATCTCATAGTCATTTATCAGGTCACCAAAAGATTTTAGGTGCTCTTCTGCACTTATAGCATTATTGCCAGCAAATTTGTGAAGCCTATCCCTTAATTCAGTAGGAATATGGTTAGGATAACTCCAAATTAATGGGTCTTCTCTAAAACTAGTTACCAGTAGGGTTATTACCCATATTAATTCTCATATTAAGACCATGAGTTGGAGGAACTTGGTTACTTTGATTGGTAATAGGGACTTGACTAACTGGAACAATACTCACAGGTAGGGTTGACTAAATTTTAACCGGAGAGAATGAGGCATGCTAAGGTAAAAGATTATTTGGGTATGTTGAAGGAAAGATTATGGGAGGAGCCTTTAGATAATTAATTTTTCTTTTAACCTCTTGATTGGCTGCTTCTAATTCAGCTTTCTCCAATTCCCTTTGCAAATCTTCCTTCTCTTTCCTCGTCCTGTCTATCACTCTCTCATGTGCAGACAACTGGTGAGAGATTTATGCTGTATTCTTAGACCCAAACCCATTTTCCATGCACTACTATTTTCCGTTGTCAACATTATTTCTAGCAGGTTGTGGGTCACTAAGGACCTCCCTACTAGGTTGCACAACAAATTTGTGTGCAGGGTTAATCTTGGCAGTCAAATATGACTGGGCCTTCATCCTCACTCTTAGTTTTCTCTTGGGTGAACAATTCAAAATCAGCAATCTGTCTTAAAAGCCTATCTCTCTCAATCAATTTAGCTTTAACTTCCTTTTCTTTATTTGCTTCCTTTTGTGCTCTTAGGGAGATCAAGTGATGAACTCTTCTATTGAGAGCCTCAATTTCTTGGGATACCTTATCTTCATCAAGGAACATCTCTTTAGAATCTGACACATTGAATTGATCGATATCAATCAAACTAATATTTCCATCTACAGTTCTTGGTACAGAATCCATCTTAACATTAGAACTATTCTTATCCTTCCTAGATATACTAGCATGAGAGATCCTCTGATTCAAAACTTGGACATCCTCATTATTACCAAACAAGCCAGAATGGAAACCCAAAATGTCTTGCTCAGATTCACGGGAAGAAGAATTTGAATTTGCATATATGGATCTATCAGATGACTTACCCATATGAATGCTTTTTCATATCCTGGCAGCACTAGATGGCTCCTGTGCAACTGATCTTTTCTAGCCTCTTCGTGCCTGCTCAGGTAATCCTTATTGCAACATCTCTTGAGGATTTTTCCTCATGAATGATTTGGTGTTCTTTCCTCTCTACATTATACATGTTTTCCTTAAAATGAATTATGCTTATTCAAGAGCACTAGTTATTTTATGTCAGAGTCACCACCCAAAGTTATGGGAACGTAAGAAAACAAGCTTGACAAATCACTTGCAGAAGACTATAGAACAAGAAGATCTTCAGAGAGAAAAATAAAAAAGATCAGGGATGAAACGGCCTGCTACAAGGACCAAACACACACAAATTCGACCAAACTTCCAGGCAATATAAGCACTAGATCTGCAATATAGATTCACACTATGACTCTCCCCAGCAAAGTCACCACTTTTGTTGTTCTCAAATTCTGATTTCTCCAATCCCCTTTGTAAGAAAATTTTAAACCTCTATTGCATATGGAGAGGACAAAAAGAAAATAGAATTCCATAAAAACATATAACAAGGTTTCTACAAAACCTTCTACACTTTAAGCTTATCCAAAGCTCAGCTGGGTATACCTATTGTGAATACTTTCACAATTTTAATATGAGATCCACAGCAAACCATTGCTAAAAACCTATGAACCTCATCACCTCAATAATACTGAAACATTAAAATAAAACATGTGTTCATTTTCAGTCTTGACTACAAGAAAGATCGAAAAAACTCCACAACTGATATCAGTGCCTTATCTAGGCTACAGAGTCACCCAATTTAAACAAGAGTTCCAAATCTGGACATTCTCATACATCTCATCACTTTGGCTTTCATTAACCTAATATATGCCTGACATATACATAAGTTCTTTCCCTTTAAGCTAAAACCATTTATCAAATTCAAACCAGCAAACAATTGATTTACTAATAGAGATATTTCACGTATATTTAATTCCTCTCCTGGAGAGAAAAGCCTGAAACATGTCAGTAAGACTGCCTTGCAATCCCTATTCAATCAAATAACCCTAAATTATCCAAAAGAAACCACTAAATCAATGAATGCACACAAGAAGACAACGAAGATTTAGGCTCAGAAAGCTTTGATCTGTATATTAATATTCATTTTTTGAAAATCCTACATAGCTCAAGGTGATTTCTGAAAGAACCAAAAAAACTCAGATATATTTTAGCAGAGTTTCTTTACAAATTCTTGTGATGATCTTTTCCTAAAGTCCTGGTATCCATTTATAATGATATGGATGCAAACAAGCTTCAGACTTCACTAGGAAAAGTTTGCTACAACCATGATTCCCGCTGAAAAGAAATTACAATCATTTCATTCCTAGTGGCTTTGAAGTTTGTTATTCCGATGCAGCATCTTCTAACTGTTCTTGAACCTCTGCTTCTTGCACTACATACTTGTTTTTCCATTCTTGGAACACGTCATCACCAGGCCAGGAGAAGTTAACAATTTTCTTCTTTAGTTTATTCAACCTTTTCCATGTGTTTCGTAATTGCTTAACCTTTGTCTCCAAAAAACCATAATGTGACTTCATTTTCTCAATTTCTTCAATTGTCCGAATAAATAAAAATGTGTCATCTATATTGATGACTTCATTTATTCATTGAGACAACTTATATCCTAGCTCATGAAGCCACACCTTTTCATCTTTCAACTGACTTGAACTAACAAAACCCCCAGGAAACGGTTCAAACTTATGGTTAGCATGTTCTTTTCTACACAAGTTGGCCTTTCTCTCTACATCGGCTCTTCCTTCTGCTATACTGTTCATGCCTTTCACTAACTCACAAGTGGATTTAATATTTACATTAGCCTCTGCCTCTTCATAAGATGAACACATAAGTTCCAAATCCACCTCTCTAGGAATCCACTTATTCAAAATTGGCTCCAGAGTAGCCTTGTCTTCTTTCAGATCAATCAACATGTTCAAAATTCTTTTCATATAAATGTACACAATAGAAGCTCCTACCGTGTCAGCAAACTTCAAGATTGTGCCTCTGACCTTTTCCTCATACTTACTTGCAAACAGGGCCTGAGCCTGCTTCAACTTTTCCACTTCATCTTGTATGGTCTCAGTTGATTGAAAACCATAAGTCATAGGAGAAGGGGGAAATTCAATGATTGGACTGGTGGATGGAGATTTTGCTGGAGAGGAGGCAATCATTAAAGTAGAAGATTCACCTTTCTGGTATTGCCATGCTAATTGATTCTTCAACTTGGCAATGATGCTATCCCTGTGGGCTATCTCCCCTTTTGCCTCATTATAAGCCTTTAGAATTGTCTCTAGTTTTACCTAGAGATCATCTTTTCCCTTGGCTTCCTTCTCGGCTAATGCCACACTAAATTTTGTTGATTCCAAAACTATGCTGGCAGTTTCTACTACCCCTGTGTCTTGCACTCTTTTCACAATCATACCTCCAAGGTAGACGGATCCTGAAGTGTCCTTCCTCTTTCTGCTCTCATCCCTCCTTAGAGACCACATGACCAAAGCAGCATGGTCCTTGCTAAATGCCACTCCTTCCAAGGGCTTTGTTTCTTTCCTTACTACTTCAAGCACTAGTGCATCTACTATATCCCACTCAGGGAGAATTAGGACACCAGCTTTTGCTACCATTTCTCTCCCCCGCTCAGGAGTAATGGTTTTGAATTCTATCATCATTTGTTGTTTTACTTCTCCCTCCACTGCAGATGCATCTTTGTGGGGCTGTTCACTTTTCCTCTTTTCACATTTGGCTTTGAATTTTTCTATATTTTGCTTCCAAACAAATTGCATGAAAGATCCTGTTGTAACAAAATTATTATCAGCCAGGAATTCTTCACTGGCCTATTTGATGATAGGGTCTAACTCTTTTCCTTTAAACTCCTTTGCAGTCAAATCCATTTAAGCACTTGGTGGCTCTTCAGGCATCCCTTCTTGTACTTCTTCATAAGTACAGGCAATCTGCCCAAGACTTCCTAACTGCAATAATTGCTCAGCCACTGCATGTTCATCTCCTACATGGATTGGGGATTGGGATGGAGAGTATAAAGGCTCACCTGTTTGCACCTCTTTTCCCACCCTTTGCCTTTTAGGGGAATCTTGGATTTCAAATACATCTTCTATTGCTCTTTTCCCCTTTGAAGTAGAAGGTTCAACCCTGACTGGCACTAGCACACTGTTTTTTGGCCTCTTGTGCATCACATATTCACCTGGAGGGATGGCCTTAGCAAAGGAAGGCCTGGCTAGAACCAACTTATCCTTTTCAGGATCATTTTTCAATATAACTTCCCTTTTCTCCTTTAAGGCCTGCATTAAATTTTCAAAATAAAGTATTAAGAATTTAGCCTTTTTCTCAAAGGGAGTAAAACTAGACAAAGGGTCATAACCAATATCAAATTGGTGGATAAAATCAAGAGCCCTTTTATATGTTATCCATTTTTCCTTTCTCAATTCCTGTTCATCTAGGTTGAATTCATTTCCAATCAAATCCTCAGGAAAACGTAACTGGTGTGGTTTGCCTTTACATACAGCTCTTTTCTTGAACATACCATTAAAGAAGTCTTCAGGGTCAGCAAACCTTGACACTTCAGTAGACAACCTATATGGCTGAAAGAAATCATCAAAATGTTTCCAACCACCCCTGGTGATTACAAATTGATGTGCAATGGTGACAGTTGGGAAAATTGTCCCTTTCCCCCTATTTGTTAATTATGCTTCTTGCAAACTTCTGATTTGCCTCAGGACCTCTGCAATTCCTATCTTCAATGAAACTTGATAGGGGAATAAATATGTAGTTCCTCTAAAACCACAAACTTTTTTACACAATAGAGACAGGGTACAAGTATATTTTGCCCCAATTATGCACAATCTTACTATCTTGAGCAAATTCCTTAGGCCTAAGGAACTCTAAGAGAGCTTTAGGGATCCTAGGGTTTTGTAGGCATAAGAGGATCCTAAGTCTAGACGTAAAACATCTATCAAACTTCAAGTAACTCGCATCCTCTCTATCCCAAGACAAAATTGTGCTCCACAATTGAACATGCATCTCCTTATCATCCTTTTCCTTAATCATGTCCATATCATTAGCAAAATAATCCGCACCTTTGAATAAAAACATGTAAATAAGAAGAGAATACCATCCAAAAGGTCTGTCTACCTTAGCATTTTTTATCCCCATCTACCCTTCATGAATGGCATCAATGAGATAAGGTGCAAAGTCAAAAGTTACTACCAGAGATGGGTTCAAAATATGTGCTAACATGAGCACATAGTGGGTTGGCATGGTTGTTTCAGCATCTTCCCCAAAAATATGACATAGGGACCAATACATCCCTTTAGCCCTCAAAGTAAATAGATTTAGAGAGAAGGGTTCCGTGGTGCTAGGGCCTACAACAGTCAGTCCTCCTATTTTGACAAAAAAAACCTTCAAAGGGCCACTCGTGAGGTGATCTCTCTACACATTATAGACCTATGCAAGTGTTTCAAAATTGATGGGCTCTAAATAATTCAACACCTCACTGAGTCTGAACACTTTCTTGAACTCATCATCATTTATTTCAATTAATGACCCCCCATTTACATTTCTCACACATCTAGCAACAAGGTCATAGTTATTTGCAATCTGGGTCAATAGGTCTACATCCATGAAAACCCCAGGGACTATGAGCTTTCCAACATCTAACTCCCATATACTATTCATTAGAGAAGAGGAATTTCTCTGGCCAAATCCTAATTTGAAGAGTCCCAGACCTGATATCCCTATCTGTGAATCCCTTAACTAGTTCCCTTTGTCATACAAACCATCGCCAATTCTGAGGCGGGGAGCTTTGGGCACCAATTCTTTCATCTTATCTGCGACATTAGTAGACATAGTTAATTGTTCTAAAAAATCATCACAAATCACTCTCTCCTGATAATTCACCTTCCTTATGAAATCTCTTTGAGGTGCCATCTTTGAATTACAACTATTTCAATTAAAACTTAAACAGACCTCTGATAATTCAAGCACCTAGTGATACCAATTCAAACTGTAACTGTCAAGCAGTATGCAGAAATTTACTTGTTTCCTGAAGAAATTCACTTTGTGCACCAGTTCCTCTGCAAGACTCTTTGAAATGATGCCAAAGTTTCAGCTGATGTAAAGCTTATTACGGCAACTGAGAATTGAATAGAAATATTAAGCCACATGCTTCAACAATCAATTCACAATTGAATTCGAAATATGGCTCCAACGGACCACAAATAATTTTCTAAGTGTCTTGCCTTTTCGTTGTTTCGCGAAAGATAAAAACCTCGCATCTTTTCATCGTGAAACAATGATGTCCATCGGATCCTGAAAAACATGCATGTTCTTTACCTTACTTGTGTCATCCTGCTTAGAAATGGGCCTTGCCTTCCTTTCGCTATTTCGTGAAGCATAAAAACCTCGCATCTTTTCTATGCGAAACAACGTTGACCGTTGGATCTTCTATCATCCGCTCGACTATTATTATCCATGGTGACCCCTAGTCTTTTTAACTAACCGCATGAAACCATCATCGCTAGTGGTTTTCGTTGTTTCGCAAAGGTTAATCACCTTGCATCTTCACCATGTGAAATAGCGCGCATCGTTGGATCAATTTTGAAATGCGCAACTTTTAACTCCTTTAACCTTCAAAGTGGGCCCCCTACACAGAATCCACTTGTCCTACCAATTTCCAGTAAATAGCCCCCACGTGTTGGTCATTCATTCGCTCAAGAACTCTGTCGATCTCCACATCTGAACCACCACGTGTCTTATCTAGCCGTGGATTTCATCAATATTGCCACTTAATCAAACGGTCCCCCCATGATCCATTTGGAGCCATGTGTCCTACTAATAGATCACCTTTTTCATTAGCCAGACATCCAGATGTATTGCCACCTCATCCGCCGCGTAACCGCCAGCTCCTTTTCATTGTTTCGCGAAGAGTAAACTTCATGTTGCTTCAGGGTGCGAAACAACGTGCACTGTTGGATCTTCTCAGAGATGCATTTCTTTTATCCTGCAAGCCACCCTTTCACTGGGCCCACTGCCCTTTCGCTACTTCATGAAAGGTAAACTTCGCACATCTTTTCCATGAGAAATAGTGCCAACTGTTGGATCATGAACAAGATGCATGATCCTTAACTCATTCTTTAGCTTACCTGTTGGGTCCACCAATCTTTCGCTACTTCACGAAGGATAAACCTGGCCCATCTTTTCATTGTAAAACAACGCGGATCGTTAGATCTACCAGAAGATATTTGTCCTTTAGCCTTCCATGCGACCACTTTACCCAGGCCTGCCACCTTTTCACCACTTCGCAAAAGGTAAATTTCACACATCTTCCCTTTGCGAGATCACACACACTATTGGATCAATTAGAACTTGCACAATCTTTACAAATCCCGACAAAGAAATAAAAACTTAGGAGAAGGCAAAAAATTAAAACATTATCAAAGACCCGCCTAAGGCAAAACTAAAAGGGGGAACCTCTCCTCACGATGAACTGGGCCTTCCACTTAAGTGGAAAAAGTAACAAGGAAATAAAACACAGGGATCTTAAGATAGAAAAGGGTAAATTGCAAAAACCTTAAACCCTTAGACCAATAACCCTCAGAGGCAAAAATGAAGCAACTGAGCACAATTGCAGACTTTAGCGGGTTAGAGAACAAAATCACCCAATAGTCAAAATAGTGATAACAACCTCGACATTCTTACTACCAATGGGGGAGATGATGGTCACCCTAGAGGATGTATACCACATTTTGCACCTACCCATCAGAGGAGAGAATGTCAGATATCGATCCAACTGCACAGTGGAGGATTACATGAGAGAGAAAACATGTGCTATGAGGAGAGTGATACGTAGTGAGATGAGGGGTCGCATTATGATCAAATGGCTCCTACACCCTATAGCTGAAGTTCCATTGGTGAGGCGACTCATGATTGCGACCCTTGCATTAGTTGTGTGCCCCAATGGGCATGGCATGCATATGCACAGAGGACTCATCTACACCATACGAGCTACGGAGAGACACAGGAGAGTATGCTCTTGGGGTTGGAGCATGCTTGCGCATCTCTATCATGACCTTGGAGAGTATGTATTCAGACACAAATGCAACCTTATGACATGCATACTACTACAGGTGTGGATGATCGAGCATATCACATGCACTAGACCTGGTGGAGCCCCTATAGAGCTGGCCTAGAGCAACCTAGGGTATATGTTTATCCTCTCACCCATGAGTGGTGATTCGGCGATCTCCTGTATTAGAGATTGAGCATGGATAGATTGATAGTGGGTGAGATCATATGGAGACCCTACCTCAAGATGTCCATGTGGGCAGGGCTACACAGAAAAATGTTCAGTATGCGGAGGAACTATCTACTAGAGGGATGGTATAGCCACATAGTCGTTCCTTTCTACTTTGACCGAGTTTGGTGGCAATTTGGGTTCGAGCAGTGTGTTCCTACTGATGTGCCTATATCCATTTGACACTCATGAGTGATGCTGAGGCTAGGAGCCATTCCTAGGCCTACGAGTGATGAGATCGACATCACAGATTTAGATGGGTCAGATCAGGACATAGCGACAGATTATAGAGATGACTCAGGTGATCGATGATACATTGCATGGTGGAGGAGGACATACCCTGAAGCCATCTTCCTAGTAGACTTCCCTAGAGGGGACCCTAGACAATGGAGACAGTTAGATGACGGAGAGGGATCTGATGCATCCGAGGAGGATTCAGATGATCAGGGTGATGACACAGAGGAGCAGAAGGCAGGTGAAGATGAAGGCGATCCTGATACCAAAGAGGGAGATGATGACAAAAATGAGGACGAGGATGAGGATGAGGATGAGGATGCGGAGGATGAGGATGAGAGGAGGAGGATGAGTCAAGTGCATTTCATCACTCCATAGAGGATACCGGAGCCATAGATACACCGAGTCTCCCACGATAGGCAGAGAGGGGTCCCATAAGGGGTCCTAATCCTAATCCTCATTAGCCTATACTGACTATACAGAGAAAGTACGAGCGGGGAGAGCCCAACGGATCCTAAGCTCAAGAAGTCATTGTCCCCGATCCTCACTGGCGAGAGGGAGATCTAGGTAATGTGCTATGTTATTGATTAACATATGCATTCTACCTACTTTAGATTTGATGATATAGAATGTTACTGATGAAAAATTTATCTCTATCTTGCAGCTAGCATCCATGAGTGGCATTCTCTGATTCATAATGCAGTGACATACCTTATTGTGACTGCACACGTACAGATACCACATAGACCCCAGAGGAGTGCAAGACGTCATGATAACCTTTTCTCCCCTATTCAAATGGAGGTGGAGGACCTACAAGACAGATTATGATGGAAAAAGTGTGATCTAGTAGTGGTGCAGACAGAGTTAGCCACATACTGAGGGATCATGATGGAGAGAGATCGAAGGAGCTTCTCGCAGAGTCACTCGCAGTCTGTATCATGATACACCCCCATGGGGCCACCTGCATAGCCAGATCAGGAGGGGGCATCTAGTCACCATCCTCCTGCTACTAGTCCTAGGGATAGGAGATGATTTTGATGTACTTGTGTATATATGATGACACTCATGATTATGTTATTTGTAATGCTTTAAATAATGTATACATTGCTCAGATTAAAAGTAACATATTGAGTAATGAGCATGTATATCTGATTTAATTTCTATGTGATTGATTTCTCAATACTTCATGATTAAATTTATACATGTGTGATTCAATTAAATAACTAAGTATTTAATCAAGTGCTACTGTGATGATATAAAAGAAGAATGTATTAAGCATGAGAAATATACGACTAATGTGATTAAATTAACTCTAATTAAACACGACATGATATAATTCTACTCAACACATAAGAAATTGTATAATATGCTAACACATATGAAATGTAAATCCATTACAATTTACATAAAAACAATCCAAGACAAACAATACAGTAATGAAACATGCTTGTAAAGAATGAAGTAACGTAGAACAAACAATATAACATCATTTAATCTTACATACTTTAACGAAGATATGCTAACATATTACCCAATTTTGAAGAAAAAGATAACAGAAAGAAGACTAGAGAGAGAGAGAGAGAGAAATAGAACTAGGCATAGTATCTACGAAGGTGCATAGAATTTATGGGTTCCTTGAGAGGTGCACCTTCCACATCTGCTATCTTATAAGAACCTGATCCATAGACCTCCATGATGATGTATGGTCCAAACCAATTAGGACTGAACTTTCCTTTCTCATCAGGTAAGGCATTCACATTGTGCTAATTCTCATAAAGGACTAAGTACCCTACCGAGAAAGAATGTTGAATAACCTTATCATTGTAGCTTCGTTGAGGAGCATCTCTCAATTGAGGAAATTCTTTAACTATCTCATCATTATTTCTTTCCTTCCCAAAGTAAGATTCTGCATTTAAACAATAGGGAAAACTATGATTATGGTGATAATGAGGAAGGTTGTCATAAGCTCCCAAGAATTTAGCTAGGGAATCATCGGTAGAAAAAACATCCAAAGCAAAGACACAAGAAGGGTCAAAATCAATATATTCTGGATATTTTAGTGAAAGAGAAGCAGAAATGACATTAACACTAAGAGATGGTCTCTTAGAGGTTGTAGTACGCTTGAAAGGATCATAACCAAGCCCAAATGTCATATCACAAAAGTTGTTTTCCAAGGGAGCTTTAATCCCTTGCTCTTGAGCACCACATCCATTTCCATTATACCCATACCTAGCTAGGATGTGAAAACCAGGACCATAAAGGTTAGTCATTTCCAAAGGAGAAGGAGGATTTTCAAAAAGTGAAGTATCAAAATCCTCTAAACCAGAAACTAAGGGAGATGAAATTTGAGAAGCTGCCACAAAGTTATTACTCAATGGCCCAGACAAAGTAGATTACTTTTTAGGGTCTTCTTCTTTGTTCTTTTTGACCTTAGGTTCTCTAGGGGGAATTCTGTATTCCCCTATGAAAGTAGGATTGAAATTAAGGGATCCCCAATCATCTTCTGCAAGAATATGTTCAGGAGAGAAAGTAATCTCAATCGCAGAGTCAGGCTGAGAAGATTCTTTCTCAAGAACCTTAGGTCCACTTGAAGAAGCATCAAGGATAAATCCAAATATGAGAGATAGATTTGATGAACTATTCTCACTAATTGGAGTAGAAACTTTAGAGGAATTGTCTAATATAGTTGGGGAAGAATTGATTGAAGAGGATTTAGAACTTGATGTTTATAAACAAGCCTAAAATCTTGTGTCTCATAACAAGGTATATGTTATGCTGTTGTAAATGAATTTGATTTGCCTATACAATGTAGAGGGAACAAATTGCATGCTATGAATCCAACGTCTTCCTAGCAACAAGTTGTATGTCAACACTCTAGACATAACATGGATAGGAGTAGGTAAAGTAACAAGACCTACCTTAATAGGCAAGGTGATGATACCTAGTGAAGATTTGGCAACATTATCAAAGCCAGGGATAGTGAGAGAATCAGGCTTGATAGGAGATGTATCAACATTGATCTTATTCAACAGGTTAATGCTACAAACATTAAGGCCAAAACCATTATCCACTAATGTTCGTCTTATCGTGCTATCATTTATGATAATTGTTGAGCTTTTTAATTGCAATTGAGGTTTGAATACTAATTCACAACTTAGGGATTTTATCCACACTAAGAAACCCTTCATTAACTAGAAGCTACATTTAATTATCAACCCAGGGACGTGAACTTGAAATGAGACAACATTGTATATGCACTATGGAAGCCTTCTAAGCTATTGTATCAGTTGTGTATAGAATATAGACTCTGAATAATAAACTGAATTGAAAACATGACAATACTAGAAATCAAACTAACTACACAACAGTTGTTGCAGGAAGACTGGTTATTTGCAACAACAGTGGTTGTAGGATGACTGGTTATTTGCAATAGCAGTGGCTGCAGGATGACTGGTTATTTGCAACAACAGTGGCTACAGGATGACTGGTTATTTGCAACGGCAGTGGATGCAGGACAATTGTTCTAAAACTAGTGAAATCAAATATGTTGAAACAAAACCTATCATAACCAACTCACTAATTAAAGTAAAGCATAATGAATAAAAATCTAAACTATGATGAAATCACAGTTCCTCAAGTGGTCCTTGCTTGAGTTGCTTCAATCTGTCATTAGCATTCGATCTTCAATAGACAAGCTTCAATGCTCAAATAATCTTCTTATTGCAAATCAAATATTACATCAACATATATCAAACTTGTTGGTTGAACTTGGACACCATTAACAAGACTCAACACTAACTGGATACTCTCTCCACTATTCTTAACATTACTTTCAACACTACTTTCTCACAACTCAACAATATCTCAGATTTATGCTTGAGGCTTGAGAGTTGAAGTAATTACAAACTCAAAACCTTATTACAAATGTCATTTCTCCTATGACAACAAGGAGATGACTTATTCTACTCATGACTGATAATAAAGATTACACTAACAAGAGTTGAGAGAGTTATAATCCTCTTCGAACTCTACAACTATTAAATGAACTCATGGTTGAACATGTGTACAAAAATGTTATAATTATTTATGATTCATAGAATATTGTTTCAAAAATATTCTCCAATTTTTATTGACTTCAATAACTCCAAATACATGAACTCATGAAGAGGTGAAGAGTCCAAGTTGAATTCGAACTCAATCTTTAACCGCTGTCTGAAAATCTGCTAGTTTGTCTCAGTCAACTTCTGGTGAATTCTACTCATTAACTGTTGTGAATCAGCTCAAATGGTTTAAACCCATTTGATATATTCTTTTAATATTTCTAGATCATTATGAAAATCTTAATTTCGTTAAGAAATGAGTGAGATATGCTTGTTTTACTGAAACTGGTATTTTGACTTTTTCTGCACTTTCAGTCAACTACTACATCTGTCAATTGCCAACTTGTTCCTCCTTTCTTCTAGTTGTATGAATGACTCAAACCACTCAAAAACAAAATTTTAATCCTTCTTAATTAATTTACATTCAATAATAACCATTTATTATAATATTTTATCATCATTTAACATCAACTAGCTAGACACACATATGCATATCAAACATCATTAATCCTAGTTAATGCTTCACAAAACCAAGGTAATGTTTGGAAATTACTTGGAAGTAAATTATGAACATGAGGTAAAGTATCATAAAACATGAAATAATATGGTCAATTAATAGGCTCATCATTCCCCCCCAGCTGAAATCTTGCTTGTCCTCAAGCAAGGAGTAGACATTGGTTATGCATGAAATTTTGTGACTGTCATATCCTCTTCCTTGGCTCGTCTTTTATTCTCATTGTATTTTCTACTATTGAGGTCTGAAAATATTATGTTTCCCCCCAACTGAAAGGTCATTTATCCTCAAATGACAATTAATGGATGAGGGTGGCAAAATAAATAAGTTATGAAGCATGTAACCAAAAAAATGATAATTGACAAACACATTGTAATGCATAAATAGTTAATTAACCAAAAATGATAAATATTACAAATAAATGGAAATCATAAATGTAAGTACCTTGAGTGATTTGAACATCTGCAAATGTGGTGAAGATCTAAAAGTACAGGTCCCAAAATAGTTGAATGCACAGGTCCCTTTAACAGTGATGCATATTTGACATCAATAGTTGTTGTAGACTTCTTGAAAGATTGTGTGGGTTGACTATTTATTCACACCACAGCTACTGCAAGTAACTTAGAACATGAGTAGATCAACTAGACTACACCATTTGGATAGACATTTTTCATTCCATGAAGACCCAACTACCTAATGGAAACTTTTTTTTGACAATATATGTAGAGACTTTTGATCAAAATTGAAGACATGACTGACTCACAACCTTGAAAAATAAGTGACCTTGAAATATGACCAACAAACTAGTTGTAAACACCTCTAGAAGAGTCATTTAAACAAGGAGAATTTGGGGAAACAACTCCACTAGACAACACCTAACTAACTAAGCATGAACAAATGAAGAAAAAGACATCTAAGACATTGTGCAAGAGCACTTATTGAATGAAAAAACTATCTTAGCCTATCCTAACCTACACTAACCAACAAATAAGCCTCAATCAAATAAAACCATTCACTGATTCTATGAAATATCTGCCCTTTCTCAGCAACTTACAATGCTTCACATGCTTATGTGCAACCAAAAAGAGTTGCAATATCAATAGAAACTTAACAAACAGCTGCAATGACTTTTCAAAGACATTAACAAACTCTCTTACAACTTCAAATTGACCATGCATACTGTTGTTTTGAAGTGGATAAGAGAGATGAAATCATTCTCCTTCAGCTACAACTGAAAATTTAGCTTCATCTTGAACTACAACTTCATGCTTGGATGCAATAAGTTGTGATGCTTTGTTTGCCTCCTTCTTAGCTAGATGTCTAACGGTACATTCTCGTGAAAGCACAAATTTAGAATCCTCCTTGGTGGTTTTGTGTTGATGGGCTGCCTCTTTGTCCTCTTCTTGATTTGTAAACTCCATTTTGTGTGACTTATTTGATTGAAACATAGAAATTTATGCACTTTGCTCTTGTTGTTCATGATTTTTCTCTATAAAAGATACTTGTGTAGCATCCAAATTTAAGCAAAAATTCTATAAGTCATCCCAAAGCATGTCTTCATCATTATCTTCTTTACTTTTCAGCATTAGAGGACTGAATTTAGCTTTATGGCAGCTCTCTTCTTGAAGTAAGAGTTCTGATTTGATATCACGTTCAACAACCTTGTGTATGGTAACTTCTTTATTTTTTAAAACAAGGTTATCTTCCTTTACCTTCTCACAAACCAACACCTTTTTGTCAATAGATGAACAAAATTCCTCTATAATGTTAGAGAACATGTCTTCATTGATTTCCAAACTTGTTGCAAATGATATTGGCTCTTGGTTATTGTGCTTCATTGACTTCTAAAACAACTTAGTGACTCTCACATCTTGACTCATCCTCGGCAATGGCGCCAAAAATGTCGAGATTTTTAATTGCAATTGAGGTTGGAATACTAATTCACAACTTAAGGATTTTATCCACACTAAGCAACCCTTCATGAACTAGAAGCTACATTTAATTATCAACCCAAGGACGTGAACTTGAAATGAGACAACACTGTATATGCACTATGGAAGCCTTCTAAGCTATTGTATCAGTTGTGCATAGAATATAGACTGGGAATAATAAACTGAATTGAAAAACATGACAATGTTGGAAATAAAACTAACTACACAGCAGTGGTTGCAGGAAGATTGGTTATTTGCAATAGCAGTGGCTGCAGGATGACTGGTTATTTGCAACAACAGTGGCTGCAGGATGACTGGTTATTTACAACAGTAGTGTTTGTAGGATGATTGTTCTAAAACAAGTGAAATAAAATATGTTGAAAACAAAACCTATCATAACCAACTCACTAATTAAAGTAAAGCTTAATGAATAAAAATATAAACTATGATGAAATCACAGTTCCTCAAGTGACCCTTGCTTTAGTTGCTTCAATCTGTCATTAGCATTCCATCTTTAATAGACAAGATTCAATGCTCAAATAATCTTCTTATTGCAAATCAAATATTACATGGACATATATCAGACTTGTTGATTGAACTTGGACACCATTAACAAGACTCAACACTAACTGGATACTCTCTACACTATTCTTAACATTACTTTCAACACTACTTTCTCACAACTCAACAAAATCTCAGATTTATGCTTGAGGCATGAGAGTTGAAGTATTACAAACTCAACAACTTATAAAAAATTTCATTTCTCCTATGACAACAAGGAGATGACTTATTCTACTCATGACTGATAATAAAGATTAAACTAACAAGAGTTGAGAGAGTTCCAATCCTCTTCAAACTCTACAACCATTAAATGCACTCATGGTTGAACATGTGTACAAAAATGTTATAATTATTTATGATTCATAAAATATTGTTTCCACAATATTCTCCAATGTTTCTTGACTTCAATATCTCAAAATACACGAACTCATGAAGAGGTAGAAGAGTCCAAGTTGAATTAGAACTCAATCTTTAACTGCTGCCTGAAAATCTGCTAGTTTGTCTCAGTCAACTTCTAGTGAATTTTTCTCATTAACTATTGTGAATCAGCTCAAACTGTTTAAAACCATTTGAGATATTCTTTTAAGATTTCTTGATTATTTTGAAAATCTTAATTTAGTTAAGAAATGGGTGAGATATGTCAATTTTACTGAAACTGGTGTTTTGACTTTTTCTGCACTTTCAGTCAATTGCTACATTTGTTAATTGCCAACTTGTTTCTCCTTTCTTCTAGATGTATGAACGACTCAAACCACTCAAAAAAAACATGTTAATCCTTCTAAATTAATTTACATTAAATAATAACCATTTATTATAATATTTTGTCATTATTTAACATCAACTAGCTCGACACACATATGCATATCAAACATCATTAATCCTAGTTAATGCTTCACAAAACCAAGTTAATGTTTGGAAATTACTTGGAAGGAAATTATGAACATGAGGTAAAGTATCATAAAACATCAAATAATATGGTCAATTTATAGGCTCATCAATAACCACAATCATTAAGGGACCATATTGTTGTTGAATTTCACTAGAAGGCAACTCATCTTGTGTAAACACAATCTGAGCCTTAGGTGATGTAATAGAGTGAATCAAGGAAGCCATATTATTGGATGTCACTATGGGTGGGACATTCAATATTTTCAAGGCATCTTGTAGCATTCCATGATGACTCGAGGAAGTTTGAAGTAAATCCCAAAGGGATATCTTGACAGGAGTAGCTTTAAGTTGTTCGACAAGATCATATTCGTTACCAAGGGTTTGTGAAATATGAGGTGCTTGAGGAAGAATGAGTTGAGGATTAGGTAGAGGAGTCGGAACAACCAGAGGAGGGTTAGGTTTCCTATTGTTTCTTGTGTTGTAGGTATGGGCAACTGCATTATAACTCTCCTTAGTAAGTTGTCTAGCATAGCTTTAAGGACTCTTAGTGGGATTCCTTCCTTGAATTGTAATGATAGGCTTGTTTGGAGTACTAAAGGAATCATGACCATATCCACCTTGAACCATGAAAAGAGGTTGATTAGGAAGAGGTGAAGTGGAAGAAGGACAAGCACCTTGGACAAAAAAAAGTGGTTTACTATTTTCATTCACATTGATCATGTTGATTAACTTTTTAGATGTAATATTCTTGCTTGGAAGTTTAGGTAGAGACATAAAGTCATCAAAAGTACCATCCAATAAAGCATGGTCATAGTGATTGAAAGACTTATCTTTGGATTCAAAAGGAGACATAACATCATAGAGGGAATCATGGGAATCAACTATGTTGCTAGATCCAGTGGAGGAGTTGATAGGAATATACCCATGAGAGGGATCATTCAACTTATCTTTCTCATCCCCATGAAATGGTATAGTAACAAGGTTGATTAATTTCTGACAAAATGAGGGTTTAGAAGGCTTAGGGTTCAAAAACTCATATAGAGCTTCATCTAATTCATCCTTACTAAACTCATAATCAACAAAATTTCATACACCATCAAAAGCATGCACTTCTTGTAAATAGAAATCTGACATTTTGAAATGGAAATTACATGAAACTTAAACACACAATGCAAGGAAAATGAAAGAAACCTATCTCTTTTTTTCTTCTTTTTTTTTCTCTTTTTTGTTTTGTTTTGTTTTGAAAGCAAATGAAATAAACTAGATTTAGATCTAACAATGCAATGCAATGCAAATAAAATTGGATTCACGTTGGGTTCACCAAAGATGTGTAGGGGAAAAAGTGAGACTAAGTATGGAAACCCTAATCCCACTCTCATATACACTCATAGAATATGAAAGAGCCTAGGGAGGCAACACACGTTGGCTACTTCTAATGAGAAAGAGAGATTCGTGGATTACCTCTTAGGTTTTATATTCCTTTGTTGTAAATGGGAGAGATGAATGATGCAAAATGCAATCTAACCTAGAAAGCAAGTAAGCAAACAAATCCTAATCTGAGAATACAGATCAAAGAACAACTGATACACCACTGAAAAGTACAGATCAGAAGAAAAATCAGAGGTCCACCTGTGTCTAAAATCTGAGTAGAAATGTCTAGGACCAGGGTGCCACGCCACTGTCCTGATTCTGCAATTCTGGAGCTGCAACTGAGAAGAGAGATTTTGTGCTCTATGGATTGTTGTTTGCCAAGTCCTATTGATAGAGGGTAGGACAAAGGCACCACGCCCTTGTCCTTGATAGGTTTTCTGTACTTCTAACTTTTCTGAGTGATGTGGATGGTTGTTCCATATCTGTACCTGCTTCCAAATTCTTGTTTCCGCACTTGCAATCTAAAAAGGGAAGGTTTGGGGTGGCTATATAGGGTTTTGTCATAGTCAAACCCTCATGTTGGTGATTTCCACCTCCACGAATAGCCGATAATGTATTGAAAATGTGTGTTCAAGAACCTTGTGTATATGTGAGATCCTAAGAATGAAAGTAAACAAACTAGAGCAACCCTAAAGAGTAAACCCTAATTTCTTATAATTGACAAAGTAAATGCTCTAAATCCATAATGCAAAGTGATCTAAATCATGAATATGAATCAAAATGAAGCTTGTGCAAAGATCTAAAAACAACATGAAACCATACCCAACCCCAAGGGAGAGGTACAAGCCAATTGTCAATCGGTGATCTCCTATTGTTCTTCTATATCTTCAAAAGCCCCCAATTGATAAAATGATGCTTGATGAATGTTTAATGGATGAATGTTGAATGTTGTTGAAGACTTCAAAGATCTACTCTTTCACTTCAAAGAAGGCTCTTATGCACCAAAAACTTGCTCTTAGATTCTTAGAAGAAGACCCCTTCAAATGAAGAAAGAGAGCTCTTAAGTATGAAACCCTAGATCTTATTCCATGTTTAGGCCGACCTAGGATTTGAATTTCCCACTGATATTTTGGGGTTAAGCATTATCATATCATAGGATTTTTCTCCCAAAATTTTGGGAAAAAAGTTGCGGACCATGTGCATTCCTGTCACAGTTCGACCAACTTTTCACCGAACTTTCAGGGTCATTAGATATGATGATATTACAGCATATCCCAAAGTTACAGCTAATTTTGAGATGTTTTGATATGTGAAATCGAACCTAAATGGTCAAAATAAGATATAATTAGGGTTTATGATTAAATGATTCATTTGAGGAATAATATGAAAAGGGGCACACTTAGGGTGAAGGGCCCAACTTTGTAATGTGTAAAGTGATGAGACAAGACCTTAGATTTAATTAAATTAATTAATTAAATTCTTAAAGGGGAATGAGAAATGCAAGATTCAAGACACACTAAGGCGGGTGCTAACCTAAGTGTGAAATTGTACCTCCCTAGCAAGGGTGTACAATTTATGACACTACAATTACAGAAAAGGATAAAAAAATCGGCCTCTACCTTAGCAATTACAATGCAGGAATAGATGGAGGAAGGACTGAGGGAAAAATTAGATGAAAGCATTAAAAAAATTGATGATGAAAGAGTCAGTTCAGGACAATTATACAAAAGCGTGGAGTCTGGTGTTGCCAAAATAAAAAAATTACATAACCAATTGCAGCATGAGATGGAAAAAGAAAAAAAAAATGGAAGAGAAAGTAGAGGAAGAAAGAAAAAAATATGCACAAATGAAAGAAGAGCTGCAGAGTGCAAATAATAAAATTAAAACTTCGGAAGACAGATTGAAGGACAATATGAAAAATACAGTGAAGTATATAAAAGAAAACATTTGGGGGCAAATAATGTAGAGGAGTGACAAGTTGTGTGAATGGTTGGAATTGAATGAAAGTCTGAGAGTATTTTTTTGGAAGCTCAAAGAGCACATTGAGAAGAACAAAAATGTTTATTCAAAAGAGAATATTGCAAAACAGATTTTGCAAGAAGTCTAAAGGTAATAGTGACAACTATTTGGCATCCAAGGGAATTAAGAGCCTCATTGATGCCTCAATTAAGGCATCATCTATCATTCAGAAATGTTAGAAACTAAGGGAAGTACGGGAAATTTTGGATAAAGGTGGGAAAAAGATGTTGAAGCTGCAACAAAAGACAACCAATTTGTTAAATCTTGGTTTGCTGAAGAGTGTTGACACATCAAATAAATTCATTGGAAAATAAGATTTCAAAAAAAGGATGGAGGACAAAATGAAATCTGATTTAGACTTGCTTCCTAAGGACACAACTCCTCATAACTTTCTAAATTTCATCAAACCATTGACAACTTTGAATACAGTATTAGGTGAAATAGGGTGTCAAGTCACTCTTCCAAATATGGATTGTTGATGAGGTTGTAGTTGACTCACTATGCTTTAAAAAAAATTGAACTTCCATCAGACGAAGAGTGGAACACCCTACAAAAAATGGCACAAAGATCTCATGAATCATAGTATGTATTGCATAGTTTTTTGCATTTACTCTTAATTTCAAGGTTTTTTGCTTTTTTCTATTTAGAGTTTGGCATCACTTGAAATAAATCTATTTTATGAACAGGAAAAATGGATCACTCACTATAAGCACAACTTCAACCTTGTAAATTTGTATTCTCAAATTCTCTCAGGTTTTAACTTTTCTGCATTTTTGTATTTCTGATTTCTAGGTTTTGTGCACTGCTATTCTGTATATTTAATTTGTTATGGCTTGAATTAAGTTTTAAGTTTGAACTCTATTTTTTGAACAGGAGACATGTAGCACTTGCTAAATTACTAATCTGGTCTATGATGGTCATAGGTATCTTCAGGGTTGTAAAATTGTAGTGAGTTTATGATACTGATGGGACAATAGATTCAGTGCCTTGATAATTGATTTTGATGTTGAATATTCACATGTTGCAAACCGACCTAAAGCTATTATTGCTCCCTTGTTTCTATAAAAGGGAATTTAGGGTCATTCGCAAAGGGTTCTGAAATTTGGTATTGACTTTTGCATAGAGAATCACACAAAGTTGTGTATTGAACGAATTGTATCATATGGCTATATTTTGAAAGAATTAATTAAAACATGTCTAAATAAGCATCTCTCTATCAATAAATACATTACGCACTTTTATTCTTCTATTTTCTATTTAAAAATGGAAAGTTGAAAAATGCAATTGCAAATCAATATTAAATTTTAATTGCAAAAAGTTGACAGACACATAAAATATCGTCAAGTTATAAACCACAATGGTATGTTTTTATAATATGAATGATGAGATACAATATTAAGATTAATAAATACCTACGAACTGGTAGTCCTAAATCTCTTACAGTTTCCATTCCTCCTCATCAAAATCAGAGCTTCCTTGATTCTTTTTTGTATTTTCTTCACTCTGAGTTTGCATACCTCCATTGAACTGCATCTCAATGCTACCAGTAGGTCCAGTACATGAGTCAATTGTCCCACTGGTACTTTGGTTTGAAGTGTTACCCAAACCTCTTCTTTCACATTTGGACCTCCAGATTTTCAGTGCGCTATCGTAAGGAAAAGTGTGGACATCATACCTAGATGTATAGATCCTCAAAAAAAATTCCAAATTCTTGTCTAGTTTGTTTCTTAGCTTTGATTTTAGGAACCCCAAAGCAGTGAAAACTCTCTCATCCTCCACCGAACCTAATATCATGGTAAGACATAAATCAACAAGCTTGAAATATTCTGATATTGAATCACACAATAGTTCAGTCTTACCTAGATTTTTCAAAAGCCTTGTTACTAATCCCTCTTCGTGGGGGTTCTCCATTCTGTCATATTGTTCCCTCATAGTGTATGCAAAATGGGTTGATTGCTCTCTAAGAAGAGTTTCATTTAAAATTCCATTTATAGTTACTCCATTGAATTCTTTGGATTTGCAAAATTGATTTATCGAAGTCCATAGCTTAGTTCAAAAATTAGCTAGACTGTTGAAGTTCCAATATTGAGGAAACACAATAGAGATGGCTTCAATTAGTTTCTCAGGAGGGAATCTAGTTCTAATCTGTGAAGAAATTTCATAGGCAATTTTCTTCACAGAAGTAGTTACAGACTCAACACTCTTGCTAAAATCTTCCCTTGTAACTCTTTCTAGTTGCTTCTTGGGGCGCTTTCCTGGTTCCTTGGGCTCGACTGTGGCAAAGAAGTGTATTGGCATCTCAACTCCGCATACATTAGTACATAACTCCCCATTTGCATAGAGCTGTAAAAAGTTATCAAGATTTGTTCAAATCTGTGAGTGTCTGCCACTTAGCAAATTTTTCATCAGATAAGGTTGGTTGACATCGATAGAGATTATTGAGGATGAGGCATGTCATCTTACGCAACTTAGCATATTCTGCAATATACTTAGCTCTTTTCTTGGCTTTTTTCATAATATTCATCATTTCCTCTAGCATGGGGAGAAGAGTTGCTAAAGTTAAGAGTGTCTCTATATTACTTAACCTCTAAAGCGGGTCATTAAATTTTGGTTGCTCTAATTCGTCGCGATTTCTATGAAATAGTCCAATCAAGGATGGATATTTTGAAAAAACTCGATGCATTAGACCATCCAAAGACATCCATCTGGTATCATTATCCTTAAGAAGCTTGTTCCCATTGGTTATTCCATCAGCAAAGTGTTGAAATTCCATAAATCATTTGGGACTTTGACAAAAGTGTGAGTAGAGCTCTCTGATTAAATGTTCAATTCTTTTTACTAGAGCATACTTACTCACAATTCCAAAATCTAGATTCATTCTATGGGCCATGTAGTGAATGCCAGTAATATAGGGTTCACAAGAAGTTTCCATCTTTGCACAAAGACCGTTCCTATGGCCTTGCATTACTGAAGCTCCATCCGCTCCAACACACACCAACTTCTTGGCAATCGTCATGTCATCCATACCTCCATATTCAATTAAACAACTCTTTACTAGTTGAAATAAATTTTTCGTTGTTGCACTATCCTTCATTTTAGCAATAGATAGTAGATGAGGTTGGCGGGCATGATTTTGTACAGTATAAACATGTATGCATACCAACGAAGTATTATCTACTCTCGTAACTTCATCTAAAGACAATGCAATAAAGTTTGACTCTCTTATTTTTTCCTTTACATCTTCTTTTTCAACCTCAACAAGACAACTTGCCCATTCCCATCCACTATTTACTGACCAGTGACTATTAGGATAGTTAGGAACTTTCAAAAAGTGTAATTGTAACGTCATAAATTGTACGCACTTGCTAAAGCAGTACAATTTCACACCTAGTTTAGCACCCGCCTTGGCGCAGTTGCATTTTGCATTTCATTTCCCCTTTAGCACTTAATTAATCAAATTAATTAGGTCTAAAGGTTCTATTTCATCATCTTCCACATCATAAAGTTGGGCCCTTTTATTAAAGTGTGCCCCTTTCATCTTATTCCTCCAATACATCACTTAATCAAAAACCCTAATTAGGCCTTATTCTGAGCTTGGGGGCTTAATTTCGGGGGTCAAAACATCTCGAAATCACCTGTAACTTCGGGATTCGCTCTAAAATCATCATATCCGACGGCCCTGAAAATTTGGTGAAAAGTTGTCGGGACCATGGCGCTCGGAGTGCACACGGTCCCGGACATTTTTCCCAAAATTTTAGGAGTGCGATCCAATCATAAAATAAAGCTTAACCCCAAGAAATTGGCGGGATATTCAATCTCTAGGTCGGCCAAAAGTCAGAATTAAGACCTAGGGTTTCATACATAAGAGCTCTCTTTCTTCATTAGAGAGGATCTGGAATTTTGTTTTCAGGAACCTCATATGCAGCAAAAGAGCAGATCTTTGAAGACTTCAGCAACTCTCAACATTCATCCTCCAAGCATTCATCAAATCAATTCATTCACTTAGGGCTTTGAAGGCATTGAAGAGCAATAAGGGATCACCGACTGAAGATTGGCTTGTACCCCTCCCTTGGGGTTGGGTATGATTTCATATTGTTTTCATGTCTTTGCATAAGCTTCATTATGTCACTTGCATTCATGCTTTAGATCACTTTGCATCTTGATTTGGAGCATTTACATTGTCATCTACAAGCAATTAGGGTTTACTTTCTAGGTTGCTCTAGTTTGCTTACTTGCATTTTAGGATCTTGCACACACACAAGGTCTGCACACACATTACTTTTACAATACAACTTGGCTATTCGTGGAGGTGGAAATCACCTAAGTGGGGGTTTGACTAAGGCAAAACCCTATATAGCCGCCCAAAACACCTTTTCAGATATAATTGCAGATTTCGGGATTCAGACGACGCCGCAAGTTGCAGATCCGAAAGAAGCAGACGGAGACTGAGCCATACACCAAGTTTCAGAGTAGAAGACCAGGACAAGGGCGTGGGGTGCCCTGGTCCTGCCAGGACAGGGGCGCTAGGCACCCTGGTCCCTGGGACAGGGGCGCTGGGTGCCCTGGTCCCCCTGACAGACAGCAAGTTTTGGCAGTTCAGACAGTTTTCCAGGTTGCAAAGCAACAGTTTCAGGTGTAGTTTCAGGAACAGAATCAGGACAGTGGCGCCCGCGCCCCCGTCCTGAACATTTTCACTCAGATTTTGACTCTGGGTACACATCTGCATTCTTGTCTTGTCCTTGTGTTTGCAGCTTTCCATAGTTTAAGTTCAATTCTGCAATCTTGTTGTTAGTTCATACTTGCACTTTGGGATTAGGGATTGAACTTGCATCATTTTATCTTTCAATTACAACAAAGGAATAGAAACCCTAATAGGTAGCCCGTGGCTCTCTCTTTCACAAAAAGAAGTAGCCAATTGTGTGATACCTCTAGGCTCTTTCGTATTCCGCAATGTGTGTCAAAAGGTAGGATTAGGACATGTTAACCTAGTCTCGCTTTTTCCCCTACACATTTTGGTGAACCCGACGTGAAACGAATTATTTCTTTCTCTCGCATTGCATTTGTTAGATCTAGATCTAGATTTAGTGTGTTTTTTTAAGTTTCATTTTCAAAAAAAAAAAAAGAGTGTGTTTCTTTGCATTGTGTGTCTAAGTTTTATGCAACTTTTATTTCAAAATGTCGGATTTCTATTTGAAAGATGTTCATGTTTATGATGATGT
This sequence comes from Cryptomeria japonica, assembly GCF_030272615.1. Taxonomy (NCBI): domain Eukaryota; kingdom Viridiplantae; phylum Streptophyta; class Pinopsida; order Cupressales; family Cupressaceae; genus Cryptomeria; species Cryptomeria japonica. Next base: position 894,176,585 of record NC_081407.1, on the reverse strand, counting down.
ATGCAATTATGTTGATTATGAGTATAGCCAAGATGAATTAGATGAAGCTTTAGATGAGTTTTTTAATCCTAAAGAGGCCAAACCTTCGTTTTACCAAAAACTCATAAACCTTGTTACTATGCCATTTCATTGTGATGAGAAAGATAAGTTGAATGATTCCTCTCAAGGGTACATTCCTATCAACTCTTCCACTGAATCTAGTAATATGGTTGTTTTCAATAATCCCCTCTATGAGGAGATGTCTCCTTTTGAATCAAAAGATAAACCTTTTAATAGATATGATCATGCTTTGTTGGATGATGCTCTTGATGAATTTGTGGCTTTATCAAAATCTCTAAACAAGAACAAAACTTATAAATTAGTTAACATGATAAACCTGAATGAGCATAATAAGCCTCTCTTTGAAGTCCAAGGTGCTTGTCCTTCTACCACCTTTCAAGTTCCTAAATCACCTCTCCTTACTATCCAAGGGGGGTTTGATTCCTTTCTTACTCCAAATAAACCTATCATCACTGTGCAAGGAAGAAAACCTATAAGTCCTTATAGTTATGCCAAGCGATTAACTAGAGAGAGTTATCATGCGGTTGCCCATACTTATCATACTAGAAATAATAGGCAGCCTAATCCTCCTCCTATGACTCCAGTTTCTCTTCCTAATCCTCAACCAACTCTTCCGCAAGCTCCGCGTATTTCACAAGTTCTTGGCAAGGAATATGATCTCATAGAACAACTTAAAGCTACCCCTGCTAAGATATCCCTTTGGGATTTGATTCAAACTTCTTCTGCTCATCATGGAATGTTACAAGATGCTTTGAAAGATTTGAATGTTCCTCCATCGAATACATCTAGTAATATAGTGTCTTTGGTTAACTCTGTGATGAATCCTAAAGCTCATATTATGTTTACTCAAGATGAGTTGCCCACTAGTGAAATTCAACATCAATATGATCCCTTGATGATTGTGGTTATCATAAATGACACTGCTATAAGACGAACACTAGTAGATAATGGCTCTGGTCTTAATGTGTGTAGCATTAATCTTTTGCATAAGATGAATGTGGATACGTCTCTAATTGAGCCTGACTCTCGTCCTATTCGAGGCTTTGATAATGTGACTAAAACTTCATTAGGTACTATCACCTTACCCGTCACAGTGGGGCCTGTTACTTTGCCTACTCCTATCCATGTTATGTCGGGAAATCTAACATACAACTTGCTATTAGGGAGACCTTGGATTCATAGTATGCAAGCGGTCCCCTCTACATTTCATAGACAAGTTAAATTTATTTATAATAATAAGACACATACCTTGATAGGTGATACTAACTTCCAAGCTTGTTTACAAACATCTACTTCCAAAAGGGGTTCTTCTAAGCGTTCCTCGTCTGGTGATGACTCTTTAAACAAGATACCTATCGATGAATCCTCACTCTTTGATGATCAAAATTCTTTGGATGAGTCTGGAGCTCTTGAAGAAGATTCTTCTCGACTTGAAACTACACATAAGAAGGATTTCGATCCTGAAAAGGTTCTCGCAAAAGACGATTGGGGATCTCTTGATTTCAATCCCACCTTTGTAGGTGAATATAAGGTTCCTTCTAGAGAGCTTAAAGCTGAAAAGAAGGAAGAAGCTAAAAATCAATCAACATTACCTGAGCCTATGAGCAATAACTTCGTGGCCACTTCTCAAACTTCTTCTCCTCACACTTCCAATTCTGAAGGGTTTGATTCTTTGTCTTATGAAAAACCACCTTCTCTTTCTGAAATGGTTGATCGTTATGGTCGTGGTTTTCGTATTCTAGCTAAGCATGGGTATAATGGAAATGGCTATGGCGCTCATGAACAAGGAATAAAGATTCCTCTAGACAATAATCTTTATGATTATGCCTTTGGACTTGGTTATAATCCCTGCAAGCGCACTAAAGCTTCTAGAAGACCATGTATTAGTGTTAATGTTATTTCTACATCTCTACCAATGAGACACCCTGAGTATATTGATCCTTCGTATGCCTGTGCTTTGGATGTTTTTTCTACCGATGATGCTTTAGCTGAGTTTTTAGGAGCATATGATACTCTTCCTCGTTATCATCACAATAGGGGATTCCCTTATTGCTTGAACACTGAAGCCTATTTTGGAAAAGAGACTGATAACGATGAGATTGTGAAAGAATTTCCTCAGTTAAAGGATACTCCTCAACAAAGTAATCTTCTTATAAGCGACACCATTGATGTTAAGATGGATTCTGGCAATGAAGAAAAAGTTATTAAAATTGGAAAATGTCTGGACGAAGAGGAACAAAAACAATATGAAGATTTATTGCGTGAATTCTCTGAGATCTTTGCTTGGACATATTCTGACATGCCTGGTATAGATCCTAAGATTGTCACTCATAATATTGTCTTAGTTCCTGATGCTAAGCCTGTGAAACAAAAGATTCAAAAAATGAATCCTAAGGTAGCTTTGCTTGTTAAGGCTGAGATCGAAAAATTATTGGAGGCTGGATTTATCCGCCCTATTGATTATTCCCCATGGATTTCAAATATTGTCTCTGTGGCTAAATCAGATAATAAAATAAGAATGTGTACCGACTTTCGAGATTTAAATAAAGCTTCTCTGAAAGATGATTTTCCCCTCCCAAACATTGACATGATAGTTGATTCTACAGTAGGACATGCTTTGTTATTCTTCATGGATGGTTTTTCAGGATACAATCAAATTTTCATTAATCCTCAAGATCAATTCAAAACTGCTTTCACCACTCCTTGGGGTACGTTTTGTTGGGTAATGATGCCTTTCGGACTTAAAAATGCTGGTGCAACTTATCAACGAGCGATGACCCTTATCTTTCATGATTACATGCATAAGATTTTAGAAGATTATGTTGATGATGTTTTAGCCAAATCCATTCTCTGCATAGATCACATTAAGATCCTTCGTCAAATCTTTGAAAGGATTCGTAAATATCACATGCGCTTGAATCCCCAAAAATGTGTTTTTGGTGTGGATAGTGGAAAACTATTAGGATTCATAGTTTCGCATCGTGGGATTGAGGTGGATACTACGAAAATAGATGCTATTGTCAACATGCCTCCTCCTAGAAATGTGTCTCAACTCAAAAGCTTACAAGAAAAGATTCAAGCTATTCGTAGGTTTGTATCTCAACTTGCGGATCGTACTTTTCCTTTTACTCAACTTCTTAGAAAGAATATCACTTCTCAATGGAATGAAGATTGTCAGCAAGCATTTGAAGATTTAAAAGTGTATTTGGCTAATCCCCCTATCCTTCAACCCGCCGAATCTTCTAAGCCCTTTCTTCTTTATATAGCTGCTTCCTCTCATGCTCTCGCAGCATTACTGGCACAACATGATAAAGATGGTAAGGAGTGTCTGGTTTATTATATAAGTCGTACCTTACTCGATTATGAGACCCGATATTCTGCAATAGAAAGACAATGCTTGGCCTTGGTGTTTGCGACTCAGAAATTGAGACATTATCTTTTAAATTCAGAAGTCCACGTCATGGTAAAGTTTGATCCTTTGAAGCATCTTTTCTCTAAAACTGATTTATCAGGGCGCCTAGCTAAGTGAGTTATGATGTTAACTGAATTTGACCTTAAATTTGTTTCACAAAGAGCAATTAAAGGTCAAGCATTGATCGATCACTTAGTTGAGGCCCCTTCACCTTTCTCCTTCCCTAACCCTGAGTCTTTTCCTGACGACTTCATTCTTTGTGTAGAGAAAGATGAAACTTGGGAGTTATACTTTGATGGCTCTAAGTGTCGTACGGGATCGGGGGCAGGTGTTGTTCTGATTTCTCCTACAAAGAAGTCCATTCCCTTATCTTACTGTCTCAATTTCCTATGTACCAATAACATTGCTGAGTATGAGGCTCTTATAGCAGGAATAAAGGCAGCCTTGGCTCTGAATATAAAACACATACATATTTTTGGAGATTCTCAACTGATTATAAGACAAGTAACAGGACTGTATCAAGCAAAACAAGACAAATTATCACAATATAAAGACCTTGCTATCTCTCTGTTACAAAATTTTGATTCTTACACCATGGAACCTATTCCTCGAAAAGATAATCGACATGCGGATGCAATGGCATGTGTGGCTTCTCTGGTATCTTTAGAGGACCCTGTGGTTGATCTTAAATTCGTTATTCACAACCTTATTTCACCAGCTATTGTAGATGATTCCAGCCTGGTGACATGTTGCGACTTTATAGACTCAGATGAATGGTATTCACATATCATGAGATATTTGACCGATGGTACCTTTCCTGATTCCGCTAATAGGAACACCAGGGCTAGAGTCTGCAAGTTGTCTGCTAGATATATCATTCTTTCTAATGTTCTTTACCGAAGGGGTTATAACGGTCTTCTCCTTCGTTGTCTTAACAAATTGGAAATCCCTATTGCTCTTGAAGAGGCGCATTCAGGTGCCTGTGGGGGGCATTTTGGAGGCAAATCCTTGGTTCAAAGGTTGCTTCGTATGGGATATTATTGGCAAACTATGCAGCAGGATTCTTTTTCATTTGTTAAGAAATGTCATCAATGTCAACAACACAATAATTTGATTCATGCTCCTGCCCAAGAACTTCGTTCTCATGTAGCTTCTTGGCCTTTCTCTGCATGGGGGCTGGATCTTATCGGTAAAATCTCTCCTCCTTCATCTCAAGGACATACTTTCATTATAACCGCAACAGATTACTTTACAAAATGGGTAGAAGCTATTCCCCTTCGCTCTACTACTGCTGAAGTGATTTGTCGATTTCTTCTAGAAAACATTATTTCTCGATTTGGGATACCTTCCACTATAATCTCTGATAATGGGACATCATTTAAGAACAAGGATGTGAAGAAATTCCTCGAGAAGTATCATATCAAACATCGATTTTCTACACCATACTATCCTCAATCAAATGGTCAAGCCAAATCATCCAATAAGATAATTGAACAAATTCTTCGCAAAACCGTGAATAAGCATGGTAAGGATTGGAGTACTCAGCTAATCTATGCTCTTTGGGCCTACCGAATGAGTGTACGAATTGCTACAGGAACTACCCCTTATAATCTTGTTTATGGTGTTGATGCTATTATGCCTTTAGAATTAGAGATTCCATCACTTAGAGTTTCTCTCAAAGGTATAGTAGATGATGACTCTTATAGAGAACAAAGACTTCAACAGCTTGAGATGCTTGATGAACAACGTATAAATGCTCTTGAGCATATTCAAGCGTATCACAAAACTCTACAATGAAGCTATAATGATAAGGTTATTCAACGTTCCTTCTCAGTGGGTGACTTAGTTCTCTATGAGAATCAGCGCAATGTGAATGCCTTACCTGAAGAAAAGGGAAAATTTAGTCCTAATTGGCTTGGACCATATATCGTTATTGAAGATTATGGATCAGGTGCTTATAAAATAGCGGGTGTAGATGGTACATCTCTTAAAGACCCTATAAACGCTATGCACTTGCGTAGATACTATGCTTAATTCCTCATTCCTTATCATTCATCTATTTCCTTTCTCACTTCTTCAAAATTGGATAATATGTTACCATATCTTTGTTAGAGAAAATAGAATTAAATGATGTTTTGTTTAATCTATATTGTTTCGTTCCTAACAAGCGTGTTTCTTTACTTTATGGTTTGTCTTGAATTCATTTATGTAAATTGCAAAGGATTTACATTTTTCATTATGCTGGCATATTATACAATGTCTTTATGTGTTAAGTTGAATCGTGTCATGTTGTGTTTAAATTCAAATTAAATCACATTAGTTATATGATTCTTAGGCTTAACACATATTTCTTCCCGATCATCAATGTAATTAAGTCACACATGTATCATTGAGAAATCAATCACATGGAAATTAAATTCAAAACATACATGTACATCTACCAAATGTATTAACTTTAATCAAAGCAAAATATACATTGTTTGGGCATTAAAGATAACATGTTTGAGACAAAGAAGCATGTATATATATATATATATATATATGTGGATCAATATACAAAGGTAGGTCACTATACATCCAAAATGTGACCTACCCTACATCATAAGATCATCTCCTATCCCTAGGGCTGGTGGCTAGAGAGTGACGACTAGATGCTCCCTCCTGATCCAGCCGTGCGGGTGGACCCATAGGGGTATACCATGATATAGATCGTGAGTGACTCCGAGAGGAACTCCTACGATCCCTATCCATAAGGATCGCGCGATACAAGGTAGCCTCGGCCTGAGCTACTGCTAGATCACGCTGTGCCCGCTGAAGGTCCTCTGATAGGGCTCGCTCTCTCTCCCTCCATATCTCTACCTGTACTCGAAATGGGGAAAACAAATCATCATGCCGACCCGCATTCCCTTGAGGTCTATAAGCAACCTGTGAGGAACTAGGGATCTGCGCCGTCGTGGAGATATCTGTCACTGCTTGCTGGATCAAGGAACGCCACTCCTGCACATTAGCTGTAGCAGTAGAACAGATTTTGTGTTAGTACCATTTTATATCATCAAAACATTAATCAATCAATATAAACCTACTATACCTGGATCTCCCTCATGCCAGTAGGGATCGTGATATGGTAGCATCTGTGACTGGGAACTACTAGGCTCCCCACGCTCAAATGATCTGTGCGCGATGGGTATAGGTCTCCGTATCGCCTCGTGTTCCCCTTTTGGGGAATAATGGGAGGATCTAAGGCTATGGTATCATCTCCTGAATGGTGAGGAGCTGCATCTAACTCCTCCTCATCATCTCTCTCCTCCTCATCGTCATCTCTCTCCTCATCGTCATCATCTCTATCTGTGTCATCCTCCTCTACTTCCTCCTCCTCCTCGGCACTAGGCGGATCTCCTATAGGCGGATCAGGACCTCCTGCCTCCTCATGACCCTCTCCCTCCTCTGGCTCCTCCGATCTGGATCCCTGGTCCTCATCTCGATCTCCATGCCTCCATGGACCTGGATGGCCTGTCGGGTGATCTGTGGAAAGATAGGACCCGGGTATGTCCTCACAAACTAGGAATGATACCTGCGTTGTGCTCCGGGATCTGCGGCATAATCAGTGACCACATCCTGGTCGGACCCCTCTATATCTGTGATCTTGATATCGTCTATCGTCAGTCTCACTACTACTCTGGGTCTGGGAAGGACTCGTGAGTGTCGAGTGTAGATGGGTACATCGACTGGAACACACTGATCTAGCCCAAACTGCCTCTGTACTCGGTCAAAGTAGAATGGGACTATGATATGTGGATATCGTCCTCTCAGTAGGCGGTTCCTCTGTAAGCATGCTAGCTGTCTCTCCATCCCATCCCATCTGTGCATCCGCAGATATGGTCTCCATATAGTCACCTCAGCTGTCAACCTATCAACCATCACTCTCCAATACAGTAAATCCCCAAATCTCCACTTGTTGGTAAGTGGATAAGCAAATACCCTAGGTCGCTCGCTAGCCGCACTCATCGGATAGCCGACAGGCCTGGTGCATGTAAAGTGCTCAAATATCCACACCTGCAGAAGTGTGCATGTCATCAAGCTGCAACCCTGTCTGAAAACATACTCCTCAAGGTCATGATAGAGATGTGCAAGCATACTCCGACCCCAGGCGTATACTCTCCTATGTCTCTCCATAGCCCTGATGCACCATGTGAGACCCCCATGCATGTGTTTACCTCGCCCATTAGGGCAGACGGCTAGTGCAATGATGGCAATCATAAGATGTCTCATGAGGGGCACCTCTCCTGTAGGATGTAAGAGCCAGCTGACCATGATGCGACCTCTCGTCTCACTCGGCATGACTCTCCCTATGCAGTATACCTGCTCCCTCTGATGATCCTTTGCTGACCGATCGGTCGCATATGTCACGGTAGCTCCTCTGATTGGTAGGCGAAGTATGCGATACACATCCTCAAGTGTCACTGTCATCTCCCCTACTGGAAGCTGGAATGTACATGTGTCAGGATCCCATCGCTCCATGAGTGCCATCAGCATCGCAGGATGAAATCGAATGGCCGGCATAAGAATCATAGACCACAAACCTATTATAGACAATGTATCTCTCTCTGCCTGAGTTAGCCGGGGAATCTGATCTCGCAAACTACGAAGAATCTGCCCCGCCGTGTGCTCTCTCATGTATGGGAGACCCTACAATACAAAAACATCAGTGTAATCAGTAATCAATCATCAAAATCATCTATGCCAAATACGCAAACTGACGAACATCGAAAGTTGACCCCTGCCAAGTCCTGATTGGGACCATGGTGCCCTAAAGGGACCATGGCGCCTTGAAGGGACCATGGCACCCTGGGTGGGACCCAGGGCCAGATTCTAGGGCCCGCATTCGATCACAGAAAATCTGAGTCAACGAAAATGCAGAAAGTCAAAGTCAAAGTTCAGTCAACTCACCTCATCTAGTGGCTCGTCGTCGATCACAGCCTGTCGCATGATCTCAATCCTCGTGGGACGCTACGGTCGTCGTGAAGGCATGATGATGGCTATGTGGGCTCCGCTGCAATGAAAAATACTCAGAATCAACAAAGTGACAAAAGCAATAGTCACTCTCAAGGTATATACTTTCATTCCTTTACCTTTACTTTCAAAACCCTAATTTTCCTCTATCATTCATTTCATCATAACTTGAGTTTGGGAGATGCGATTTTCAAACCGTTTGTTGCGTAGGAATCGTATTTTCGTTCCCTTACTCCCTAGATGTTCCAAAATGTGCTCTGATGAAGCCTTCTTAGTGAACATCTCTCATCAATAATCGCTCACACAATTTGTTGTAAGTAAACATGCTACCCTGTTTCACCTCCCTAATAAGCAAGCCGAAACAGGGGGGGCATATAGCTACTCACAAATTTCATCACTTTCCTTAGTAAGCATTAGGTGATTTTGTGATCTAACATGTGTTTTGTAGGGTGTGGTTCCTAACTGTGTACTGCAGATACCGCTGGGGGCTTCGTTTGACAGACTTATGGATATATCCTTTTTCAAATAATGTTTACTTTCCTGTACTTTAGCTTGCATATGCACGTAGTACGCATATGACCGCTAAAGTGGGGGCTAAATGTAACGTCATAAATTGTACGCACTTGCTAAAGCAGTACAATTTCACACCTAGTTTAGCACCCGCCTTGGCGCAGTTGCATTTTGCATTTCATTTCCCCTTTAGCACTTAATTAATCAAATTAATTAGGTCTAAAGGTTCTATTTCATCATCTTCCACATCATAAAGTCGGGCCCTTTTATTAAAGTGTGCCCCTTTCATCTTATTCCTCCAATACATCACTTAATCAAAAACCCTAATTAGGCCTTATTCTGAGCTTGGGGGCTTAATTTCGGGGGTCAAAACATCTCAAAATCACCTGTAACTTCGGGATTCGCTCTAAAATCATCATATCCGACGGCCCTGAAATTTTGGTGAAAAGTTGTCGGGACCGTGGCGCCCGGAGTGCACACAGTCCCGGACATTTTTCTCGAAATTTTAGGAGCGCGATCCAATCATAAAATAAAGCTTAACCCCAAGAAATTGGCGGGATATTCAATCTCTAGGTCGGCCAAAAGTCAGAATTAAGACCTAGGGTTTCATACATAAGAGTTGTCTTTCTTCATTAGAGAGGATCCAAAATTTTGTTTTCAGGAACCTCATATGTAGCGAAAGAGCAGATCTTTGAAGACTTTAGCAACTCTCAACATTCATCCTCCAAGCATTCATCAAATCAATTCATTCACTTTGGGCTTTGAAGGCATTGAAGAGCAATAAGGGATCACTGACTGAAGATTGACTTGTACCCCTCCCTTGGGGTTGGGTATGATTTCATATTGTTTTCATGTCTTTGCATAAGCTTCATTATGTCACTTGCATTCATGCTTTAGATCACTTTGCATCTTGATTTGGAGCACTTACATTGTCATCTACAAGCAATTAGGGTTTACTTTCTAGGTTGCTCTAGTTTGCTTACTTGCATTTTAGGATCTTGCACACACACAAGGTCTGCACACACATTACTTTTACAATACAACTTGGCTATTCGTGGAGGTGGAAATCACCAAAGCGGGGGTTTGACTAAGGCAAAACCCTATATAGCCACCCAAAACACCTTTTCAGATATAATTGCAGATTTCGGGATTCAGATGATGCCGCAAGTTGCAGATCCGAAAGAAGCAGACGGAGACTGAACCATACACCAAGTTTCAGAGCAGAAGACCAGGACAGGGGCGTGGGGTGCCCTGGTCCTGCCAGAACAGGGGCACTGGGTGCCCTGGTCCCTAGGACAGGGGCGCTGGGCGTCCTGGTCCCCCTGATAGACAGCAAGTTTTGGCAGTTCAGACAGTTTTCCAAGTTGCAAAACAACAGTTTCAAGTGCAGTTTCAGGAACAGAATCAGGGCAGTGGCGCCCGCGCCCCCGTCCCGAACATTTTCACTCAGATTTTGACTCCGGGTATGCATCTGCATTCTTGTCTTGTCCTTGTGTTTGCAGCTTTCCATAGTTTAAGTTCAATTCTGCAATCTTGTTGTTAGTTCATACTTGCACTTTGGGATTAGGGATTGAACTTGCATCATTTTATCTTTCAATTACAACAAAGGAATAGAAACCCTAATAGGTAGCCCGTGGCTCTCTCTTTCACAAAAAGAAGTAGCCAATTGTGTGATACCTCTAGGCTCTTTCGTATTCCGCAATGTGTGTCAAAAGGTAGGATTAGGACATGTTAACCTAGTCTCGCTTTTTCCCCTACACAGTAATAAACCACTCATTGATGTGTAGTCTGTCATAGCACACCCTCTTGTCAAAATATAAAAAACAACACTTAACTGAACAACTTTTCCCAGTTGTTCTATTTGCATTGCTTTTCCAGGAATATCTTCAATAGAACCTTTAACTTCAGCAGGCTTCGTTTGTATTTTCTCACGAAAAATAAAATTCTTTGGAATTCCTCACATGCTTACATTCCTCCTTTGTTTTGTATCTTATCAATTTTTCAACTCCGTCTATCATTTTTTTCATAAATTTTATCCATATGCTTTTCTATGGTGTCAATTTTTAGCTGCAACCTCTTTTGCTTGTTATGTTTCCAAGTGCAAATCTTACACCTGCATTCTATTGGAGGCTCGCCTTCAAGTGGATTCTCCACTAATTTAATGAATGAATACTTTGACGCCCAATTAATTTGAAAATTCCTCACTAACATATCCCACTCCCGATCCTTTTTTTATTTTGGTTTATCCTTTTTTTATTTGGGTTGATCCTTTTTTTATTTGGGTTGATCCTTTTTTGATATGGCTTTTCTTTTCCCCTTCCATGCATTATCATCTGTGGCATTATCACCCAAGTCGATTATATTATTCCAACTAACCTGGGTATCTACAAGAAAATCTTCTTCAAGTTCATCATGATATGAGATATCGGGTTCTCTGCCTTCTTCAATATGCAGTTAAGGTTGTGAATCTTTTACTTGTACTTGTGATGATGTACCTTCCTGATTTTCACCACAATCTTTGCCAACGCCAAAGTACGAAGACAACATTCTGCATTTTGTTGGCCTCTCTTGGCCTTCCCCACATTCAAGATTCCTACCCTTCTTCTCGTTTGACATCTCCAATGAAATAAAGGCTACAAAAAAAATCAAGTTGTTGAAGAAGTAATAATAGACTAGACTATATGATTCATTGGCCCTACGACCTACAATCTAGATGTCTGAGGTCTCCCAGGTGACCACTAATGGGTCCCCACTGAATAAGAATGAACTCAATAGTGTAAATAGATAGAGATGAATTCAGAATAATATTATAACACTTCAAAAATATGATCACTCATCTTCAAGTCACTAGCAGTCGCCAATGCAGTCAGTAACAATGGTTGTTCCTAGTCTGAAACTTTGTTATTGATCCAAATTGAGAACCCAGAACCAACCAAATTGTGTAGAGATAGATCTAATCTTCAAATGTATTTATACCAATCCTTATTTGGCAAATTCAGCGGGAATTTTAAATGGTATTCAAAAATTTGGTGAATTTGGCTTAACTATAACACCTCTTATGTAATTTCCGAGGCAATTATGGGTCGTCCAATTAATTGGCAAATATAATAGAGTTGGCAAAAATTGGGGTGAATGGAGACACGCGTCCACAAAATGCCAAGCGAATTGGATCCTCCCAGCAAATAAATATTTATATGGCTATTGGTGAATTATGGCCGTCTATTAAGGCAACCTTAGAGAGTGTAGGTGAAATAATTAAATTTACCGTGTGGAAAGCATGGATTCTATTGGTTAAATCTTCACATAGATACAATTAATTACATAAAACAATGATTGATTGGGTCGTGCATTTGACGAATATTTATAAATTCCTAGCGACATGGCCACCCCTGGTCGGTACAATATATTCACCATTTTCCAGGTCGCCAATGTGAAATAATCGCCGCTAAAGTAAACTCTGCATATTTCTACCTTTGAAAAGAGAGGAGATCTTTAATAAATATGACATCTTTGGCTAAAAGGGAAAAGAGAGTAAGAATACACACCTTCCTAATTTCTAGGAGAGGAGATTCTTGATGAAATATTGCACACTTTCAACACTAAGGAGAGATCATTTATAAGAGATACAATTTCAAGCAAGAAAGTGATCCTAATCAAGGATAAACACCTCCAAGCAAGGCCAAAATCCTCATGAAGGAAAAACAATTCTATGCAAGAAAGGATACCCTTCTAAAAGACACAACTCAACAAAGGAAAAGTGAATCTCTAAAAAGGAGGGAATGATTGAAAACTATTCTTGCACCCTAGTGTGGAGAGAAGAATAAATAAGCTATTATGTTGCTACCCAAGTATGATTGCACATGAAATTGTACCACCATGAACGACAATGAGCCCCCAAAAGGTAAGCTACAAATGTCACATGGTGAAGAGGAACATAATAGGAACCTAAATGTTATTCATAAGAGGTAAGATGAGGTTGCAATTGATTGTTGCCTATTATTTGACTAATACTAGTTACAATAAGTTGTTTAATTTTAGTCTCCAAGTCATGAAATTCATTGGTGGAATAGCCATGAATAAGGTTATACTTACAAAAAGAATGATTGTTTTGATTTTTTTTAGTATTCTTCCCTTAGTTTTTCAAAGGGAGAGTAATCAATTTGTCTTGAAGAAGTTGAGAGAAATACTTTCTTGTTTAGATGAAAAGTTAGGAGAAGAAGACATCGATGTACTAGACAATGGGTGAGCAGATGTCGACAAAGGACGAGGTTGAAAACCTAAACCTTCTTTAGAAAAGTGTGATGTATATTTCTCGTGAGCCTCTATACTTTCTTACACACATCCTAAAATATGTCCATTGCATCCATGTATAAAATCAAGTATAGGTATTGAAATTTCATGAAGAGGGGTAAATTCTTGGTTTCAAAGTCTAAAGAGTCTTAATCATCATAAAGACATCTTGGATAAATGTAACACAAGTCTCCTTTAAGGCTTCATACTTGAATTGGGGGACCTTATAGTTTCTATTAAAGGAAGGAGAAAGTCTAATGGACCCCAATTTTTCTCTAACAAAGCATCATCAATAGGAGACTATATTGTATAAGGAATCATAGTGTGAAAGGAACATACTTCATCTAAAATACCATTACAAGGAATAGGATCAACCTTGATTGTGTGGAGTTCATTGTCATTTATGAATTTGATTGTGTAGTGAAGGGTATAAGGGACTAGTTATAGCATGAACCCATAGTCTACCAAGAAGAAGGTTATAATTGAGGGTATCGGGAATGACATGTATAGGCATGAGTAAAGAGTCACGATTCCTATTGTAAAAGGTAATATGACTATACCAATTAAATTTCTACCAACATTATCAAAGCCATGGACATAGAGAGGATCACATTGTATGAAGGAAAATCCCAATTCATCTTATCTAATAATTCAATGCTAAAAAAATTAAGGCCTAAACCATTATCAATTGAAGTACTCCTTATATTATTTTCATGAATGCAAGGTGTGATAATAAGGGGATCATTTTTATTTTCAACCTATAAAGTAGGAAATCTATCTTGTGAGAACACAATATCATTTGGTCTAGCAGAAGGAGGGGAAAATACCTTTTGCAAGGCCTCTTAGATCAACCCATGGTATGTAGCTAAAGTTTGAATCAAATCCCAAAGGGAGATCTTAGGCAAAAAAGCATGAAGTTTCTCGAAAATACTATGCTCTCTATCAACATGTTGTGGAATATGAGGGATGGATAATTATGAAGAATATTGTTTGGATAATTACATGTGCAAGCCATTGTATGATAACAAGATTGATGTAATATTTGTTCTTTCATCCTATCTCTTTGAGTGATATATTTTGCATAGTTTAAGATATAACAAGGAGATCATTTGGGCCTAGGATTCTCATGTTCATACATGTGATTGCAATCATGAATTATATTTACATGAGTTGAGATGGTTGTTGGTGTTGATGATTTGGGTCCTCTAGGAAAGTGCACTCATGCTAGTATGAAGAAGAAATCCATTGAGCCGCCTCAAGACATTCTGGACTTGAAGAATATCGCCAAGAAGATGCACCAACTTAGTGTTGATGTTAAGGAGAACCTTAAAAATCTGGGTTAATCTTTTTCTGTTGTTGGTTCTGTGCTATAATTTTGTTGGCATTTTATTGTTTTTGTGGGTTGAGCGATCTTTTGTTTGTCTTATGTTGTCTCTTAGTCCTGTTTGGTTATTTTTGTTGTAATTTTGTTATGACTGGACTCTATTTGATCTTTTTTGTAATCTTTTGTAAAGGGTTTCGGGTCCCTTCAAAACTTGTTTTTCTCGTAATCAAAAACTTTTAGGTCAAAACACCTAGACTATAGTACTAGGTGCCCTGGTCCTGGTGGGTTGTTGCGCTTGTTTTTAGTGTCCAACCCTTTTTGGTGAACTTTCTTTGATCTTACCTTTGTCTTTTTTTGCATTGTTTCTTGTATCCTCAATCTAAACTTGAAACCCATTTCTGAACATGCAAATGCACAAAAGGAGAGAAAAGTGGTGTTGGGTTGTATGGGAGCTTGCCTAAGTCAAACCCCAAGTTGGAAATAACTCTACAACAATGATGATTAGATAGAAATCTTATCCTTGTAGGGCAAAGGCTAAATCTGAAATGAAATGTTTGAATGAAAATACTTCATTGAAATGATTATAGCTTCAATTGATGATGCAATTCTCTTAGGATAAGTCCTCCATGTGTTGATGCAATAACATGATAAATCATCACAAAATTCATCATGAAAACATACTTGAAGATGCCTTGTTGCATCTTGATGCTCTTTATACATAGATCTACTCTTGAAGATTAATAATTGCTCTTGAAAATGGAACTTGTGGATGATAAAATGAATTAGGGATGATGTCTTATATAGGGTTCTCAAGCTATTTTCACTTTTAGGCCTACTTACAATGGCTATATCCCAAATTTGCGGATAAATATAGAAATATCAAGGTTGATATATTACTATCTCAAAATCTTAGCTAAAAAGCATTAGATGGTGACAATAGTTGTCACGATCTTGAAAAAATAGGCTCAAATTTTAAGGGATGTGAGATAATAAGGCCTTGATATTAGATATATAATTTATATTAGGATTAATGATATTTAAGTGGTGTAACAAGTGATTTGAACTTTAAAATGAGGTAGGACCAATATAAGCTTAAAATGATATAGGAGAAAAGACACACTAAAAATAAGGGCCCAAATAGAAATTTGTTGAATTTTTAAACTAAGATAGGGCTCATATTCTTGAATTGAGGATCAATACAAGGCAAGAAATGATAAAAAATGCTTAAAGGAATGGGAAATTTAAAATGAGTGCTAAGAGAGTATGAAATTAGACTCATAATTAAAGGAGTACAATTTACGACACTACATTAGCTAGGACTAGAAATGCATGTATGTTTTGGCACCATAGATTGGGTCACATTGGTGAAAATGGTCTTAAGACTAGAGTAGATAAAAATTTGATTGATAGTATTTCTAATTATCATATTGGTCAAAATAATTTATGTGATCATTGTGTGTTTGGTAAACAAAATTGGTCATCATTTTCCAATGGAGTTAATAAGGCTAAGACACCATTAGAGATTATGCATTTGGATGTATGTAGTAAAATGGATGTTGAATTTTTGAATAAATCTTGATATTATGTTTCCTTCATTGATGATGTCTCAAGATATATTTGGACTAATTTTAAGCATTCAAAATCTAAAGTTTTCACTAAGTTTAAAGAATTTAAGGCCTTGGTTGAAAAGCAATCAGATTATAAGATAAAAGCATCAAGATCTAACAATGGCAGTTACTATTTCTCTAAGGAATTTGATGAATTTTGCATGCATTCAAGAATCGTTAGGCAAAATACTACACCTTATACTCTCCAACAAAATGGGGTAGTAGAAAGAATGAATTGTACATTAATGGAAATAGCTATGAGCATGTTAAAAGGTGCTAATCTAGATAAATATTTTTCGACGTAATTTTTTGGTACTAATTGTCATTTAATTAATAGATCTCCTTTTTTAGCTCTTATTGCTAAAACATCTTATGAAGTGTGGATAGGTAAAAAGCCTTTAGTTTCAAATTTAAGGGTTTTTGGTTGTGAGGCTTATGTTCATGATCCTCAAGAGAATCAATATAAATTGAATCCGAAAGATTAGAATTGTATCTTTGTAGATTAAAATGAGAGTGTAAAAGGTTATAAGCTTTGGAATCCTCTAACCCATTAAATGTTTTTTTCTAGAGATGTTATTTTTAAGTAATTTAGAGATTACTTGGGTGAAGAACAAACAAGGGAAAAGACAAAGAATGTGCACTTTGAAACTAATATTGAGAAGCAAGAAGATGTACATGTGGAAGAAAAAATAGATGTATTAGAAGATGGAGAAGAAGAAGATGGTCCAAACAACTCATATGGTGTGCAAGATGAGTGCACAGAGGAAGAAGAACAAGTAGATTCACTACTCCTACATATTTATATTTTAAATTTTCTTTATTGAGTGCTAACGATGAACAAAGATCTTTCAAGGAGGCCTCTCTTCTAAGGAAAGAGTCTTGGATGTAGGGCATGCAAGAGGATATGATGGCCTTGGATTGTTGTGACATTTGTGATGCAAATGGATATTTAAGAAGAATTTTTGTGTAGATAATTGGTTGGAGAGGTAAAAGGCTATAGCGGTGGCCAAGGTGTACTCCTAGAGAAGGAGTTGATTTCGATGAAATATTCTCTCCTTTTTCTAAGCTAACCTATGTTAGATTCTTATTATCTATTTTTGTTTCTTGTGATTTTGAGATTATGTAAATGGATGTTAAAATTAATTTCTTGCATGTAGATCTTGAAGAAGAGATTTATATACATCAAACTGATAATTTTTGTGTGAAAGGAAAAGAACACTTGGTTTGCAAGTTAAAGCAATCATTGTATGGTTTGAAACAATCACTCAAGATGTGATACCAAAAGTTTCATGCTTTGCATTAAATTTGGGTTATGTTAGAAGTGAAGAGGATAATTGTTTTTATATTAAGGTTATTGATGATCATATATTGATTATTGTCTTGTATTTTGATGACTACGATGGATTAAATCTATCTGGAAGCTATAAATTTATAAAAAAATAAGTATTCTATTTCGCGACATCATTCAACCATTGGATGCAAACAATCCCATGGGGACATTGTTCAAGATTCTAAATGCATTAAATATGGGCTACCATGGGCTTATGAGTCAATAATGAGGTGTTGGGGTAAAATTACATTTTAGGATCTTTGGGCACCACATATTGCCACTTAATACAAAATTAGATCAGAAGGTGATCTAAAAGGACAACATCTAGCAATGGCTCCATTGGTAATTGAAAAATAGATGGAAAAAGAAAATATGAGTAGAATTGACAACATGCCCTATCAAGATGTTTAAGAATGATTTATGTACATAAATACAAGTTTACCCATATTTATATACAGGAAATAAAATCCATGCCAACCAATGTTTATATCAAAAAGACCTAATTAATAATGCATGTAATACCAACCATTTCTTTCACTATCTATCCGTCTCATAGGAAGATGATCACATTTATTAGATGTGATCTTGACTATATTGAAACCCCCATACATGAGTTGAGAGGTAGTGGGAATATATTCTCTAACTTATTGATAGAGAAGAGATCTTTCAACAACATCATTAGAAGCTTAAATATTAATAACCAAAAGAGAATGGCTATTAATATGAAAGAGGGTCCAAAAGATATGGTTAGTGGGTTCACATATATTACCCAATATGAGATACTATATAACAAGTGAAATGAAAGAAACAAGCCCTCCATGACTTGGCTCATTGTCACTATACATGACAAATGATAGAAAACACAAAACCTACAATTTTCTACTCCTCTAAATAAAAGACATCAAGTTTAGGAAATATTTTTCAAATATCTCACGAGATATATTTACTTGTGCTGTTAGTCAAGCCCCATACATTTCTTAAAATGAAAATCATGGAAGTGGGGAATTGAGGGGAATGTCATCTTCATTGAGCTCATCAAGAGATCCATATTTATTCTTCAAGGAGTCTTGTACAAGTGCATCTATTTTTGGAGATCAAAACCCAATGAGCGCCTTCTTCCAATTTAAATAAATACTCAACTTCGTATATCCCACAAGTAATGTTATGAGTGGTGATATGCTCAAGGAGAAAACAAGCAAGAAGATAACTCTGATGAAATATTAATATTATAAAGGAATGTTTTATTAAAGAGAGGTTTGTTCAATACATGTAATGACTCTCCTAAGGGTAGATAATCAACCATATGTTTCACCCCATTAGGCTTTGAAACCTAAATTTAAACAACCAATTAGTGAGGATTGACACCTTTAACTCCAAAATTATGAACATTTATTTTATTGCTCATTATGGTAGAAATAGTCCAACCATCCTCAATTTTTTGAGGTGGATAGTTACTACTAGGTTACTCATGTTGAGGTTAGAGCATGGGACAACCTGAGGTTAGTCTTAAGTTTTGAACATTAGGATTGACACCAATAATAATTTCTCATCAAGTTGAGCTACATGGCCCATTAAGTAAGGATCTAAGTTCCTATATAGATCTATATGGAATTGTTAACATCCTTAGATAGGTCAATCTAAACAAAAACCCTTTTTAGGGCGAGACTAGAATAGGCATACTTTCTCAACATGGATAACATTCCACAATAAGGCCACAATGTGGTCTAATAAGGGATAGAGTGGCAAGGAGGACCAAGTAATTCAAACCAAACTAGAACATGGAGAGAATGTTACTTAAATACAATGAATTCTCAAGTTCATTGGGTTAAAAATAATAATGAGGAATGAAGGTACTAGAGGCGACGCTAACAAGTGTCCTTGTCAAAATTTTCTATAAAATAGAAAAGAAAGAACCATTTAACAAGGTTTTTAATAGCCTCCATGTGGATTCCATGAGGGCCCAAAATGAATTTTAATAAACTCCTTAGTATAGTTTCAAATGGAGACATACCATACCCAAGAACGGTGTAGTTTACAAGCCATGCACACGTGTATTTTCCAAATATTGAATAGTAAAAAAACATTTGAAGAATCAATGTTACCTCGTAAACCACTTTTGGAATGAACTTGTGAGGGTGTTTTAAATCCATTTTGTTGTGCATCCAAGTTAGGTATTGTGGTATCAAATATCTGGCCACTTTGGTTGGAAATTATTTAAAAAGGAAAAATCATGTAAAAGTGAGTGAAACTAAGAAAATTAATAGTAAATGTGGAGATATCCCACTCTAAATAACAATCTAAATAAGGGTGAGAAGGACAAGGGGGTGACACAAGTAGGAGTGTGAAAGCCAAGCTTAAACCCTAGTAAAGCCCAAAAGTCATCATAAACAAGGGATATTTTTTCTTAAAAATTAAATTTTGGAGTCATTCAATCAATGATCCTGAAGGCTCTTTTATGTAGAAAATTCTCTAAATTGCTTTGATTTAGAATTGCATTATGATCATTATGAATATAATTTGGTGCATCCCCATTGATCACATGTTTTGAATATAACAATGATGTTTAACTCATGGAAAAGGGGGAAGTGCTATAAATATGTTAATATAAAAGTGGATCTTCTAATAAATAATACTTAGACTTACACAAAGTAGCACATGAATCTAAAAATTAGAAATGAGGCATGCAATTGAAAGAATCTAAAATGGACATCTCTAGGTCTTTATGGTTTTTTAAGTGTTCTCTTATTTCTACACATCAGTTTGCTATAACTACAACCAAAAATAATATTTATAAATAACATAAACATTGTTTTTCTTTTAGATTATAAACTAAAACAAACTAGTATGAGGCTAAGACAACAAAAATAATAAATAAAATGAATAATGATATAAAATTACTATCTCTAGGTGTATTGCTTACTATTAGAGGCTAAAGATGAAATCTTACACACCACTATAGGAACAACCCTGGAAAGTTGTAGATTTATAGAGTTTTATAGGATGAATTACCACCTATTGGATGCTAGAGTAGATACGAGAGCTAAACTTGGGTACTAGAGGAGATACTATTGTTGTTATAAGTCACTAAAGACCTTTGTAGGATAAAATCTAAGGTTAGATCATTGGAGGTAGGTATTTTTATAGACACAAGTGCCGCATTGAGCACTAATACCCCTGAAATGCTTACTAAAAGGATATATACTAATGTTGGCCCTTTGTGTAGATATAAGTGAGATTCAATGCTTTGGTAGATAGTTTTGTTGTTCAACATACTTGCAAACTCTTGTAGATGTTGTTCTACCATTGTATACTATGGAAATCCTCCTAAAAGTGCCCTAATTGTTGCTAAGCTCTTATATGAATAGATGATATAATACAAATAGGAAAATGTCTATCTATGGTAGCCCACTAAGATGTTATTTTTAAACGTTATCTGAGTTACTAGATGTAAAGTTTAGGTGTGTGTAAAGCCAAAGTAAAAATTTCAAGGCGTTAAAATAAAAATCCTAGGGGGATTGCCATAAGGTGTTTATGAAGGTGTATGGAGAAGAGTAGGTAATTGGAGTTTAAGTCTAAATTGGGAGAAAGGTAAAAGCTAAATTTGGAAATGTAGGTTATAAGGAATATATAATCCTAAAAATAGGGAATTTTTTAAAACTATGAAATTGAGAGGTATGAAAGATATAGAATGTAGCATGAGAAAATGAGTAAAAAAATTGTTATTAAGGGATGAGATAATACTAATGGAGTTAGGATTTTTTTGACATGCTTCATTTGTAACCTCTAACACACAATAACCTAACTGAGAAGATTTAAAAAGAGAAAGAAAAAAGAATTGATAAGAGATGTATGCAATACACATGAGGTAGTAGATAGTAATGTCAAATGATATTTTTTTGGTTTATATGTTAAGAGGGAATTCATAATGACCATTTGATGAAATATCATAATAAATAGATATAAAAGGGTTCAAAGACTTGAAAACTACCATAAGTAATAATTGGCAACATTGTGACTTGAGGCCTTAGTGTTTGATACATTTTTGTCCTATCATTGAGTTTAAGATTAAGACATTTATCTAGAATAAAATTTATAGGTAAGACAAGGGCTAAGGGTTTGTGTAAATTAATCCAAATCTGGGTGGAAGGTTATAAATCAAAGATAATGGATGCAAAACATTAAAGTATGGAAGTGGTCGTTAGAATGAGTGTAATATCACAATATAAATATCACAAAGTAAGAAAATTTTGACTTTATAGTAATACACTTATCTCTAAAATATTAGAAGTAAACCATTCATGTGTGTGTGTGTGTGTGTGTGTGTGTGTGTGTGTGTGTGTGTGTGTGTGTGTGTGTGTGTGTGTGTGTG
Source organism: Cryptomeria japonica (assembly GCF_030272615.1). NCBI lineage: Eukaryota > Viridiplantae > Streptophyta > Pinopsida > Cupressales > Cupressaceae > Cryptomeria > Cryptomeria japonica. Next base: position 894,154,673 of record NC_081407.1, on the reverse strand, counting down.
TGTGTGTGTGTGTGTGTGTGTGTTGATGTTCATCATTTCATGAAAAAAATAACATATTAGTAAGAAAAGTTTAAAACATGAAAATATAATACTTAATCGACTCTAATTCCCCTTTGCATTGCATGCATTGGGTGATCAATGACTTCTAAATTCTCAATATTGTAATAATTTTTTTTTATGAAAGTGCTAGCCAAATCCTTTATTGAAATAATGGAATAACAAGATAATGAATAAAAGCATGTAAGTGTGTTATCGCTCAATTTTGATGGGAAAATCTTAGCAAGGAATTGAACTTCATGGGCATAAGGGAAGGAAATTTCTTGGAAATACTATAATGTCATGATGAATCACGTCTACCACCACAATTTTCAAAAAAAGGTGCCACAAATTCATTTGATGAAGGATATGCCAAAGGATTACATAATACTTTGTTAGTGTCCTCTTATGGTCAAACTCTTAAGCTTACTTATCAACATACCATACCATATTGTTAATTACAATGACAAAGTAGTTCACACAAGGTAAAATATCCAACTTAGCATGTCCCATATTTGCATGTGTTAGTGGTATGTGAAATATGTATCATCAACTAATGGTACATTAGTATCACATATATTAAATAAAAATTGTAACATATCATCATGATTTTATTTATCTATAGGTATGTTTGAATAATGGGACTCTTTAATAAATCTAGTGCAAAGTAATTTACTCTACAATCACTCAGATATACACTTAAATAAAATGTGAGAGGATCCTTACTCATCTCCTTAAAAAAAGTTTTATATCACAGTGATTCATAGCAAAGTCCTTAGGATCTACTAAGGAGGAGTCGTCAGAAGGGAAATGAAAAGCATGAGTAAAACTTATTTAATGGTCCATATTAAATTAATCTAGAAAGAATATGACAATGTATGGAAGGATGTATATGAAGCATGACATGAAACGAACCATTATTTAGCTCTATCAATCAAAGTATCACTAAAGACATGTATCAAAGTACCATCATCATATGTAGAAGCATAATACAAAGATAAGAATGATCTAACACATAATTTTTCATCTCCACTTCCACTAAATGACTCTATTGTGGGATATTGAGAGGATGTTTATCATAAATTGCATCATCGTGAAGCAAAGAATCATTGACCACATTATATAAGAGGATAAAGATGCATCAATATGCTTATCACTAAATGCATTACTAGTAGACCATGATCCACGAGATAGAAAAGAGGGCTCATCATGATCTAATAAAGATTAATGACCTATCATGAAGGTGAACAAGGCTTATCATAAGTGATAAAATAAATACAATCATCATGAAGCTCATCACTAAGATAATCATGATTTATAGGCAATCCCAAATAAATGGGTATAACACTATGTATGGATTAATGTGTATTATCATTACTAGACTCCTCAAGAAAAAATGAATCAAGACATATGCATGGAGGAGAATCCAATGGATGTAAAAGAAAATTTATCATGAGATGGAAAAGAAATAGGCTTGCTAGGTACAATCTCACATGATTCAAGAGTCCTCGATGTAAATATTGCATACATGGTTGAAGTAGTACGCCCAAGTCACTATCATAAGCCACCAAAGATGCACCATCATAAATAACACTTGAAATAGGAAGACAGTGTGGTGAGGAAGGGGTAATAGACATCCATGATGAAGTAGAAATTACAACAAAGTCTCAAACCCTAATAAAAATGGGTAAATAATATAATAATAAGATAAGGGTTGATTTTTTTTTTGATCGGTAATATTTATAATTTTATTAAATAAAGCTAAAACAATACATCTTCAACCAGATTTTAACTATCAAACCACTTCCCCGAAAAACTACCCATAAAAAACTCCAAACCACCCATCAACAAAAATAAATTCACAAACCGATAACCTGCTCAAACCACACACCCCACTACTATGAGTACAGAAATGCCCATATACAACATGCCATACAAAATTTTGGTATATATTATTCAAATAGTTTCTAACAGAAAGTTAAAGATATTCAAATAAAATTTAACAAAAAATAAGAAATTGGCACCAAGAGGTACCCTGACCTACAGTATCTTCATCTCTCTTTCTTCACCGCTCCTGCAGTCGAGGCACTCAAAACACCACCCACCCTGTTCTTGTCATCAATTAGTCTAATTGCCAGCGACTCATTTTGCTTGGCCATTTCCACCGAAAGATGCATGGTTATTGGTCGCTTCCTTCGCACCTCATCCACCACCCCATCTTCCTCCTGCGCTTGCTTGATAATCTCCTCTAATTCCATCAATTTGAACATACATTTTCAGGCCCTCCCACCCCCTCCTTGCATCCAGACGAAATGTAGCTTTTACTTCTTCTAGGCGTCGCAGAAAGGGAATCCGCATATGCCTGCCTCAAAGTTCTGCATGCTCCTCCAGGATACCTTTCGAGACATAAAAGCCCCATCCCAGGACCACCCACTCCAACAGAGATTCCATGTTAAGAAAGTAAAATTTTGACACTATTGTCCTCATCACACTTCTAGCCTCCTCACAGGAATAACCGAATTCCAGCCCCCATTCCATAATTAAGGAGTAGATATCTACTCTTGTTCTGTATTTATGACCAATGACTGCCACCTCCTCGCTTAGAACTAGTTGAACCACCCTCAAGAACAAGGGATCCCTTGCAAGAAACATATTTTGCAGCCGTTTTTTAGGAACCGAACCCCAAAAGGCAGGCATGAGTTTAGAAGTTTTGAGTGTGAAGTTAGCTTCCATTTCGAGCACCACACAAAATTGTCTATCTCTGCAAAGAAACCGCTTTGACCAACACCAAATTCTCTCATCTACCACAATGAATGAGTGTACATTGTCATTCTAACTATTAATGTATCTCTCCCAACTCCCGTCGCTGTTGCAGAGGAATTCAACATTAATTGCCCGTAATACTCGAGCCAGCCTAGGCACACGAATAGAGGAAAAAAATGCATTTCACACATTTCAAGTTTGTCATTGTTATTGTACTTAGCAAGCCGTCTTAACTCCATTGAAAGCTACCATCATTACCATCCCACCACCTCACCTCTCCCTTAGCTAAATCGCATGCCACATTGGACAACCCATCAACAATGACATTTCCACTTCTCCTTACATGAGAAATACAAAAATTTTGAAAGGTTTTTAATTTTGAGCAGATTAAGGTGATAAACTTATTTAATCTCCATCTTGGGGTTACTCCTTTCATGATTGCGTTAACCACAACTTGAGAATCTCCCTCCAAATGGACTTTCAAAACCTTCATGTTAACTGGCAAATCAATTGCCAACAGAGCCGCTTGCACCTCTGCGTCATTATTATTTCCATCTTTCAACCTTTTAACACCTTTGAAGAGAACCTTCCCTTCATCATTGCGAGCCACACATCCTGCCCCAGAAATACTCAGATTGCCCCTAGAGGCCCCGTCAAAGTTGATCTTAACCCATCCCTGCTTTGGTTTTGACCAAATATCCTCCTTTTGTCCACGATCCTTACAAAAAGGATTAGCCCATGAACGGGTCTAAACTTTATGGTTTGAACCAAGGATGTAAGCACTATAGCCAAGAAGCCCCACTATTTCTCCAAGGTTCTCCCCATGGTAAAGCATGCCCCATTGTTAACATGGTAGAGACGAACCTGTGAGGTTTGAACCTAGGTTGTAGGCACTACATGCAAGAAGCCCCACCATTTCACCAAAGGGTCATCCCTGAGTTAATTTTATTCAAGACTATCCTAGGACAAGATATTTCAAGCAAATTTGATAATAAGGTCTTTCTTGTTGAAAAGGTGGGGTTATCTTAACTCAAACAACTGCCAACTATGCAACCACTAAGACTACCATGTGTTGATGATTGTGCCTGCTCTATGCGATCCTTCCATCTGTACTCTAAGGAATTTGAAGGAAAACTTCTATGTTATCTTCATTTTAGTTTTAATGCAAGTTAGTTGTCCCCTTGGCAACAATTTGCTAAAAAAAAAGATAAGTTGATTTAAATTAAAAAATAGTCAATGATTAAACATAAAATAAAACCTTAATAGGGTAATCAAAGGTTGGTAAGGCAACAAGAATGATATCACATAGTAAAACATACATCGTAGAATACAAGATATAACAATTAAATAGGGATGATTTAGAATAAAACCCTAATGATTATTGAAAAACAATGATGTGTTCATGTATATACTTGAAACCCTAGGATGGTGTAATATTGGATGATTTCACAAAAAAATCTAAAGGAAAATAACGTAATTATTACATTCTAAATAAACAAATGAAAGGAATCCAAAATGGAAGAAAAAAGTTTATACCTTTTATCCTTACAAATAGTAAGGAGTCCATTTTAAATATTAGAACTTAAGTTGACATTTCCCTTTATTTATTAAAGTTATATATAACTTTAGCCAAATAGATTTAGGCAAATATAGTATAGTGTTTGGGTCTATTGAAATATTTTTTGTTGTCTTGTCAAAAGCTAATTAATCCATAAGCCATGATCTAAATTGGGACATGATCATTGATAAGCATGATTTTTAAAGTGGTCCTAGTCATGAGGTTGAAACTAAATATTAAAAATTACTTAAAAATAAATAAATAAGTTTCTTTTTAAATTATCTAAATAAGTTTCAAAATATGAATAGATATTAAAGGGATTTTAGTTTGTTTGTGAAGTTAGATTATTCTAATGAACCTACCAATGATTACGTCTCATTAGGTGCAAGTTGCACAACACTATGAGATGATGCCAAGTAACTTTGATGGAATAAAAACTCATTTAACAAAATAAACAGCTTAAATTCATATCCCTAGGATTATATCTTGTTGAGTACAAGATCCACAACACTATGGGATGAGGCCATGTAACTTTGATAGAACAAATACCCTCTTAACAAAACAAATATAACTTGAATTCATATTCTTAGGATCATGTCTTGTTGAGTGCAAGGTCCACAACAATGTGAGACTGTGCCACATGACTTTGATGGAATGAATACCTCTTAATGAAAGAAATATAACTTAAATTCATATTACTAAGATTATATTGTTGAGTACAAGATCCACAACCCTATGAGATGATGCCAACAACTTTGATGGCATGAATATCCTTTTAACAAAAGAAATATAACTCAAATTCGTATTCCTAGGATCAAGTCTTGTTAAGTGCAATATTCGCAAACACTATGAAACGGGCCACATAGTTTTGATACAACAAATACCCTCTAATAAAAAATATAACAAAAATTTGTATTTCCAAATCAAATTATGAAAAATTGAATTTAAGATTAAAATCCCCAATAAATATTTTGTTTTGAGTAAATGAAAATCCACAATGATTTGAACATAGTTAAAAGATGTACCAAGTAATCATGGAGTATACCTAGGCTATTGCTATGACGTTGATGGTAGTTGATATTGTAATGTTGTACCATGATGTTCCTTAAGTGATGATGCAAATACTCTATGGGCATTAGAGGAGCTAGATACCTAACATTAAATTAGGCTTTATCCTTTTATACATTACTAGTGTACAAATTTAATTATTTTAAATTCAAGTCGATAGGTAAGGGGCCAAATTTGACCAATTTTAAATTTTAAATTTTATTTTTCAAGGGTTAAATCCATGTTGTAGATATGAACTAGATTCATTTAGGGAGGCACAAATTTGACATAGGGAAAGGAATAGATAAGCTATATACTAGATATATAGATATAAATGAGATGTTAGAAGTCAAATTCATACATAGGTCTAGCTATTTTGCCGATGAGTACACCAAGATATTTAACTTATACACCAATCATTATATTCTAAAGAAACAAATGAAAGGAAAAAATTAGAATGTATACTTTTCATCCTTATAAATAGTAAGAAGGTCATTTAAAATAGTATAACTTAAGTTGACATTTCCCTCATTCATTAAAGCTATATATAACTTTAGCAAAATTCATTTAGGCAAATATGATATTGTGTTTGAGTCTTTCAAATATTGTTTGTGGCCTTGCGAAAAGCTAATTTATCCATAACCCATGATTAATACAAATAATTATAAAGTAAATTGGAACACGACTATTGATAAGCATGATTTCAATAGTGGACCTAATCATGAGGTTGAAACTAAAAAAAAAAATTACTTAAAAATAAACAAATAAAGAAAAATCTCTTTAAAATTGGTATAATTTTTCCATATAGTTTTCAAAATTTGAGATGTTAAAGGGCTTTTGGTTTGTTTGTAAAGTTAGATGATCTAATGAACCTACCAAAGATTATGTCTCGTTCAGTGCAAGATCGACAACACTATGAAATGAGATCACATAATTTTGGTGGAATAAAATCCTCTTAACCAAAGAAGTATAACTTAAATTCAAATTCCTAAGTCAAATTGTGATTATTTTTTTAAAATAAAACCCCTCAAAAAAATTTGAGTAGATGTTAAAGGGATATTTGTTTGTTTGTTTGTAAAGTTAGATGATTCTAATGAAACCACCAAAGATTATCTCCCATTGAATCAACATTATGAGATGATGCGACATAACTTTGATGGAATAAATACCTTTTTAACGAAAGAAACGTAACTTAGATTCCTATTCCCAAATCAAATTTTGAAAAAAATGAATTTGACATTGGTATAAACAAACAAACAAAATTCTCCTTAAAACATGTATAATATTTTGTATACAATTTTTGAAATTAAGTAGCTGTTAAAGGGCTTTTGGTTTGTTTGTAAAGTTAGATGATTCTAATGAACCTACCAAGGATTATGTCTCGTTAAGTGCAAGATCAACAACACTACAAAACGAGGTCACATAACGTTGATGGATAAATACCCTCTTAACCAAAGAAATACAACTTAAATTCATATTCCCAAATCAAATTATGAAATATTTATGTGAGTAGATGTTAAAGGGCTTTTGGTTTGCTCATGAAGTTAGATGATTCTAATAAACCCACCAAAGATTATCTTTTGGTTTGTACATAACTTTGATAAAATAAATATCCTTATAATAAAATAAACCTAACTTAAATTCATATTCCCAAATCAAATTCAAAAAATTGAATTTGACATTGGTATAAGCACACAAACAAAATTCTCCTCAAAATTGGTATAATATTTTCTATACAATTTTTGAAATTGAGTAGATGTTAAAGGGCTTTTAGTGTATTCATAAAGTTAGATGATTCTAATGAACCTGCCAAGGATTATGTCTTGTTCAGTGCAAGATCAACACCTCTATGAAATGAGGTTACATAACTTTGATGGAATACATACCCTCTTAACCAAAAAAATATTAAATTCATATTCCCAAATTAAATTACTAAAAAGGAAAAATAATCCTCCCCCCCACCCAAAAAAAAAGCTTGAGTAGATGTTAAAGGGCTTTTGGTTTACTTGTGAAGTTAGATGATTCTAATCAACCTATGAAAGATTATGTCTCCTTGAGTGCAAGAGATGATGCCACATAACTTTGATGGAACAAATACACTTAAATTCATATTCCCAAATCAAATTAAAAAAAAATGAATTTGACATTGGTATAAACAAACAAATAAAGTTCTCCTTAAAATTGGTATAATATTTTCTATACAATTTTCGAAATTGAGTAAATGTTAAAGGGCTTGTGGGTTGTTTGTAAAGTTAGATGATTCTAATGAACCTCCCAAGGATTATGTCTCGTTGAGTGCAAGATCAACACCACTACAAAATGAGGTCACATAACTTTGGTGGAATAAATACCCTCTTAACCAAAGAAATATAACTTAAATTCATATTCCCAAATCAAATTACCCAACAAAAAAAAATCTCCACCAACCCCCATCTCGCTCTTGACACCCCAAAAAACTTGAAAATTGAGTAGATGTTAAAGTGCTTTTAGTTTGCTCTTGAAGTTACATGATTCTAATGAACCTACCAAAGATTATGTCTGCTTAAATGCAAGAAATGATGCCACATAACTTTGATGGAATAAATAAATATAACCTAAATTTGTATTTACATTTATCCAATTACCAAAAATTGAATATAACATTAAAACCCCCAATAAAAAAGATTTTTGAGTAAATGAAAATCAACAATGATATATTGTGATTTTAATGCGGTGAAAGCGAAGAGTGGGCACATGCAATCCATGTGGGTTTGCAAGGGGACGGCACTCATTACCAAAATGGTCTGGTCCACACGGACATCCCAGCTAACCCCAAAGTAAACGCTAAAATTAAGTAAAAACAGAAAAATAAAAAATAAAAATAACCCAAAACAAATCCCTCCCAAACCCACCTTGACTTACAACGGTAATGACAAATAACACGCGGTTTAATGAGCCAACTCACAGAAACGCATCGGATGCCTCATAAAATAAAATTTAGCCCCTTTTTATTATTTAAATTTTTTTCCCAAACTTTTTAATTTCCAAAGTGGTTAGGCTGGACTGGGCCCCACAACTCCGGGTATTTGAGGCTACAATCTCCTCACTCTCAAACTCCACAGCTCTCCATCACCTCTCCTCGTTCAGTGGTCGTTTGTTCGAATCCCATTACAGCCAGACAAGGAGAAGAAAGTTGGAGAACAAGATCTTCAAGCAGCCATTACAGCCAAGCAGAGCAGCAGAGTAGAGCAGCATTACAGTGGTACTATATTCGAATCCCAAAATGGCCAGATCTGCAATAGTATTGGTTGTTCTCATGGCCCTAGTGGCGTTTTCTTCACAGCAGGCTCCTACAGCAACACCCACAACTTCCCCTGCACCTAAGGCTGCGGCCCCTGTTACCACCGCTACTCCTCCAACCACCACCGCCACACCTCCCACCACCACCGCCACACCTCCCACCACTGCCACTCCTCCCACCACCAAAGCCACACCACCAGCAGTAGCCCCAGTTGTCTCCTCTCCCCCAACCGCCACTCCACCCACCGTCTCCACCCCTCCCACCGCTACACCCCCTACCGCTACACCACCCGCCGCCACTCCCCCTGCCGCTACTCCACCCGCCGCCACCCCCCCCGCCGCCACTCCTCCCGCCGCCCTTACCCCTACCGCCGCCACTCCTGTCGTTGCCACTAGCCCTTCTGCATCACCCGTCGCAAGCCCACCCATGCCGACTTCTGCTGGTGTTTCTCCTGCTGGTTCCCCCGGGGAAGCTGCCACCAGTGGCGGATCTATGATCACTCTGGAGAAAATGGCGGTTTTTGCAGCTGCTGGTGCCGCAGGATTGTTCCTTTTCTAAACTCCGGGATCGCCGCCACTTAGTGTGTGTTTCTTTTTTGGGTTAGTTTCGTTTCAGTAGTAGCTTAGAATTTAGATCCGACATTATTATTTTGTGTGTGTTCCATCTGTCAGATCACACAACATTGCCTGGTTAGTTTTTTCTGCATAAAAAGACATCTTTTATTGTTGTTGATGTTGTTATTAGATCGACATTGATGTTATTATTATTCTTTTGTCTCTGTTCCACTCTGTGGGAGCTTTGAAATCCATTGTTGAGTCCTCCCTCCATGGTTGTATGATATGGATCACTTGTTTATGGGTTTTATGTAGAGACTATTTTGATGATTTTTCGGAATAAATTTATCTGCATTTTGGAAATAACAGATCAGTTCATGAAATGGGTTTTTTTTTGGTGTTTTCTCTTGCTGTTTCATTCAGCATTGTTTCATGGCAAGGTTGAAATGCTGTAGATCCAATATCTGTGTTTTTTTCCTGCTGTTCACCATTGTTTCACGGCAGGAATAAATGCTATGGTGAAGGAACAATGTGATTGAAAAAAGTCTGGAATGATTTACTGTGTTGTGGAACAACTGTAAAGTTAATTAAAGCTGACATGACTGAGAATGACAGTTGGATTCCAGGAAAAAAAGTGCAATTTTTTAGATGGGTGTTTGGCTGAATCACATGTGGTACAGTAAATGCTTAAATGGCTTTAATTTGTTTGGTTGTCAAATGGTAGGATGTTTGTGGTCACCAGTAGATCAAGTACATTCCAAAGGGAATAAACCAGTCATTGATATTTTGTTGTGGCCATTTCATTTATGGATTGACATGCCTCTGTAAGGTATGAGTTGTGTTTTATGTTTGGTCTCATAGACACATGATCTCAAAGACGACATTAAATGAAATGACAAATTACAGCTCATCATGCTTGAGACAAGCTACTCTACTCCAAAATGTTCCATGATAAATTGTGCCCAGTTCAAAAAGGCTCACTGAAATGACAAAAGTAGGCAAAGTTTTGTCGCAGGTTAACACGAAGTGTTAGTAGGTGAAAAGCATCAAAGAAAAACTATAAAAAAATCATAGAAAGTAAAAAACAATGAATTGATTCTTCCTCTTTTTTGACAATTGGTGACAGTGGTTTCGTATGTCAATTATGATGTATGAGACCCCACAATCTCACTTTCAGAAACATGGAACACATTTGGCTTTGGATTTGACATATTTTTGTTAGTGATTGAAACATATTTGGAATTTTGTAATTTAGTTTAAGTGATTGAAACTATACATTAAATATAATGTTATTAGGTTTTCAATTACTCCAAATTATTAATTTGATTCAGCTTGGTATTAAAAATGAGTATTATAATTCATACCAAGATTACAAAGTAGAGAAATGAAGTGCTTGTCTTGCATTATTATACACCTTTAATCTACATCATTGAAGTTGATAAATGTAGTATAAAATAAAGCAAGTATGGTATTAAATATTGAGATAGATGTTAATGGGTATTTGATCAATATGAGTTTTTTTAAAGACAAATCTTTATATCATAAGGGATGAGGTATGGTGAAATTTGATGTTGTTCAGGCCTTGTCCCTTAGGTCTTTGAGTTGAAAGGGTTTTCAGCATAGGGGTCTTCTTTGGTATTAGGTAGTTGGGGTTTGATGAAAAAACCTTCCAATCAAATTAAAAGTAAATTGATGTTTATTTTATTGTAGAAGCAATGGAATGGAATTAAAGGAATTTCAACATAGTTGAGGCAAATAAGAGAAGTGGAAGGACAATCTGGAATTCCATGTTCTTTAGGAATTGCATTTATTGGTAGTTTGTACAAAAAAATGAATAGGTTTGGTAATGATATTTTTTAGAAAATAAAGAAAGTAGAACAATTAAGTAGTTATAAAAATATCAATAACAATTATTATAAATGATAGATATTTTGATGTAATTTTTTAGGAATTGCATTTATTGGTAGTTTGTACAAAAGAATGAATAGGTTTAGTAATGATATTTTTTAGAAAATAAAGAAAGTAGAACAATTAAGTAGTTATAAAATATCAATAACAATTATTATAAATGATAGATATTTTGATGTAATTTTTGTCAATAAAATAAATATTAAATTTGGCTATATAGTTAGATCCACTAGGTGGGGTGTGCATGAGATTTTGACACTTGAAAAAGTAGTTATAAAAAGGTTCAAATGATAAAAGTTGATTTTGTTTGTTCTTGATGTGGTTAGTTTGGTACACAAAAGATAGGGTTAAGTAATGACATTTACTAGGGAATGAATAGAATGAAAATAAAAAATATTATAATTGCCATTGATGTAGTCTGCTCAACCGATAGAATTAATGTTAAACTTTCTATGTAGTTGGATCCAAATAGGAATTTTACTTTTTTCATTATACATAGTTGATGTGGTAGTTTTGTACAAAAGATTTGATTTAGTGATATTCCTTAGAAATAGAAAAAAAAATTATGATTATATTAATGAGAAGTGTAACAAAAATAGAAAAGAAAATTATGATTATATTAATGATGTTCTTGGTATAGAATGTTGAGGAAACTATGAAGAGTTTTTAATTATCTTGTAATGTTGGGCTTGGGGTCAATTTTTTTTTGTCCTTTTTTCTGCTGCTGGTTTTTTTGCTGGTCTTTTGCAGTTGTCTTGTTTTGTTTCCTTCTTGAATATCTTTTGAATGTAATCAGGTTTCGGGTCACTTAAAACCTGTTTTTACTTAATCAAAAACAAAAATACAATAAATAAATAGTATGCAATAAAATCATAAAAAAATATTTATTTTTATCAATATAATTGTTGATGTGTATGGTTTTGTACTTAAAACAAGAGTAATGATAGCAACAATAGAATAAATTTTGCTTCATTACTGTATTTTAGTAAAAAAAAAGAAAAAACACAATATTTAACCATGCATTTTGATCCAACTACATGTAGTGTATTAGAAGTGTCTAATTAAGAGAATCTTGGAATAAGTTGTACAAAAAGTGTGTCATGCTTCTTATCATCACTGATATAAAAGTGGTACTCTTTCTTAATGACATGATTTTCAAATGTACTATCAACACCATCCAAATCCATTTGTGCATGTCGATAACACACATGCACTATAATAGTGATTTGCTTTGAAAAGTAATACTCTCGTAAGTATTTGAATTAGGGCTTTTTCATTAAATGCCCATTTTGCATCATAGTTGTTGGTGTAGTAGTTTTGTACAAAGAATGGTGTGAATAATGATATTCTTTAGAAAAATGATGAGTTTGATGATAAAGCATATGAAAAGTGTGAAATTAATAGAGTTTTCAAATTAAGCTTAAACTTCACATCATAGTTATTGGTATAGTACTAAAGCATATGAAAAGTGTGAAATTAATAGAGTTTTCAAATTAGCTTAAACTTCACATCATAGTTATTGGTATGGTACTTAAAACAAGAGTAATGATAGCAACAATAGAATAAATTTTGCTTCATTAATGTATTTTGGTAAAAAAAGAAGAAGAAAAACAATATTTAACCATGCATTCTGATCCAACTACGTGGAGTGTATCAGAAGTGCCTAATTAAGAGAGTTTTGGATTAAGTTTAAGTATTTGAATTAGGGCTTTTTCATTTAATGCCCATTTTGCATCATAGTTGTTAGTGTAGTAGTTTTTTACAAAAAATGGTGTGAATAATGATATTCCTTAGAAAAATGACGTGTTTGATGATAAAGCATATGAAAAGTGTGAAATTAATAGAGTTTTCAAATTAGCTTAAACTTCACATCATAGTTATTGGTATGGTAGTTATTCACATCAATGGTATCATTAATTATATTCCTTAAAAATAGATGTGTTTTATGATAAAAGAAGCTATAACAATAATAGAACAAAAAATACACCCATTGATGTGATGCACCCAAAGATGGAGTTCACTCCAAAAGTAGTTTACATATTAAATGTGTCCATGTAGTTGGATCCAACTAAGTAGGGGTGCTTGGAAATTGACACTAAACAAGTAGTTATAAATGAAGTTGATAGTAAAATGTGTTTTTTTTAGCATTATATGTGCTGACTTTCATCATAGTCATTGATGTGGTAGTTTTGTAAAAAAGAACGAATTGAGTAGTGATATTTCTCATAAAGTGTAAAAGAAAACATTGTGTTGAAGATGACAATAATTATAAAAGTAATAACATACATATTGCATTCATCAATATAGTTTGGTATAACTAATAGAATAAATATTGCATTGCTCTTTGTAGGTTAATCCACTTTGCTTTGTGTTGTCATACTTGTTGCATGGTTTTGCACCTATGAAAATCACACTTTTTGTAATATTAACATTAGGAATAAGCTTGAGACACGTTTCCAAAATACACAAGCCTAAATTTAAAAGGAAAGACGAGTAAACATATTGAAAGCAAGGAATTAGGAGCTCTAAGGAACTGATGGGATATGTCAAACAAATACGACATAACTAAAACTCTTAACTTTAAAGGATAATGTAAACATAATCATAGGAAATTAGGGATAGGAAGAACTCTTAGCATCTACTTGAGGGAAGCTCACACCACTTAAGAATTTTTATTTAACCAAAAGTTGGCAATAAAATATTGAATTTCAAGAGGTTCAGATATGACATTGAATAACTTAAGTCCATATCTCGAATGAAGTTCCATAGAGAATAATTTCTAATAAATTTCACTAGGTGAGCACCTCTTCAACTTCATCATTTAGTGACTCTTGTGGGGATGCGAAGGACAACATGGCATTAGGAAGAGGGAAAAAGTTCTACCTCCAAACTAAAATTACATAAATGCTATAAGATAGAGAAACATAAAGTATGTATACAAAGAAACAAACATAAAATAAAAGCTCCTTGTACCTTATTCTTCTTTATCATCTCATATTGAGCTAAATGAAAAAGAATTACACTTGATTCTCTCCTTGATTTTATCTGATTGAGTGGATGAATGTGCTTAGCTTTTCAAAGTGCCAATATGACATTATTATAAAGTAAGATAATCCAAATGAACTATAAAGGGTTAATTTATAAATTTTGGGATGAGTTATTGGATGGCTTGGATTAATTAGAGAGATCAAGGGTTCAAATTGATTAAGAGAATTATTTTGAGATGACGAAAACTGTCACATTATGAAGGGAGGACTAAAGTGGGGTATGAATTGATAGGGAATGAGTGACCAAACATAATTTAATTTAATATAAAAAAGCACAAATTTCTCAAACATTTGAGAATTTTTTTTGGGAAGAGAGTGGCTGCATGGGAAAGGAAATAGTTGACATGTGCCTTTTTTTCAAGGCCCCTCTTGACGCCCAAGGAAAAATCTATTGCAATAACTTTAACAAAACTAATGACAACAATTCCAAATATGCAATCACAACATATCACACTTGCACAATAATGTGAACAGTGTCATGTGAAACATAATGACACAAACACGACAACGAAAGGAATGACCTCACCATTTCTTCAAGAAAAGTGATGTTGTGAATTGTGTTTTTAAGGTTTTGGTTTGATTCTTGCTGAATAGTTTTGACTATCCTTAATGATGCAGGAACATCCCTGGTTCATAGCAATCTCACATCAACCAAAAACATTTTCATCTTGTTTTGCTTTATGTTTGCAATTTCAACTTTTCTTTCTGTGTGTCCCAGTTTTGGCTCACCGGATCCTGTGGAGTTGGATTCTACTTGAAGACTTAATCATCTTTCTTATTTCTAGACTGCATCGCATTTGGATAATTTTTTGGCAAGTTATCGCTATCGGTTTCCTTGACAAATTCTTGTTACCGATTGCCTGGACCTATTTTGGTGATCTACATGAACCCCCTTCCAAAGCTTGTGGAGCCTTGGGCATTAATTCCAATGCTTCTTTGCATGTGGCCGACCTTTTCCCACGATCTACACTTCATCCTTTGGATTTTTCAGAGGAATCTCTTGGCGGAGGCTGATCTTGTTGGTTTTACACATTAGGTCTTGTTCTTCGGATTTTGATCCCTTTTTGGGCCGACCAGATCCCTTGGATTGTATATATAATTGTAATTGCGCATTAGTATGTAACAATCAAAGAATCAAGTAGCTAGACTGAGCGTAGAAGATAGATCTTAATCTTCAAGGTCCTGGTTGAACCTATTCTGTACTTTGAGCATGTTTTAGCAGGCCTGTGAGCCGATTTCTGTAACCCAAATTTTACCGATTGGTTGTAATCAATTTTCATGAAATAAAACAATCTGTTCTGCATTGCCTCTATCATATCTTTGTGTTTCTATTGTGTTAATCTTGCTGACCGGTCTTGATTGATCTCTTTGAGGTCCCTCCTAACCGGTGACTACTTCAAGTGGTATCAAAGCGATTTTTCGTTCGGAGGTTGCGTGCCCTTAGATTTTTGTTGTAGGGTGGCGGACTATGGATCCAACTTGTAGTTGTAGAGGACTCGTGTAAACGATGGCGCGAAGAGGAACTAGGAATGGTGGAGCGCGTGGGAATGTAGATCCTGTCATGGTTGAAATGTTGCGAGGGATAGCATCCCAGTTGGAAGCCATGGAGACAACCCAAAGAAGAGGTCGACATATTGAAGATGTAAGTGAAGATGAAGGAGAGGAAGCCTCGACAGAACAAGTAAACCCACCGACAGTTGATCCGGATGAGGAAAGGTTTTTTAGGGTTTTGAGTAGGGAGAATACTAAACCTCACTTTAACCCACCAGAATATGATGGGAAGTTGGATTAAGATGAATTGATGGATTAGATCTCAGAGATGGAGATGTATTTTGATTTTGAAAACACTACAAAAGAAAGGAAGGTGAAATATGCCTGTAATCGGTTGAAAGGTCATGCATGTCTTTGGTGGGAGCATTTGCAAGTTGATAGACAGAGGAGAGGTAAAGAGAAGATTAAGACATGGGATCAGATGATTGCTAAGTTAAAGTCAAAGTTTATGCCAATTGATTATCAAGTGAACTTGTTCTGGAAGTTGCAGAATTTGAGAGAGCAGGAATCTAGTGTGAAGGAGTACACCGAAGCATTTTGCAAGTTGAATATCAGATCCAGACATGTTGATGATGAAGTCGAACAAGTTGCAAGATATTTGAATGGATTGTGGATGTCTATACAAGATGAACCGAGTTTGATCAAATTAGAGTGTTGAAGAGGCTTACCAGTATGCCCTAAAGGCAGAAGAGAAGCTAAACAAAAGACATAAGCAGAGGTAGAGAGGCAAAGGTGGAAGGTTTACTGAAGGAAGATTTCAAGGAGGGAGAGGATATACAAGAGGTAGAGGAATCTGTACAGATCAGAACAAGGACAAGAAAGTGAACAAAGAAGGTAATTCATACCATAAAGATGATATAAATTTCTACCAAAGGAGAGAACGGGATGGCTACCAGAATGACAATTTTGGAAGACAAGACGAGAACATTTAGAAGAACTTTCTATAAGTGTGGAGGAGAAGGACATCGTTCTTTCGAGTGTAAGAAGACAAAGAATACTGAAAGAGCATCAATGGTGGAAGAAAAGCCCACCGAACCGGACAATAAACTGGAAGTGATAAAATATTTGTTGACAAAATATGAAGACATCATTTCAAATAATGTACTTGATGGATTGCCACCTATGAGAAGTATCAGTCATTGCATGGACTTGGTTCTTGGAGCTAGTTTGCCTAACAAAGCTGCACACCGGATGACACCGACGGATAATGAAGAGCTCAATAGACAAGTGCAGGAGCTGTTGAAGAAAGGTTTGATCAGGGAAAGTCTGAGCCCTTGTGCAATACCAACAATATTAGCACCTAAGAAGAATGGAGAATGGAGAATGTGTACTGATTCTAGAGCAATAAACAAGATCACAGTGAAATACCAGTTTCCTTTGCCTAGGATGGATGACATAATGGTCTATTTGAGTGGATCCAAATACTTTACAAAGATAGATTTGAAGAGTGGATATCATCAGATCCAGATCGGAGAAGGAGATGAGTGGAAGACAACATGCAAGACAAATGAAGGACTGTATGAATGGTTGGTGATGCCTTTTGGGTTAATTAATGCACCGAGTACTTTCATGAGGCTGATGAATGAGGTATTGAAAAAATTATTGTGTATGTTTGTTATTATGTATTTGGATGACATTTTGACTTTCAGTACGACAAAAGAGGAGCATTTGTTGCAGTTGAGACAAGTTTTGCAGAGGTTGAGAGAAGAAAAGTTGTTGATCAATATGAAGAGGTGTACTTTCATGAAGGATGAGTTAGTCTATTTGGGATTTGTGATATCTGAGGATGGTTTGAAGATGGACCCTGAGAAAGTGAAAGCAATTGTTGAGTGGCCTAGACTGGAAATCATTAGAGAGGTAAGATCATTTCATAGATTGGCTAGTTTTTATCATTTCAATTTATTTTGTAACCCTATGACTGATACCATGAGGGGAGATCAGAAGGAATTTAAGTGGACCACCGGAGAAAACAAAAGTTTTGAACTGTTGAAGCGGAAAGTGACTGAGCAGCCTATGTTAGCTTTACCGAATTTCAATAAAGTATTTCAAGTGGATTGTGATGCAAGTGGAACAACAATAGGAGTAGTCTTGAGTCGGGAAGGGAGAGCAGTAGCTTATTTTAGTGAGAAAGTGAATGATGCCCAGAGGAGATATTTAGTATATGATCATGATTTTTATTCCATAGTTCAAGCCTTGAAGAAGTGAAGACATTACCTATTGCCTAAGGAGTTTGTGTTGTATATAGATCATCAAGCCTTGCAGTATTTGAATAGTCAGAGTAAGTTGAATCAGAAACATATGAGATGGGTAGAATTCTTGCAAAGTTACACCTTTGTGTTGAAGCATAGAAGTGGAAAATCTAACAAATTTGTTGATGCATTGAGTAGGAGAAGGAATTTGTTGACAGAGATGAGAGTGACAGTATTAGGATTTGAAGAATTGAAGACCTTGTATGATGATGACCCGGATTTTGCAGAACCTTGGAAAGCATGTAGAGAACCAGTTATGGTAGATAGAAGCAAGTGGTTGGATTACTTCATTCAAGATGGGATGTTATTCAGAGGAGTTTAGTTGTGCATACCTAAGAGTTCTATGAGGGAGAATCTGATAAAGGATAAACACAGTAGAGGATTGGCTGGACATTTTGGAATTGACAAAACAATAGCATTGGTGAGTGAGAAGTACTTTTGGCCCTAGATTCATAAGGATGTTAAAAGATATGTGCAAAGTTGTAGATTTTGTCAAGTTGCAAAGGGTATTAGTCAGAATGCGAGATTGTATAAACCTTGGATAGTACCGATAAGACCCTGGGAGGATATAAGCATGGATTTCATACTTGGATTACCTAAAATACCGAGAGGGAATGATTCTATATTTTTGGTAGTGGATAGATTCTCAAAGATGACTCATTTCATACCTTGTAAGAAGACATTAGATGCATTGCATGTAGCAGACCTATTTTTCAAGGAAGTAGTGAGATTGCTTGGATTACCTAAGAGCATAGTTTGAGACAGAGATATTAAGTTTGTTGGCTATTTTTTTAGAACACTTTGGAAGAAGATGAAGACAGATTTGAAGTTTAGTTCTACTCTTCATCCACAGACTGATGGGCAGACATAAGTAGTTAACCGGGGCTTGGGAAATTTGTTGAGATGTTTAGTTGGATATAAAACTGGAAGTTGGGATTTAATCCTTGCACAAGCAAAGTTTTCCTACACCAATTCAGTAAATAGGAGTACCAGAAGAACACTTTTTGAGATTGTTACCAGAGTGCATCCTAGAGGTATATCAGAATTAAGGGATATTGGTTGTGAAGATCGGAGAAGTTCAGAAGCAGAAGATTTTGCAGATCACATGGCAGCCTTGCATATTCAGGTTAAGCAGCACTTGGAGGACATGAACAACAAATATAAGAAGAAGGCAGATGAGAAGAGGAGACATAAAGAATTTGAAGTTGGAGATGAAGTAATGGTATATCTAAGAAAAGAAAGATTCCCAGTTGGAACTTATAACAAATTGCAGATGAAAAAGTTGAACCTTGCAGGATTTTGAGGAAGTTCAGTTCTAGGAATGCATATGAAGTGGAGTTACCAGATAGTCTGAGTATTTCACCTGTGTTTAACATTGCAGATCTTCATAAGTATCATGAACCAGAATTCAGTGAGGACAATATTGCAGACTTGGAGAAACAGTTGCCCCGGAAGGAACCAGATCAGATTGAAGACATTTTGGACAGTATGATTGGGCATAGTACCCGAAGCAGTCAGTATAAAGAGTATCTTGTGAAGTGTAAAGACAGACCATTTGCAGATTCATCTTGGATTTCTCAGGCAGAGGTAGACCACCTTTGTTTTCCTTTGACCCTAGCAAAGTGAGAGGCTCACTTTTTCAATAACCTCAGATGTCTAATGCAAGAGCATCCCCAGTTCATAGCAATCTTGCATCAACCAAAAACATTTTCTTTTTGTTTGCAGTTTTAACTTTTCTTTTTGTGTGTCCCGGTTTTGGTTCACCGGATCCTATGGAGTTGGATTCTACTTGAATACTTGATCATCTTTCTTATTTCCAGACCGCATTGCATTTGGGTCATTTTCTGGCAAGTTATCTCTATTGGTTTCCTTGACAATTTTTTGTTACCGGTTGACAGTTTCTTGTTACCAGTTGCCTGGACCTATTTTGGTGATCTACTCGAACCCCCTTCTGAAGCTTGTATATCCTTGGGCATTGATTCTGATGTTTCTTGGCATGTGGCCGACCTTTTCCCATGATCTACAATTCATCCTTTGGATTTTCCAGAGGAATATCTTGGCGGAGGCCGACCTTGTTGGTTTTACACGTTAGGTCTTTTTCTTCGGATTTTGATCCCTTTTTGGGCCGACCGGGTCCCTTGAATCGTATATATAATTGTAGTTGTGCATTAGTATGTAAAAATCAAAGAATCAAGTAGCTAGACTAAGCGTAGAAGATAGATATTAAGATTCAAGGTCCCGATTGTGACCTATTCTATACTTTGAGCATGTTTTAGTAGGCCTGTGAGCCGATTTTTGTAACCCGGTTGTTACCGGTTGGTTGTAATCAGTTTTCATGAAATAAAACAATCTGTTCTGTATTGCCTCCATCATATCTTTGTGTTTCCTTTGTGTTACTCTTGCTAACTGGTCTAGATTGATCTCTTTGAGGTCCCTCCTAACCGGTGATTGCTTCACTTAAACCCTAAACCTTTTATGCTTCTCATGGCTTTGTGTTATAATTTTTTGTTGACTTATTGTCACTAGTTGCTTGTGTTTTAAGTGATGACTTATGCCTCCCTAAATGTCCCATAAACGATCATGTGTCCTAGGCATTATCCTCTATTACCGAGAACTCAAGATTCCTTCTTATTGGTTGCACGTTTGTGGGCTTTTGAGTTGGGCCCCACCTAGCGAATTTGCGAACCTTTGCATTTCCTTTTAAACTAGCATATCTCACTTGTAGGTGTTTGAATATCAACGGTCATGATCGGTAGTGCTCTTATGTGTATTTTATGATCGGTCTTGGTTCGCTAACCATGCATAGGGCATGAGTAAAGGGAATACAGTCCCTGCAGTTCAAAATGAATCAATAGCTCATATTGAACCCGTGTTTGCGTGTATTCCTTAATGATCTTGATGGTGATATCTTTGCATGCACGAAGAATTGATCCCACTTGCTCCAGTGTTTTTTAAGTGTTTGCATCCAAGGATATTTACCTAGGTTCTAGTCCTACCATTTCTTTTGCAAAGGAGAAAAAAAAATCTGACTTTTTAAAGTCAAATTGTTCCCTCATAAATGCATAAGATGCAATTGGGTTTAATTGAGAAATTATGTAAGTCATTTAGGGTTTTACAATTGTAAAGCTATATTTATAAGTTTGAAGTCCTATCTTTAAATTCAAACCCTAGTAAAATGGTTGAATTGTCAAAAGGCAAGGATAAGGGTAAAAAGAGAGAGGGTGGACTACAACAAGACATTATCCAATAATTACCCTACTCATCAAAGAGTAGTAAAAATTCCAAAGGAAAAAATATTCGCTGTGATCTACCAGTTATTCATAAAATGTTATAATAAGGTCAATGAAAAGATTCTTGTGAGGAACATATGGACTTATAATCTTGGTAGTCTAGTTGTACCCAATATGTTTTTAAATGTTGATGTGATTAGGGCCATTTCAAAGGCCCATAACCCTAACACTTGAAAGGTGATGAAAAAATATGGGAAGTGCCTTTTCACTATTGACAAGGGTACCATTGAATTCAGTTTCAAATTGGACAAAAATAACTCTATACCTGTCAAAGAGGATCAATTTTTTGAGGAATTCAAAAGGTTGCTAGGGTTGTATAAGAGTAAGTTTTTGACCTTTTAGGTCACATATTGACATCATTTAGAGAATCATGCTCACACAAATACAACTAGTGGAAAAGCAAAACTATGTTTCTCAAAATCATGAGTTCGCAAAACCATTGGCCCCACATTTAATATTGGGTACAAAGTTCCCACTTTATTAAAATTTCCCCAATATATAATCCCAATGTGAGACACACATTAAATATATTTCCCAATGTTACATACAACACATAAATTACCTCCAAGAATGTTAACTCCTAGTGATGCACATCCATCTAGGGCCCCCTTGGTGCATTAAACACATAATAATAAATAAACATTATACACATTATGCAAGGTGTGCAACACCATATCCCAATATTTTCCCCCTTGTTGTATACATTCAATAAGGGTCAATCAATCAATCAATGAAATACATTTTTTATATTAAAGATAGTGTACAAAAGAGCTTACATTATACTAAGCTATATCCCAAGTCCATGATCAACAATGATCACCAAGAGTATTTCTAACAAGACTACAAACCGCTATAGCCAAAAATAAGAAATCGAAGAGTTCAAAATATACACATCAAAGAGTTTAAGATACACATATAAAAGGCTACTCATCACTAATACCATGACCGTATAATATTATTACTATGTTCTGCCTCATCCCAAGTGAAAGCACCAAGTAGAGGATCACTCCTACGTTCCACCATGGTTTCGATGAAATACATTACCAAAAACATACATGTAACAACATGAATCTTCAACATTCTCTCGTCCTCCATCAAGATACTTTCAATAAAACCAAGTGACCACCATCTCAAGCAAGAACTCTTCTTATCCTCCAACATGCCACTTATGGAAGAAAAGGAATAAACCGATGTGAAGATGCACCAATCCAAGACCACAAGCATCAAATCCTACTTTCTTCCTAGCTTCAAGAGCCTTAATGACTGCCATTGCTTCAAATTCATTATTTGTTCCATCTATCAACTTGCTCACTCCATAAGCCAAAATGTTAACTTTCTAATCTTGAACCACCCAACCAACACCCGATGGGCCAGGGTTGCCTTTCAAGGCACCATCAAAATTTATTTTCGCCCACCCTTTTGGTTGTTTCGAACATTCCACCTTCCCTTTTATCTCCAATCTTGGATTAACCCAAGCAAGCCCATTAATAGGCCACTCTTAGCATCTACTAAAGGGAATGTCGCAAGGTAAACTCTAGTGTCTATATAATTAACAAAACTTAAGAATTCTTATTTAACCAAAGTTGGCTAGAAAAGCTTGATTTTTAAGAGGTCTGGATAACCATTGAATAACTTACCTCCAGATCTTGAATGAATTCCCATAAATAAAATTTCATTAGGTGAGTGATTCTTTAACATAACCATTTATTGATTCTTGTGGGGATACCAAGGACATCATGACATTAGGCAAAGAGAAAATTTCTACCTCTAAACTAAAATTTCATTTAAATGTTATAGAATAGAGAAAAATGAAGTATGAGATACAAAATGACAAACATCAAATAATAGCTTGTTGTATCTTATAGTTCTTTATTATCCCATATTGAGCTAGATGAAAAAGATTTACACTTGATTATCTCCTTGATTTTATCTTATAGATAGGATGATTGAGTGGATGAATGTAGATAACTCTTAAAAGAACTAATATAACATTATCATAAAGTTAGGTGATCAAAATGAACTATAGAGGATTAATTTATTGATTTTTGGATGAGTTATTGGACGGCTTGGGTTGATTAGAGAGATCATGGGTTCACATTGATAGAGATGATTTGGTTAACATGAAAAAATTTATCATATTATGAAGGGAGCACTTGAGTGTTGAACACAATGTACCACTAAGAGGGGGGTGAATCAGTGGTTCCCAATATTCTAAACCTTTTAAACCTAACTCTTGGTACCAGTTCACAAATCAAACATAAGGAGGATATACCGATGAGATAAGGAAAGTGATCAAATGAAAACACAAAAAGACACACAACACATAACACCATATATACGAGGAAAACCCAATGTGGGAAAAACCTCAGTGAGAAATGTTGTTGGAGTCTACTGCTCCAATCCAACCTCACAATAAACATGGTTCCAATATTTAGAGTACCAACCCCTGCACAGAGCTTCAACTCAGTGATTACAATAACATATATCAAAACAATAGTAATAACCTTGTTACAAAAGAGTTTTGTAACACTTGCAATCAAAATAGTTCACCGGTTTAACTCTTCTCTACCGGTTCTCCTCTACTCAGTTCTCTGTTGGTTCACTGTCCTTTTTTTATACCCTTTCTGCCCTAATTTTGTCTTGTATAACCTCCACCGATGCACTCTCTTGTCTCCTTCACCTTCAGTAGCTTTCTTCCTATATCCCCCTTGTCGGTTCATACATTTTTTATCCTTTTTGGCAGCTTGTCGGTTATTCTAACCTTACCGGTAAAACCTCTGATAAACCCTCTTACCGGTTCAACTTTTTTGTTAGTCAGCTCCAACACTTAGATGATTTTGATCTTCTCTCTGACCACTCTCTGCTCTCTCAGTTACTCTGTCTTTTTTGACATCTAACATCATCATCTTTCATCTTCGGTCTACATATTTATACTTGGATTTCCTGCCAAGACCAGAGTTCAAATGGTGACACGCTAGGGCTTTTCTCCACAAACTCAATCCGTATCAAATCTGATCAGATATCATCTCCTCGATTGATGATCTATAGTTGATCAACCATCACCGCCATTTTTTATGACATCTGTACATGCTTTCTATATTTAGCAACCTACAACTTGTTTATCGGCCTTGCTCTGTCAATCACCATTAATGCCTCATCTATTTCCTTCAACCAAGGAGCATGAAGATTGGATTGTCCTGCTTGATTTACATCACCAAAAATATTCTGCATCTTGATCCTCCTCGAGCCGCACTTCTTCTGTCATTGACCCATGATTTACGGGTTCCTCATTTAAAGTTGACCTACTCATCACCTACCACGTTGATGGACACTTCACCGACCTCTTGATGATTTCCACCTGGTATCCACATGTCATCCTTGTCGACATCCACCTATGTTTAGTCCACTGAGTCAGTTTAGGTTTATTCACCGACCAAGGCACACTACTAGTGCTTGCTCACCAATTCACTAACCCTGCCTGTACATGTCATCTTACCAGTTATCCTTCATACCTTCTTTCCTTTGTTTTGTCAGTGGGTCAACTGGACTTGTCCATCAAACACACAGATCCATCCACTTAAGTCAATTTACCGCTAGTATTACTCCTACCTTTAAACCGGTATTATCCTTGAGTAAAAACATGTCATCAATGTGCATCTTGATTAATATGTCTACCGATGGATTACACACCTCTTTGCATACCGGTGATCACATTCTTCTTTGTTGTCTTTTGTTTTCTTACCATTGGACATGTTTACTTACCAGTAACATCTCCTTCTTGCATCCTGCATACACCTTGCATACTGGTAACCATCCATACCGGTGACATGCTATAGTTACCGTTTGACATCAATGACAATACAATGCCAACAATCTCCCCCTTTGGCATTGATGTCAACATACTCTGCATTTCTTCAACCGGTTCATTCTCCCCCTTTGACAACAATGAAAAAGGACACAAACTATGTATTTACTTATCTCCCCCTTTGTCGATCAATTGGTTCAAGAGTCAAAAGGTATGGCAGTGAACTCCCCCTAAACCATAGATCTCCATACACATTTAAGTGCATGAAGCAAGTGACACAACTCCTAACTTGTGTCTCAGATACTCAAATGTGCTTACCGGTAGAGGATTGGTGAAGATGTCAACCACTTGTTCACCTGTAGGGACATACTCTACCTTAACTTCCTGATCTGCCACCTTCTCCTGGAGAAAATGATATTTGATAGAAATATGCTTTGTCCTAGAGTGCATAACCGGGTTCTTTGATATGTTAATTGCACTGGAATTGTCATACTGGATGGTAATGGGGTCAAACGTTTCTACCTGAATATCCTTGAGGGTCTACTTCATCCATAGCACCTGAGAATAACATGTGGCAACAACAATATATTCTGCCTCAACAGTAGATAGGGAAACTAAATCCTGCTTCTTGTTGTGCCATGAGACCAACCAGTTACCTAGGATGAATGCACCACCAGTTGTGGTTTTTCGGTCATCAATGCAGCTTGCCTAATCAACATCAGTGTAGGAAAGTAAGGTAAAATCCCCTTTCTTGGGATACCATAGTCCATAATCAAGTGTCCCTCATAGATACCAGAATATCCTCCTGACTGCATTCATATGTGATTATTTGGGTGCAGCTTGAAATCTAGCCACCATGCATATTGCCTGCACTATATCCGATCTAGAATCAGTAAGATATAACAAATTGCCAATCATGGATCTATACAATGTCTGATCCACTACTGGTGATTCATCATCCTTTCTTAGCTTGCATCTAGTCACCATGGGAGTACTTACCGGTTTGTTATCTTCCATTTGGAACTTCTTCAACATATCTTTGGCATACTTGGTTTGAGAGATAAATATCCCTTTACCTTGCTGTGAAATCTGCAAACCAAGAAAGTAAGATAACTCTCCAAGCATTGACATCTCAAACTCTGAGTGCATCTGATCAGCAAACTCTTTACACAAGGTATCCTTGTTGCCTCCAAAAATGATGTCATCCACATATACGACCATAATAATCACTTGGTTTCCATTTGCTTTAATATACATATTACTATCTGCACTCCCTTTTCTGAAGCCCTACTCATTTAGATACTTATCTAATCTTGAGTACCATGCTCTTGGAGCCTGCTTCAATCCATACAATGCTTTCTTCAACTGGCACACAAAGGTTTCATCATCATGTAGCAGAAAACATTTTGGTTGCTCCATGTATATTTCCTCTTCTAAATTTCCATTCAGAAAAGAAGAATTTACATCCATTTGATAGACTTTGTATCCTTTGTAGGCTGAAAAGGCTAGAAACATTCTAATGGCCTCAAGTCTAGCAATCGGTCCAAATGTTTCTTCACAATCTATTCCCTCTACTTGAGAGTATCCTTTGCACACTAACCTTGCTTCGTGCCTCACAATCTTTCCTTCTTCATTCATCTTGTTCCGGTAGACCCACTTTGTGCTAATGACATTCTTATCAACCGGTCAAGGAACTAACTCCCAAGTTTTGTTCTTCTCAATTTGTTGTAGCTCTTGTTCCATTGCATCCATCCATTTTTTACTTTTGCTAGCCTCATTAAATGTTTTAGGTTCCATTTTAGTCAGGAGGCAGAAATTGACTTGTTCATCATTTCGGGCAAGTCTTCTTCTAGTCTGCACACCATCATTCTTATTACCTAAGATCTGATCTTTCGGGTGATTTTTTTGTGCATACCAGTTGGGGGACTTGTATGATGCTTCTTCCAGTTCACTATTAATTTGAACTTCTTCTTCATCACCAGTGTCATCATACTGGTTTACTTGTGCTTGTCTTCCTTTATGCATATCTTCATCAACTCTTACATGCACACTCTCAATTACTCTTCTTAGTCTTTTGTTGTAACATTTGTAGGCTTTTCTATGAGTTGAGTAGCCTAAGAAGATACCTTCATCACTCTTGGAATCAAAGCTACCTAAGCCATCCACATCTTTCTTGATAATGTATTTACTTCCAAACACTTTGAAGTAATTAACTGATGGCTTCCGGTCATACCACAGTTCATAAGGTGTCATTTTGTTGTTTGTTCTTAGTTGAAACTAGTTCAAGGTAAATACAACAGTGTGAACTGCTTCCTTCTAGTATGTATCTGGTATGTTTGCCTCATTTAGCACGGTTCTTGCCATCTCCTTGACTATCCTATTTTTCCTTTCTACAACACCATTTTATTGTGGTGTTCTTGGAGCTGAATATTGTCTTATGATTCCATGTCTTTCACAGTAAATTCATTTGATGTGAACTCTCCACCCCGGTCCGATCTTAGACATTTCAGCTTGCATCCACTTTCCCTCTCAACCATCTTCCAAAAAATCTTGAATCTTTCAAAGGCTTGAGATTTATCCCGTAGGAAAGTGACCCACGTCATTCTTGAAAAATCATCAATGAGGAGCATGAAGTATCTTTCACCGACTAGAGCTCTTGTTCTAGTTGGTCCACATAGATCAGTATGCACCAATTTTAGTGGCCTTGAAGTATTATGTTCCTTATTCTTGAAGCTCACCTTAGTCTTCTTTCCTCTTACACATTCATCACAAAATGTGCTTACCGGTTTGATGATTGGTGGTATATTTCTCATAGAGCCCTTTTTGCTCATTGCAACTAGATTATCAAAATTTATGTGGCCTAATCTCCTGTGCCACAACCAACTCTCACCCACTTGTCCCATCATGCATTGGGACTCAAAGCATTCCTTCAGATTATACACATTTCCATTTGTTATTTTTCCTTATGCTACAATCTGACCGGGACTCTCTTTTCCTATCTGGCAATCGGTAGAGTCAAAAGTGAATTTGTAACCTTTATCATATTTGACTTACATAGTAAATTGTGCTTTAAACGTTCCACATAATATACATCATGGGCCTTCAATTTACCATCTATATTCAAAGTACCTTTTCCTTTTACCTTGATGGAGGAAATGTCTCCAATTCTTACTGAGCCTCCATTCCAATCTTCAAGCTTAATAAACTTCTTTTTGTTACCAGTCATGTGATTAGAACAACCACTTTCTACAACCCATAAGTTCCTTCTTTCCACATGCAAGGCAGTCTGCACAATCAGACTTGATTCTGCCTTATTCTTGTCTTTTTCAAACCAAACCAGTTTGTCTTCCTTCTTC
This sequence comes from Cryptomeria japonica, assembly GCF_030272615.1. Taxonomy (NCBI): domain Eukaryota; kingdom Viridiplantae; phylum Streptophyta; class Pinopsida; order Cupressales; family Cupressaceae; genus Cryptomeria; species Cryptomeria japonica. The sequence continues at coordinate 894,126,229 of NC_081407.1, read as the reverse complement.
TTGTCTACTGCAATTTCATGTTTTGGTTTAACTACCGATTCTTTATCTGATACTAACTTCTTTGGCTTGGTTGTCCCGAGTTTGCAATGTGCCCAAACTTCTGACAATTATAACACTTTATATTGACATTAAATGATGAATCTTTAAAACTATTGTAGGACACTGGTTGTCTTCTCCTACATTCAAAACTCCTATGACCAAATCCATTACACTGATAACAAACAACATCCATACCCATGAGTGCATTAAATGGATTTCTACTTGCAAAACTGATAGGGGACTTGTTCATCAATCTATAGTTAACAATTCTATGTCCAAACTTATAACACCAATAGCAATAGCCATGGAAATTAGGTACATACCGATGTTGTTTCCATGGACCGGCGGGCCTTTGTCTCATCGGATGTCTCCCTCTCATGTTGTTGACTTTAGTGAACCCTTCATCATCAATCTTGAACCTGCCTTTATAATTTGCATTTCGGTACATTGGGTGTGGTTTCCAGTTTTGAGCATACTAGTTCACAGGTCAGTTTCTTGTAGCCTCAGCATAGGTCTTCTTACCAGTATCTTTGTTGATAGTAAATGTTTGCTTCTCTTTACATTCACTTAAGGAAGTGAATTGTATCTCTTTATCGAATGTGTCTTTGTTGTTGGAACTTTGTCCTCCTTCAAATCCTAAGCCACCCGTATCTTTTGAGTTCTTCTTATTGCTCAGCATCTTGTCCAAAGATTTGGTGCTACCCTCATACTTTCTCCTCATTTTCAGTTCATCCTTACTCTTTTCAAGCTCCTTTCAGAGCTTTACAATTTCTTCTTCTAGATTTTGATGCACCTTCTCCTTCTTCATCAAATCAGAGGATGTAACTTCACATATCCTCTTAGCTTCTTCCAACTGGAGTTTCAAGTCAAAAATTACTTGATTGGACTCATCTAGGGATTGCTTCAAGAGATCTCATTCTTCTGCTACAACAAGTTTGACCTTTTTGAGTTCTCTTCTTGTCTTAACTCCTCAATAGCACTTATGAGCTCACCTTCTAGATCCACTTCAACTTCAATGTCTTCATCTTCCTCATCTTTAACAACCGGTTTATCTAGTGCCATAAAGAGATTAACTTCTCTTTCATCCTCATTGCAGTCATCTTCTGATGCACTTTCTTCATCTATGGCATCATCCTCAATGGTATATAGGTTGTTCTTCTTCCGATAGCTTCTTCTTCCTTTCCGATAAACTTTCTTCTCTTTGTCTTTACCGAAAGATTTACCACAACTCCTTTTCTCATCTCCACTGGTTTCACTGTAGGGACATTTTGCAGCAAAGTGTCCTATTTTAGCACAGTTGAAGCATTTGATTGGCAACTTTCCTTTATACTTACCAGATCCTCTCTTGAGCTTTCTAACAAATTTTTCTACCTCTGCATCCGAGTCTTCACTAGATCCTTTATGAGCAACCTCTTCCTTGCCCTTTTTGATGGAATTGAATGCAACCTCTTTCCTTGAAGATCCTTCTCTAGTTGTCCTCATCTCACAAGCAGTTAAGGAGCCAAATAAGTCATCCATTGTGAAGGTTTTTATATCATTGGATTCCTCAATAGAAGAGACTTTACTATCATACTTAGATGTGAGTGATCTAAGTACCTTTTTGAAAATAACTTCGTCAACAACTTCTTCTCCAAGTCCCCTAATGGTGTTCACAGTTTCATCTACCATATGAAGAAAATTTGCAATCTTTTCTTCATCTTTCATCTTCAAGCCTTCAAGCTGACCTCTTAGTGATTGTAGCTTGGCCTGTTTGACTTTAGCATCTCCTTCAAATAATATCTGTAATTTATCACAAGTCTCCTCGGTGGATGAGCAATGCATAACCTTAACAAACTCATTATCTGACAACCCACTGAGAATAACATGTTTAGCCTTTGCATTGTTCTCATAATCCTTCTTGGCATCTGGGTAAGTGGGAAGTACACTAGGGATAGTATACCCATTCTCTACAGACATCCAAACATCAAATCCTAGAGAGGACATATATGTTTCCATTCTTCTGCACCAAAATGCATAGTTGGTGCCATCAAACATGGGAGCTTCAGAAGAGGAGGACTCATTTCTTGCGATTGTGTTGTAAGACTAGAATCTACCCAAGCTAGAGAAAGCTTATCTGAACAGGAAGCTATGCTCTACTACCAATTGTTGAACACAATGTACCACTGAGAGGGGGGTGAATCAGTGGTTCCCAATATTCTAAACCTTTTAAACCTAACTCTTGGTAACAATTCGCAAATCAAACATAAGGAGAATATACCGGTGAGATAAGGAAATTGATCAAATACAAACACACAAAGATACACAACACATAACACCAGATATACGAGGAAAACCCAATATGAGAAAAACCTTGGTGAAAAATGTTGTTGGAGTCTACTACTCCAATCCAGCCTCACAATAAACATGGTTACAATGTTTAGTCACATAAATTTGTCCCCTTAATTAAATGAATATTTACTATTTTTTTGATTAATAAACCATCAGTCACCAATTAATATTTAATTAATTCATCCTCAACCCCTTCTCCTATTAATTAAATAAATTATTCAATTTATTGAAATTAATTCATTAAGCTACATTCTAAATCAATTAAATGAATAAACCATATTTATTTAATTTAACCCCCTTTCCTCTTTTTAAATAAATAATTAAAATATTTATTTAAATCCCTAAACTACCCCCCCCACTTGCATTCTCCTACAAATGCAAGTTGCAACCACAACTGAAAAAAATTAATTTTATTTTAAATAAAATCCTATTTTCCCTCACCCACCAAACCCACTTGTAATCCTAAATCCCCTTCTAGACTCTTCTAACCACTTTCTAAATTCTTCTAATCACTTCCAATTTAACCTAATCCATCTCCTAAATATTGTCACATTCCTAGGCAACTTAAAGTCACTTCTCAAAGCCTCCAAAGTCTTTGAAAAGCATTTAATGCTTTATGTGCTCAACAAGCTAACCCCTAAAGTCTTCCAAACCACTAATGGCTCTTACATGACCATTAATGGCTCTTACATAACCATTTATGGTTAACTCAACTCACCCACATGGTTAGAGACTTTCCCTCTAACTCAACCCTCATTTGACTCATGGGTCTCTTCAAGCATTTATTGCTTTGACCATGGTTATCCCCACTAACTCTTGCACAAGAGTTTATCCATTGGATAAAGGTATTATTTATTGGATAATGGCTTTATTCATTCAACTCAATATTAACCTTACCTCCCAAGTTAACCTTCAAATCATGTCAAGCATTTAATGCTTCTTCCCTCTCCTCTCAACCCATCTCATGATGACATTTGTCATCTTGGGATTGGGTTGAAAGCCCTCACATGGATCATAAACCCATCAATCCTGACCCTTGTTGAGATTACTCAATCTCAACCATCCATTTCTCTATTTTTCCTATAAATAGAGCTCATTCCTTCATAATCCAGATCTTGAAATCTTGTATGCATCTAAATTATAGTGAATTTTAGAGAGCATTTTAGAGTAAAATCATAATCCACATTGTCTTTTGGTTAAAAATTGATAATAGCTTAATTAAGTCATTTTCTTTCATTCCTATCTATCTTGCATTTGTATCTCATAATCATTTTCAATCTTCAATCTCCATAAGACTTCCATAGTAGTGCAAAGCTGAGAGCTACACTCATGTGAAACTTGGAGAGGAGAGGAACAAGGGAGGAGAACTATAAGCATGTTGGAGGGCATTTGGGGATGTTCTATTGCATTCCTTCATTTTGTTATGCTTTCTATTAGATGTTTGATATCTCTCTTGATATTCTTGCTTAGGATAGTGATTTCCTTTGTCTTTCATTTATAATTTAAGACTAACATCATTAACATTTGATATTGTGTGTTTTGTGTCCCCTAACATATCCTTTTTGGAAAGCATCATTTGGTGAACCCGACGTGAATCGAACATGCATCCTTTTGATCGAATTTGATAAACTACTAACTTTTCTTGTTGAAATTGACACACAGGTCATGCTTTAGCACTTTTGAACTCACTTTAACGCCTTCAAAAGTTGACATTTTAGCGCTTTTGTTTGCTAAAGTAGCGGTTCCATCCTTCAAATAGCACTACCATCTCTAGTTTAGCACTATTGTACTTAGTTTAGCGCATTCGCACTCTCTGTTTGATAAGATTTTTATTTTGTTTGACATAGTCTTTTAGCGTGTTTGCCTTTCTTGTAGCGCTGTTGTATTTATTTTAGTGCATTTGTCTGTGATTTGCCGCTTTCATGTTAAATAATGCTTCTATTTTCACACAGAGTAGCGCTATTGTAACAGGGAGTTGTAAAATCCTTATTGTAACCAAAAAATCAAAAACATCTAGGCTTGTAGAAGCTCACCAAAAATTCCTTTTTCACTGACAGGTTTCTTTTTGTGCAGGTTTTTGACTAACCCCATTGCAGGATTTTTAAGAGTTAGATTAGGAAGTAAATTTATTTTTTTTACTAACTTTGTCTTTCAAAGTTGGGTTTAAAATGAATTCACTTTCTCTTCTGGCTTAAAAGAATTAAATTCACATTTCCTTTTGGGTCCTAAAAATGAATCACATCTCTTAAATTTGGGCTTTAAAAAAGAACCTCACTTGTCAAGGTAAAAAGAACCACAAACTCAAACCCAACAAATTTGTTTTTCTTGCAAGTTAGGAATCATTTCATTTTGGGTTTAAAATAAGAGAAAACAAACTTTTATTTCTTGCATCAAGCTAAAATTCACAATCAGTTGTCATTTTGCAAGTTAAAAAGAACCCCCAATTTGACAAAGTTTTGTTTTCAGCTCAACTTTACTTCAAGCAAACGTGCTTCAAATTCAATTGATTAGGATTTCAAGTTCCTAGATAAACAACATTTTGTCTTGAAGGATTAAAAAGAACACCATGATTGTTGGAGCAACATCTCCAAATAGCTTTTAGATCACATTGCTATAAATTGTTTAAAAAGAACAAGTGTTTTCAGTGTTTGGCACACTTGTGCAAAGTTTTGTAGAGTGGTCCTACTTCTAACACACACTATCCTCTCTCTTGGCTTTCGTGGTCCTAGGTGCAAGAGAAAAGTGTTAGTAACACTCAAAGTTTTATCTTTTTAAGAGAGGCCTGCCAAGAGACACATCACTCTTCGGAATGACCTCGTGCGATAAATCCTTCAAGTCGCTATAGAAAACAAGTGAGAGCGAAAGTTGTAGCCTTGGGTATAGTTGTTCCTACAGTGTAACTTTCCGAAAGGACATATGAGCCCCACCACAAGTTACAAGGCTCTTAAGTGTGTCACTGCAAAATGAACTTATGTCCAAAAACATCGAACATTACTAGACACCTTTTTATACAGAAACCCACCCATTCTATTGATTGAGAATATTTATGAGAAGTTCAGTGCAAGAGCATAGATGGTTTTGCTCCCAAGATACTCACCATACATATTTACTTGAGTAGAAACATGGCTTTTTGAAAGGAAACTTATAGCTTGATAAAAGTGGTGAGTCCCCCATCATAGGGATCATCTATCTATTATGCTCATGCAAGACTTAGTATATCACATCCTTACCTATCATGATAGGATTCATAAGGTATATAGTACCAAAGTTGAAGAAATATCGATATGTGGGCTGAAATTATCACAACCGGCCATTTGACCTTAGGGATAAAGTGTGTTTGAAGTGTCTTCATTTCATGTCAAACCAGTGATAATTTGAGCCGACTTCAGGCTTTTGGAAAAACATACAAAAACATTTGAAAAGGGGTCAAAAAGTTCAAAGATTGGGTTAATTTAGACACACACCTATTTGTGCCTTTTGAGGCAAAATTATTTTGTTTGTGTGCTTGCTCTGTTTTCTTGTCAAAGAAATTCAAAACCAATTCAAACCAAGTATTCATCCAACACAATTTTCCATCAAACATTTGACCAACAAACAAACATCAAACAAAGGGCAAGCAAGATATCAAATTATATGACCATCATTCAAATCTTGAGAAAGAGGAACCCTCATCAACATATCAATTTGAAGAAAAGACCATTGAGTTCAAAGGCTTTTATCAAAAGAAGACAAATTTTCTATCTCAATAGACAAATTTTTGTCTCACACAGATCCTTCTTGCATCATATGCATCTATATATTCAAGGAAAATCCAACGAGTTCGATAAAGAGCCTTTGAAAAACAGAGCTTTTACTCAGTATAGAGCTTTGAGTTATCATAAAAACAAAGGAGGAAAAATCAACCCTGCTTTCTTTCCAAACATCTGCATTACATATAACATAGCTCGATAAGAACCACCAACCCCTGAGCGAGAAGAGGAAGAAGAAGTTCCCTTTGTGACACAATTTTTTTATTAAGGTCCATATTCTATCCACTCTCACATTCATACATCATCAATCCATTCAACTCTCACAACATAAAAAGGTCTTGTCCTAAGTTCTTTTTAGATATTGCTTAAATCAAAACAATACATCACTTTTTAGAGTGTCTCTACATCAAGGATAAATCATCCTAAGAGGCATTTTTTATGCAGGTTAAATCTAGTCTATGAGTGCATCCTCTTATTACTAGGTAGCTTGGTTTGTAACACATCTCAAACCTTGCTATACCTTATCACATCACCATTGTTGACAACACAAAGAGCAATTCACAAAGAACTTTGGTAACATCCAATCTTCAGTGTAAGAGATCCATCTTCTAAAAAATTCACAAAAAACACTTATCTCTCATCAAAAGATTTCATCCCCCAGTCATAATCACTTTCACCAAACTTCAAAAACTTTCAAAACAAAATGGCTTACACCAGATCAAAAAATAGACAACTAGAGATCGAAGAAGAAGAGGATGAAAATCTCAATGACTTTCAAGAATCCATTGGAGGAGGTCCAAATGATGAAGATCGTAGTACTCCAACTCTTGAAGCTATAGAAAGAGCACAACACAACCCCAGGTTGAATCGACTTTTCAATGAAATACTTAAAAACAACGCAGATGCTCATTTTTTGAGACTTGCTCAAGAGGGTGCTAAACTACCCTCTGATTTTGATACTGCAAAAATACAGAAAACATCAGAATACCATAGTCGTAACAAGGGTGGAAGAGGTAGATATTACTTCCGATATGACCTTAATCAAGGAAACCCCCCACCTCCACCTCCTACCGAAATAGACATGTTGAGGCAACAAGTCGAGAATCTCGCTCAACAACTCCATAGTGGTGTGAAGACTACCTAGTTTTCACTTAATGATATTTTTCCCTATCCCTTTGATAGGAACCTATATATGCCACCTTTTCTGCTAGGGTTTGAAACACCTAAGTTTTAAAAGTATTGGGGAAAAGGAGACCCTAGAGATAATGTCTAGGAATTTCACTCAGCTTACCTAGAAGTAACATATGAAGACACATATCTAATGCACCTCTTTCCTCAGAATTTGGGGGGAACAACCATGCAATGGCTTTCCCGATTACCAGGCAGAATTAGGACATCGAAGGAACTAGTCCAAAAGTTCATCACACATTATTCACACAACATAGAACGCGATGTTACCATGGGAGATCTATGCAATTCAAAACAAAAGCCAGGGGAGCTATTTTCAACTTTCCTACAATGGTGGAGGTAACTATCTAGTAGACATTCTCTTCATCTTTCTAAACGAGAGCTAGTGGAAATATTTATTTCCAACTTGAATGATGAAATGGAATTCCATTTAGACATGAAGAGCATAGAGTCCTTTGAAGACATGATCACCCATGGATTAAAATGTGAGTGGGCCCTTATCAAAAAGGGACTTATCAAAATATACAATGAACCAAAAGATGGCCCTCACCCGTGTTTTAATAGTGATAAACCCAACTTCTGGAACAAAAACAAGAACATCATCAATGACGGGGTCGTAGATGCAAGGACCGTAAAAATTGCACAACCTGTGGTCAGATTTACAGGGCAAAATCCCCCTCCTAAAAACAACACCATTTATCCTCCACAAAATTAAGGTCGCAATGTGTCGCAAGAGGAACCAAGACAATGACAACATTACTATAAAACAAAATGTACATACACACCCTTAGGGGAACCCATCAAAATGGTATTGCATCAATTGGTCTCTTCAAATATGGTGACCTTACTGAAGACATCTAACTATGAACCTCAGGTCAAACCTCCATGGTGGAGAGATAATGAACATTGTGAATTCCACCAAGGGAAATGGCATAAAACGAGTAACTGCCATAGACTAAAAGATCTTGTTCAAGATCTTATTGATTGAGGAGAAATTAAAATCGAAGAACACGACCCAAAAACATCAAATGATGATCACCTAATGTTCAAGAATTCGCTTCCATCACAAGATCAAAGGGGTCCTTCCACCTCAGGGCGAAACATAGATACAACTAATTATACACGAGCTGCCTATAATTAAACTGTGAATCACCTCTATGATGTTGATGAACAAATTGCAACCCTCATCATCAAAGATCCAAACCCTACCTACAATGTTGTTACACGTCGTAGCAAGATCACTATTAAAGAAGCTCCAAAAGGAACAAAATCCATCCCCAAGTAGTATAATCTTGTGGAGTAGTTAGATAAGACGCTCGCGCTTATATCCATATTAGAGTTTTTGCGCTTATCCCCTTCTCATAAAACAATCTTGGATCAATCTCTCCAAGAAGCGTCAGTCCCCACCAACCTTAACACAGATCAATTTCAAGCCATGGTTGGCAGTCTCAGGTCATCACCATGCCTCACTTTTTCCAAAAGTGACAATGCTTCATTCCAACAACCACATAACACATCCCTTCATATTGAAAGATTCGTTAACCAACACAGAATCAAGCGAGTCTTGATTGACAATGGAGTCGACCTGAATATATGTACCCTGCAGTTGGTCACAACATTGATGCAGTTGAGTTAGTAGACCCCCACAAAAAGATAACCATTAAGGCCTATGATGATACAAAGCATTCTTCCAAAAGAGCAATGGTGTTACCGATTTGAGTGGGCCCAATGGTGAAGCACATCATCTGTCAAGTTTTGGACCTTCCTCTGCCATATAATTTGTTGTTAGGAAGATCTTGGATACACGCCATGCAAGCCATTCCATCCACCTATCATGAGTGTATCAAGTTTCCCCATAACAGTGTAGAAATCACAATCCTTGGCGATGCAAATCCATTTGCATATTGTAACAATATTAACCACCAGCCAAAGATTACCGTTCCTAACAACAGAGAAGCTATCTCATCCAAATCATATGTTAGTCCAACCTATGTTTCCATCTCAATCACCCCTATACCAAAGAAAGAGAAGCTAAAATTGAAAATGGCATAGGAAGGTCTTGGGGAATATAATCTAAGACAACTCTTTTGTGTTGGGAAATTACCCACTTCCCCTAGAACTCATGGCAAGCCTCAAAAGTTGCTTCAACTACCATCGGCTAAGCAAGTATGCACTTTGGTGTAGTTCATCCCTGGTAAAAGTCAAGAAGAGGAAACTAGAGATGAGGACCTAGCATAATGGATCTACAAAGACCCTATCTCCACAAAAATCCCACAAGCTAAGATTCCTACTAATAAATATCGCAAAGGCCTCACCATTATGCAAAGAATGGGCTATTATGGTTAGAGTGCTTTAGGACATTGCAAACAAGGATGACATGAGCCCTTGCAGCCTGAGTTGAAACCCAAAGATTACATTGGATTAGGATTTTAGAAAGAATCTCTTCCTAAGCTCAGATTCAAAGGTAAACCCAACAAACTCATGGATCAAACAGTTACTCCAAGGAGGCCCTCCTTGATTATCTCTATGGAACCAACAAAACCCACTGCACCAACAAAACTGATAATCCAATCAGTAGCAACATCTCTCGCACCCACTGCACCAACAAGACTGATACTCCCAGTAGCAAATTCAATGACACTGATAATCCTACTAGCAGCACCAACAACATCAACAACTCCTATCATCCTGCCGGCAACACCAACAATCTCACCTATAAAAGTGCATACACCCGTGACAAATACACTCTTCAATACAAAGGATACCCCAGACTAGTATAGTAATTGGATGTTAGAGAGTGATTCAAAAACTAACTCACATGAGTGGGAATTTGATACAGTGAATCTAAATACTTCATACGAGGAAGACACATCACCTATGCCACCTCGTAAAGATATCCCAATTTATGGAGAGGCCTGGATTAAAACCTTTTGGGTTCATGAGCAAGCAACACCTTCCACATGTCCTAAATCAAATCTGACACTAGAACTTGACAAGGAGAGTACCATTGATGAACTTCACTCATCTATCTTAACCCTCACTAACGCCTCCTCTAAACTTAACCTAATTGATGAGGTCATGCCGATTATCCACCCCGAACTCATTGACTGGAACCAGCCAAATCCCCCATGTCTTGATCAATTCCAAAATGATGAGGCGCTCATCAACTTTTTAGAAATACGAGATCACATACTAAGTGGGGATCACAAAGTTGGATTTGCCATTGAACTTAATAGCACAACATACTTTGGGGCAGATGTCAAACCTTTTAGCTGCAAAAATATCACAATAAAACATGGATCTTTTAGTAAAAACCACAAAGTGGCACTTGTTGATCCCAAAAAACTAAAAAGAAAGAGCGTATCCCATGGTGATAACCTCTCTAAGGCACCTACAGATGAAAGGTTTGACATCCTCCCCCCTAGTACAAATCAGGAGAGATTGACGATCCTAATTGAGGAAACAAAAGAATTCAATGTGGGGACTCCTGAGACTCCTCAACAAATATATTTAGCATCTCTACTAACTCCAGAGGAACAACCAAAATTTGTAGAATTCTTCCAGAAGTGTCAAAACAACTTCGCATAGTCTTATGCAGACATGCCTGGCCTAGTTCCTAATTTGGACATGCATCACCTCACCGTGGCAGAATGCGATAAACCGGTAAAAGAAAAGCTCAAAAAGATGCATCCACAGATTGTTTTGTTTGTCAAAGCATAACTCAAAAAGCTCTTAGATGTTGGTTTCATTCGACCAATTGATTATGTTGATTGGATCTCCAACATTGTACCTGTTGGCAAGCCTAATGGGGGCATCCATATCTATACAGACTTCAGAGATTTGAAAAAAGCATGCCCTAAGGATGACTTCCCCTTACCAAACATCGACATGATTTTTGATCTCACAGCAGGTCATGCAATGCTTTCTCTTATGGATGGCTTTTCAGGGTAGAACCAGATCAAGATTGCTCTAGAGGATCAACAAAAAACTGCTTTCACATACCCATGGGGAACCTACTATTGGAATGTGATACCATTTGGTTTGAAAAATGTAGGGGCAACCTATCAGAGAGTGATGAAAACCATCTTTCATGACCTAATGCATACTATAATGGAGGATTATGTCGATGATTTACTCACCAAATCAATGACAAGAGAAGGTCATCTAGAAATACTGGGTCAAATATTTGACAGATTAGAGCAATATCCTGTACATCTTAATCCAAAGAAATGTGTCTTTGGAGTAACCTCCGGGAAGCTCCTAGGATACATTGTGTCAAGCAAGGGCATTGAAGTAGATCCGGTGAAAGCCAAAGCAATAATGGACATGCCACCTCCCAAGAACATCAGTCAGTTAAGGACACTACAAGGGCGGCTACAATCCATTTGCAGATTCATTGCACAATTGGCTGATAAGTGTCATCCCTTCATGCATCTATTACATAAGAATATTCAATTTCAATGGGATACAAAGTGCCAACAAGCATTCTAAATTCTTAAAGATTACTTGATGAATATACTGTTGTTGATCCCACCAGATCCAAGTAGACCTCTATTGCTCTATATTTCAGCCACTAATACGACATTAGGAGTACTACTGGCACAACACAATGCAAAAGAAAAAGAGTGTGTTGTATATTATATCTCTCACACATTGGTAGGCTATGAACTCAATTACACACCTATTGAACGAGCTTGCCTAGTAGTTATCTTGGCAGCCACCAAATTGAGGCACTACATGTTGACACACAAGGTACAACTCATTGCTAAAATTGATCCACTTAAGTACCTACTCAACAAGGCAGCATTGACAGGCCGCTTGGCCAAATGGGTTATGATCATAAGTGAATTTGACATTGAGTACATCGACCGCAAGGCTATCAAGGGGCAACTTATTGCAGATCAGTTGGTCGATGCACCCCTCACAGGTGATCATCCTCTTGTTTCAAATTTTCCATATGAAGAGATCTTCATGATCATAGGAACACAACCATGGAAGATCCACTTTGATGGCTTATATACTAGACATGGCTTGGGGGTAGGCATTATTTTCATTACACCTCAAGGTGACAGCATCTCGAAGCCATACAGGCTCACTTTTCCATGCACCAATAATATAGAAGAATACAAGGCCTTAATCACAAGACTCAAATTGGCTATACAATGGCATCTCAAAGAGCTACAAGTGTATGGAGATTCACAGTTAGTCATCTGACAAGTCACCGATGAGTATGAAACTAAGGATGATAAGCTCATGTCATATAAAATGTGGATAGTTACAAAGAATCATTTACAACTATCACCTTTGAGCAAGTACCTAGAGATCAGAATCGAGCTGCTGATGCAATGGCTACAATTGCATCTCTCCTGGATCTTCCACAAAATTCAACATGTTATGAGTTCTTGGTAGAACAGCTTTGGATCCCTGCGTATGATATCCCCAAAATTGAAATGTTATGTCACCTAGTCAGTTCTGAATCCCCATGGTACATTGAGTTCTACACCTACCTCCGTGATCACACACTTCCTCCTAACCAATCCAATAACCAACGCAAAACCTTCATTCACCAAACCGCTCGATATACCATCATTGTCGAAACCCTATACCGACGAAGTCTTGATGGTACTCTCCTTCGATGTTTGGAACAAGATGAGATAAAAAAGGCCTTGGAAGAGGTACATGAAGGCATTTGTGGGGCTCACTCAAGCGGTCCTTCCTTAGCAAAAAAGATCATGTGCATTGGATACTATTGGCCATCCATGGAAAAAGACTCCTACTATTTTATCAAAAAATGCAAGAAATGCCAAGTTCACAGAGACCCGATACATGCACCAGTACAAGAATCACAACCAATCACAACTCCATGGCCCTTTTGTCAATGGGGACTTGACCTTGTGGGTAAAATTCATCCATCTTCATCCAACGGCCACAAATTTATCATTACCACCACCGAATACTTCACAAAGTGGATCGAAGTTGTTCCACTTACCCAAGTCATCAGCAAGCAGATCGCCTCATTCATCCTTAATTGCATTATCTGTCGGTATGGTGTACCCATGTCCCTCATCATAGATAACGAGATTCCTTTCAAAAATCAGGATGTCTGTGAGCTTTGTCAAAAGTTTCACATCCAGCACCACTTTTCCACTCCTTATTACCCACAAGGCAATGGTCAGGCTGAAGCATAAAATAAAAACATATTGAGAATCCTAAAAAAGATAGTCAATGATGTTGGCCATGATTGGCATGTTCAATTAAATCCAACACTATGGGCATATCGAACTAGCATTCGAACCCCTATAGGCACAACTCCCTACTCACTAGTCTATGGAGTAGAAGTCATCCTTCCTATTGAGGTTGAGATACCATCTCTATGGGTTTCCTTGCACCATATGATAGATGATGAAGTATACCAAGTCTCCCATCTTCAAGACTTGGAAATACTTGATGAAAGACGACAAGCTGCATACAACCACCTCAAGGCCTATCAGTAGCGCATGAGCAGAAGTTATAATCATCGGGTTAAACCTCATACATTTGAGGTAGGTGATCTCATTCTTAGGGAGTACCCTCGTAACCAACCGAACAGAGAACATCAAGGGAAGTTTGAATCAAACTGGTTGGGTCCATATGTTATCACTGTTGTATTTGGGTTCGGGGCATATCAGTTGGCTACTTCAAAAGGAGAACAGTTGGAAAATCCGATCAACAACATGCACCTCAAATGGTTTCATACATAATTTGTATAAAGAATCAGGCTCCAATACATACCAGAACAACACCAAAAACATTCAGAACAATGTCCTGAAGAAAATACAAAAATACCAAAATGGTAAAGAGACAAATCATGCATCCACATAGTGAACAACCACTCCGGTGGCACCTTGGGTAAGTGCGATGGTGAAAACCTGGCAAACAAATGCCATTCATAAAGGCTATGGCTCCATTGTCTTTCAGACTTGTTGCAATCACATTCATTGCATGCATTCATCCATCATTCAAACCATGGCTTGTTATTGATCTATAATCAGGGTTAGTACTTCATGCGTCTCACATCCTACTTTTCATAGTAATATCACAAACAAATATACAAAACTCATCAAATACACTCAATTCATCCAAAGACATGATAAAACATCAACAATCAATCAAAAACATGGCAACGCATAAAATCCTTTGTACATACACATCACAAACAAACATCACACAAACATTTTGAGCTACTCAAAATGACGATCACTTATCAAATCAATCAATCAATCAACACAGGTACACAACTATCTTAACAAGGATGCATCATTCCTTCCAAAATAAATACATGATAACATTTTCTTTGACAAGAAAATTATGTTTAAGCTATCGAGTACTTGGTCGGTTTGTTAGTTATTTATTCATTTATATCAGGTTCCTACACTACTTTGGGATATCCATAAGTGATTAGAGTAGCTGAGATGGTTCCTAAGTATCATTTTGTTTATTTGTCTGCAAATTATTCCAATGAAGTTCTAGGGCATGTAATACGTGGGAAGTTCACTAAACTACGTGATCATATGCAAAAATGTAGTCATGGATCACTATGGCCTACTGACTACAGCGTATACCTCGACCATCTGCACATGAACCAGAATGGAGGGTCCCTTTCCTTTACTTGTCTTAAATGATTTCTTATAGGTGAAATGCTCCAAACTTGGTTCCTACTACCTCGGCCAAGAACGATACTACCATGCTCAATGAGGAAAATAAAGCACTATGAATACTCTATGGAACATCATTTCATCTCATCTGTATATATTACATTCTGTTGCATGTCACACATCCATTTTCTCATTCATTATTCATATCAATTGATTACATGCAAAGAAATTCAGGCTAATATGAGAAAACACCTAAAAAGTTTGTCTTGGGTACAAAAATCGTGACGAAGTTCTCTGATACATCATCTCACATTTGCATTCCACATCTGCAAATTCTCACCAGCTTGCATTCATAAATAATGTAGGCTTGGCATTATCATTTAGTTACATTACATGCATTCAGTTCATTATCATTTACTTGCATTTAGATTCATTTAGATATTCATTTAAGTACATTAATTTGTTCATCCCATTAAGGTATTTAACACATCAGATGCATTTATTATCATTTACTTGCATTTCATTTAAGTGCATTTTTGCTATGAAGAACATTCATCCATATAGTACATTCATTTTCACAACATTCCTTAGGCATTCCTTTCATATTAATTGCATTACAGTGCAGTTATTCATTATCCGTTTAATTGCATTACGGTGCAGTTATTCATTATCATATTAATTGCATTAAGGTGCAGTTATTCGTTATTATTTAAATTGCACTAGGGTGCAATTATTCATTATCCTTTTAATTGCATTAAGGTGCAATTATTCATTATCCCTTAGTTGCATTTATTTGCATTATCATTTCACTTTCATTTATCACTAAGTCACATTCTATTTTAAGTCATTTAGAACCATAACATAAACATCTGTCTCAACATTTGTTTATACATTTTAAGTGCCTTCATTTAGAATCATAACATAAACATTTGTCTCAACATTTTAAAGTGCATTCATTTAGAATTATCACATAAAGATTTGCATTTACATTTGTTTATCCTTTTAAAAATGCATTCATTTAGGAACATAAACATTTGCATGACCATTTGATTCATTTAGGTTCATCCTAAACAACATACATCATTTACTTATATCATCATATCATCAGCATAAAAACAAGTATTATCTCTCCCATAGTCATCATCATTCATTCATCATTATGCATACATAGTCAGCACTACATCACATAAAGCATTACAACACAACATCATACATGTACTAACCTACATCCACATGTTAGAACCACGTCCATAACATGCATATAGAAATCATAAAATCATCACCATACACATATAGAAAGCAAAATCATCCATAGCATGCATCTAAGCATAAATAATAATCCTCATCCTGCATAAACCCATACATATTATCAATATGCATATCATCACAAAATATGGTATATCCTCATATATCACATCATATATCATCTCACAAAAACATACATGTATCAAAGTACAATGATGTCAAAAATATATCAGCTACCAAGAGCCATCCAAGTCACAGTCCAAAATAACAATGTAACAAGCACATAAACTCTCTCAAATGGCACTCTGGCTTGATGCTACACCACCATCACCGCTTGCTCCACTACTACCCCTGCACCACCCGCACTATCTCACCATGGAGGACCCATAACACCCCCACTACTTTGTACCCTCTGCAACCGCTCTGACCTCGCCCTCCGCATCTGGGAATAGCTTAGTGCCCGCTGACTAGATGGCACCACCTGCTCATATAAATCCCGCTAGTAGTCAATCTCTCCCCCTGCCCACTGGAGTACACTCAATAATGCCTCCGACAGACCCTGTCCCTATGCTCCCTCCAAGACCCGAACTCTCTCCTGCAGTTGGATCACCCTATCAACCGCATCATCCCGCTCTCACCTCACTACTGTCAACTCTGACTCCCGTGCAAACAACTAAACATCTCTAGCTGCAATCTCTACCTTTCTATCATCCAATCGTGCCTCAACTACTATAAGTCGAGTCTGCAAATATACTATCATGTGCTCCCGTAGGTCTCCCCCTCCCATCTCCATAGGATCCTCTCTTCCACCTGTAGCTCCCTCTCCCATCTCCATCGGTGCTCCACCCTCACCAAAATCGCTACCTCCTACTCTGGCTGCTCCCTTTATCAAAGAACCCTATGACAGTCACAATGGATGTCCTCCTCTACCTCTCCTCTGTAATCGTCCTCCTCCACCACCTCCACCTCCAAATCCACCCCCACCCCCTCCACCTCTTCCTGCTCCTCCAAAATCTCCTCCTCCACCTCCATCACCTCCCTCTCCTCCTCATCCATCACCTCTATCTCTTCATCCTACTCCTCAACCTCCTCTCCTCCTCCGTCATTGTCTCTTGTCATCCTCAAAGGATGGTATCGGCTCGACTAGATGTGAAATGCGTGGAATAGGATGCGCAATATGATACTGCATGTACTCCTATATCACCCCTGCATCCACAATCTCAAGCCTCATATGCCATGGTCTCGCCAGTAAGGTTCGAAACTCAGCTAGGGCCCGATCAAATGGTAACACTGGCCCCCACTAAAATCTCTCCCATACTGCCCATTCATACTCCCCTAATCCCCTCGACAACCCCTGCCTTCATCTGAACTATCTCATCACTCTACCTAGTACCTGTCTCTTTACATTGTAGGTTGTCCTACCAATCAAAAACTGTGTCATAAATACATACAGCAAGGCCTCTACATCGTCCTCCCAGAGCTCATACTCAATATATGGCCTCCATGTCACTGTATCCAAATCATCTAATGTTCGCTGCCAAAATTCCAACTTCCCCAAGTGAGGTTGGCTTATCATACCTCCATACATATACACATAGGGCTGATCTGCCATCCTAAACCTCAAGCTGACCGGTCATGTCACTAGCAGGTGCTCCCACGCCCAGATATGTAGCAATGTAATCCCTACCCCTAGAGAACTCATCTCTCGATATACCACCTCATGTAGCTCCCTATACAAATGTGAAAGCACACATGGTCCCCATGCATAGCGGGTCCCATCCGTCACCATGTGCTCTATGACCTAGCCCCAACCCACGACCAGTCCATGTGATCGTCGATCGGGGCAAAGCAAGCCCCCGATAATGCCTAATAAAACAACTAGTAGTGGCTCATACAAGGTAGCTATCTCCTCCCATGCTTCGAGCCATCATGAATATACACATCCTCTGCAAACATTCGTTGCACAACTATTGCCCCCAAAGCTTGGTCAGAGGTCACCAGCTCCCCTCAGATCGGGATGTGTTGTATCCTCCACACATCCTCTAGGGTAATTGTCATCTCTCTTGTCGCCAGATGGAAAGTACATGTTTCACTATGCCACTGCTCGACCAGTGCTGTCATCAGTTCGTGATTCTTACGAATCACGAGAAGATACAACATATTGTATAAATCGGTCACAGCAATACAATCTACCTCTGCCTCTGTCAACTGCCCTCGTAGCTGCTACGTGGGTCTCTCCCGCATATGTAAGACAAGAGGATCCTCCTACACACACACATCAAACATCATCATCAGTTGTTTTGTTTCAAACTTTCTTAAGTTTACACCTAGACTATCAACATATACTTTGATTAAGTATCTTCGGGTCTCAACAGGTAAGCGATCATGGAAAACCTAGACTACAACAAACATTTATCATAATGACCTAGTCTCAACAGGACTGCTATGATTCAAAACAACTCATCCATCCATCCACCCAACACAGGCATCAGGAGATAATTTTCCTAACACTGGGGCATCTATCTTTCAGACAATAGCGCTATTCTACTAACAATCACGCTACAACCTATACAGAATAGCGCTAAAACAACAACGATGCTAAATAAACCACACAAATGTGCCATTACATGACAATAGCGCTATAACATTGACCTGCATGCTCTAACAAAATAATCATGCTATTACTGCTCAATAAACGCGCTAAACCTATCGACAATGGTAAACCTACTACCCAATAGTGCCATTGCGGAACAAAAGCGCTATTTAGGCTGACAAAAGCACTAAAACACAGTTTTAGCGCTATTGTCTTGATTAGACTTGGACTCTTGCAAAAACATATCAAAAAAGAAAAAATTCAAATTTGCGTAATGTTGGTCCATAGTCATCTGGCCGCTGGAATCGATGGATCCGCTCTAGCCGATGATCTACTATAGGTACCAGCATGATGATCGCTGCTCAATCCTTCACCAAAAGTCACTATCAAAGCTCTGAATTGCTACAGAGATGGATGCAAGTGAACCTATTTTTACCCTTTCACCCCCATATATACCCTCCATCCCTAACCCCATTTCACCCCGCTCACCGTCGTGGTCCCCGTGAACTTCCAATGTCTCTCATTTCTCTGTTTTAACTCTTATTTCTTCCATTCTTTCACCGCTATTGCTAATTTCTTCTATTCTAACTCCCCTCCACTTCTCGTTCTTTTTCAAGAGATTGCCCGATTTTTCAAAAAATTTCAAAAAAATTTGGCCCATCTCTCTAGGGGGCATACCACCCACTAAATTAACATTTATGGGGCATATTTTTTCACACCTATTTTTCTTTCTTTGAAACGACATGATAAACCACACCGTCTCAAAGAGGGGCAAATGTAGTCACATAAATCTATCCACTTAATTAAATGAATATTTACTATTTATTTGATTAATAAACCATCAATCACCAGTTAATTAAATTAATATGTAATTAATTCATCCTCAATCCCTTCTCCTATTAATTAAATAAATTATTCAATTTATTGAAATTAATTCATTAAGCTACATTCTAAAACAATTAAATGAATAAACCATATTTATTTAATTTAACCCCATTTCCTCTTTTTAAATAAATAATCAAAACATTTATTTAAATCCCTAAACTACCCCCCACTTGCATTCTCCTACAAATGCAAGTTGCAACCACAATTGAAATAAATTAATTTTATTTTAAATAAAATCCTATTTTCCCTCACCCACCAAACCCACTTGCAATCCTAAATCCCCTTCTAGACTCTTCTAACCACTTTCTAAATTCTTCTAATCACTTCCAATTTATCCTAATCCATCTCCTAAATATTGTCACATTCCTAAGAAACTTGAAGTCACTTCTCAAAGCCTCCAAAGTCTTTGAAAAACATTTAATGCTTTAAGTGTTCAACAAGCTAACCCCTAAAGTCTTCCAAACCACTAATGGCTCTTACATGACCATTAATGGCTCTTACATAACCATTTATGGTTAACTCAACTCACCCACATGGTTAGAGACTTTCCCTCTAACTCAACCCTCATTTGACTCATGGGTCTCTTCAAGCATTTATTGCTTTGACCATGGTTATCCCCACTAACTCTTGCACAAGACTTTATCCATCGGATAAAGGCATTATTTATTGGATAATGGCTTTATTCATTCAACTCAACATTAACCATACCTCCCAAGTTAACCTTCAAGTCATGTCAAACATTTAATGCTTCTTCCCTCTCCTCTCAACCCATCTCATGATGACATTTGTCATCCTAGGATTGGGTTGAAAGCCCTCACATGGATCATAAACCCATCAATCTTGACCCTTGTTGAGATTACTCAATCTCAACCATCCATTTCTTTATTTTTCCTATAAATAGAGCCCATTCCTTCATAATCCAAATCCTGAAATCTTGTATGCATCTAAGCTATAGTGAATTTTAGAGAGCATTTTAGAGTAAAATCATAATCCACATTGTATTTTGGTTAAAAATTGATAATGGCTTAATTAACTCATTTTCTTTCATTCCTAGCTAGCTTGCATTTGTATCTCATAATCATTTTCAATCTTGTATCTCCATAAGACTTCCATAGCAGTGCAAAGCTGAGAGCTACACTCATGTGGAACTTGGAGAGGAGAGGAACAAGGGAGGAGCAGCTATAAGCATGTTGGAGGGCATTTGGGGATGTTTTATTGCATTCCTTTGTTTTGTTATGCTTTCAATTAGATGTTTGATATCTCTCTTCATATGCTTGCTTAGGATAGTGATTTCTTTTGTCTTTCACAACTGATTTAAGACTAACATCATTAATGTTTGATATTGTGTGTTTTGTGTCCCCTAACATATCCTTTTTGCAAAGCATCACAATGTTTAGGGCACCAACCCAAGGAGCACCAACCCCTGATTTTAGGGGACCAAACCCTGTACTGAGCTCCAACTTGGTGATTACAATAACATATATCAAAATAATAGTAATAACCTTATTAGAAAAGAGTTTTGTAATGCTTGCAATCAAAATACTTTGTCAGTTTAACTCTTCTCTATCGGTTCTACTTTGCTCAGTTCTTTGTCGGTTCATTGTCCTTTGTTTAACCCTTTCTATCCTGATTTTGTCTTGCATAACCTCCACCGATACACTCTCTATTCTCCTTCATCTTCAATAGATTTCTTCCTAAATCTGTCTTGTCGATTCACACAAATTTTATCCTTTTTGGCAGCTTTTTGGTTGCTCTAACCTTATCGATAAAACCTCTAATAAACCCTCTTACCGGTTCAACTTTTCTGTCAATCAGCTCCAACACTTAGATGCTTTTGATCTTCTCTCTGATCACTCTCTTCTCTCTCAATTACTTTGTCTTTTCCAACATCTAGCATCATCATCTTTCATCTTTAGTTTACATATTTATACTTGGCTTTCCCTCCGAGACCAGAGTTCAAATAGTGGCACTAGGGATTTTCTCCACCAACTCAATCCATATCAAATCTGATCGGATCTCATCTCCTCGATTGATGATCTGTAGTTGATCAAACATCACCACCATTTTTTATGACATATGTACACGCTTTCTATATTTAGCAACCTGCAACTTGTTTTTCGGCCTTGCTCTGTGAATCACCATTAATGCCTCAGTTGTTTCCTCCAACCAACAAGCACGAAGATCAGATTGTCTTGCTTGATTTATACCACCAAAAAGCTTCTGCATCTTGATCCACCTCAAGCCACACTTCTTTTGTCATTGACTCGTTATTTACAAGTTCCTCATTTAAAGTTGACCTGCTCATCACCTACCACGTCGATGGACACTTCACCGACCTCTAGATGCTTGCCACCTGGTATCCACATGTCATCCTTATTGACATCCAAGAATGTTCGGTCCACTGAGTCAGTTTAGGTTTATTCACTGACCAAGGCACACTACTGGTGCTTGCTCACCGATTCACTAACCCTACCTGTACATGTAACCTTATCGGTTATCCTTCATGCCTGCTTTCCTTTGTTCTACTAGTGGGTCAACTTGACTTGTCATAAAACACACGGATCCATCCACTAAGTCAATTTATCGGTAGTATTACTCCTTCCTTTAAACTGGTATTATCCTTGAGTAAAAACATGTCATCAATGTGCATCCTGATTAATATGTCTACCGGTGATCATGTTCTTCTTTGTTGTCTTTTGCTTGCTTACCGTTGGACATGTTTACTTACCGGTAACATCTCCTTCTTGCATCCTGCATACACCTTGCATACCAGTAACCATCCATACTAGTGACATGCTATACTTACAAATTGAGATTAATAACAATACAATGCCAACATTGAGTGGGGGTATGGATTGAGAGGAAATGAGTGACCAAACTTTTCTTATTTTAATTTAATAAAAAAGTGTAAATTTCTCAAATATTTGAGATTTTTTTGGGGTTAGAGAGTGGATGCATGAGAAAGGAAAAATTTGAAATATACCTTATTTTTAATTCTCCCCCTGACACACTTAGGAAAAAACCTATTAGAATAAATTTATTTAAACAATGACAACAATTCCAAATGTAAGACCACAACATGTCACACTTGCACAATAATGTACACAAAAGTGTCATGTGAAACACAACGGCACAAGCACAATGAGGATAAGAACAACCTCACCATTTATCCAAGAAAGTTTAGGTATGTTTGTCATTACCCCAAAAGATCAAGCTATCAATGCCCGATACAAACGTCGGATTTACCTAGATCCACAGGAGGCGGTTAAGCCATGTCGCGAACCCTGAAGCAGGTGCTAACCACCAAATCAACAATCTCCCCCTGAACACTAATTGAGGGTTCCACACCGATGGAATGAAGGAGACCTCCCGGGATTCGAACCCATGACCCAAGGCTCTGATACCAATTGTAGGTATGTTTTTTTTGTGCCAAAAGCTCGAGCTATCAATGCCCGCTACAAATGCCAAACTTACCCAGATCCACGAGAGGTAGTTAAGTCGTGTCGCGATTCTGAAAGGAGGTGATGACCACCAAGTCAACAAAAAGGTGACACTAGTGGAAGACTTACCAATTTCAAGATGAATCCACCATGAGGACCTTACAAGGAGAATGTCGCTTGATAAAAGTTGGGTCCTAATAACAATCAAATTCTCTTGCAACATAATATAAGGGTAGGATGAGGGAATCAACAACCTCTAATCCACACTAACATAGACTAAAACATTAACCAAGAAAAAAAAGATAGACTAAAACATATTAAAATGAAGGACAAGGCTATATACAAGAGGTTGGCTTTTCAAGAGGTAGAAACTCTCCACAAACTATAATGGTGATAGATCACCTTTAGGAAACAACATGCTTCCCAAGGCAAGGAGATGCCATAAAATTGATGTATGACAATCATAAATGAAACAAATATATGAAAATTCTCTTGAATCCATGGGGGGAAACCTTCATATACAAAGCTTCCTAAAAAATGGACAAAATATAAAACTGGATGATGTAAAGATGAAGTTGAGAACCAAAGGAAATTGGCACCCAAAGAGAACACTAGTTCCTAGGAAGAACACTAGTACATAGGTGTTCTATTTTGGCATTGAATTCTTAGTCTAGCACTAGAGACCAGCCATAGTGTTGAAGTCTCTCCTAGTTATTGTGGTCCCACCCAAGTGTGTAGTCTTGTTCTAGTCCTAGAGAAGCATATTCTTGTTTCTCCATGATATCATATTTCAATAATGCAACTCGCAATGATTTACTAAAAAATGCAATCAATTGCTCATAACCTTCATCATTCTTTTGCAATAATACAACAACAATTGTGTGAAAATAAGTAAAAAATAACAATTGGAATGGCTTTAAGAAGTCGAATGAATTCTATACAAGAGTCATTTTTATTCCTTCTTTGATTCTTGGAATGCTTAAGTGGCTTCATTACCTCATGAAATTGATTCACCTTTTCTTAGTATTTTTTATATGGATTTTGTAGTTTCTGCAAAGTTTGAGACAATTCTTCTTATAAAAATTATTTAACCAAAGAATGAACCTATTCCTTTGATAGTTTTGGGGATTGGAATTTTGTTAATAAATACAATTCATTTAGGGTCAATCCTAATTCCACCCTTTGATACAAAGTGTTGAAGAATATTTCCATCAACCACACCAAATGCACACTTCTTTGGATATAATGATACTCCATACTTAAGAGCTCTTACAAAAATAATTTGCAAATTCATGCAATAGTCTTCTTCTTTCTTAGAATATGTAGTTAAATCATAATGATATACTTTGTGATTGTATCAATGATATCTGAAAATGCAACATCCATTGCTTTATAAAATGTAACTTTGTCATTTGTTAATTCAAAATGAATTCTTATATACACATATATACCCCAAGGTGTTGTGAAATCTATCTTGTATTGTTTAGATTATTTTACTTTCACCTAGTTATATCCTAAAAACAATCCATCATGAATAACAATTCACAACCTGTCACCTTTTGCAGTATTGCTTAGATATTTGGCAAGGGGTAATTGTCATTCAATGAAGACATATTCAAATTTTTGAGATTAACATATAATATGAGGTCTCCATTCTTCTTTTGGACTGACACTAAATTTGAAACCTAAGTACAATGTTTGATTGGTTTAACTATACCTCCATTTGAATGAGTTTCATGATCTCTTGTTGGATTTTTGAAACTAATGTAGGATTTATAGGCCTTTTCTTCTATCTAAAAGGTTTAGCTCTTGACTTTAATTGTATTTAATGCTGAAATAAATCCTCATAAGTTTTCAAGTCATCATAGGAGCATGCAAAAATCTTCTTATATTTTTTTTTATCAAAGCTACTAACATTTTTGTGATTTTTTTATTCAATTGCTTACTGATGTATACCTTTTTTGGAGCATTCTCAGTATCGAGATTTATCTCCTTCAAATCTTAATTATTTATTGGAGTAGATTTTGATTGGAGTAGATTTTGCGACTTTCTTGTCATTACTGTCTATTTCTCTTTTTAAAGAAACTAGTCCTTTTGAAATTTTATCTATTTTGAGTTGAATAACCTCATTTCCAAATAGTGTTTCTTTTCCATCTACAACTTCA
Source organism: Cryptomeria japonica (assembly GCF_030272615.1). NCBI lineage: Eukaryota > Viridiplantae > Streptophyta > Pinopsida > Cupressales > Cupressaceae > Cryptomeria > Cryptomeria japonica. The sequence continues at coordinate 894,100,963 of NC_081407.1, read as the reverse complement.
ATCTCTTAACCTTAATATTCATCTATGCATTGCAAAAAACTTATTAAATCCGTGTCATCATTGAAAATTTGCTAGTCACTAATATTGTTTAGGATTGAGGGCCTTGCCTTGACTTTGGATATGTCTACCAATGTCACATCATATTATCTGATAGCATCATTTGCAAGAAAGTGTGCTACCACATTTCTTGACCTCTCAATCCAATTTATAGAGAATTTATCAAATAATTCAATTGTATCCCACACTACATATTTAAATTGCTTCAACATTATGTGTGTATACTTTCCTCTTATTTGTGAAATTTCTAGCTCTAAATCACCTAAGAATCTAAGAAACTTAATTCCTCACTTCACAACTGTTCACCTTTATTTTCCTCGATGTAATTTTTTTGGTGGGCCCGGTTGTGATCATTTTTTTTAGCCAGCAGGGCAGAGCGCGCAGGACACTTGGTGGCGCGGCGTTGCTCCCTCGGTACATCTTTGGCGTCCATTTTTTGAAGCAGTGTGGGGGTGACAAATGGCAATGCTTGCTAATTGATCTTCTGAGCGGGCCCACTGGTTAGCGTAGTATGCGAGTGGTTTCTTGTGGCGGTGCCCTTTTCCGCAGTCCTTTCTCTCTTGTCCGAATCTTTTTAGTTCTTGGTAACCTCCAGTCCATTGCGGGTGAAAAGTCAAGTTGCATGGGTTTGTTTTGCTGGGTGCGGCCTCCGTAGTGACACGCCGTGTTTTTCTATTCAAAGGAGGTTGTGCCATATTTGGCTTTTAGGGAAACTATTTTTAGGAGCGGTGGCCTATTTAAATGTGGTGTTCTTCTTTGCCAAAAAAAAAAGGGGAGAAGTTTTTGGAGAGCACAGAAAAGAAAGGAACAATCCAATTTGCTAAGTAGGAGTTTTCTTTTGTTTCCAGCCTTAAAAACTGTTTTGGTCTTGCTATAAGAAGATTATTCAGATTGTGCCTGCGACCTTTATGATGTCTCTTTTGGCCTACTATTAATAGTGTTTTCTATGCTATTGTTGTTGAAAATTCTGATAAACTTTGGGAATATATCTATCCAAGACTTCACTGATTAAACTGTGTTTATATACTTGTTATCTTGTGAATGCGTGATGAATGTTTTCCCTTATGTTTTCAAGTAAATTTGGTTGTAGCTTTTGATTATGTTCTCGATCCAGATTTGTGGATTATCGGATGGACTTACAGAAGTTATGTATGTTTCTTAATTTCTATTAGTTCATTGTCTCTTAACAATCTGGCGTATCGCCTAAGTATTTTAGCATCTCTTTTTTAAAAAAGTATTTGTCTCCTTTCCCTTTCCTCAAAACCCCAAGGAAGAGCCGACTTCTCAATCCCGGAGGTCATTCAGTGTTTCCCTGCACAATTTGGTTTCCCAACACTAAATTTCCCATAAGGTTGTTCATCCCCAAATTAAAATATAGAGTCAACAATTCTTTTTCTGGCACGTCTGGTGGGACCATTATTTTAGAAAAAAAAAAAAAAAATGCATCCTAGCTAGTCTATGAGTCATAGGCCCGTCACTAGGAGTCAAATGACCCTACATCCTCATCTTCTTGTTCCTCCATTGGTGACCGTCCATTCCACCTTAGTTTCACCTCCATAGGGTCTCCCCACTATCCTATACGCTGCAATGGCCCAAGTCCCTCCCCAAAATTTTGTAGCATGGGACAATGGTAGCCCTCTCATTCCTCCAGTTCCACTTGTAGTTTGGGGAGCCATTCCGGCAGCCGCGCTAAAGGCCATTCCCAAATTCACAAGAGAGTGTCACAAAACCCCTAGAGAACATCTGCAGGACATAGCTACTGTTTGTACTGTACATGGCATCACCGAGTAGAACGTGGCTTTGCAGTTGCTCGTAGCGTCTTTCAAAGGAAAAGCTCTGGACTGGTTGAGATCTCTAGGCCCTAGTACCATAGGGGACTAGGATCAGTTGGGAGACCGTTTCTTTTAGAGATTCTCAGACAAAGCTGATAGATCATCCCTAATGCACCAACTCATTACGATTAAAAGAGCTCCTACAGAGGCATTGACTGACTTCAACCTGAGATTCCAGCAAACCTGGCAAAGGATATCGTTGTCCGCCCGCCCCTTGACAGATATGGCCTTCGTATTTTATCTAAAAACTTTCAATTCTGACATATCAGTAATGATTCAATCCTTAGGGGGTAGCACTCTTTCGCAAGCTTTTGACTTAGCAGTGCAGGCTAAAAATAACCTTATTGACATTGGAAACCTTGCACCTCGCCCCACAATGCCAGTTTTCCCCGAAATATCTACCCAAGTAATAGAGGAAGCCACCCCGAGCACCTCCGCTCCACAATCTATGTATTCGTTCCCCACTCCTCAAGCTACTCCCCAAATTGCCTCTCTGGCTGCTGAGGTCAATGATATGAAAAATCTCTTAAGATCCTTCTCTAATGAAATTGTCAACCTAAAAAGGGCCCAGGTCTCTCCTACCAAGCCTCCTTTTCAGCAAACTTCCAAGGAAACTGACTTCCCTATCAACATCCTAATTATCGGGCTAAGAAAAATACCCCGCCGAATGGCCAAATAGTCCTCGTCCCTAATCCATTACAGGCCATCCACCCAAACGGTGGTAGAGAATTGACTGTAGATCAGAATAATTTGGTGGATGATACCAATTCTTGGTGTTTTCCATGCAACAATGCTCATACCCTGAGGAATTTCCCAAGGGGGAATTTGCAACAAAAGGTCGCGGAACAAAGGAACTTAGGTATAATACCGGATGAATCCGCGTATACATCCCCGGGCATGGATAATGCAGCTTTTGTTGCTCAGATGCAAGGAATGTCATTACAACAAGAAGTGAAAATCGCCCCTGATCACGTACTTTTTTCATGGATGGAGGATGATGATATAGCGCTAACTATTGATGGATGAACTCCGAAAGATGGAGCCCCTATGGTGCATTTAGACTACAAACTTCGATCTAAAAGGCGTTTGACTGGGGAGGATGCCAGCAATATAAGGTCAATACTCGTAAATAGGCCTCTAGAACCACTAGTCATCGTTTCTGCCTATCCCAAGAAGAAATTCATCCCTTACAAACTGAAAGAGCCTAAGGTTTTCACGCCCCTGGTGCTAGATGTAGTAGATCAGTTGAAGAAAGCTCTAGCTCATGTCTCTTTCTAGGACCTCTTCAGTATACCAAAACAGAAAAGCTGGCTAAAGGAGGCATTGTCCCATGATCAAAAGGATACAGGTGCGGTAGCTCCACCGCTCGCTCAGACGAATGGAATGGATTTCCACTCAACAGTTAGCAAGGCACATCCCCCTGCTACTTTGACGAACGAAGGCTCACCCTCCACTATATAAGGAGAAGGTAAACCTAAGCCGAATCCTTTTTACCTTACCTTGATAGTTGGAAATAAACTTTTGCATAACTCCATGATAGATTTTTGTGCTAGTACCACGGTCATGCCTAAGCAAATTACTGAAGTATTTAACATTAAGTATGACCCTTTAAGTAAGGGGGTAATGCAGCTCAATGGGAATAAAGTCCAGACGATAGGTCTCATCAAAAGCCTCCCTTTGACTTTATTTACATGTCCAAGTATAACAGTATCCCAAGAAGTAGTGGTCATCAACATCCCTCACGTCTTTGGGCTCTGTTTGTCCCAAGACTTCACCACTAAAATAGGAGGATATATGTCCCTAGATTGGTCCCACCTGATTCTCCGTACCTGACACAGCGCTAAGATGAAGATCCTTTTAGAACCTCTTCATGTCGAGCATATAGCTAACCAAGCCTTGATCAATTTTGAGCCTACTCACACCTCTATAACCCATGATGAGCGAAAGGTGGTAGAACTTTTAGAAGATGAAGAAGTAACCGGGGAAATCCCACCCGAACAAGAAGCTTTCCTAAATGAGTTCATAGACTCTAATCCCTTCTCTAATTACCATGTCACCAACCTAGGAACTTATTGCATTTTTGAAGAGGATCAACTAATCCCAAAACTCACCAAGGATCCGTTCTCCAAAGATCAGTTGTCTTTGACACTATGGACCCTACACTTTGACGACACCAAATGCAAAATGGGCTTCGGAGCTGGAGTTTGTCTCACCCCTCCTGTGGGTGATCAAATCTGAAGGTCTTTCTGACTACAGTTCACGTGTTTGAATAATGAAGCAAAGTACAAAGGGCTAATTCAAGGTCTGAACATGGCAGAAAAAATGGGTATCAAGAAGCTTAAAGTCTTCGGTGATTTTGAATGAGTAGTACACCAAGTTTGAGGGATATCTAGTGCCAAGCATGTTCATATGAGATCCTACCACTCCAAAGTTTGGGATTTAATAGAAATTTTTGATGCTTTCAATATCACAAGCATTCCGCGGACACTAAATACTGAAGCAGATCACATGGCGACCATAGGAGCTCATTTTGATCCAGCTGCAGACCTCTTGGTCAGCCACTCAACAATCAACATGGTGGTCCTTCTAGCTGTTACTGATAATGATACATATTGGTAGGTTTTTGAAAGTGATGAGCAGATTGCTTTGTTTATTGAAAGCTCGGGAGAATTTGCCAACCACCTGCAACCCAAGGTTAAAGAGGCTTATGGAAACCAGATTATCCAGCTAAAATCCAACAAGCTCCCTAATGGTTTGATCACCTTGGAGAATTTGTTTGATCATGAGGATGTTAAGAAGGATAAGATAAAGCTCATAACAGACAAAGGAGATTACGCTGAAATGTCAGTTGGAAGGGGAAGAATCCTCAAAGTGGGCAAAGGTGTTTCCTCTGAAGATAGGGAAAAAATTGCTCAATACTGTGATGAGTATGAAGGCGTCATGTCTTGGTCTTATTATGATTTAAAAGGTTACGATCCTAGCATCATTCAACACACCATCGAGCTCACAAATGAAGCTAAGCCAGTCCGACAAAAATAGAGACCCATTAATCCCAAGATCAAATCCCTGATGGCTCAAGAGTTGAAGAAATTGATCGAGTCAAGGATTATTTACCCTATAAAACATAGTACATGGGTGTCAAATCTGGTACCTGTGAGGAAAAAGAATGGGGATATTCGACTCTATGTGGACTTCCGGGACCTGAATCAAGCATCACTCAAAGATCATTATCCCTTGCCATCAATGGAGCAATTATTAAGCACTGTAGCTAGATCAAAAATGTTCTCTATGCTCGATGGTTTCTCAAGATATAATCAAGTAAGTGTCAAAACGGAGGATCAACACAAGACCACTTTCACCACCAAGTGGGGAACTTTTGCATATCAAAAGATGCCCTTCGGCTTGTCAAACATTGGGGCCACTTTCCAAAGGGCCATGGATTTGGCTTTCAAAGAGATAATAAATAAGATTATCTTGATATATTTAGATGACCTAACCATGTTTTCTAGACACTGGGAGGATCATTTTGATCATCTTGAGTTAGTCCTACAAAAATGTCTTGAATTTGGGATCTCCTTGAACCCAAAAAAGTGTATTTTTGGGGTTCCTCGAGGGAAGTTGCTGGGGCATATAGTTTCTAAAGAAGACATCTCTATCGACCCTAATCGGGTCAAGGCTATTAAAGAGCTTCCCCTTCTGGTCAACAAAAAGGGAGTGCAATCATTCTTGGGAAAGGTTAATTTTGTCAGTCGTTTCATTTTCGACTTCGCTAGGATAATAAGACCTATCACCCTCATGCTTAAGAAAGATATACATTTTAAATGAACTGCTGAAGCCAAAAATGCCTTCGACCAAATAAAGCATGCCATCTGTTCAACTCCAATATTATCTAATCCAAACATGTCGAAGGATTTCATAATGTATGTCTATTCTGGTCAGCATAGTATCACCATGGTGCTAACTCAAAAGGACACCCAAAAGGGAGGAGAGCACCCTATGGCTTTCCATTCAAAAACTCTCAAAGATTATGAGCTCCCCTATAACTTTGTAGAAAAGCAAGCCTTAGCTACCGTAAAAGGACTGAAGAAATTCAGGCATTTCATTGCCTGCAACAAGATCATAGTGTATGTAGCTCATCCCGCAGTAAGAGAGTACATCATGGAGGGCGACATCACAGAAAAAAGAGTGAATTGGATCACCAAGATCCTAAAATATGATGTCGACATCAAGCCCACAAAGCTGGTCTGCGAGAGAGGTTTATGTGATTATATAGTGCAGGACAGTGAACCTCGTGGTTTTGAATCCATCTCAAAAAAGATGGTTATGTTTATGCCCGACACCCCCAGCGAAAGTTGGATTAACAAAAGAAAAAATTTCATGAAGATAGGGACCTTTCCCGAAAATCTTCCCCCAGCCAAGAGGAGATTCTATCGACTCCAAAACAAACGTTTTTTCCTCATAAATGAAATTATTTTTAAAAGAAATTTTGATGGAGTTCTACTCTGATGTGTGGAACGAGGCCAAGCTGATAAAATTCTCCAAGAATTTCACAATGGCCCCTCAAGAGGCCATTTCTCCGCACCTACAACCATGATCAAAATTACTCAAGACAAATACTTTTGGCCGTCCATGTTCAAAGACATACACGCTCTAGTAAGAGGATGTAAAGAATGCCAATATTACACAAGAAGGGGTAAGAAAGCGGCCATGCCGCTTAGGCCTGTGTCAGTAGAAGAGCCCTTTGCTCAATGGGGCCTCGATTTTGTCGGGATGATCAATCCTCCAAGTTCAGCCAGACATAAATGGATCCTAACCGCCACCGACTATTTCACCAGATGGTCTGAAGCCATTCCCCTACGAAATTCATCTAAAAATGAAGTGCTATCTGTCCTAGAAGAATTGACTTGTCAGTACGGTCCCCAAAAACCGTTATATCAAATAACGCACATGCATTCACTGGCTCGTGAATCACATAGTTCGCTCTTAGCAAAGGTATTTATCTCAAAATCTCCTCTAACTACTACCCCAAGGGAATGGTTTGGCAAAATCTACTAACAAGAACCTGATCCAACTTATCAAAAGGATAGGCGTGAAATATAAGAGGGAGTGGCACCATCACCTAAGGAGAAAATTATGGGCCGACCGCATAACACCCAAGCAGATTCTCAAAACTTCCCCATACAAGCTAGTATATGGGAAAGATGCATTTTTCTCTCTGTCACTAGAAATTCCGACGTTACAGCTACTAAAATCTATGGATATCGCTGAAAATGGCCCAATGGCCATAAGCCTAGCGGAGATTATGGAGTTAGAGGAAGCAAGGGAGACCGACTTTACAGCTCTCTAGGAAAGGCAAAAAGTCGTAAAAAGGTGGTTCGATAGTAAAAAGAGTTTTGATGTTATATTCACCCTCAGAGACCTTGTTATGAAGTACAATGAGAGGATGGCAAAGCTAGGTCAGCACACCAAGTTTGACTGCCTATGGGAGGGTCATTTTCGCATCATAGGATGTAAGGGTTTCAATGCTTTTGAGTTAGAGGACATGAATGGAGACTCCCTCTCCATCCTACTTAACGGTTTTCATCTTAAGCCTTATTATTAAGGGTCCCTTCACCTTTTCCATGTAAATAGTGTATACTATGTGCATATGTGTGGTGTGTATTTATTTTAATTATTTCTAGCTCAACAAACATCAGGAAAGAGAGACTAGATAAAGAAAAAAGTAAAATCATTATATTAAGTCTTTCTCGTATATTGTTACAAAATGTGTGGGCCCTCAGCCTCTCCCTTGTTTACATCTTACAGTTTCAAGCGCAAGTCATGCTTTGCCACTCTTCTCAGAGGCTAGCTTCAATATCTTCCTCCTTAGTATTGGATTCCCCTTCTTCTCCTAGCCATTCTGAATCAAAAGAACTCTCAAGCTCCCCGTGCATGAATATAATCACCAGGTTAAGAGGTTGATCCGGCAGTAGGACTCTTGGGAAGATATAGTCCCTAAAGCCAGTATACCATTTTGTGCCTTCCGGAATGGGGACCATCATATGTACTCGCAGGAGAAACTCTGCAACTAGCTCGACGCAGTACCTATGGGAAGATAATAACATGGTTTTCAAGTCATTGATAAGTGGATGCCACCTCACTTCTTCACTCTGTAAGATGAAGCACTCTAAGTCAAACGTCGTAGGGAGTCTGAGGCAAGGTACATGATACGTGACTACTATTAACTCAATGATGAATAGATAGTACAAACCTGGTACTAAGAGGGGAGGGGTGAATCAGTACAGACAAAAATATAGTCCTAAACCAGTTTGTCAGTAGATACTTCAAATGACTGGCAAGCAGTGACACCGATTTGAAACAGAGTGCAACCGATAAAGCTAGGAATGACTGTGACAAGAATTAACCAGTTACTCACTTAGCTTTTCACTCAACTCAAGACTACACTACCATTTCACCCTTATGCATAAACAGGTAATCTATCATCAGATCATAATAACAACTAGTTCAACATGTTTTATTGACAGGCATAAAACACAGAACCATCATAAGCTTGTCAGATAATAGGAAAGCATCACAAGATAAAAGCATCACATATGACACACATATTTTTCATGTGGAAACCCAATTGGGAAAAACCATGGTGGGGATGAATACCCATGAGCTGTTTTGAACTCTTTAGAAGTCCGCTCTGTTAGGAGCCTTGTCTGGTTAGATACATTACAATAGGTTCTACTAGGAACCGATCTTGTTAAAGATCACCTGGTTAAGGGATGGCTACAATACCCGATTAAGGGTAAACCCTGTTAAAGGTTACCTTGTTAGAGGATTTCAAGAACTCAATAGCTAAAGGATTTCAAACTCAATAGCTTTGAATTACCCTGTTAAAGGATTTACAGCAAAACAGTTAAGGCTACCCTGTTAAGGGATTTTCCAACTGTTGAGGTGGTTAGAGATTAATAGGTATTACAATGATCTAGTAACAACACTCAATGCCAATGCAGATCCGCTTAAGCTCCTCTTCACCTTCTGCACTTACACTCTGCAGGTATCACTTCTCTCCTTTTGGTCTGGCAAGAATTATGTATCCCTTCTCTCAGATACACACACACAACTTTTGCCAATAACCTTAGAAAGAGACACAACATCTACCTTACAGGAAAACAGATAGGTCGATAGCATAAACCCTAAACCCTAAACTTGTTAGGTTAAGAAATTCAAACGGTTCAATCCTGACCATTGAGAATACTCCATTAATTGCAATAGTCTTGATCCAATCTCAAGACATTCTCCATCGACCAATTTCACCAATTTCATGGCGGCTGATAACCCATCACACGTTATCACCATTTTACAGACTTCGCACATTCCCTAGGTAGATAGGAACAATCTCCTTCATGAAAGATCCTTCACGCGCACAAGGCTAACATGGCAACATGATCTGTTCTTCATTACAATGCTAACTCATCACATAATGTCACTGGTTGAGCCACACAGGCTTGAAGCACTTCAACCGGAAACCCTGAAGTTGAGACTACCAACTGGTAGTCATACAACGCTTCCATGTGCCGGTTCCCATAACCATATGTTGATTCACCTTCAACAAGCACATCGCTTCACTTTGGCAGGAATGCTAGTTCACAGTGTTATGCTGGTTCTCACCTCTTCAACATATTGACATCAATGACAACATACAATGTCATTATGTCCTCATACCGGTTTACATAATGCCAACAATCTCCCCCTTTGGCATTGATGGCAATATACAAAGATATCTCTCCGCTTCACATCTTCTCCCCCAATTTTTGCAAATATCTTCTCCACTTCACATCTTCTCCCCCTTTGACAACAATGCCAAAGTGGAGGCACAAACTTTCCTCTTCCATTATGTTGCTCCCCCTCGGGAGTAGCATCCTTCAACATATCAATCCAAAATAAATTTGACTATGCACTACTTGACTGATGTGGACCATATGCTTTTAGTTTACCTCTTAGAGGGGCAACACCCCTAATTCACCTCTTAAGTGCATAAATGTAGTCTTTGGGAGAGGCTTGGTGAATATGTCTGCTAACTGCTCCTTACTGAAAACATGTTCCAGTGCAATCTCTTTGTTCTGAACATTTTCTCTTAAGAAATGATACTTAAGCTCAAAGTGTTTGTTCTAGAATGTAAAACCGGATTCTTGGAGATATTAATTGCACTAGTATTGTCACAAAATATACTTACCAGTTCAGATACAGGAACTTTGAAGCCATTTAACACATGCTTCATTCAAATTGTTTGAGTGTAGTTCATGAAAGCTGCAACATACTCTGTTTCCGCTATAGACTGAGAGATACAACTCTGCTTCTTACTCATCCATGAGACTAGTCTACCACCAAGAAAGAATGTACCACTGATTGTGCTTTTCCGGTCATCTATATTGCCTACCCAATCAACATTTGTGTATACTTTCAAGTTGAAATCCTTGCTATAAGGATACTGTAAAGCGGAAAATCGACCGAACCCTAGTTGCTCTCCCCTCTTCCAACTCTGAGGAGAGAGAAGGGAGGTTGCTAGGGTTGATGGTTTTCACTTAGGAGACACTTTACATTCAAAAGAGGGTTTGAAACCCACAAGATCCAATCCCACACAAGGCAAGATTGGATGCTAAATGAGTTTCAAGGGTTAAGACAGCAAGGCTACCCTCTTTTGTAAAGAATGTGCATAGAAAGATTAAGCTAGGAATACATAGTAAGTGAGAAAGATTCGCTTATAAATTGAGATAGGGATATAGGATGAAGCTGCGGACCTGGAATTAGCAGTAAAATGTTGATACGGCGCTGTCCTGCAAATTTGAGCAAAAGTTGACGGGACGATGGCACCCGACGTGCACACGATCCTCCGAAAAATTCGCGAAACGAAGGGGGATCTGTTTGTCTCTGCACAAGGATTCCAGATCTTCAATTTCAGCCGCGTACCTGCAACCTACACACAGAAAAGCGAAGACGATTGGGGGGTTAGGGATTAGGGGTTTGCCTTTAGGTCAAACCCCAATTTTGGAATTAACCAAGAAATGAGAAATTGCTGTAAATGTAAATGATTGTAATGTAAAACAAGTACTAATACCTTGTTGTAAGGATGTTTGTATCCTTATGTGCGAAGGTATAGATGTTGTTGTATGTTGCGTGTTGTATGTAGTAGTATGTGATCTCCTCTTCAATGGTTGAATCCTTGTCTTGAATGCAACACTTAGCCTTGAATGGAGACTTAGAATGACCAATTGCTTGAAGGAATGTTTGAATGCTTGAATGCTTGAATGCTTGAGTATCGTTTCCACGCTTTTTCCATCATACCAAATGAGAGAGGAAAATGTAGTTTATATACTTGTCAATTAGGGCCGATAGACTGATTTTCCCGACCTTAGGCCGACCAAGAAATGTTATTTTCCAAATTGCAAATAAAAAGACCCGAAGTCCCAAAGGAGACCGGGCCCAAAATAGGGCCAGGGACCAGGGCACTGGGCGCTCTGGTCCCACCTCCCGGGACAGCAGGGTGCAAAGGAGGATCAGGCCAGGGTGCTTGAAAAATGCAGTTTTTGGTGTCGTGGACAAGTTTCGGGGTCTCCATTCAGGTTCCGTGTTGCGTCACCATCGTGAAGACCGAAATGCAGTCGAAATTGCAAGTGTCACAATTTTAGGACGCTACAGATACCACAATCCATAGTCAACAGTTCCCTTCAGATACCTAAGAATCTGCTTGACTGCAACCAAGTGAGATTCTCTTGGGCTTTTCTAGAATCTTGCAGTAATGCCAACTGCATGTGCAATATCTGGTCTGCTATGCACTACATAATGCAACTTACCAATCATTGATCGGTATTCCTTCTCATCAACCAATTCCGAGTCATCTTCTTTAGATAGTTTACAATCGGTCACCATCGAAGTACCAATCGGTTTGCTATCTTCCATGCCAAAGTTCCTCAACACCTCTTTGACATACTTGGACTGAGTGATAAAGATTCCATCCTTTATTTGCTGGATCTGCAGTCCAATAAAGAATTTAATCTCCCCTATGAGTGATATTTCAAACTCTTTCTTCATCTCATCTGTAAACTCATGACTCATCTTGTTATCTCCACCAAAGATAATGTCATCAACAAATACCTCATAGATCAGGATCTAATTTCCTTCGGACTTCAAGTAGATATTACTATCTTCACTTGTTCTCTCAAATCCAATCTTCACAAGATGAGAATGCAGACATTCATACCATGACCTAGGTGCTTGCTTTAGACCATATAAGGCTTTATGTAGCCTACATACCATGTCACTAGCTTCAGATAGGGCAAACCCATCTGGTTGCTCAATATACACCTCCTCTTCAAGTACACCATTTAGGAATGCAGATTTCACATCGATTTGATATACTTTGAAACCTTTAAAAGCTACATATGCAAGAAGCATATAGACTCCTTCCAATCTAGCTACAGGAGCAAAGGTTTCTCCATAGTCTTCTCCTTCTTCTTGAGCATATCCTTTGCACACTAATCTGGCTTTGTTCCTAATCACTATGCCATCCTCATTCAGCTTATTTTTGAACACCCATTTAGTACCAAAGACATTTTTGTGCTCCGGTCTGGGTACCAAAGACCATGTACCATTTTTCTCTATCTGGTCAAGTTCCTCTTCCATTGCCTTGATCTAGTCTTCATCCTTATGTGCCTCTTTGAATGACTTAGGCTAAAATTCAGAGATCATACATGAGTTTTCTTTGACCTTTCTTCTTGTAAGGATTCCTGCATCCTTATCTCCTATGATCTGATTAGGATCATGATTCAACTTGACATACCGAGGAATGGTCTTGATGGATTCCTCTTGCTTTTCTTCTTCATCCTCATCTCCATCAGTATCAGCATCTACATTTGTCAGTGTAGGAACATTATTATTGGTACTCGGTTGGCTGTCAACCGGTTCCTAGAAGGTTGCAACCGATTCGTTCACCGCTTGCTCACTGTAGGTTTCCTCAGTTTTCTCAGAGGTTTCATCAACTCTTACATTGATGCTTTCCATTATTCTCTGAGTCCTATTGTTGAAACACTTGAGAGCTTTTCTCTTGGTGGAATATGCTAGGAATATTCTCTCATCACATTTCGCATAAAATTTGCTCTGGTGTTCACTCCTCTTGATGTAACATTTGCTACCAAACACTCTAAAGTAGCTGACCACAGGTGTCTTACTGGTCCAATACTCATAAGGAGTTTTATCCTTACCTTTCTTGATGAGTACCCGGTTCATTGTGTAGACTACAGTGCTCACCACTTCTCTCCAAAAGGTGTGAGCTACCTTTCCTTGAATCAACATGGTTCTAACTGCTTCAACCATAGTTTGGTTATTCCTCTCTGCTAGGCCATTCTGTTGTGGAGTTCGGGGGGTAGAAAATTGCCTCTTGATGCCATGTTCTTCACAGTACTTGTTGAATTCACCAGAAGTGAATTCCCCTCCTTGATAAGTTCTCAAGCACTTGATCCTTTTACCGCTTTCCTTCTCCACTAATGCTCTAAAAACTTTGAACTTTACAAAGACATCAGACTTGTCTTTCAAGAATGTAACCCACATCATTCTTGAGCAGTCATCAGTGAGAATCATGAAGTACCTATCACCCTACACACTTCTTGTCTTCATAGGTCCACACAAATCAGTATGCACAAGATCAAGCAAGTTGTCAGCAGTGAAAGATTTACCTTTAAAGGTTGAGGAGGACATTTTCCCCAATTGACAATCTCTGCACAAGGTATTATCTGGTTTGCTTAGCATCGGAAACCCTCTAACTGCCTTGATCTTACTGGCCTTCACAATGTTATCAAAGTTTACATGGCAGAGTCTCCTATGCCATATCTAGCTATCATCAAATTTAGCCATAAGACTTGCACTTATATTTGCATTCAGCTGAAATAGGTTACCTTTGGTCTGCATGTCGGTGGCCACCAATTCACCATTCTTTCCTTTGATTTTGCAAGCTCCATTCTTGAATTCCAGAGTGAGGCTACTGTCATTCAGCTGGGCAACACTCAGAAGGTTGTGTCTAAGACCATCAACCCAATACACATTGCCAGCACTACTCTTTCCATTCAGAGAGATGGACCCTCTATATTTGACCATGCATGGTGCATCATTGCCAAAGTGAACTACACCACCATCATACTCCTCCAATGATCCAAACCAGGAGACAAGAGCCTTCTTGTCTGACACATCTTCCTTGACACCAACAAACACAATATCTTCATTTTCTTCATCCTCTGATTCTTCATCTGTGACACCTTCATCAACTGCCACAAAATAGTTTCTCTGGTTTCCTCCTTTGAATTTGTTGAACCTTTCTGGTTTGTCCTTGTTGTTGCCATTAGGATAGTTTATAGCAATATGTCCTATCCAGTTGCAAGAGAAGCATTTCAAAGGTAGCTTACCTCTGTATTTGTTGGTTCCTCATCATCCATTTCTCTGCCCTATCTTGGTTCACCACTAGTGCTAGCTTCTTTTCCTTTTCTGGATGGTACTGTAGAGGCTTTAAAAGCTGATTCAGTCTTTTGAATACTGCCATCGAAACTATTTAGCTCATAGGCTATCAACTTTGCAATGATGGAGTCTAGGGATACCTTAGTCTTGTCTATTGATCTTAGCTCTTGAATAGCAGCAACCCTTATTGCATAGACCGGCAATAGGGATCTTAGGACTTTCCTTACCACAGTGGCATCTTCTATTTTACCACCTACACTCTTGATATCTCCAACAACAGTTTTGATTCTTATTCCATACTGTTGAATGGTCTCACCTTCAACCATCCGCATATCTTCAAACTTCCCTCTAAGGCTTTCTTCCTTAGCCTATTTTACATTTTCATCACCGCCATAGATATTTTTAAGAGTATCCCATACCTCTTTGGGATTTACCTTATCCTAAACATCAATAAACTCAATGTCAAATAAACTACTAATTAGGGCTTCCATGACTTTCCCATTCTCCTGCATCTCTCTCTTTTGGTCATCGGTAAGGGTACCAGTAGGAGCAACATAGACAGTCTCAACATAGCTCCAGTATTGAGCACCCATGCTTCTGATGAATATCTTCATTCTATCTTTCCATATACTGAAATTTTCTTTGTTAAACTTTGGACCTTCCCTCTTCATCATTAGACTAGGATCTTTACCTCAAGCGGTTAAGCTTATAGCACAGACGACCTAAAGGATGCTTTGATACCAATTGTTAACTCAATGATGAACGGATAGTACAAACCCGATACTGAGAGGGGAGGGGTGAATCAATACAGACAAAAATATAGTCCTAAACCATTTTGACAGTAGATACTTCAAATGACTGGCAAACGGTGACACCGGTTTGAAATAGAGTGCAACCAGTAAAGCCAGGAATGACTGTGACAAGCATTAACCAGTTACTCACTTAGCTTTTCACTCAACTCAAGACTACACTACCATTTCACCCTTATGCATAAACAGGTAATCTATTATTAGATCATAATAACAACTAGTTCAACATGTTTTATTGATAGGCATAAAACACATAACCATCATAAGCTTGACAGATAATAGGAAAGCATCACAAGATAAAAGCATCACACATGACACACATATTTTTCACGTGGAAACCCAACTAGGAAAAACCATGGTGGGGATGAATACCCACAAGTTGTTTTGAACTCTTTAGAAGTCCTCTCTGTCAAGAGCCTTGTCAGATTAGAGACATTACAATAGGTTCTGCTAGGAACCGATCCTGTTAAAGATCACTCAATTAAGGGATGGCTACAATACCCGATTAAGGGTTAAACCCTGTTAAAGGTTACCTTGTTAGAGGATTTCAAGAACTCAATAGCTAAAGGATTTCGAACTCAATAGCTTTGAATTACCCTGTTAAAGGATTTACAGCAAGCCAGTTAAGGCTACCCTATGAAGGGATTTTCCAACTGTTGAAGTGGTTAGAGATCAATAGGTATTACAATGGTCTGGTAACAACACTCAATGCCAATGCAGATCCGCTTAAGCTCCTCTTCACCTTCTGCACTTACACTCTGCAGGTATCACTTCTCTCCTTTTGGTCTGGCAAGAATTACGTATCCCTTCTCCTAGACACACACACACAACTTTTGCCAACAACCTTAGAAAGAGACACAACATCTACCTTATAGGAAAACAGATAGGTTGGTAGCATAAACCCTAAACCCTAAACTTGTTAGGTTAAGGAATTCAAACAGCTCAATCCTGACCATTGAGAATACTCCATTAATTGCAACTGTCTTGATCCAGCCTCAAGACATTCTCCATCGACCATTTTCACTGATTTCATGGCGGCTGATAACCCATCACATGCTATCACCATTTTACAGACTTCACACATTCCCAAAGTAGATAGGAACAATCTCCTTCATGCAAGATCCTTTACACGCACAAGTCTGACATGGCAACATGATCTATTCTTCATTACAATGCTAACTTATCACACAATGTCACTGGTTGAGCCACACAGGCTTGAAGCACTTCAACCGGAAACCCTGAAGTTGAGACTACCAACCGATAGTCATACAATGCTTCCATGTGCGGGTTCCCATAACCATATGCTGGTTCACCTTGAACAAGCACACCGCTTCACTTTGGCACGAATGCTAGGTCATAGTGTTATGCCAATTCTCACCTCTTCAGCATATTGACATCAATGACAACATACAATTTCATTATGTCCTCATACCGGTTCACATAATGCCAACAACTACATCTTCAAGGCCTCCCAGATAGTCTAAAGGAAAGAGTGTTTGAGTCAGCTGCGTTGCCAGTAGCCTAGATTGGCCGCAATCTAGCAGAGAAACCACGAAGCGTGAGAAAATATCCGTATTCACCCGGTATCAGTCTGGATTGCCAATAAAATCTTCCCCAAGTATCCATTTGATGGCAGCAATTATTAATGGATTTTTCCTTCTCATCATCCCTTGTAGCCTCTGGTCTGATATATTCCCTAGGAAAGGGACTTGCGCCCTTCTACTGATGAGCTGAACCGGAGTATCCATTTCTTCAAAAACTCTATTGTTATAGCTCACGTTGTGATGAAAGAATATCTGAAAAGACATATTTATAGCAAAAATCTTGGCAGGTCAGCAATCGGCAACTTGAGCTTACCCTCATCCCTTTTCAATGTCTCTGTCACACCTCTATTAATTCGCGTCATGCGAATGGGATTATTTCCAAGATATCAGCATCTCGTCAGTCACTTCAAAAAGAGGAATGGATGGAAACAAAGAGCCATACGTACTTTCAGGTACGTCACCCTTAAATGTGAAAGCTCCGCCAGCCTGTTTCAGCTCATCCAGCCATTATTTCTAGTTGATCCTCTCGATTAAAGAAAGATTTTGCCGAAGGAACTTTTCCTAAGGAAGACCAAGTCGACCAAGTAGTTTCTTTTTTGGAAAGTGGGAATGACAGCTCCCCTCATTCGTGGAGGTTGATTGTAGCGGCATTTTGAGTTGGCGTGCGTGTAAGCCGAGCCTTAGCTTTCACGAAAAAAAAGGCGTGTCATGCATTTAAAATTTCAAAGGTTCTCCTAGTCATCAATCTGTTCATTTTGTTACCAAGGAGTGAGGCCAGAGGAAGACATGCAGGTTTCCATTCCTTATCTCTGGTTTGATAGCAAAACAGGAAAGGACGATTGTCTGCCTTGATGGATTCTGAGGCTTCGCCTACAAAAGCTACTCTTAGAGGTTTCAGGGTTGATATTTTCAAGGAACTATCTTACTCCTCTCATGCCATTCCACCAAAGAAGGATTATCCAAAGACAAAGGCCAAAAAGAAAACAACAACCCAAAACTTGTCGGTTGTTCTGGATTCCTTAGAAAACATCTATGAGCTTGAGGTCCGAAAGCAGCACAAAAACCTTAGAGAGGCCACTTGTTCGAGGATGCTGCATCATAGAAATGATCCTCATTCTATCGTGATATGTTTCTAGAAGAGTGGTGCTCCCCAATCTTTGGTCCCCGTAGTTCCCTACTATCCTGAACTCGTGGCCGCCTATGCGGAGGTTTTTGATCCCACCTCATTTTTTGTCAGCGGCTCGCACCTGAAATTGATCATATCTTTGGAGGCCATTAGGGAAATGCTATGCTCCCCAATCTTGGAAAATACTGAGGTTTTCTCAAAAAAATTCATGGAGGAATTCTGGAGCACCAAGAGAGATGCGTTAACTTTCTGTCAAAACGCCCTCAACTGGAGTTTCTCAGCAGGGCTTCCAAAGTTCCCTATGTCTTACAACAATCTGAAACAAGATGACCTTAGAGATATCTTGTCTACCTTGGCATGGTTATGTAGTCATGATAATGATCGGGATATCACAGCTTCCATGATGGGCTTTCTTTTTAAATGCAGGAAGCAAAGGGAACCTTTCCACTTCGACTTCTCCACGACTATCGCTAAGGCCATGGTCAAGCAGTTATCTGAGTTTCAACAGTTGCAACATTTCAGGTTCTCTTCAGTATTGGTGCATCTGCTTCTGCATCAAAATGAAGCTTTCTTCGCACAGTTCATGCGCTTGGCCACTTTCAATGAGGCGAGAAATGCAATGCCGGTGTCTTGTTGGACACCTCTATTGCTGGCCTCTTATGACTCCTACCAGTTTTCAGATTTGTTCTTGGCTCCTATTCTCAAGGATTTTGGAGTGATTCCCAATGAACCTCTTGCCTATTTCTCACAAGTTCAAATGAACTGGATGCAGAATGAATGCCCTCCTTGTGACTGGTTCGTGGGCCCGAATTTCTCTTTCATCTACGTACATGGTTTCTCTGAAAAGTCATTCCAGCTACCTAATTACGTGACTAATAGAACCCTAGCTCTGGAAATGGCAAGGCAGCTGGCAAGAGTCGAGCAAGCGATTGGCACTGGGAAGCATGATACCTTCATTACAGAGGATAACAAGACCATTGGCCCAATTACCCTAGTAAGAAGAAAAGTAGCTAAGGAAACCCTGACTTCAAAGATGGTGCAACTAGGTTTCGTGGTAATTGATGACCCTTGGAGTTATGACCCTGATGGCTGCTTAAGCAAAAGAAAAAATGTTGTGAGGCATGAGCCTTGAGACTCATGGGAAAAACATACCAACCCCCGGGTTGATGACCCAAGCAAACATGTGGGTCTTGACAATTTTCCTATTTTGGATCACCCCTCGTAGTTAAAATTTTATACCCCAGTACAAAGGTTCAACCCCGTGAAGCCTATTCCTTAGGCGTTGTTGGAGGGCATGAAAACTTTATCCTAGCCCAAAAAGAAAAGGGAAAATTTTTAGGTCTATCATTAGGAAGTAAATCAGCTTAAAGCTAGCCTTGGAAATGCACCCCTGGATGAGCGTTTCGAGCAGGAATGGAGTAAGGTAAATAAATCTGACGATGAGACAGGTGACAATTCCTCGCACGAGGACTCATCTCCCGAGATAGCTGCTCAGCAATAAGTTGGGATTATAAATATCGAAGGGCAGGAGCTAGAGCCAGAAATCCCTCTTTCTTTAGATAGTGCAACCCGCAGACCTCATTCACAGTCTAGTAAGAGGTGATCTGAGAAGCAGTCTTCTGAGGGCCCCCTAAAGAAGAAGCCATATCTCAGTGGGTCAAAAGGGGCTGCACCTAATACATCAACGATAACATCTACAGATCTTCAATCGCGGCAGCCTTTAACCAATCACGTACGTCCCTTTTTTCCCCTCTTCCCATTCTCTGGATGTTCTTGCAGCTACTCTCGCATCTATCATGCAAACCTCAGTCCCTACTACTCTTACTTTGGCCCCGATGGGTATGATGGTAAATCCCCAAGACATACTCACACAGGCTTCCATTCCTTTCCTAGGCGCGATCCCCATATCTACAACTTTTCAGTCACCCACATCAGAAGCAGTCCATGTGTTGCGTAGGCTAGGTTTTGAAGAGTCTTCCCCCCGGAGTATGGATGCGACATCCGCCAGTTCCTTCCCATTAATGGGCTCCCCTTTTGTCCCGTTATTTTCCCCGCTGGCAGTGACTCATTTGGTCCAATCCTCTTTCGCTGCCCCTTTTTCGCATTTCCCTTTCGTTGTCCCTCCTGGTGCAGTTTTTGCAGGTCAAGCCATCGATCATCCCGATAGTTTCCAACAGCAGGTTGTTTATGATAGAACTGTTGGTTTGAATAAAGCAAATAAGAGGAAGGAGAAGGAAGGTGCCCGTCATGCTCACCCTCGCCTGTAGACCCATTTCAGTGAGCAAAGAGATTGTCTTTACTTTGCAAATCTAGTTCCTAAGGTTGACAAGCCGGAATCTCAAATGAGGCCCAATGATTATGAGCTACAAGCAATGGGCCTTAGTCTTCAAAGCGCCACGACATCCGATAAGATCAGAATGATGGAAGAAACTTCTAAAGCAGTGTCCACGGACTTTATTAAGAAGAGCCGTCATTTATAAAAACTCGAAGCAGAAAATGTTAGCATCCACGATTCCCTTTCGCAGCAAAGGAAGGAAGATAAGGCTCGGGTATCAGAAATCAATCGTCTGTAGAGCCTGCTAACTCAAGATAATTCAGAGAAAGGAAATTTGTAGTCGGCCCTTAACAACGTAGGTTCCTAGATAAAAGGTCAAGAAGTGACAAGAAATGTAGCCCTAAAGGAATTACAAGATAAAGACTCTGAGATACAATGATTGAAAGCTGCTTCCAAGGATGTCGCCCAGGTTCAGATGCAATTGCGCCAAGAAATACTTCTCAAAGAAGGTTATGCCCATCAACTAAGTGAAGCTCAGGTATCACGATCGGATGAGAAGATGAATTTCGAAGCCGAGCTGAAAGTGAGAGAAACTAGTCTCGAACAATCTGACAAATGCGTTTCAGAATTGGAGACTCTTCTGCAGCAGGAGTAGAATCATACATTACAGTTGCAACAGACCGTCAGGACTGGGGAGGCAAAAATATTAGCCTTAGAAAATCAAGTAGCTATTGAGCAAAGCAAAATCTAGCAGCTCCAGTAGCAGATGATTGGGAAAGATAATGAGATATCTCGATTGATGAATCTCCCACCCCCACAACCGATTGCTCCAGACTTCTCCACCATGCTGACAGAGTTGTATGTTTCCCATTGGGAAAAAATAAAATAGTACTGCCCATCCTTGCAGCTGGTGTTAAGATTTCTCAGTGATGTGCAGTCCCTCTGTGCCGAGGCTAGGCACCTTATTAATAATTCTATGCTTATCATCGATCTGAAGTTCCCAATAGCCTAGAATCTTATTCAGTTGCTTTATTCTTCTCAAGAGGAGGAGCTTAGGGAGAAAGGGATTGCAGCTCACTGGCAATTAATCAAAAAGACTAATGTCTTCATAAACTACCACAGGATAATTATGCAGGTGTCAGCTTCTCTGGCGCCTTTGCAATTTTCAGTTCTAGACGTTAAATGGCGTGTCAAGAAATTTGTTTCTCTAGGCTTACCTTCTCCTTTCCCTGCGGATGGTTCTATGCTATGGATTGAGCAAGTATTGCAACAGATCAAGAATGTGCAGCAGAATAGACTTTTCTTATCATGAATGGGAAGCCCTATTTTAGTAAATGAGGTAGAATGCATTTTGTATCATCTAGCCTAGCTTTCCGCCTTTCTGACCCAGGTCCAAGAAGAGCATGTACTTCTAGCCTTGGATGAATTAATTTGCCTGGAGAAATATTTCCAAGATTTGGAAGCACAAGTTACGCTCTCTGAAGACGAGTGGCTGCCTTTGCAACAGGATTTTGATCTTTTCCATCTTGTTGTGGCTTGAGGTCTAGTCTGTGAAACCAGTAATTTTGGGTTCTTCTATTCCGCAGGAAGAATCGCCCCTGATAGTCGCCAACAAATGTTCACCTTTATTTTCCCCGATGTAAGTTTTTTGGTGGGCCCGGTTGTGATCATTTTTTTTTAGTCAGCAGGGTAGAGCGCATGGGACACTTGGTGGAGCGGCGTTGCTCCCTCAGTAGGTCTTTGGCATCTAGTTTTTGAAGCAACACGGGGGTGACAAATGGCAATGCTTACTGACTATTCTTCTAAGCGGGCCCACTCGTTAGCGCAGTATGCTAGCGGTTTCTTGTGGTTGTGCCCTTTTCCACAGTCCTTTCTCTCCTGGCAAAATCTTTTCAGTTCTTGGTAACCTCCAGTCCGTTGTGGGTGAAAAGTCGAGTTGCAGGGTTTGTTTTGCTAGGTGCGGCCTCAGTAGTGACATGCTGTGTTTTTCTATTCAAAGGAGGTTGTGCCATTTTTGGCTTTTAGGGAAACTGTTTTTAGGAGCGGTGGCCTATTTAAATGTGGTGTTCTTCTTCGCCAAAAAAAAAAGGGGGAGAAGTTTTTGGAGAACACAGAAAAGAAAGGAACAGTCCAGTTTGCTAAGTAGGAGTTTTCTTTTGTTTCCAGCCTTAAAAATTGTTTTGGTCTTGCTATAAGAAGATTATTTAGATTGTGCCTACAGCCTTTATGATGTCTCTTTTGGCCTCCTATTAATAGTGTTTTTTGTGCTATTGTTGTTGAAAATTCTGATAAACTTTGGGAATATATCTATCCAAGACTTCACTGATTAAACTATGTTTCTATACTTGTTATCTTGTGAATGTGTGATGAATATTTTCCCTTATGTTTTCAAGTAAATTTGGTTGTAGCTTTTCATTATGTTCTCGATCCGGATTTGTGGATTATCGGATGGACTTACAAAAGTTATGTATGTTTCTTAATTTCTGTTAGTTCATTGTCTCTTAACGATCTGACATATCGCCTAAGTATTTTAGCATCTCTTTTTTTAAAAAGTATTTGTCTCCTTTCCCTTTCCTCAAAACCCCAAGGAAGAGTCATCTTCTCAATCCCGAAGGTCATTCAGTGTTTCCTTGTGCAATTTGGTTCCCCCCAACACTGAATTTCCCATAAGGTTGTTTGTCCCAAAGTAAAATTTAGAGTCGACAACAACAACATTCAATTCAAGAAAAAGTGCTTTATATTTTGCTATGTTGTTTGTACATTCAAATTTCAACAAAAATTAAATATAAAGGTCTTACCACTAGATGTAGCAAACACAGCACCTACACTAGAGCCTTCTTTTCAACCAACAACCTCAAAATACACTGACCATAGATCATTATTTCAATTAGATTCCCAAATTTCTTCTACCATGGGCTCTTTTCTCACTATTTTAAAATCAGATGGTATGACCTTGAAATTATCACAATCTATGTCAACTAAACATATATGTTCTGCTAGTTGTACATCCTCAATCAAAGTAGGTGATGTCTTCTTTCTATCTTATTTAACATCTTTACCATTAATATGAATCATTGCATAAGACAAGTCTAATTGCATACTTCCTCTAACTATTGTTGACCATTTTCTAGATAACAACATCCCATATTGAGTTGGGTTGTCCACCACAGTGACATTCATAATATACTTCTTTTCTAGAAAAGCAGCAAACCTAAAATCGTCATCTCTCATAAAATCTATCATAAGGACTTCCTTGGAATCCATAGAAAAACATTTACCATAGGCCTTTTTATTTTGTTGTATGTATCTGCGAGAGTCTCCTTGGGGCTGATTTCACCAAATATGCAATTGGCCATCGACCTTGCATATTTAGAGTTGTTTGATAATTAATAAAGTGTGATGCATTTGTTTGGAAAACAAATATATATTTATTAAGGGGGGGGAGACTTTTGGAGAATTTTGCCACCCTTATTGAAGGTCATCGTGCTCTAATGAAGGGTGGTCTTGGATTGAAGGGAGCAGACTCTTGATAAAGAATCACCTTTGCTCAAGTATAAAGGGAGATCGATTCTCTCCTCCTTGGAAATAAATATACACACACAATCACAATCCGCACATTCAAGGAAGATCGATTATCATACACAACAGTTCAAATAATATGCACTATAGTCCAATCTTACACAGTAGATCAAATATCACCACCAACCGTTCGTGTAACATCAAGTGTGGATTGTTTCATACATCTAGCCTCAAAGGGTGAAGTGATCTTTTTGTAAATACATCTCGCTATTTGATTAATATAATAAGAGACATTTGTTGCTGGGTTTTTTTCTCCCTCATGTTGGAGGGTTTTCCCAGGGTATATATTGTGCAACTTTGATTAAATTGTCTTATATCTGCATTCTATAATCTGATCATAAAATTAACATGGTATCAGAGCGAGTTTAAGAAGATCGTGATCAAATTTTTCTAAAGAAGTAAAGTTTTGTATTCTTCTTATCATCCTAAAGAGTAATTCTTAGTGTCAATATGGTGAACGGACTTAAGGTTGAAGATAGGCTTGAAGGTGCAAAAAACTTCACTTCATGGAAATATAGAATTGTTATTTCACTAGAAGAAAATGATCTTCTTGAGTTCGTCGAAAAAGATGATATATGTGAACCAACCGATTAAGCTAAGTATAGACACATAAATCTATCCACTTAACTAAATGAATACTTAGTATTTATTTGATTATTTAACCATCGATCAATAATTAATTAAATTAATATTTAATTAATTCATCTTAACCCTCTTCTTCTATTAATTAAATAAATTATTCAATTTATTTGATTTAATTCACTTGACCAAATTCAGACCATTAATTAAATAAATAAATCATATTTGTTTAATTAAATCTTCTCTCACATTTAAATAAAGTAATATTTATATTTATTTAAATCCCCTAAAATCCCATCTCTCATATTTAAATAAATTATTTATTTAAATCACCTTTATCCTCCACCCACTTGCATTTTTCTACAAATGCAAGTTGCACAACTATTTTAAATAAAAAATAATTTATTTAAAATCTTATTTATCCTCACCCACTTGAAACTTTTAATGGCTTCCTTCTAGAGTCTTCTCCCTTAAAGTCTTCAAACTCAATGGCTTCTTTCTAAAGTCTTCTTAAGCCTTTAATGGTTTCCCTCAAAGTCTTCAAGCATTTAATGTTTTATCTTCCTTTTTCTCATATAAATAAATTAAGATTTATTTAAATAAAATCTAAAATTCACATTCACATTTAAATAAATTAATATTTATTTAAATATCTATCCAAATGCAAATTACACCATTTAATTGAAATAAATGATTTTACTTCATTTGAAAATCCCAAAATTCCTCCCATGTAATGCCCCGCCAGGAAACCCCAAAGGGATAAGCTAAAATAACAAGAATAGAGAGCAAAATTTTTTTTTTTTAAAGGTTACAACACATAAGATGCAACACGATAACAAAGATTCAGATTACATAGCGGAAGACATCCATTAACTCCTAAAGAGTTTCCCAACGAGATTACTTAAATTTTCATAATACACTTTACTCACGCAATTAATCCATTAAGCTGAATATCTTAATAATGAGATAATTCATAAGCAGGATAATTTCTTTCAAAGGACGGAAATATAAATCATAACAAGGATTCATCCATTAAGTTCCATTCATCAACTTCATTCAATCTTTTCATTTAAAATTACAACCCATACCTATAACATTCTAATACACTAGGATTTCATCATAACATAAGAGATCTTTCCAAGCATATTTAATTTCTTAACAACAACTGAGTATAATTCAGTACTCTAAGATACATTGTTCCATAATCCAATTCATTGCATTAAAAGGACGATTTCACACATGCATTACGATAAACCGCATCTCAAGCAATTATGCATTCGATCCACATGGCATTCAAGATAGACTGAATATAAGCATTTAAAGTTAATTCCAATTATCCACTTAACCATTTTACATAAGCTAAACATACATGATAAAGCTGAGTAAAGAGACATAAGAGAATACACCACATAACACCATAATGATCTCGGAGTTCACCCCTAAAGGGCTACATCTCCGGGTCTGCTCAACTGCAAGACCCCCTCGGATAAATAATAAGGTTAAGAGTACAAGAGGTTACACTATACAATCCAGCCATCAAGGCGATACATAAACATTATACAAGCGACCACATCGGTCAATAAATACATAAACGATCCTTACAAGGAACAGGATCCAGCTGAACATAATCAATGCCAATAACATAAGAGTTCATGAGAGCATCCATAAAACTAAACCATCACCACCCAAGGGTCTAACATGAAACCGACACTCACAAGGGCAGAGACAGAAAGGACGACTCACAAAGGTACTCAAAACAGGACAAACGACAACCCACTAGCGAACGTAGGGACAAGTGTCATCACACAACCTGGTATGGATACCATGGCAAGTCTTCATAGGTCCCGGCCCATACACTGGTAACCCTGGCAACCTAATCCGAACTTCCGGCCCATCCAAGCCTCATGTGGACCCACACATCCTCTCGTGAAGACAAGGAAGGTAGTTTGCCATTTCAGGCCTTCTCACAGCATGCCGAATCTATGATAGCATTCGTCCCATGTGTGAGGCACATTATCTTATTTAGAGATTATTTTCTAATCTATTTAGGTTATCACTTATTAGACTCACTTTCGACGGGTTATCCAGCAGCCACTTTGGGCGCGGCCCCCAATCGAAAGCCACTTTCCCATACGACACTAGACCAACTCAGACGAACTCAAACCAAGGAATACACATGGTCAGACGAACGGAGTTCAAGGAGAGAGAAACATTCATCTGGTCAACCACGACTCAAAAGTAATCGCTTACTGACGGTACTCTAACTAGAGACCTGACAACTAAGGTTAACCACGAATCATTATTCGACTCACTCAAAGAGGATTAAACCAACTAAGATAACATCACAATCCATAGTCAACTCAAAATTCGAGGACAGAAACAGGAACACCAAATCCTCCGTACGACAGGGTCCTACCAACAAAGCAAAGCATGCCATTTCATAATTAAAGCGAATACAGTAATTAAACTCGCAAGGCAATAATCAGAAAAGACAATATTCCTTAAATTGATTTAATCATTACAGACGATCAAGTTTTCTACAAGATCTAAAAACAGGTTACAGTTATCTACCTCATCAAGGCATAATTTGTTCTTGGTTTTCTAACTCCTAAGGTTCAAACATCGAACAGGCAATTTAAGCCATGAAGAGTTTTAACCAATTCATATTATTAAAATTCAGACAACCGTTTAAACGATTAAAATAAGATATTTAATCTCCCAAACAAAACGTCATAGCCATACTGGTTCAAAATCAATCTCTACAGTTTCATGATTTCCAATGCATATCGTTAAATTTCTAAAGCCAACGATAATATTTCACTACTTTACAATTACTCAATTGATATGTTCTACGATAACATTTAACATCATCAAATAGTAATTACATCGTATTTCAACGATTTTCCAAAACATATTACTCTCTATCTTTTTTTTTTTAAACAAAACTGCCTCCATTAGCCAAATGTTCAAATCAGCTAGAAGGTAAGATAATAACTAATTAATCCAAGATCAATCGGAAAGTAATCAATAATATTCAATTGCGAAGATTCATAGTTTAGAACTTAATCAGGTAGGGAGCATAAGTCATGAAATGAGGTTGGATAATGATTAAACCAATAACTCCGTTATGAAATTAATCAATACCCAAACAACAAATATGATGATATTGCCTCCCTAATCCTAAATAAGAAACTAATTTAAACTTATCATTAAAATAATATTCCAAATGTTATATGCCCCTTTTTTTTTTGAATGAAAAAAAATACACATTAAAAAAAACATTTTATAAATTTTGCATTAAACAAAAACGCATTCAAATGTTAGGGCGAAGCGCGCTGGGAAGGGCCGTGCCCTAACCCTAGCTCGGCGCCGCCCACTCGGCCAGGCGGCGGCACCCTGCGGTGCCCGCAGGTCGCGGCGCCCTGCGGCCACCGCGGCCCTGCGGCCACCGCAGTGTGCCGCGGCCTGGTCTTACTGCCTGCGAAGAGAAACGGGGGGAGGCACCAAGTTAGCGTGCGGGGAAAGGGGGAAGGAGGAGCGGGGGAGAGGGGAGGGAGCGGGTGGAGCTCCGCTCCCCGCCTCCCATCCCCAAAACACAGCTCGTCTTAAAATAAAACATGCACAGTCCTGCACTAACATAAAAAAAACGCCCATTACTTAGTTTGACAATAATTTTTGAATAAAAACGCACGGCTCAAACAATAAGTTGTTTTAACGGACTGTGTTTATCACAGCGCTAATAATATATAAAACACAGTTCGAAATCTCTCCCATTTTGAAACTACCACAAAATTTGTTGATAAATTCGGTTTATAATAAAATCCGATTCAATGAAATTCGTTTGGCATCAAGATTCTTGATGGAATTCATCCATTCCAAAACAAAGAGAGGGGTTTCAAGCATCCAAAAGGAAATAAGGAATAACACAACCTCAAAACATTTCCAGCCAAAAGAATCTGAAACCAAATAACATGAAGACATCCAAACTCCCATTTCCATTTCATACAACGACTAAACTTGAGAATTAGATCCTACCTTCATTCGCAATCCTGGCAAGATCCGTTGAAGAATCCTAATCTCCAGCTGCCCAAATCCTTCCTTCTCCATTCAAAAATCCTCCAAAATCCCTTCCCAGCCAAATCTTCTCCAAATTTTGTCCATCCCTCCAAATCTCCCCAAATTTGGGTTATATGGCAGAGTTGACCCAAAAATTCCATTTTTGGAATAAAAATTTTATTTACAAAATAATTCATAAAATTAATCCTTTCAACAATATCAACAAAATAACTTGCTTTTCCAATTAAAAATCGACTTCTTCAATTAATTAAATTTAACCTTTCAAAATCAGAAGCCACAGAATACAATCAATCCATTGCGATTAAATACAAATCCTTCTTTTTCATCAGCATATATAAATAATGCATTTAATAATCGAAATCAGTCATTTAATTCAAATTTACTTCCAATCTAAAACGAGCAAATCAATATCAATGAAAATTGCCTAACGGAAACCAGATTAATTAATCCATTAATCATCAATGCACTAACGCATATTTAATCAAGAAATTATTAAGGACTAATTAATCAAATTAACCAACACATCAGGCACGCAAATCGAGAAGGTCAACCAAACAGACGACTCGCAAACCCAAGCAAGAAGGGATTACCGACGACGACTGGCGATGCTCACTGGAGCACAACTAAGGCTGACTAAGGTCTTACGACCACCTAATCCGACTCTAGGGATTAAAAAGTATGCTCAAACCTGCAAAACCAGGTGACGACGAACCTCGCACTCATGCGACTTCGTACCTGGAATCTCCTGCAACAAAAGATCATACATGCATACATATATATAAAATTTACTGAAAGCGTTAGCTCGATGTTAATACCACGAAATAGGTACACTGAATAACCTGCATACAACTAGTGTGAGAACCACATCAAAAGCTCTGCGATAAATCAAACATCTGACACTAATCATAATATTACGATAAACTAATCCAGATTAAACCAAGGTTAGAAATAGACTAGGGTAGGGGTACTACATCCCACTTGCATTCTCCTACAAAATCCACTTGCATGCCTAAATCCATTCTAGATTCTTCTAACTCTTCTAATTAGCCCAGTCCTATCCTAATCATTGTCACACTCCTAAATAAAAGGAAGTCACTTCTCAAAAACCTCCAAAGTCTTCAATAACCATTAAAGGCTTTATGTCTTCAAATGGTTAACCTCTAAAGTCTTTCAAACCATTAAAGGCTCTTACATAACCATTTATGGTTAACTCACCTTTTACCTTTGGTTAGAGACTTTCCTCTAACTTAACCATCCTTTTAACTCATGGGTCTCTTCAAAGCATTTATTTCTTTGACTAAGGTAACCATTTAACCCTTGCACATTCATTTATCCCTTGGATAAAAGTAATATCCATTAACCTAACCCTAACCCAACCCCCTAGGGTAGCCATCATGTCCCATCAAGCATTTAATGCTCCTTATCTTTCCTCTCAAGACTCCTCATGGTGACACTTGTTAACATTGGATTGGGTTGAAAGTCTCACATGGATTGAATATCTTTCAATCCTAACACTTGTTAAGATTGCTCAATCTTAACCCTTCATTTCCACATTTGTTCTATAAATAGAACCCTTCTCCTCAAGAAAAGAAGGAAGCATTAGAGTATTGTTGATATACTAGTATTAGCATAGAGCTTTTTCATAGCATCACTATCTACACTTGCATAGCATTTGTTTATCATATCCAACCATCTTAAATCTCCATATGGCATCCATGGCTAGTGCTAAAAGTTGAGAGCTACACTCATTTGGAACTTTGAAAGGGAAGAAACAAGGGAGAAGAATCAAAAGGAATCATGGAAGCATCTTAGGGAGGCTCTTCTCCTTTCTTTTTTTTTGGTTAAACTTCTTTCGTCCTTTTTGAAATCTCTTTTGATATGTTTGGAATGGTTTTTAGTTCTTTGTTTTGGTTTTATGGTTGAAACTAACTTATTAACATTGAACTTTGTTGTTTCCTTGTCCCAATTTCCATGACATCACTAAGAAACTTCAAATAAAGAAGAATGATATAAAGGCCTAGAAGATGTTAACTGATTCAATGAAGGATCATTTAGTGCCTCTTATCTCCAAGATGTCAACTGCTAGAGATATGCTCAAAACCTTGGAAGGACTTTACAAGATCAACAACACTAGTAGAGCCCTTTCTCTAAGGAAACAACTTCATCAAATCAAGATGGTGAAAGGAGAATTAGTTATATCATACTTCATGAATATTACTGAGTTAAGAGATCAACTAAGCACCATTGGAGATCAAGTTGTGGACAAAAGCCTAGTCATGTTGGCATTGAATGGTCTTCCTCAATCTTGGGAACTATTTATTCAAAGTGTTAGTGGGAGATCAAAATTTCTCAAGTTTGATTGTCTTCATGTAGATCGTATCCAAGAAGAATCTAGATTGGCTACAAGGGGAAATGGACGAAACTCTCACAATGAAGACAATCATGTTCTATCCACTCAAACTACAAAGAATAAAGGAAGAGATGGGAGAAAAGGAAACTTCAAAAGAAATAGAGATAGAAGTTCAATTTCTGCACCTAATTCTAAGAAAAATAAATATCTCTCCCAAATCTAGTGTTTCGGATGTGACAAGTATGGCCACTATGCAAGAGATTGTTTGACAAGGTCAAAGCAACATGCTTCTATGGTGAATATTGGTGAAGTATCTCCTCAAAAGGAATCTAGGAACAACCAAGAAGGGTTTATTTTCATTTCTGGCCTATCTAGCAATGTTCCAACCGATAGCAACACTTGGTTAATTGATGGTGGCACTTCTCGACACATCACAGGTTATAGGGAACATCTTTTAGACTTGGTGGAAAGAAAGATGAATCTTCAAGTGATAATTGGAGATGATGCATGCTACTCAATAAAAGGCTCTGGATCTACCTCTCTCAACTTATAATCTAACATCCCTCTCCATCTAAGTGATGTTTTGTTCATACCAGGAATTAAGAGGAACCTTGTCTCCATTTCAGCCTTGGAAGACAAAGGTTATCAAGTTACATTTTCAAAAGGGAAAGTTATTTCTTGGCCAAAGAAATCTAGCATCAAGACAACACGTGTGATTGGGAACCGACATGGGAGTCTATATAATCTTTCCCTTCATCCATTTCAAGCACTTATGCATGACTCTTCCAGTTCTAGTGAGATATAGCATAGAAGACTTGCTCATCTACACTACAAGGCGCTTCCATCATTGGAGAAAATGGTTAAAAGTGTACCTAAGCTCAACCATAAGCATGATGGCACTTGTAAAGGTTGTGCCAAGGGTAAAAATACTAAGAGTCCATTTCATAGTACATAAAGTAGGTCAAAAAGTATATTAGATCTTGTACATTATGATTTGTGTGGTCCAATGTCAATAGCATCCCTAAATAGATTTTTGTATTTTGTAATTTTCATAGATGATTACTCTAGGAAGAGTTGGATTTATTTTTTGAAGTCTAAAGAGTTTGAAGAAGTCCTAGATAGATTTAAAGAGTTTAAGGCCCAAGTACAAAACTTGTCTGGAAAGAGGATTAAATTCTTAAGTTCTGATAATGGAGGTGAATACACTTCAGGATGCTTTTGTAATTTCTGCATTGAGGCAGGAATTAAGAGGGAGCTTTGTGTTCCTTACAACCCACAATAAAATGGGGTTGCAGAAAGAAAGAACAAATCAATAGTTGAAGTAGCTAAAATGGGATTCATGACCAAGACTTGCAAACCTTTCTTTGGGTAGAAGTTTCCAAAACAACAATATATGTTCAGAATTAGATGTCCTCATCAGATATTGCATAATATGACTCCAAAAGAAGCCTTTTCAGGGGTTAAGCTTGAAGTCGGTCATTTGAGAATCTTTGGTTGTCTAGTGTATGTCCATGTATCTAAAGATAAAATAACCAAGTTGGAACCTTCTGGCAAGAGAGGAATATTTGTGGGCTATAGTGAAACTTCAAAAGCCTACAAGATTTACATTCCAAGACAAAAAATAGATAGAGGTTAGCAAACATATTACATTTGAGGAAGATGTTGCATTTAGAAGATCTAAAGGTTCATGCATAGAGATAGATGATGATGATCCAGAAACTTCTCAAGACATGGATGTTGATCATAATCCTGAGATTCAGAGGGAGTCTATTGAACCAGTAGAGGCTATTGATCCAATTGGACCCTTGGAACCTACTAATGGTCCAAGAGACATTGTCATAAGTAAGAAGAGACCTCTTTGGGCTAGGAAAAATATGCAGGAGACTTCCAATGTTGAGGAAGCTTCAAGTCAACATGTATAGAGAGATGCTATGGATGAAGAATATCAATCCATTATTAAGAATGATATTTGGGATATTGTTCCAAGACCTGAAGGAAAATCAGTTGTGTCTTCCAAATGGCTCTTTAATATCAAGCATGTAGTTTATGGAAGTATTGAGAAGTATAAAGAAAGATTTGTGGCTAGAGGATTCTCTCAGAAAAAGGGAATAGATTATGAGGAAAAATTTGCTTCAGTTTCTCGCTATACATCCATCAGGACTATCATTACCATTGCAGCTACAAAGGGATGGAAGTTACATTAGATGGACACAAAGACAACATTCCTTAATGGTGTGATTGAAGAAGAATTTTACATTGAGCACCGGATGGCTTGGTGATTCATGGGAAGGAGTCTCATGTTTGCAGACTAAAGAAGGATTTGTATGGCCTTAAGCATGCTCCTCGTGCTTGGTATGAGAGAATTGATCGATACTTGATGGGCTTCAGGTTCTTCAAGAATGATCCAGATCCAAATGTTTACTTCAAGGTAATTGATGGTGAGGCTCTTATACTAGTTATTTATGTTGATGATTTATTTATTACTAGAGAAGGTCATCTCATTGACAAATGTAATAAAGAGTTAGCTTCTGAGTTTGAGATGAAGGACCTAGGTCTTATGCACTACTTTCTAGGATTGGAGGTATGGCAAAGACCCAGTGAGATTATTCTAAGTCAAGGGAAATGTACCATAAATATCTTGAAGCGATTTGGAATGATGGACTGCAAGTCTATGCCTACACCTATGGAGACAAATTTGAAGAAGTTAAGTGAGTCTGTAGCTAGTTTGGATTTGGTAGATCCTACCATGTATAGACAGTTGATTGGTTCATTGATGTATCTAGTTAATACTAGACCTGAAATTTGTTATGAAAAAAGTGCTCTCAGTCAGTTTATGTGTGAACCAAAACATATTCATCTAGTTGCAAAAAAAACATAGATTGAGGTACTTGTGTGGCACTGTAGGATATGGGTTGAGATATACTTCCAGTGCAAATCTAAATCTACAAGGATATTCAGACTCTGATTGGGTAGGGAGTGTTACTAATCAAAAGATAACCTTAGGTTGTTGCTTCAGTTTAGGGCCTGCTATGGTTTCTTGGTGTAGTAGGAAGCAGTCTTTAGTGGCACTAAGCACCACAAAAGTAGAGTATATTGAAGCATGTGTGGCAACTTGAGGAGCAGTGTGGATTCGAAAGCTCCTTGTAGGATTGTTTGGACAATTAATGGAGCCTAATGTCATTCATTGTGATAATCAGAGTTGTGTGAAACTTTCTATCAACCTTGTGTTTCATGACAGAACAAAAGATGTGGAGATCAAATACCACTAGTTTCAAGATATGGTTCTAAGGAAAGGCATTTAGCTAAGGTACATTAGCCTTGGTGATCAGATGACCAATATTCTCACCAAGCCGCTTGCCAAAGTGAAGTTTGTGCATTTTCAAGACAAGCTTGGAGTTGTGGAGAATGAAGCCCTTACTGAGAGGGAGTCTCAACATCAATGATTTCTTGAGATGTACTTTAATACATTCTTCTCTATGAGAGAGAAGTTTGAGGTGCAAGCCCTTGTTAATGCATTCTTCTTTGTGAGAGATAAGTTTGAGGTGCAAGCCCTTATTAATGCATTATTCTCTGTGAGAGATAAGTTTGATTTGAAAGCCCTTGTACCACCCTCTAGGAGTAGCCATGGTGGATGTCATGTTGAGAGACTCCATGACAACATCACTTATGTTTATTCACCCTGTGGTAGTAGCCATGGTGAATGTCATGATGAGATGATGACATTAAGTTGAGTGACTTCATGATGGAAACTTGTGTACGTATCCATATCCATACATGGGAGTAGCCATGATTGATGTCACCACATTGAGTGCCTCTGTGATGAACTCTGTTTCACCCTCTGGGAGTAGCCATGGTGGATGTCATTCTATGACACAAATATCCACAAGGATTCCTCCCTAGCTAAGAGGGAGTGTTGTCGTATGTATCTGCGGGAGTCTCCTTGGGGCCAATTTCACCAAATGTGCAATTGCCCATCAACCTTGCATATTTGGAGTTGGCTAATAATTAATAAAATGTGTTGCATTTGTTTGGAAAACAAATATATATTTATTAATGGGGGGCTGACTTTTGGAGAAGTTTTCCACCCTTATGAAAGGTCATTGTGCTCTAATGAAGGGTGGTCTTGGTTCGAAGGGATCCAACTCTTGATAAAGAGACACCTTTTCTTGGGTATAAAGGTAGATCGATTCTCCCCTCCTTGACAATCAATACACACACACAATCACAGTCCACACATTCAAGACAGATCGATTATCATACACAATAGTTCAAATAATATTCACTACAGTCCAATCTTACACAACAGATCGAATATCACCACCAACAGTTCAGGTAACATCAAGTGTGGATTGTTTCATACATCTAGCTTCAAGGGGTGAAATGATTTTTTGTAAAGACATCTTGCTATTTTATTAATATAATAAGAGATATTTGTTGCTAGGTTTTTTCCTCCCTCATGTTGGAGGGTTTTCCCAGGGTATATGTTGTGCAAATTTGATTGAATTGTCTTATATATGCATTCTATTAATCTGATTATAAAATTAACATTGTTCACTTGCAAACCCAATTAACTCATGATTTCTAAAGATGTGACATTAGAAGCACTTAAGTCTATCATGCAATTCTTGACCAACTTATCATTTATAGACACTGTAACATAAAAGGGCTCTACCCGAAAAGGATATTTATTTAATGTAGTTCCCAAATAGACTTCTAGAACTTCCTCATTTAGTTCCTCTACAATGTCATTTACTTATCCCTTACTCTTATTAGATTGATGCTCACTTTTATTAATTGATTTATTTGTGAGGCAAGTTATCAAGGCAAGTGCCTTATCCCTATGTTCTTCAATTGTCATCATTTCTAACAAGGGCATTGAAACTTTCATCTAACACAAAAATTGTATCATATCAAAAGGAACATAATTTTCCATAGGAATAATGAGTTGATTTCTACCTGAAACAATGTTCTTTCCTTTATCCCCAAATCGCGTTATCTTGGCATTCACATTGTTTGTAGAATCACTATTTGTTGCTAGAGAAATCTTTACTATTTCCTTATCATGCTATATTTTTGAAACTTTTGAGCTTTTGAATTCTTAGCCTTTTCCTTTGTACTCTTGGCAACATTTTGAATTTTTGCAGAATTTTGAAATTGCTCCATAAACAATCTTCCAAGTTTTCTTGAATTATCATTTTGAGTTTTTCTTTTGAGATTATAGATGCTTGTAACTTGATCAATTGCAAAAATTGTCAATACTTTGATTTCTTTATCAAAAGGCATTATCAATCTTACATAGAGATTGTAAGAATCAAAACTATGCACACCAATATAAATGTCTTCTTCATCAAAAAACACATGTTGACAACTTTGTTCTTTTTTATACCTTTTTTCATTTACATCTTTATCTGTATCATGTTCTTTTGAGGAAGATTAATCATCACTTACCTGGCCCTAACTAGTCGAAAACGGTTAATCTCATCACCTTCAAAATAATAAAAATCATTACTTGTGTAATAAGGATTAGTGTCACTTTAAAAATACCGAGCCACCATACATTGCAATGGTGAATGTGGCAATTGACATAACATACACCAAGGAGTATCATCAAGCATATTAAGATCACCTTTTTCAAAGGATTTGTAGTTTCTTTATTTTGTGAACCCCTTTGATTATTGTGGATAGGTTTTCCATTAGTAGTGTTTTATGGCTGATTTTGAAACTTTTGAGTTTTTTGAATTCTTAGCCTTTTCCTTTGTACTCTTGGCAACATTTTGAGTTTTTGCGGAATTTTGAAATTGCTCCATAAACAATCTTCCACGTTTTCCTGAATTATCATTTTGAGTTTTTCTTTTGATATTATAGATGCTTGTAACTTGATCAATTGCAACAATTGTCAATACTTCAATTTGTTTATCGAAAGGCCTTATCAATCTTACATAGAGATTGTAAGAATCAAAACTATGCACACCAATATAAATGTCTTCTTCATCAAAAAACACATGTTGACAACTTTGTTCTTTTTTATATCTTTTTTCATTTACATCTTTATTCACCATATTATTCTCAAAATGCTAGTGAATTAATTAGATACATGCATCAGGCATATTTTGATACCAATCCCTAGCTTCATCAGTTAGAGATTGCATAAACAATTGGGAACTTCTTTGGGTAGAAGAAATTTACATCTTGAAAAATATAGATAGTTAGACTCCACTACAATTCTTGATAAGCAGGTCTTTCCCTGCTTTGTACATAGGCTTTTGTTGTGCTATTTGCTTTTCTTGTTGTGTGGTTTGTTGTGGTTAGACCTTTGTCCTTCTCTGCTTGTGTGTGAAATGAGAGATTCTAAGTTCCATTCCTGGTCCTTCTCAGTCTCGGTCCCTAGTCAGAGCCGATGTTACCCCATTATTTTGTCCACAGTGAAAGTCTTTGTCTTGAACAAAATAATGTATCATTAATGTTGCTTTCCTCATTCGGTTTGATCCGTCCTTGGCTATGCACCCTTTCTTTATAATTCACTTTTTTTGTCCCAATGAACCCGTAGGTTGAACCTACATATTGGTTCAAGATTCAAGGTTCAATTGGTGCCTTCATGTGTGTCACGGCTTTGTTTTGTTTTTAAGCGGGTGAGCGTTAATGTGTTAAGTCGGTTTTGAACTTGAACTTTTCAACCATTCTTATAGCGGTTCAAGGTTCAAAGTTTAAGGTCTTCCTTTATGTTTTTTTAAAGTCTTCGCTCGTTCCTGGTGTTGTGTTGATCCACAAGGTGGAAGTCCTTTTGTTTTCTCAAGATTGAACTTGAACCAATGAACTTCTTGTTAAATGGTTAAAAGTTTAAAAGTTCATTTCAAGTTGGCCCCGGGGGCATTAATAAAGCAAATATGGTGCGACAAAAGGAATATTTTGGGCATATCATATTTTAAAATTCTAATTATGGAAAGAAATCATGAAAACTTAAGCCATTTGTGTGGAGTTGATATGTAATAAAGAAAGTTGTTAGGATCCCATCAAATCATGGGTTATCTCACATGTTCGAATAAATTATCATGAGGTGTGTGTAGGTATTGCTCAATTTCTTCTGCCTCTTAATATGTGAATTCTCAAATTGTGAAATTGGTAGTTGTTGTTGTTGGAGAAGCGAAGGATGCCAAAGGTAATTTAAACTCCACACTTCAGGGGGTTTCACAAATTTGATGGTGGTAATAGGTGAGTTTTGATAATTTCTTCTTCGTTGTGTTACTAGCTCAAAAAGTCAATATAAAAAAATTCTTTATTTTGGAATAGAATTTTGTTCTTTCTAGAAATTGTTTGATGAATGCAAAAGAGGCTATTTTGAGGCCGACTCTTCCAAAGCTCAGTCGCACATCATGCTTAGTCAGTACACTTCTAGAACTGGGTGACACTTATTTGGCCCAAGCTGACTTAGGAGATTTCTTAGAAAGAGCTAGAAACCCTGAGGCTAACTCGATGATGGAAAAAATAGTTAAAAGTGGCTTGATTGAAGTTGTTGTATTCCCAACTGTCGCTCCTTGCCCAAAATTGGTGATATCGTGTATGAATAGGTATGATATTGGTAACAGGTGCATTAGGACCAACAATGGTAAATTGTTTGTAGAAATTAAAAGAGAAAAAGTGATGGCTGCAATTGGAATCCCTCATAAGGAGTCGTATGAAGATTGGTCCATTGGTACTTCATACACATTTTTCTCTGAGAAGAAAAGCACTTATAAAAGAATCATTGCAAGGAATTGGCTCCTACAAGTTCAGAAAGGGGGTTCTCGGTTACCCAAACCTCTTACAAGAGAGCATTTCGTAACGGAGGTGCGAGATATTTTGATTTTGTTAAACAAACTCAAAGGGAATTCACAGGCTTTCTACTGGGAGACTAGATGTATTTTTACATTCAGGTATTGTTAGCTGGTGAGAAATATCTTGACTGGGCACAGGTTATTGCTGAAAGGCTTCATGAGGGTTTGAGTAATTTTGTTGGAATGTACAATGTTTATATATCCTCATATCTATTTTATATACCGGCTTATACCAAAGAGTGGCAAGGGTTACATCACGAGCCTTGGGTGGTTGGCATGAAGGTTTATGATTATTATCCACACCTACAACAACAAAGATATGCTGAAAATGTTACAAAATGGAATGATGTTTTTACAGGTAGACTTGTCTTTGAATTGCAGGGAGACACAAATAAAAGAATGTCAGTTGAAGCCTTGGAGTTGGTCAGTATATATGGAAGCTATTTTATCCAATTTCCTAGATTTACTTACATTAGAATGGGGGGCTTTGAAGGTGAACCATTCAAATTGCCCAAGTATGTCTTTGATAGTTATGTGCTTATTGAAGTTTGCATGTACCTTGCCCACATTGATAAAAAGTTAGGGGCAAAGAGTAAATCTAGAGTTGCCTTCCCAATTGAACTTGGATATTATAGTTGCAAATCCGTTTCTAATGCTTTGAACCTAGAATTAGGGTTCAAAAATTGAATTTACAGCCCTACATTGCCCGATGTAAGTTTGATAGCAGAGGCTATGTTGTAGAACATCTAAATGTTGATGCCAATTTCTTTCATGAACTCCAATTAGAAGAGTATTGGGAAAATTGTTGTGATGAATTTGAGGTAAAAGGAGATTGTGGTCAAGGTTCACTCTGCAACAGATTGTTACAATGAGGTTGTCGATAAATGTGCAGGAATACAAGAAGAGGGGGGGGAAGATGTGTTGGATCCTGAATTCAATGTAAGGGTTCAAGGGAAACCCATCCCTGAAATTGACTGGGATAAGAGAGAAGAAGAAAGTATCCAAGCCAAGTCCTTTAATGTCATAAAGAGAATGGAGAAGTGGTTAAGGGACTATAAATTTAGAAAGGAGCCAATTATTTCTCCCAAAGAATTAATAGTTGGTCCACTTCATGCTACAACATAGATTCCTACTTCCTCCTCTAATGTAATTGTTGATATTGGAGGTGCCACAAGGCCAAAAATTGGAGAGGTTCAAACCAAGAGGTCAAAGAAATCCCTATTGAGTTCCTCACCGGTTCAAGTCACCCGTTCTAGGAGCAGAAAGAAAAACAGGGAACCAGTGGCGGACCAGATTGTTGTGGACCTAGATTCAAGTGAAGAAACCCAGGTGGCCATGGATGAATAGGTGTCAAATAATCCTCTAGTACAAGATGCAGATACAATGAAAGAACCTAAATAAAATCCAAATCCAATGAGCATCATGACTGTTGTCGATCTATTTGATTATAAGACACCTCCGCCCAAATAAACTTCCAATATTTCTCGATGGCTTGGAGCTTCAATTGGTAAGAAACACAGTGTGGTTCCTATTACCATTCTCATGGAGGATATGGTTAGTAAGTTCCTTGGAAAAATATCCAAACCCAAAAAGCTTAAAACAGAGGCTAGGATGGAGGTTGATGATGAAACAGGGCACTGGGTAGCGGAAGTAACAAAGCCTATCTCAGATAAAGACCCTGAAAATGCCACTAAAAAGGATTTTATTGTTGAGAAAATTGACTTGAGAGTTGCTTCAAGAGTTGTGGGTGCCAAACATTTAGAATCCTCCACTAAAAGAATGATATCCAAAACCTAGAAAGATGAGAAGGACAAACTGGAATTGAAACAAGTTGTTACACAGATGGCAGAATATATCAATGTCATACATCACCCGAGTCTTTAGCCTCTGACATAGATGTCATTGTCTTTCGACCCTAAATCATCAGTAAACCAGAAGGTATTGGATCAGGTCCAAAGAAGTCGTATGATAGTCGAGATTTTTTATGAATGGCTTAACTCCATAGTGCAGCAAGGCACAAATTACATTGCTAGCTTAATCAAGGTGTATGATAGTGCTATAATTGTGAGTAAAGAGCTAGAGTTGGAAGCTACAACATGGGACAAAGAAAGAAATAAATGGGTAGCAGTCTTAGCATAGATGAATGATGTACAGAAATTTGGGGTCATAAAATTTCTTGTTGAGAAGCCTGTTGATAACTTGGATGACAATGTATTGTATGTATCAAGAAAAAACGTTGAATGGAGAAACTCAATCATTAAACAGGGTAATGAAGAATCCATAAAATTATTAAAAGGATTAAAAGAGAATATTGATACGATCCAGAAAGATTTGAAATGCATCGATATACAGCTCGTAAAGGATGATGGACAAACGACGAGCTGGCAACAAATATGGTCAAAATTTTTAAGGAGAGAGTGCATCTCATTAAAGAAACAAAGTCTCTAACTATGGATGACTTCTCCAAGGTGGCTAGGATAGAATCAATGTTAGCGGTTTTCTTTGACCATCTGGAAGTGCATAAAATTAAGGTCATGTAGGTAAACATGGATAAAGAAGTCTGGAAACAATGCATTCTGCATATTGGGTGTTGGCATTTGAGTTTTTTTCGCATTTTTCATAAGAGATTGCATTAATGATATGTTGTCATTGATGTCAATTCAACTGGAAAAAGGTATTTATGTTATTGTTGATATTGTTGTTTTTGATATTGGCTAGTAATCGGTAAGAAGAGAGTTGTACAAGATGTTGTAACCGGTGTATGTAAATTTTCTAAGCTGAACCAGTGTGAAGGGTTAAACCTTTCTATGTAATGTAACCGGTAAACCCTATCAGTTGTTAAACCCTAACCAATCAAGTTTGTAGGTTTATTATCTGATGAGCAGTAATGATGGAGACACATGTGATCACTGTATGAGGATAAATTGAAATTGGTTTGGCATGTTTGCTTATTGTCGAGGGAAGGAGCAAAGTGGATTGCATTTAATGCACAATGTGTGATGAGTTACAAAATCCAATGGAGCGATGATCATGGAGCAGTTGGAATTGTCTTGAAGAATGTGAAGAGATTGTTATGATTTCTAACAGTCGAGATTGAACCGACTTGTTTGTAATCTCAATGATGAGAATTAGGTTTTTGTTGTGTTACTGACCTAATTGATTTATATTTAAGATCGATGAAGTTGTTTGTAAAGGTTGTTGGCAAGGTTGATAGAAAACCTGTTGAGTGTGTGGTTGCCCAACCAGTGAATGGATCTATGCTTTAAGTGAAGGAAGATTGAAGCTTAGAAGGATCTAATCAAGCAAAGATAGTGCTAAACAGATAGATCAAGAAAACCTGTTGTTTTCTAACAATTACAGCAGAAGTAAAATCCCTTAACCGGGTAAGCTCTAACAAGCTTGGTTACTCATTAAATCCTCTAACAAGGTGGTCCATTAGCTTGGATTATTAAATCCTCCAATGAGGTTACTCCTAACAGGGTATTGTGCTTCTAATAAGGCATATTTGTAAATCCCTAAACCGCGTGATTCCTAACCGTAATTAGTTCTTAACGGGACTTATTGTAAAGCTCTAACAAGCTTTGGCTCCTAACAGGGTGAACTTTGAAAGAGTTCAAATAGCTATACTTGTGAGTCCCTTCTCTCCGCAGTTTTTACCTATTTGGGTTTTCCACGTATAAACATTTGTATCAAGTGGTGAATGCTTTTGTGGTTGTGATCGTATTTGTTGATTTGATTAACTTTTGATAAGGCATGTTAAGTATAAGTATTGAGAGATGAATATGTTTAGTTATGATTAAGCATTGTTGATGTTTACAAGATTGAACGTGTTTACTGTTAAAGTTGTCATAACAGTTAAACCAGTTAATGTCAAGTATTCCTATGAATATTGATCTTGACTATGATATGTTTACTTTGTTTGACTGAGTTTGAGTTTGGAAACTTTGTATCAGTTTTTCAATATACTGATTCACCCCCCCCTCCTTCTCAGTATTCTACCAGATACTTATTCTTTCATCATACCATCATTGGGCTCCTGCACTATCAGGTCATCCTCAATTTCTCAA
The DNA here is from genome assembly GCF_030272615.1 of Cryptomeria japonica. Lineage (NCBI taxonomy): Eukaryota > Viridiplantae > Streptophyta > Pinopsida > Cupressales > Cupressaceae > Cryptomeria > Cryptomeria japonica. The sequence goes on along the minus strand of NC_081407.1, from coordinate 894,058,365 downwards.
TGGCGCACTTGGAGTGGCGGAATGTATGTGGTACTATGGCGAAATAGGATAAATCAGTCGTTTCCTCTACCACATTGGAGTCTTGATCGGTTTATGAATGAGCTGTCATTTTGTCTGTGGATTTTGGCCATTTAAGTTTTATCCAGTTTTAGGTAAACAATTTCTTTTAACTCTAGGATAGAGTTTAAAAATTGGGGTTATTTCAAAAATTATTAGCCTGGAGGCTATATATGTAATAAAGAAAGCTTTATTTTGAGGTCCAAAAAACTTTGATTTGAATTGGCAGACTTAGTTTTCTTTTAGAATTTTCAGTGAAGACATTTTATATGTGAATGAAATGATATATTTTGCACGACCTTCAATCTGTGTGTTTGAATGATAGAGTAAATCTCTATTGGGATATATGTTTGTGTGCAGAATATTTTTCTTCTTTGATTATTCACTTATTATAAGTCTGTGAATTCATTTGATTAAGGAAATTAGCTATTTGTTGTTGTTTAAATGATTCTAATCCCCATTTTGAGGCATGAGTGAGTATCGATCAACATTCATACTACATTGAGCATACTTGGTGAAATAAGTTTTATATAAGAGTGAGATATTCAAAGTTTTAGTCTGTGAGCTTTACATTTATGAACAATTATTTTGTAGCATTCATATTGTGTTGACAAATGGATGTGAAAGCCTTTCTCGCTTTCTGGTAAAAAGTGTGTTTCTTTGTAATTAATTTGCATAAAAATTCATTGGATATCATACAGGGAGTTGCACTCTTATGCAGAGGGTAAACCAATACTCGATTCACCCAACTATTGGTTTATTTTGCTTTTCAGTAGGGATATGCATGAGTCATTATAAACAATATTAAAGAAAGGCGAATCTGTTAACCAACAAAGTTATTACCTACATGTACTTCTATTTTAGTGCATCTTCTCATGTCTATAATTTCTTCACTATGGGCTCATTGAATAGAGAAATATTAACTGCCAATTATGCAGCTTATGGAGTAGGAGTATATGAGACTCAACATTATTTACCACATTTGGCTTATTTGTATTTGGAGCTAGAGCCCAAATTGCCAAGGTCTCAAATATAGGGCTAAACCTTGACTCTAACAAAGCTTTCTCTACTTGCTCTTCAGTACTACACACTTCTTGTTATTGTCTCTTGACTATATCAAATGCAAGTGTAGTGGTGAAATCCCAATTTAGCTGCAACAATAGTCCACTTGGCCTTTCTCAAATGTAAAAATACAATAATGTGCATTCAGTTTTCCTGAACTATAGAACATGACATGCAAAAATTTAGAACTAAAGAGAGTAGAAGTGAGTAAGGATTCACTACTAACAACCTCATTCAACTTCCAATATTTAAAAGCAATCTATGGGTTGAAATTATTCTATAGGCAATCTTCTAAGAAAAGAAGAATGAAATGTCTATCCACAATACTTATAACCAAGCTTTCTGATAGTGTTCAAAAAGAGTGCAAGCATTCAATAATGAAATCATGGTATGGAATGCATTACTTATCTCACAATTACAGAAGTACTTGAAGGATGTGTTTATATTCATTGTGGTGATAAGTCTGCAAATCGCAACAAGTAATAGTTGATTGGGACATCTCTCATGAGGTGAGCTAAGTTTACACACACCAGACAAGGTAAAGAGGATACTTGTATCTACTTAAATAATGATAACACAATGACAATTTTTTGCTAGATGCGAAGACAGGCTTATTGGAAAAAAGAAAAAAGAAACAAAATGAGAATCAACTCCTCTACCACACAAACATTAAGAAGATATACTTATCTCTGCTGAGATTAGTTTGTTAAAGTAAAGCGACAACTTGAAATCTATGTTTTGCCATGTACACTAACTTGCATGTAAGTCTGTCCACCGATTTATTTGTGAATAACTCAATTCCTTATTACTTTATAAAAAAAAATTATTTACTATTTAAGTAGCACATAGTCCTTAACCCTTCCTTTAGACACGCCCCACACTTTTCATTAGCAAAATACTGACCCTCTCTTGATTTAATCATATTCATTGAGTAGTTATTTTCAATATTCTATAGTTTTGGATTAGGTTTTAGTACTCATATGTTTTTTTTTATGTCATTGATTCAATCTAATGCTAATTTTTCTATTGATGGTCTTAGCTTGCTATTTTCTTGAAGGTATTGGCTTAGTTGAAGATATATTTCATGATTTTGGGTCACTTTTGAATAGAGTTCGATGCTCTGCAAAAAGGATGTTAGGAAACACAAAAACAAGACAAGCACAGTCAAACGTTAGTGTTAGTATCATAAACGAAATACGATCCTAAGCAAGCATATCAAGAGAGATATCAAACATTTAATGGAAAGCATACAAAAACAAAAGAAAGACACTAAACTTCTCCAAATTCTTGCCAACATGTTCATAGTTTCTCCTCCCTTGTTCCTCTAGTCTCCAAGTTTTGCATGAGTGTAGCCCTCAGCTTTTTGCACTTCTATGGAAGTCTTATGGAGATTCAAGATTTATGAAAAATGATCAAAATACTATGCAAAAATGTAAGCTAAATAGATATGAGAAAGCACCTAATTAAGCTATATTGATTTTAACCAAAATAACAATGTAAGTTAGATTATGATTTGCTCCTAAAATGCTCTCTTAAATTTTACTATAAATTCGATGCATACAAGATTTTTGGATCTGGATTATGAAGGAATGGGCTCTATTTATAGGAAAAATAGATAAATGGATGGTTGAGATTGATTAATCTCAACAAGGATCAAGATTGAAAGATTTATGATCCATGTGAAGGCTTTCAACCCAATCCCGGGATGACAAATGTCAACATGAGATGGCTTGAGAGGACAGGGAAGAAACATTAAATGCTTGAGATGACATGAAGGTTAACTTGGGAGGTAAGGTTAAGCTTGAGTTGAATGAATAAATCCTTTATCAAATGAATAATGCCTTTATCCAATGGACAAACTCTTGTGCAAGAGTTAGTGGGGATAACCATGGTCAAAGCAATGAATGCTTGAGGAGACACATGAGTTAAATGAAGTTTGAGTTAGAGGTAAAGCCTCTAACCATGTGGGCAAGTGGAATTAACAATTAATGGTCATGTAAGAGCCATAAATAGTCATGTAAGAACCATTAATGGTTTGGAAGACTTTAGGGGCTAACTTGTTGGAGACATAAAGAATTTAATGCTTTTCAAAGACTTTAGAGGCTTTGAGAAGTGACTTCAAGTTGCTTAGGGATGTGACAATAATTAGGGGATGGGTTTAGGCTAATTAGGAATGGTTTAGAAGAATCTAGAATGGGTTTAGGATACAAGTGGGTTTAGTGGGTGAGGGAAAATGGGATTTTAATTAAAATAAAATTGATTATTTCAACCAAAATAAAGAACTAAAAACCATTCCAAACATATCAAAAGAGATTTCAAAAAACCATGAAAAAAGTTTAACAAAACAAAAGAAAGGAGAAGAGCCTCCCTAAGATGCTTCCATGATGCCTTTTGATGCTTCTCCCTTGTTTCTCCCCTCTCCAAGTTCCAAATGGGTGTAGCTCTCAGCTTTTAGCACTAGCCATGGATGCCATATGGATATTCAAGATGGTTAGATGTGATAAACAAATGCTATGCAAGTGTAGATAGTGATGCTATGAAAAATCTCTATGCTAATACCAGTATAGCAACAATACTCTAAAGCTTCCTTCTTTTCTTGAGGATAAGGGTTCTATTTATAGAAGAAATAGGGAAATGAAGGGTTAAGATTGAACAATCTTAACAAGGGTTAGGATTGAAAGATATTCAATCCATGTGATACTTTCAACCCAATCCCATGTTGACAAGTGTCACCATGAGGAGGCTTGAGAGGAGAGATAAGGAGAATTAAATGCTTGAGGGGACATGATGTTTACCCTAGGGGGTTGGGTTAGGGTTAATTTAATGGATATTCCTTTTATCCAAGGGATAAATGAATGTGCAAGGGTTAAATGGTTACCTTAGTCAAAGAAATAAATGCTTTGAAGAGACCCATGAGTCAAAAGGATGGTTAAGTTAGAGGAAAGTCTCTAACCAAAGGTAAAAGGTGAGTTAACCATAAATAGTTATGTAAGAGCCTTTAATGGTTTGGAAGACTTTAGAGGTTAACCATTTGAAGACATAAAACCTTTAATGGTTATTGAAGACTTTGGAGGTTTTTGAGAAGTGACTTCCTTTTATTTAGAAATGTGACAATGATTAGGATAGGATTAGGCTAATTAGGAGTTAGAAGAATCTAGACGTGATTTAGGCATGCAAGTGGATTTTGTAGGAGAATGCAAGTGGGAGGAAATTTGGGATTTTCAATTGAAATAAAATCATTTATTTCAATTAAATGGTGTAATTTACATTTGAATAGATATTTAAATAAATATTAATTTATTTAAATGTGAATGTGAATTTTGGATTTTATTTAAATAAATCTTAATTTATTTATATGAGAAAAAGGAAGATCAAGCATTAAATGCTTGAAGACTTTGAGGGAAACCATTAAAGGCTTAAGAAGACTCTAGAAAGAAGTCATTAAGTTTGAAGACTTTAAGGGAAACCATTAAAGGCTTAAGAAGACTCTAGAAGGAAGCCATTGAGTTTGAAGACTTTAAGGGAAACCATTAAAGGCTTGAGAAGACTCTAGAAGGAAGCCATTAAGTTTGAAGACTTTAAGGGAAACCATTAAAGGTTTCAAGTGGGTGAGGATAAATAGGATTTTAAATAAATAATTTATTTATTTAAAATAGTTGTGCAACTTGCATTTGTAGGAAAATGCAAGTGGGTGGAGGATAAAGGTGATTTAAATAAATGTTAATTTATTTAAATGTGAGAGATGGGATTTGGGGGATTTAAATAAATATTAATTTATTTAAATGTGAGAGAAAATTTAATTAAACAAATATAATTTATTTATTTAATTAATGGTCTAAATTTGGTTAAGTGAATTAAATCAAATAAATTCAATAATTTATTTAATTAATAGGAGAAGAGGGTTAAGATGAATTAATTAAATATTAGTTTAGTTAGTTATTGATTGATGGTTAAGTAATCAAATGAATACTAAATATTCATTTAATTAAGTGGACAGATTTATGTGACTACATTTGCCCCTCTTTGAGACGGTGCAGTTTTATCGCGTCGTTTCAAAGAAAGAAAAATATGTGTGAAGAAACATGCCCCATAAATGTTAATTTAGTGGGTGGTATGCCCCCTCGAGATGGGTCGAAAAATTTCAAAAAATTGGGCGATCTCTAGAAAAAGAACGAGAAGTGGAGGGGAGGTAGAATAGAAGAAATTAGCAATAACGGTGAAAGAATGGAAGAAAACAGAGTGAATACGGAGAAATGGCAAGCCTCGAAAGTACACGGGGTCACGGTGCAAATGTATTGTTTGTGCTTTTGATTGATGCTATATAATTGATCAAAATGGTTGGACAATCTGGTGCAATTGGTTAAATTGCCCCAGTCGAGTCAAAGCGTGACAGTTGATGTCAGTTGTTCGCTTGGACATGACAAAGTCTGAGTAAGTGAATCAAAGTGACCTGTTGAGACTTAGACAATTGATGTAATTGCTCGATGAAGTCAAGGTATCTGACACAAAATACTCGTTGAGACTTAGACAATTGATGTAATTGTCCGTTGTGATTGTGTTTGATTGGTTGATCAATTGATAGTGTGTGCGTGTGATGGATGGTTGTGGTGAATCATAGCAGCCCCGTTGAGACTAGATCATTATGATAAATGCCTGATGAAGTCTAGGATTACCATGATCGATTACTTATTGAGACCCGAAGATACTTGATCATAGTATCTGTTGATAGTCTAGGTGTGTGTGAGTCGATGTACCTGTGCAGACAGAGTAATTTTCTTGGCTTATAGGATGACTTAGGATAGGAAATGCAACCCCTCCTATTAGAGATGGATAGTGATGAATGTGGCTTGATTGATTTGATGGGGCACGATGTAGGGTATGTGATGTTGATTATCGAGATGGGGAGGGTGGGGTGGTTAGATGTTAGATAGAAGAAATGGAGGACCTATGACTCATTCCTATGGAAGAAGAGGAAAATAGAGTATCCATTGTCATTACTATGTATGAATGATATGCAGCTATTATGAATGTATGGATGGATGGAATGCAACGGAATGCAATATATACAGATGAGATGGAATGATGATCCATAGTGCTTTTATTTTTCATCATTGAGCATGGTAGTATCAATCTTGGATGAGGTAGTAGGAACCAAGGATGGAGCATTGTACCTGCAAATAAACAACATAAATAAATAAAGAATATTGACCCTCCATAATGGTTCATGCTCATATGGTCAAGGTATATGCTATGGTCAGCAAGCCATAGTGATCCATGACTATATTTCTCATAAGATCATGTAGCTTAGTGAGCTTCCCATGTAGACACCATTAGTACATGCCCCAGAACTTCATTGGAATAATTCACAGAAGATACACAAACAATGCTTATGAACCATCCCGGCTACTCTAATCACTTGTGGATATCCCGGAGTAGCGTAGGAACCTGATATAAATGAATAAATAACTTATCAAATTGACCAAGTACTTGATAGCTTAAACAGAATTTTCTTGTCAAAGAAAATGTTATCTTGTCTTTGTTTTGGTAAGAAAGGATGCATTTGTGTTAAGACAGTTTGCGCGTTGATGTTGATTGTTTGGTTGATTTGATAAGTGGTCATCATTTGAGTATTTCACAATGTTTGTTTGGTGTTTGTTTCAATGCATATGTACAATGGATTTTATATACGTTTCCATGTTTTTGATTGATTTTTGATGTTTTATGATGTTTTTTGGATTTTGTGAGACAGTTTTAAATGTTTTTGTATTTTGTGAGACAATTTTGAATGTTTTTGTATTTTGTGAGACAGTTCTGAATGTTTTTGGTATTTTGTGAGATGGTTTTGAATGAAGAACTCAATGGATCACAAGTAATGCAGAATCCACTTCCATTAATAGGTTAAGGGCATTGCCCCCAATTTAGACATGACTATGAAAAAGTGGGATGCAAGATGCATGAAGTACTATCCTTGATTGCAGATTAATAACAAGTCATGGTTTTGATGGATGGATGTGTGGATGCAATGAATGTGATCATAACAAGTCTAAAAGATAATGGAGCTATAGCCTTTACGAGTGGTGCCTGTTTGCCAAGTTTTCACCATCACACTTACCCAAGGTGCCATCGGAGTGGCTTTTCACCGTTTGGATGCATGATTTTTCTTTACTATTTTGATTTCTTTTTTGTTTTTCTTCAAGACATTTATCTGAATGTTTTTGGTGTTTTTCTGATATGTATGGGAGCTTGATGCTCTGTATAGCTTATGTATAAAATCATTTGAGGTGCATGTTGTTGATCAGATCTGCTAGCGGTTCTCCTTCTGAAGTAGCCAACTGATATGCCCCGGACCCAAATACAGTAGTGATAACATATGGACCCAGCCGGTTTGATTCAAACTTTCCCTGATGTTCTCTGTTTGGTTGGTGTAGACACCTAAAATTGTCTTGCCTAATTAAATAAATATTTTAGTTATTTAATTATTTAAGCTTAATTCTTCTATTAATTGAATAAATTTTTATTTATTTAATTAATTAATTTATCTTCTTCTAGCCCTATTTCTTATTTAAATAAATACTTTTATTTATTTAAATTATCCTTTTCCTAAATTAAATAAATATCTTATTTATTTAATTGATCCCACCTCTTCTATTAATTAAATAAATCTTTATTTATTTAATTAATTCATTAGCCTTTTTCTACCCATGACACATGTCATTCATATCTTAATTCATACACTACCTACCCTCTCATTATTTTCTTATTTCCTCTACCTACCCTCTAATCTTAGCCGACCATTTATCTTTTACACCTCTTAATCTTATCCCTCCATTTCTTATAGTGTCTTCTATATAAGGAGATGCTTCCTTCATTATCAACCCTATGCATTCAACCCCTGGACATATACATTCTAATCAAGCATCCTAGCATTTGATCTTTCATATGCAATCCTACTTGCAACCACATTTCCGTTCTTTGTTGAGCTCTTGTGCACATATAAAATCTGAGAGCAAATATATCAAGTAAGATCAATGGAGATAGGAAGAATGGAGATCCAAACCCTATTGGACATGTGATGGTATAATCTTTGTGATTTCATTTGATTTGCATTGTCTTAGGTAATCTTCATATGTTATAGTGGATCTTTGTTGTCGTTAGGCTAGGGTTTTGTGGTTGAATTCATTTAGTCTTTCAATATTGTTGTTATCCATTTTCACCATTTATGAGGATTATCTCGAATAACAAGATCACCTACCTCAAATGTGCAAGGTCTAACTCGATGATTATAGCTTCTTCTCATGCGTTGTTAATAGGCTTTGAGGTGATTGCATGCAGCTTGTCATTTCTCATCAAGTAGCTCTAAGTCTTGAAGATGTGAGACTCGGTATGCTTCATCATCTATCAGATTATGCAAGGATACTCGTAGAGATGGTATCTCGACCTCAATAAGAAGGATGGCTTCTGCGTCATAGACCAATGAGTAGGGAGTTGCGCCTATAGTGGTTCAAATGCTAGTTCGATATGCTCATAGTGTTGGATTCAATTGAACATGCCAATCACGACTAGCATCATTGATTGTCTTCTTGAGGATTCTTAATATGTTCTTGTTTGATGCTTCAGCCTGACCATTGCCTTGTGGGTAATATAGTGTGAAAAAGCGGTGTTGGATGTGAAACTTCTCACAGAGCTCACGGACATCCTGATTTCTGAAAGGAAGACCATTATCTATGATGATGGACATGGGTACACCATACCAAAAGATGATGTAATTAAGGATGAATGAGGCAATCTGCTTGTCGGTGACTTGGGTAAGTGGAACAGCTTCGATCCACTTTGTGAAGTATTCTATGGCGGTAATAATGAATTTGTGGTCGTTGGATGAAGATAGATGCATTTTACCCATAATGTCAAGTCCCCATTGACAAAAAGGCCATGGTGTTGTGATTGGTTGCAATTCCTATGCTGGTGCATGTATAAGGTCTCCATGAATTTGGCATTTCTTGCATTTGCTGACAAAATAATAGGAGTCTTTTTCCATGGAGGACCAATTGTATCCAGCGTGTATGATCTTCTTTTCTAGGGAAGGACCGCTTGCATGAGTTCCAAAAATTTCTTCATGTACCTCTTCCAAGGCCTTTGTTATCTCATCCTATTCCAAACATTGAAGGACAGTACCATCAAGATTGCATCGGTATAGGGTTTCAACAATGATGGTATATCGAGCGGTTTGGTGAATGAAGGTTTTGCGTTGGTTATTTGATTGGTTAGGAGGAAGTATGTGATCACGTAGATAGGTGTAGTACTCACCATACCATGGGGATTCAGAACTGATAAGGTGACATATCATCTCGGATTCAATGATATCATAAGCAGGAATCCAAAGTTGTTCTACCAAGAACTCATAGCGTGTTGAATTCTCAGGAAGATCTAGGAGAGATGCAATGGTAACCATAGCATCAGCAACTCGATTATGATCTTTGGGTATCTTCTCAAAGGTAATAGTAGTAAATGATGTTTTTAAACTATTCACCATTTGCTTGTACAACATGAGTTTGTCATCCTTGGTCTGATATTCATCCGTTACTTGTCGGATGACCAATTGGGAGTCGCCATATATCTATAGCTCTTTTAATTTCCATTGTATGGCTAGTCTGAGTCCTGTGATCAGGACCTCATACTCTGCTATGTTGTTTGTGCATGGAAATGTGAGCCTGTAAGACTTCGAGATGCTGTCACCTTGAGGTGTGATAAACAGAATGCCTACCCCCAAGCCATGCCTTGTATATGAACCAACAAAGTATAGCTTCCATGGTTGTGTTGTTGTGATCATGAATATCTCTTCAACTAAAAAATTGAAAATGAGAGGATGATCACCTATAAGTGGTGCATCGGCCAACTAATCTGCAATAACTTGACCCTTGATAGCCTTATGGTCCACATACTCGATGTCAAATTCACTTAGAATCATCACCCATTTGGCCAAGCGGCCTACCAAAGCTGCTTTGCTAAGTAAGTACTTTAGTGGATCGATCTTGGCAATGAGTTGTACTTTATGTGTTAATAGGTAGTGCCTCAGTTTAGTAGCTACCAAGATTACTGCTAAGCAAGCTCGCTCAATAGGTGTGTAATTGAGTTCATAGCCAACTAGTGTGCGAGAGATGTAGTAAACAACACACTCCTTCCCTTCTGCATTGTGTTGGGCCAGTAGTACACCTAATGATGTATTTTTTGATGAGATATAGAGTAATAGAGGATTACTCGGATTTGGTGGAATCAAAAATGGTGTATTCATGAGATATTCCTTAAGCATCTGGAATGCTTGCTGACATCTGGCATCCCATTGAAAGCGGATGTTATTGTGTAACAGGTGTGTAAAGGGGTGACACTTATCTACCAGTTGTGCAATGAATATTCGAATGGATTGTAGTCACCCTTGTAACATCCTTAGCTGACTGATGTTCTTCAGAGGTGGCATGTTCATGATTTCTTTGACTTTGGCAGGATCGACCTCAATACCTTTGCTTGAGACAATGTATCCTAGAAGCTTCCCTAAGGTTACTCCAAAGACACATTTCTTTGTGTTGAGTCGAACATGATGTTGTTCCAGTTTGTTAAAGATTTTCTCTAATATTTCTAGATGACCTTCTCTTGTTAGTGATTTTGCCAGTTTGTCATCAACATAATCTTCCATTATAGTATGCATCATGTCATGAAACATGGTGATCATTTCTCTTTGATAGGTCGCTCCTGCATTCTTTAGACCAAAAGGCATTACATTCCAATAGTATGTCCCCCATGGACATGTGAAGGTAGTTTTATGTTGATCCTCTAGTGTGATCTTTATCTGGTTGTACCCTAAAAATCCATCCATGAGAGAAAGCATGGCATGTCCTACTATTAGGTCCACTATTATGTCGATGTTTGGTAGGGGGAAGTCATCTTTAGGACATGCCTTGTATAGATCTTTGAAGTTAGTACATATACAGATGCCCCCATTTGGTTTCCCGATAGGTACAATATTGGAGATCCAGTCTACATAATCAATTGGTCTAATGAAACCAACATCCAGGAGTTTAATAAGTTCTGCTTTGATGAGTACTGCAATCTGGGGATGCATCTTGCGAAGCTTCTGCTTGATAGGCTTGGCTCCTTCTACTACGGTGAGGTGATGCATGACTAAATCAGGATCAAGACCAAGCATGTCTGCATATGACCATGCGAAGTTGATCTAGCATTTTTGGAAGAATTCAATAAACTTGGGTTGTTCCTCTAGAGTTAAAAGAGATGCCAGATGTATATGGTGAGGAGTTTTAGGAGTCGCCACATTATATTCTTTTGTCTCTTCAATAAGGACTGTTGATCGTTCCTATTGTGTACTAAAGGGAGGATGTCAAACCTTTCATCCTCTGATGCCTCAGAGAGGTTTTCACTGTTGGATACGCTCTTTCTTTTTACTTTTGTAGGATCAAACAATGCCATAGTGTGGTTTTCACTAGAAGATCCATGTTTTATTGTTAGATTTTTGCAACTGAAAGGTTTGGCATCTGCCCCAAAGTATGTTGCACTATTAAGTTCAATGGCGAATCCAACTTTGTGATTCCCGCTTGGTATGTTATCCCGTAGTTCCAAAAATTCAATGATCGCCTCATCATTTTGGAAGTGGTCAAGGCATGGGGGATTAGGTTGGTTCCATTTGATGAGTTTAGGATGGATAACGGGCATTACCTCATCGATTAGGTTAAGTTCGTTAGATATGTCGGTGAGGGTCAAGACATTGTAGTGAAGGTCGTTGATGGTGCTCTCCCTGTCAGAATCAAGCGTAGGATGTGACGTAGGGTCTGTGGAAGAAGTTTCCAGTTCAGGAAGCCAAGAGGTCTTTATCTGTGCTTCTCCATAAATAGGAATGTCTTTGCAAGGTGGAGGTAGTGATGTGTCTTCCTCATCTAAAGTATTAAGCTAGACGGAATCAAATTCCCACTCATGTGAGTCAGTCTCTGAGTAGCTTTCTAGTATCTGATTACTATACCATACTGGGATATCCTTTGAGTTAAACACTACAGGTGTGATCAGCTAATGTACCATTCTAGATAAAATGATCAGTGCTGCAAGAAGGATTATGGGGATCAATGAATCCGATACGAGGAGTATCGGTTATGTGGACTCTACTACTTTTGCTGAGATTGCCAGTGTTGTTGATACTGCTGGGTATTCAGATTCAGTTGTTGCTACTAATGGTGCTATTGATGTTATTGCTGCTATTGATGGGGTTGTTGGTTTGATTGGTGGGATGACTGGTGTTGTGGATGGTTTTGCTGGGATTTTTAGCCTCAATGGGATAGTTGATATGGTGTGCGGTGTTGCTGATTAAATCAAAGGTGAACTCTTTAGAGTTTTAGGCTGATATAGAGGTTTGCTGGGTTTTCCTTTGAATCCGAGTTTAGGAAGAATCTCCTTTTGAAATCCTAAGCCTGTGTTATCTTTGGGCTTTAATTTTGGCTGCAATGGTTCATGTCTTCCTAGCTTGCAAGGTCCCAAAGCACTCTGACCATCATAACCCATTCTTTGCATAATGAGAAGGCCTTTGCCATACTGATATGTGGGAAGCTTAGCTTGTGGGATGTTTGCAGTGATTGGGTCTTTATAGATCCATTCTGCTAAGTCTTCATCTCTGGTTTCTTCTTTTTGACTCTTTCCAAGGATGAAAGGCATCAAAGTGCATGCTGTCTTGACCAGTGGTGTTTGAAGTAACCGTTGAGGTATACCATGAGTTCTAGGAGAAGTAGGCATTTGTCCAACACAAAAGAGTTGGCTCAAATTGTACTCCCCAGGACCTTCCTCTGCTATTTTCATTTTGAGCTTCTCTTGCTTGGGTATAGTGGTGTTTGAACTAGAAAGAGAGACTGGACTTATGTATGATGTGGATGAGATGGATTCTCTATTGTTGGGAATGGTAATCTCTAGTTGATGATTGATATCGTGACAATATGCAAAGGAATTTGCGTCGCCCAGGATTGTAATTTCTACACCATTATGAGGGAACTTGATACACTGATGGTAGGTGGACGGAATGGCTTGCATGGCATGTATCTAGGGTCTTCCTAACAACAAATTATATGGCAAAGGAAGGTCCAAAACTTGACATGTGATGTGCTTCACCACTGGGCCCACTCAAATTGGTAGCACAACAGCTCCTTTGGATGAACGCTCTGCATCATCAGAGGCTTTGATTGTAATCTTCTTGTGGGGATCCACTAATTCAATTGCATATCCCAATGTTGTGACTAATTGTAGTGTACAGATATTCAGGCATGTTCCATTGTCGATCAAGACTCGCTTGATCCTATGTTGATTGATAAACCCTTCAATGTGGAGTGAGGCGTTATGAGGTTGTTGGAAGGATGTGTTATCACTTTCAAAGAAAGTGAGACAAGGTGATGACCCTAGATTGCCAACCATGGCTTGGAACTGATCTGTATTTAGGTTTGTAGGAACTGACGCCTCTTGGAGAGCTTGATCCAAGATTGTTTTATGAGATGGAGATAGGCGCAATAGCTCTAAGATAGATATCAGTGCGGGTATTTTATCTAATTGGTCCACAAGGTTACACTGCTTTGGGATAGATGTGGTTCCTTGTGGAGCTTCTTTTATGGTAATCTTGTCACGACCTGTAACAACATTGCAAGTGGAGCTGGGATTCTTGATGGTAATAGTTGCAATTTGTTCACTGGCATCATATAGGTGATTCACAGTGCAATTATAGGCGACACGCATATAATCAGTGGTATCTGTGTCTCACCCTGAAGTGGAAGGACCCCTTTGATCTTGTGATGGAAGTGGATTCTTAAACATGAGATGATCATTATTTATTGTTTTTGGGTTGTTCCCTTCGATTTCAATCTCACCTCGATCAATAAGATCTTGAATAAGATCTTTCAATCTATGACAATTGCTTGTCTTATTCCCTTTCCCTTGATGGAAATCGCAATGTTCAATATCCCTCCACATGAAGGTTTGACCTGAGGTTCATAATTTGATTTTTTGGGTAAGGTCGCCAGATTTTGAGAAACCAGCTGACGTAACACCATTTCAATAGGTTCCCCTAAGGAAGTGTATGTTCATTTTGGTTTAAAATTTTGTGGATGTTGTCTAGATTCCTCTTGAGATATATTGTGTCCTTGATTTGGAGGAGCAACTGTGTTATTCTTGAGTGGGGGGTTCTGTCCTACAAATCGGACCATAGGTTGTGCACTTTTGATAGTTCTTGCATCCACAACCCTATCATTGATGACGTTTTTGTTTTTCTTCCAAAAGTTAGGTTTGTCACTATTGAAGTGCGGGCAAGGGCCATCCTTTGGCTCATTGTATATCTTGATAAGCCATTTTTTCATGAGAGCTCTCTCACATTTTAAACCTTTGGTGATCATGTCATTGAAAGAGTCTGTGTCTTTTACGTCTAGGTGAAATTCCATTTCGCCGTTTAAATTGGAAATAAATATTTCCACTAGTTCTTGTTCAAGTAACTGAAGAGAACATCTACTAGACATTTGACACCATCGTTGCAGAAAGACTGAAAATAGCTCGCCTGGTTTTTGCTTAGTGTTACATAGATCAACCATGGTGATATCACGTTCAATGTTGTGTGAGTAATATGTGAGGACCTTCTGGACTAGTTCTTCAAAGGGCCTAATGCCACCTGGTAGTCAAGAAAACCATGATTTGGTTGTTCCTCCCAAACTTTGGGGAAAAAGTTGCATTAGGTATGTGTCCTCGTATGCCACTTTGAGGCAAGTTGAATGGAACTCTCTAACATGATCGCGAGGATCTCCTTTTCCTTGGTACTTTTCTAACTTGGGTGTTTCAAACCCTCATGGAAAAGGTGGCATATGAAGATTCCTATTAAAGGGATAGGGACAAATGTCATTAAGTGAAAACTTATTAGTTTTCACACCACTATGAAGTTGTTGGGCGAGATTCTCAACTTGTTGCCGCAACATGCCTATTTCATTTGGAGGAGAAGGAGGTGGGGGATTTCCTTGATGAAGGTTGTATCTGATGTGATCTCGACCTCTTTCATCCTCATTATGACTTTGGAGTTCAAATGCTTGCCTTAGTTGTGCCACATCAAATTCAGAGGGTAGTCTAGCTCCCTCTTGAGCAATTCTTAAAAAGTGAGCATCATCATTGCTCCTGAGTATTTCATCAAAAATTCTATTAAAGAGAGGGTTGTGTTGTACCCTTTCTATTGCCGCAGGAGTAGGAGTACTTGGATTTTCATCATTTGGATTTCCTCCAAGAGCTTCTTGGAATTCATTGATATTTTCCTCCTCTTCTTCCTCAATTTCTTGTTGTCTAGACCTTGATCTGGTTTGAGCCATTTTGTTTACAAGTTTTTGTTGAATTTTGATGAAAATGATGATGAGTTGGTGATGGAATGAAAGATTGATGTTTGGTGAAGTTTTTTGCATACGGATCTCTAGCACTAAAGGTAAATGTTACCAAAGTTATTTCTTTAATTGCTTGTTGTGTTTGATTGACAATGTTTGATGTGATTAGGTTTAGAGAGATCTAAGATGTGTTACAGACCCAACTACCTAGTAATGAGAGGATTCACTCATAGACTAGTTTTAACCTACGTAGAAATGCCTCTTAGGATGAGTTTATCCTAGATGTAGAGACACTCTAAAAAGTGATGTTTTGTTTTTGATTCAAGCAATATCGAAAGAGAACTTTAGGACAAAAAAAATCTCTTGATGTTTTACGAGTTGGAATGGATTGATGTGTGAATGTGGGAAATGGATGAAATGTTAACTTCAATAGAAACTCCGTGTTTCAAAAGGAACAAACTCTTCCTCTTCTTGTTCAGGGGTTGGTGGTTCTTCCCTAGCTAAATTATATGTGATACAAATGTCTGGAAAGAAGGTAGGATTGATCTTGCCTCCCTTTTTTTTGTGATAACTCAAATCTCAATATTGAGTAAAAGCTCTGCGGTTTAATGACTCTTGATCAAACTCATTTGATTTCCCTTGAAGATATAGATGCATGTGACATAAGAAGGTTCTATGACAGACAAAGATTTGTCTATTAAGATAGAATAATTTCCTCCTTTTGATAAAAGTCTTTGAGCTCAATAGTCTTCTCTTCAAGTTGACATGTTGATGAAGATTCTTCTTTCTTAAGATGTGAAGAATGGTCATATAGTTTGATACTTTTTCTATTGCTCTTTTTTTTTTTTAATCTTTTGTTGGTATTTTAAAAATGTTTATGTTGGATGAATACTTGTTTTTGGAACTGATTTTTTATTTTTCTTTGACAAGAAAACAGAGCAAGCACACAAACACAAGAGTGTTGCCTCAAAAGGCACAAATAGGTGTGGGTCTAGATCAACCCAATCCTTGGACTTTTTATGACCCTTTTCTTACAAATGTATTTTAGGTGTTTTCAAAGCTTGAAGTCGGCTCAATTTTCATTGGTCTTGACTCAAAACAAAAAACACTTCAAACACTCTTTATCCCTAAGGTCAAATGGCCAGTTGCGAAAATTTCACCCACATCTTGATATTTCTTCAACTTTAGTACTACATACCTTATGATTCTCATTGTGGCAGGTAAGGATGTGATATACTAAGTCTTGCATGAGCATAACAAATAGATGATCCTTATGATGGGGGAGTCACCACTTTTATCGGGCTACAAGTAACCTTTCAAAAAGCTATGTTTCTACTGAAGGAAATATGTATGGTGAGTATCTTGGGAGCAAAACCTTCTATGCTTTTGCACTGAATTTATCACAAATATCCTCAATCAATAGAATGGGTGGGCTACTACACAAAGGTTTTTAGTAATTTTCTATGTCTTTGGATATAAGTTCATTCTGCAGTGACTCACTTAAGAGCCTTGTAACTTGTGGTGGGGCCCATTTGTCCTTTCGGCAAGTTACATTGTAGGAACAACTATACCCAAGGCTACGGTGTTCACTCACACTTGATTTCTAAAGTGGCTCGAAGGATTTACTGTGCGAGATCGTTTCCAAGAATGATGTGTTTCTTGGCAGGCCTCTCTTAAAAATATAAACTTTGAGTGTTACTAACACTTTTCTCTTGTACCTAGGACCACGAAAGCCAAGGGAGAGGATAGTGTGTTTTAGAAGTTGAACCACTTTACAAATTTTGCACAAGCGTGTCAAATACAAAAGACACTTGTTCTTTTTAACCCATCATCACAATGTGATCTATTTTCTACTTGGAGATGTTGCTCCAATAACCATGGTGTTCTTTTTAGCCAAGATAGCAAAATGAAGTGTTCGTTTTATCCAAGATTGCAAAATGATTGTTCTCTTTTAAACTTGAAAAATAACAAGTTGATCGTTCTTTTTAGCCCATATTGCAAGATGTGAATGTTCGTTTTAGCCAAGATTGCAAAAATGATAGTTCATTTTAATCCAAGATAGCAATGTGATTGTTCTTTTGAAACTCAAAAAAATAACAAGTTGATTGTTCTTTTTAGCCCATATTGCAAGATGTGAATGTTTGTTTTAGCCAAGATTGCAAAAACGATAGTTCATTTTAATCCAAGATAGCAATGTGTGTGTTCATTTTTAGACCAAGATAGCAAAATGAAGACAATGTGAATGACTATCCTAAGATTGATCAATTTTTCCAATTAGAACATGTTAAGGAAAAAAATTCCAAATTTGACACTTTCAACACCTGCAACAATATGTTAGAAAGACGCTCCTTATGTCCTGCACAAGATGTAAACCCAAAATTAAATTAATCATATTAACACAAATCACACTAACAAACAAATTAGATCTAAATTAATAAAACTAATTTAAATCTAATCAAAAACTAATTTAAAAACTAATTTAAAATCTAAATTAGAACTAAATGAAAGACTAATTTAGAAAAATCTTAATTTAAAGACTACTTAAAAAAACTCTAATTTTAAATTAAAACTATTTTAAGAAACTTTAAAAAAATATATTCTAAAAGACTAATTAAAAAAATAAAATTTAACCAACTAAGTTAAAAGTCTATTCTAAAAAAGAAACCATTTAATAAAAAAAAGCATTCTAAACAACTAACTAAAAAGGCTTATCCAAAAAATTAAAAAAAAAAGGTAATTTAAAAGTAAAATTATATTCTTTCATGTCAGGTTCACCAAATGATGTCATGGAAATGGGGACAAGGCAACAACAAAGTTCAATGTTAATAAGTTAGTTTCAACCATAAAACCAAAACAAAGAACTAAAAACCATTCCAAACATATCAAAAGAGATTTCAAAAAACCATGAAAAAAGTTTAACAAAACAAAAGAAAGGAGAAGAGTCTCCCTAAGATGCTTCCATGATGCATTTTGATGCTTCTCCCTTGTTTCTCCCCTCTCCAAGTCTCAAATGAGTGTAGCTCTCAGCTTTTAGCACTAGCCATGGATGCCATATGGAGATTCAAGATGGTTAGATGTGATAAACAAATGTTATGCAAGTGTAGATAGCGATGCTATGAAAAAGCTCTATGCTAATACCAATATAGCAACAATACTCTAATGCTTCCTTCTTTTCTTGAGGATAAGGGTTCTATTTATAAAAGAAATAGAGAAATGAAGGGTTAATATTGAATAATCTTAACAAGGGTTAGGATTGAAAGATATTCAATCCATGTGATACTTTCAACCCAATCCCATGTTGACAAATGTCACCATGAGGAGGCTTGAGGGGAGAGATAAGGAGCATTAAATGTTTGAGGGGACATGATGGTTACCCTAGGGGGTTGGGTTAGGGTTAGGTTAATGGATATTCCTTTTATCTAAGGGATAAATGAATGTGCAAGGGTTAAATGGTTACCTTAGTCAAAGAAATAAATGCTTTGAAGAGACCCATGAGTCAAAAGGATGGTTAAGTTAGAGGAAAGTCTCTAACCAAAGGTAAAAGGTGAGTTAACCATAAATGGTTATGTAAGAGCCTTTAATGGTTTGAAGACTTTAGAGGTTAACCATTTGAAGACATAAAGCCTTTAATGGTTATTGAAGACTTTTGAGGTTTTTGAGAAGTGACTTCCTTTTATTTAGGAAAGTGACAATGATTAGGATATGATTAGGCTAATTAGAAGGAGTTAGAAGAATCTAGAAGGGATTTAGGCATGCAAGTGGGAGGAATTTTGGGATTTTCAATTGAAATAAAATCATTTATTTCAATTAAATGGTGTAATTTGTATTTGAATAGATATTTAAATAAATATTAATTTATTTAAATGTGAATGTGAATTTTGGATTTTATTTAAATAAATCTTAATTTATTTGTATGAGAAAAAGGAAGATAAAGCATTAAATGCTTGAAGACTTTGAGGGAAACCATTAAAGGCTTAAGAAGACTCTAGAAAGAAGCCATTAAGTTTGAAGACTTTAAGGGAAACCATTAAAGACTTAATAAGACTCTAGAAGGAAACCATTGAGTTTGAAGACTTTAAGGGAAACCATTAAAGGCTTGAGAAGACTCTAGAAGGAAGCCATTAAATTTGAAGACTTTAAGGGAAACCATTAAAGGTTTCAAGTGGGTGAGGATAAATAGGATTTTAAATAAATAATTTATTTATTTAAAATAGTTGTGCAACTATCCAAGGGGTTGAGCTTAGTTGGTTAAAGCATTGAGTTCTCAATGTGGAGACCCAAGTTCACATTGGTTGTGACTCTTAGTCTTCCATTGGTTGTATTAGTCACATTGTTTAAAGTGGATTTCTAAGTTGTGACCCTTGGTCTTCCAATTGTTGTTTCTAGTTTGGTGCTCGAAAAGAGCTAGTATTTGTAATAAGCGTGCTCGAAAGGAGCTAGTATTTGTACTAAGTTTGTAATTGTTCTATGATACTTAATACAAAAATAGTTGTGCAACTTGCATTTGTAGGAAAATGCAAGTGGGTGGAGGATAAAGGTGATTTAAATAAATGTTAATTTAATTAAATGTGAGAGATGGGATTTGAGGGATTTAAATAAATTAATGCGAAAGAAGATTTAATTAAAAAAATATGATTTATTTATTTAATTAATGGTCTGAATTTGGTTAAGTGAATTAAATCAAATAAATTGAATAATTTATTTAATTAATAGGAGAAGAGGGTTAAGATGAATTAATTAAATATTAATTTAATTAATTATTAATTGATGGTTAAATAATCAAATAAATACTAAATATCATTTAATTAAGTGGACAGATTTATGTGACTATAGGTGCAACTTGCATTTGTAGGAGAATGCAAGTGGGGGGTAGTTTAGGGATTTAAATAAATGTTTTATTATTTATTTAAAAGAGGAAAGGAGGTTAAATTAAATAAATATGTTTTATTCATTTAATTGATTTAGAATATGGCTTAATGAATTAATTTAAATAAATTAAATAATTTATTTAATTAATAGGAGAAGAGGTTGAGGATGAATTAATTAAATATTAATTTAATTAACTGATTTATTGATTGTTAAATAATCAAATAAATAGTAAATATTTATTTAATTAAGTGGACAAATTTATGTGACTATATTTGCCCCTCTTTGAGATGGTGCAGTTTATCGCATCATTTCAAAGAAAGAAAAATAGGTGTGAAGGAATATGCCCCATAAATGTTAATTTAGTGGGTGGTATGCCCTCTCGAGAGATGGGCAGAAATTTTTTGAAAAAATTGGGCGATCTCTCGAAAAAGAGAAAGAAGTTGGAGGGGGGTATAATAGAAGAAATTAGAACTAATGGTGAAATAATGGGAGAAGACGGAGTGAATACAGAGAAACAACAAGACTCGAAGGTACACGGGGGTCACGGTGCAAATGTAATGTTTGTGCTTTGGATTGATATTGTAAAATTGATCAAAATAGGTTAGACAATCTGGTACAATCGATTTAATTGCCCTAGTTGAGTCAAAGCGTGACAGTTGATGTCAGTTGTTCGCTTGAACAAGATAAAGTCTAACTAAGTGAATCAAAGTGACCTGTTGTGACTTAGATAATTGATGTAATTGCCGAATGAAGTCAAGGTATTTGAAGCAAAATACTCATTAAAACTTAGACAATTGATGTAATTGTCTGTGTTGATCATGTTTGATTGGTTGATCAATTGATAGTGTTTGCGTTGTAGGTTGTTTGTGGTGAATCATAGCAACCCCATTGAGACTAGGTCATTGTGATAAATACCCGTTGTAATCTAGGATTGCCATAATTGATTACCTATTGAGACCCGAAGATACTTGATCAAAAAGTATTTGCTGATAGTCTAGGTGTGTGTGACTCGATGTACCTGTGCAGACAGAGTAACTTGCTTGATTGTGTGGATGACTTAGGATGGGAAACGCAACCCCTCCTATTAGAGATGGATGGTGATTAATGTGGCTTGATTGGGTTGATGGGACATGATGTAGGGTATGTGATTATAATGATGACCGAGATAGGGAGGGTGAAGGGGGATTCAATGTTAGATACAAGGTATGGAGGACCTAGAACTCATTCCTATGTAAGAGGAGCAAAAAAGAGAGATCATCCATTGTCATTACTATGTATGAACGATATGCAACAATATGAATGTATGGATGGATGGAATGCAATGAAATGCAATATATACAAATGAGATGAGATGACGATCCATAGATTATTCATAGTGCTTTATTTTCATCATTGTGCATGGTAGTACCATTCTTGGCCGAGGTAGCAGGAACCAAGTTTGAGCATTTCACCTCGTGTAAGCAAGCATTAAGGAAAAGTTACCCTCCATTTTGGTTCATGCGCAAATGGTCGAGGTATACGATGTAGTCGGTAAGCCATAGTGATCCATGACTGTATTTTGCATAGGATCATGTAGCTTAGTGAACTTCCCACGTAGACAATATTAGTACATGCCCCAAAAATTCATTGGAACAATCCATAGACAACAATCAAAAATGATATTTAGGAACCATCTCGGCTACTCTAATCACTTGTGGATATCCTGAAGTAGCATAGGAACCCGATATAAATGAATAAATAACTAACAAACCGACCAAGTACTTGATAGCTTCAACAGAATTTTCTTGTCAAAGAAAATGTTACCATGTCTTTGTTTTTGTAAGGATGCATCCTTATTAAGATAGTTATGTATGCCTGTTTTGATTGATTGGTTGATTTGATAAGTGATCATTATTTGGTGTCTGTTGTGATGCGTATGTACAAGGAATAATATATGTTTTTGATTGATTTTGGATGTTTTTGACATGTTTTTGGATTTTGTGAGTGTTTTGAACGTTTTTGAATTTTGTGAGTTTTTACGAATATTTTTGGGTATTTATTTCCAGCCAATTTTGAATCAAGAACTCAATGAATCACAAGTAATGTAGAATCCACTTCCATCAATAGGTTAATAGCATTGCCCCCAATTTAGATGCCACCATGAAAAGCAAGATGTAGGACACATGAAGTACTAACCCTGATTGTGAATCAATAACAAGCCATGGTTTGAATGATGGGTGAATGGATGCAATGAATGTGATCGCAACAAGTCTGAAAGACAATAGAGACATAGCTTTTATGAGTGTTTCCTGTTTGCCAAGTTTTCACCAACGCACTTACCCAAGGTGTCACCGTAGTGGTTTTTCACCGTTTGGATGGATGATTTTTCTTTACTATTTTGATTTTTTTTGTATTTTCTTCAGGACATTTTTTTGAATGTTTTTGGTGTTTTTTTTGGTATGTGATGGAGCCTAATGCTTTGTACAACTTATGTATGAAACCATTTGAGGTGCATGTTGTTGATCAGATCTGCTAGCGGTTCTCCTTTTGAAGTTGCCAACTAATATGCCCTAGACCCAAATACAACAGTGATAACATATGGACCCATCCAGTTGGAATCAAACTTTCCCTAATGTTCTATGTTTGGTTGGTTGTGAGGATTCTCTTTGAGAACAAGATCACCTACCTCAAATGTACGAGGTTTAACCCGATGATTATAGCTTCTACTTATTCACTGTTGATAGGCTTTGAGGTGGTTGTATGTAGCTTGTCGCCTTTCATCAAGTAGTTCCAAGTATTGAAGATGTGAGACTTGGTATGCATCATCATCTATCAGATTATGCAAGGAAACCCATAGAGATGGTATCTCAACCTCAATAGGAAGGATGGCTTCTGCTCCATAGATTAGTGAGTAGGGAGTTGCACCTGTAGGGGTTCAAATGCTAGTTTGATACACCCATAGTGCTAGATTTAATTGAATGTGCCAATCACGGCCAGTGTCATTGACTATCTTTTTGAGGATTCTCAATATGTTCTTGTTTGATGCTTCGACCTAACCATTGCCTTGTGGGTAATAGTGGGTGGAAAAGCAGTGTTGGACATGAAACTTCTCACAAAGCTCACGGACATCCTGATTTTTGAAAGGAAGCTCGTTATCTGTGATGATGGACATGGGTACACCATACTGACAGATGTTGTAATTAAGGATGAATGAGGCGATCTGCTTGTCGGTGACTTGGGTAAGTGGAATGACTTTGATCCATATTGTGAAGTATTTGGTGGCAGTAATGATAAATTTATGGTCATTGGATGAAGATGGATGAATTTTACCCACAAAGTCAAGTCCCCATTGACAAAAGGGCCATGGTGTTGTGATTGGTTGCAATTCCTATGCTGGTGCATGTATCAGGTCTCTGTAAACTTGGCACTTCTTGCATTTTCTAAAAAAATAGTAGGAGTCTTTTTCCATGGATGGATAATAGTATCCATCGTGCATGTTCTTTGCTAAGGAAGGACCGCTTGAGTGAGACCCGTAAATGCCTTCATGTACCTCTTCCAAGGCCTTTGTTATCTCGTCTTGTTCCAGACATCGAAGGAGAGTACCATCAAGACTTCCCGGTATAGGGTTTCGGCAATGATGGTGTATCGAGCGGTTTAGCAGATGAAGGTTTTGCGTTGGTTATTGGATTGGTTGGGAGGAGGTGTGTGATCGTGGAGGTAAGTGAAGAACTCACCATACCATGGAGATTCAAATTCGACTAGGTGACATATCATTTCAGTTTTGGGTATATCATAAGCGGGGATCCAAAGTTGTTCTACCAAGAACTCGTAGCGTGTTGAGTTTTGTGGAAGATCCAGGAGAGATGCAATTGTAGCCATTGTGTCAGCAACTCAATTTTGATCTCTGGGTACTTGCTCAAATGTGATAGTTGTAAATGATTCTTTTTAACTATCCACCATCCTTTTATATGGCATGAGCTTATCATCCTTAGTTTGATACTAATATGTGAATTGTCAGACGACTAGCTATGAATCTCCATATACCTGTAGCTCTTTTAGATGCCATTGTATAGCCAATCTGAGTCCTATGATCAAGGCCTCATATTCTGTTATATTATTGGTGCATGGGAAAGTGAGCCTCTATGACTTCAGGATGTTGTCACCTTGAGGTGTAATGAAAAGAATGTCTGCCCCCGAGCCATGTCTAGTATATGAGCCATCAAAGTAGAGCTTCCACGGTTGTGTCGCTATGATCATGAAGATCTCTTCGTCTAGAAAATTTGAAACAAGAGGATGGTCACCTGTGAGGGGTGCATTGGCCAACTGATCTACAATAACTTGCCCCTTGATAGACTTGCAATCCACATACTCTATATCAAATTCACTCAGGATCATAACCCATTTGGCCAAGCAGCCTGTTAATGTTGCCTTGCTAAGTAAGTACTTGAGTGGATCGATTTTAGCAATGAGTTGTACCTTGTGTGTCAACATGTAGTATCTCAATTTGGTGGCTGCCAAGATAACTGCTAGGCAAGCTCGCTCAATAGGTGTGTAATTGAGTTCATGGCCTACCAATGTGCAAGAGATATATTATACAACGCATTATTTTCCTTTTGAATTGTGTTGTGCCAGTAATACTCCTAATGTCATATTTGTAGCTAAAATATATAGCAATAGAGGTCTACTTCAATCTGGTGGGATCAACAACGGTGTATTCATCAAGTAATCTTTAAGCATTTGGAATTCTTGATGGCACTTTGTATCCCATTGAAAGCGGATATTCTTGTGTAACAGATGCGTGAAGGGATGACACTTATCAACCAATTGCACAATGAATTTGTGAATTGATTGTAGTCGCCCTTGTAGTGTCCTTAACTGACTGATGTTCTTGGGAGGTGGCATGTCCATGATTGCTTTGGCTTTCATCAGATCTACTTCAATGCCTTTGCTTGAGATAATTTATCCTAGGAGCTTCCCGGAGGTCACTCCAAAGACACATTTCTTCAGATTAAGTCGTACATGATATTGCTCTAATTTGTCAAAGATTTGACCCATTATTTCCAGATGACCTTCTCTTGTTAATGATTTAGCTAGTAAATCATCAACATAATCTTCCATTATAATGTGCATCCGGTCATGAAAGATGGTAGTCATATATCTTTGATAGGTTTCCCCTGTATTTTTCAAACCAATTGGCATCACGTTCTAATAGTAGGTTCCCCATGGGCATGTGAAAGCAGTTTTATGTTGATCTTCTGGAGCAATCTTGATCTAGTTGTACCCTAAAAAGCCATCCATAAGAGAAAGCATTACATGACCTGCTGTGAGATCAATGATCATGTTGATGTTTGGTAAGGGGAAGTCATCCTTAGGGAATACCTTGTTCAAATCTTTGAAGTCTGTATAGATACGGATGCCCCCATTAGGCTTGCCGACAGGTACAATGTTGGCGATCCAATCGGCATAACCGATTGGTCGGATGAAACCAATATCTAAGAGCTTTTTGAGTTCTACCTTGACAAGCACAACAATCTATGGGTGCATCTTTCTGAGATTTTGTTTTATCGGTTTAGCTCCTTTTGCCACGGTGAGGTGATGCATGACTAAATCAGGACCTAAGCCAGGCATGTCTGCATAAGACCATGTGAAGTCGATTTGACGCTTCTGGAAGAATTCCACAAATTTTGGTTGTTCCTCTGGATTTAGTAGAGATGCCAAATGTATTTGGTGAGGAGTCTTAGGGGTCCCCACATTGAATTCTTTTGTTTCTTCGATTAGGATTGTCGATCTCTCCTAATTTGTACTAGAGGGGGGATGTCAAACCTTTCATCCTCAAGTGCCTCAGAGAGGTTTTCACCTTTGGATACGCTCTTTATTTTTACATTTTTGGGATCAACAAGTGTCACTGTGTGGTTTTCGCTAGAAGATCCATGTTTTATTGTGATGTTTTTGCAGCTGAAAGGTTTGGCATTTGCCCCAAAGTATGATGTGCTATTAAGTTCGATGGCAAATCCAACTTTATGATCCTCACTCGGTATGTGATCCTGTATTTCTAAAAAGTCGAGGAGTGCCTCATTGTTTTGGAAGTGATCAAGACATGGGGGATTTGGCTGGTTCCAGTCAATGAATTCGGGGTGGATGATGGGCATGACCTCGTCGATTAAGTTGAGTTTAGAGGAGGCATCAATGAGGGTCAATATAGTTGAGTGAAGTTCGTCAATGGTACTCTCCTTGTCAAGTTCTGGTGTCAGATTTGTTGTAGGGCCCATGGAAGATGCTTCTTGCTCACGAACGCAAAAGGTTTTAATCCATGCCTCCCCGTAAACTGGGATATCCTTACAAGGTGGGGGAGGCAATGTGTCTTCCTTGTCTGAAGTATTTAGATTCACTATATCAAATTCCCACTCATGTGAGTTAGTCTTTGAATCACTCTCTAACATCTGATGATTGTACCAGTTTGCAATGTCTTTCGTATTGAAGAGTGTATTAGTCACGGGTGTATGCACTTTTATAGGTGGGATTGTTGGTGTTGCTGGGAGGATTATAGGAGTTGTTGATGTTGTTGGTGCCACTACTGCTATTCTTAGTTTGGTAGGTGTGGTTGGTACAACTACTGGGAGTATCAGTTTTGTTGATGTTGCTACTGTTGGGAGTATCGATGTTGTGGATACAGTTGGTATGACTGCTATTATTGATGGGATTATTATTATTGTGGGCATTGTTGCTAGGATTATTTTTGTTGGTAATGTTGTTGGGATTGTCAGCACTCTTGGTACTGCTGGTGTGATTGATGCCTCTGATTTGATGATCGGTTTTGTTGGTATAGTGGGGTTTGTTGGTTCCATAGAGATAATCAAGGAGGGCCTCCTTGGAGTAACTGTTTGATACATAGGATTGTTGGGCTTACCTTTGAATCTGAGTTTAGGAAGAGATTCCTTTTGAAAACCTAATCCAGTGTTATCTTTGGGTTTCAACTCAGGCGGCAAGGGCTCATGTCATCCTTGTTTGCAATGTCCCAAAGCACTCTAGCCATCAAAGCCCGTTCTTTACATGATAGTGAGGCCTTTGCCATATTTATCAGTAGGAAGCTTACCTTGTGGGATTTCTGCAGTGATAGGGTCTTTGTAGATCCATTATGCTAGGTTCTCATCTCTGGTTTCCTCTTCCTGACTTTTACCAGGGATGAACTATGCCAAAGTGCATGCTAGCTTGGCCAGTGGTGGTTGAAGCAACTTTTGAGGCTTGCCATAAGTTCTAGGGGAAGTGGGTAATTTCCCAACACAAAATAGTTGGCTTAGATTATATTCCCCAGGACCTTCCTCGGCCATTTTCATTTTCAACTTCTCTTGCTTTGGTATAGGGTTGATTGAACTAGAAAGAGAGGCTAGACTAACATAGGATGTGGAAGGGATATCTTCTCGATTGTTAGGAATGGTTATCTTTGGCCGATGGTTAATATTATTATAATATGCAAATGGATTTGCATCGCCAAGGATTGTGATTTCGACACCATTATTGGGAAAATTGATACACTAATGATAGGTGGATGGAATGGCTTGCATGGCGTGTATCCAAGGTCTTCCTAATAAGAGATTATATGGCAGAGGAAGGTCCATAACTTGGCAGATGCTATGCTTTACCATTGGGCCCACTCTGATAGATAATACAATAGCTCCTTTGGAAGAACGCTCCACATCATCATAGGCCTTAATGGTTATATTTTTGCTGGGGTCCACTGATTCTACCCCATATCCTAGTGTTGTGACCAACTGTAAGGTGCATATATTCAGGTCAACTCCATTATCAATCAAGACTCGCTTGATTTTGTGTTGGTTTACAAATCCTTCAATGTGAAGAGATGTGTTATGTGCTTATTGGAATGAAGCGTTGTCACTTTCTGAAAAAGTGAGGCATGGTGATGACCTGAGACTACCAACCATGGCTTGGAATTGATCTATGTTAAGGTTGGCAGGGACTGATGCTTCTTGGAGAGCTTGATCCAAGATTGTTTTGTGTGAAGGAGATAAGTGCAAAATCTCTAATATGGATATGAGTGCGGGCATTTTATCCAATTGTTCCACAAGATTATATTGCTTGGGTAGGGGTGTTGTTCCTTGTGGTGTCACTCGAATGGTAATTTTGCTATGACATGTAACAAAATTGTATGGAGGATTTGGATCTTTGATGGTGAGGGTTATAACTTGTTCATCTGCGTCATAGAGGTGATTCACAGTATAATTATAGGAAACTTGTGTATAATTAGTTGTAGTATCTATGTTTCACCTCGAGGTGGAAGGACCCCTTTGATCATGTGATGGAAGTAGATTCTTGAACATTAGATGATCATCATTTGATGTTTTAGGGTCGTGTCCTTCTATTTCAATTTCTCCTATGTCAATAAGATCTTGGACAAGATCTTTTAGTTGATGGCAATTGCTTGTCTTATGTCCTTTCCCTTGGTGGAATTCACAATATTCATTATCTCTCCACCATGGAGGTTTGACCTGAGGTTCATAGTTAGATGTTTTCGGTAAGCTCATAAGATTAGAAGAGACCAATTGGCAGAATATTGTTTTGATGGGTTTCCCTAAGGGTGTGTACATACATTTTGGTTTATAGTTTTGTTGTTGTTGTCTTGGTTCTTCTTGTGGCGCATTGCGACCTTGATTTGGGGGATGAGTGATGGTGTTGTTTTTAGGAGGGAGATTTTTTCCTGCAAACCTGACCACAAGTTGTGTAATTTTTACTATTCGTGCATCCACTACCCTGTCGTTTACAACGTTCTTGATCTTGTTCCAGAAATTGGGTTTATCACTATTAAAACGCAAGCAAGGGCCATCTTTTGGTTCATTGTAGATTTTGATAAGCCCCTTTTTGATAAGGGATCATTCACATTTTAATCCCTGAGTGATCATCTCTTCAAAAGATTCAGTACCCTTCATGTTTAAATGGAATTCCATCTCATCATTCAAGTTGGAAATGAATATTTCCACTAATTCTTGTTCAGGTAAATGAAGAGAATGTCTGCTAGATAGTTGCTTCCATCATTGTAGGAAAGTTGAGAACAACTCCCCTGGTTTTTGTTTGGTGTTGCATAGATCTACCATGGTAACATCTCATTCTATGTTATGTGAATAATGAGCGATGAACTTTTGGACTAGTTCCTCGAATGTTCTAATGCCACCTGGTAATCGGGAAAACCATTGCGTGGTTGTCCCTCCCAAACTCTGAGGAAAAAGGTGCATTAGATAGGTGTCCTTATAAGCCACCTCTAAACAAGTTGAGTGAAATTATTGGACATGATCTCTAGGGTCTCCTTTGCCCCTATACTTTTCAAACTTAGGTGTTTCAAACCCTCACGGAAAAAGGTGGCATATGCATGTTCCTATCAAAAGGGTAGGGACAAATATCGTTAAGTGAAAACTAGGTAGTCTTCACGCTACTATTGAGTTGTTGAGCGAGATTCTCAACTTGTTGTCTCAACATGTCTATTTCTGTAGGAGGAGGAGGTGGGGGATTTCCTTGATTAAGGTCAATTTCTGTAGCACCCTCTTGAGAAAGTCTCAAAAAATGAGCATTTGCATTGTTTCTAAGGATTTTGTCAAAAAGTATATTGAACTTGGGATTGTGTTGTGCTCTTTCTATAGCTTCGGGAGTTGGAGTGCTAGGATCTTTATCATTTGTGCCTCCTCCAATGGCCTCATGGAAATCATTGAGGTTTTCTTCCTGCTCTTCAATCTCTAGTTGTCTAGTTTTTGATCTGGTGTGAGCCATTTTGTTTGAAAGTTTTGAGGTTTTGGTGATTTATGAGGGATGGTGATGAAATGTTTTGATGAGAGATAAGTGTTTTGTGAAATGTTTAGAAGATGGATCTCTAACACTGAAGGTTGGATGTTTAACAAAGTTCTTTGTGAATTGCTCTTGTGTTTTCAACAATTTGGATGTGATAAGGTATAGCAAGGTTTGAGATGTGTTACAAACCAAGCTACCTAGCAATGAGAGGATGCACTCATAAACTAGTTTTAACCTGCGTAGAAATGCCTCTTAGGATGATTGATCCTAGATGTAGAGACACCCTAAAAGTGATTTCTTGGTTTGATTTAAGTAGTATTTAAAAGAACTTAGGACAAGACTTTTTTGTGTTTTGAGATTTGAATGGTTTTTTGTGATGTGTGAAGGTGAAAGTGGATATAATATGGACCTCAATAAAAACTTTTTGTCACAAAGGGGGTTTCTACTTCTTCCTCTCTCTCAAGGGTTGGTGGTTCCCCTCGAGCTACATTGTAGGTGATACATATTTTTGGAAAGAAAGCAGGGTTGATCTTGCCCACCTTTTTTTTGTGATAACTCAAGGCTCTATACTGAGTAAATGCTCTATTTTTCAAAGACGCTTTGTCGAATTCGTTGGATTTGCCTTGAAGATATAAATGCATATGATGCAAGAAGTCTCTATGTGAGAGAAAAATTTGTCTATTGGTGTAGAAAAAATTCCTTCTTTTGATAAGAGATTTTGAACTCAATGGTCTCTTTTTCAATGTAGTATTTTGATGAAGACTCTTTTTTTCTCAAAATGTGAGTGATTGTCATACAAATTGATAATTTGTTTCACTTTTTGATGTTTGTTTTTGTTGGTCAATGTTCATGTGAAATTGTGTTGGATGAATACTTGGTTTAAATTTGTTTTGAATTTCTTTGCCAAGAAAACAGAGCAAGCACACAAGCACAATAATCTTTCCTCAAAAGGCACAATAGGTGTGGGTCTAGATCAACCCAATCATGAACTTTATTGACCCTTTTCAAATGTTTTGTATGTTTTTTCCAAAAGCCTGAAGTCGGCTCAAATTGTTACTGGTCTGACACAAGATGAAGACAATTCAAACACACTTTATCCCTAAGGTCAATGGCCAGTTGCAATATTTTGAGCCCACATCTTGATATTTCTTCTAATTTGGTACTACATACCTTATGAATCCCGCCATGGCAAGTAAGGATGTGATATACTAAGTCTTGTGCTAGCATAACAGATAGATGATCCCTATGATGGGGGAGTCACCACTTTTATCAAGCTACAAGTAGCCTTTCAAAAAGCCCTATTTCTACTCAAGGAAATATGTATGGTGTGTATCTTGGGAGCAAAGCCATCTATGCTCTTGCACTGAACTTTTCACAAATATCCTCAATCAATAGAAAGGGTGGGCTTCTATAATAAAAGGTTTTTAGTAATATTCAATGTTTTTCGACATAAGTTCATTTTGCAGTGACTCACTTAAGAGCCTTGTAACTTGTGGTGGGGCCCATATGTCCTTTCGGCAAGTTACACTGTAGTAACAGCTATACCCAAGGCTATAGATTTCACTCTCACCTAATTTCTATAGTGGCTCGAAGGATTTATCGCACGAGGTCGTTCCCAAGAGTGATGTGTCTCTTGGCAGGCCTCTCTTAAAAATAAAAATTTAGAGTGTTACTAACACTTTTCTCTTGCACCTAGGACCACGAAAGCCAAGGGAGAGGGTAGTGTGTGTTAGAAGTAGGACCACTCTACAGACTTTTGCACAAGTGTGCCAAACACATAAAACACTTGTTCTTTTTAACTGGTTTATTGCAATGTGATTTAAATTCTATTTGGAGATGTTGATCCAACAAACATGGTGTTCTTTTTAACTTCAAGGCAAAATATTGTCTAACTCTAGGAAAGTAAAATCCTGATCAACCAAATTGAAGCTCATTTTTGGTTAAATGAAATCGATTTGTAACTCAAAGGGACAAATTGTTTGTTCTTTTTAACTTGCAAAGAAAAAATGAAGTGTTGATTGTGAATTTTAGCTTTTGCAAGAAAATGAAAGTTTGTTTTGTTTATTTTAAGCCCAAATGAAAATTTGTCCTATCTTTGCAAGAAAAACAAATTTTGTTTGTTTGATTTTGTGGTTCAATTTAATTTTCAAGATGAAGTTCTTTTTAAAGCCCAAACTGGAAAATGTGATTGATTTTATGACCCAAAGTAAAAAGTGAGGTTGTTTTTAATTCAAAAGGGAAAATGAATCCATTTTAAATCCAACTTTGAAATAAATGAGAAAGAAAAAAAAAATAGATTCCTAACTTAACTCCTTGAACCCTGCAAAGAAGTTAGTAAAGAACTTAGACAAGAAAACCGATTTGTTAGTGAAATGAAGGTCTTGGTGGGCTTCTACAAGCTTAAAACTTTGAAATTTTTTTCGATTACACAATTTTTTTTACTACTCTCTGTTACAATAGCACTACTTTGTGTAAACACAGAACCATTACTTTATATAAATGCGCTAACTTACTGATAGAAGCACTAAAATAACACCAAAGGTGCTATGAAATGGACAAAAGCGCTAATCTAATCCATCAAACAAAATGAAAATTTTGTCAAACGGAGAGCGCAAAAGCGCTTACTAGTGACAATGGCGCTATTTAGAGAACAATAGCACTAATAAATAGACAAAGGCACTAATTGATGGACAACAACACTAAAACACCAACTTTCAAAGGTGCTAGAGTGTGTTCAATAGCGCTAAAGTGCAACCTGTGTGTCAATTTCAACAAGAAAAAGTAGTTTTTATCAAATATCAGAAGGTTGGGTGTTCGATTCACGTCGGGTTCACCAAATGATGCTCTGCAAAAAGGATGTTAGGAAACACAAACACAAGACAAGCACAATCAAACATTAGTGTTAGTATCATAAACGAAATACGATCCTAAGCAAGCATATCAAGAGAGATATCAAACATTTAATGGAAAGCATGCAAAAATAAAAGAAAGACACTAAACTTCTCCAAATGCTTACCAACATGTTCATAGCTTCTCCTCCCTTGTTCCTCTCCTATCCAAGTTCCGCATGAGTGTAGCCCTCAGCTTTTTGCACTACTATGGAAGTCTTATGGAGATTCAAGATTTATGAAAAAATGATCAAAAGACTATGGAAAAATGAAAGCTAAATAGATATGAGAAAGCGCCTAATTAAGCTATATTTATTTTAACCAAAATAACAATGTAAATTAGATTATGATTTGCTCCTAAAATGCTCTCTTAAATTTTACTATAAATTAGATGCATACAAGATTTTTGGATCTGGATTATGAAGGAATGGGCTCTATTTATAGGAAAAATAGAGAAATGGATGGTTGAGATTGAGTAATCTCAACAAGGGTCAAGATTGAAAGATTTATGATCCATGTGAAGGATTTCAACCTAATCCCAGAATGACAAATGTCAACATGAGATGGCTTGAGAGGAGAGGGAATAAGCATTAAATGCTTGAGATGACATGAAGGTTAGCTTGGGAGGTAAGGTTAAGATTGAGTTGAATGAATAAAGCCTTAATTCAATGAATAATGCTTTTAGCCAATGGACAAACTCTTGTGCAAGAGTTAGTGGGGATAACCATGGTCAAAGCAATGAATGCTTGAGGAGACACATGAGTTAAATGGAGGTTGAGTTAGAGGTAAAGCCTCTAACCATGTGGGCAAGTGGAATTAACCATTAATGGTTATGTAAGAGCCATAAATGGTCATGTAAGAACCATTAATAGTTTGGAAGATTTTAGGGATTAACTTGTTGGAGACATAAAGCATTTAATGTTTTTCAAAGACTTTGGAGGCTTTGAAAAGTGACTTCAAGTTTCTTAGGGATGTGACAATAATTAGGGGATGGGTTTAGGCTAATTAGGAATGGTTTGCAAGAATCTAGAATGAGTTTAGGATGCAAGTGGGTTTAGTGGGTGAGGGAAAATAAGATTTTAATTAAATTAAAATTCATTATTTCAACTAAATAGGTGCAACTTGCATTTGTAGGAGAATGCAAGTGGGGGGGTAGTTTAGGGATTTTAATAAATGTTTTATTATTTATTTAAAAGAGGAAAGGGGGTTAAATTAAATAAATATGTTTTATTCATTTAATTGATTTAGAATGTGGCTTAATGAATTAATTTAAATAAATTGAATAATTTATTTAATTAATAGGAGAAGAGGTTGAGGATGAATTAACTAAATATTAATTTAATCAACTGATTTATTGATGGTTAAATAATCAAATAAATAGTAAATATTTATTTAATTAAGTGGACAGATTTATGTGACTACAGAGTTTATTGTGCTTGATTGATTATATATGTCAAATAGGACTAATTTACAAGAAATGATTGATTAAAAATCTATTGTAGCTTACGTGAGGTCCTAGAATCTTCACAAAACTTCATAATATTTGAAAATGCCACAAAAGTCTTTTAAAACTTTCAAAATCCTGAAATAATGTGAAAATCGCTAATTTTTAAATTATAATATGGAAGAAATGGGATTTGTCCAACTTCACTTGCAATCTAGATCATTTGATTAGCATATTCAATTATTGGCCATTGATGGTGCATTTCATAATGCACTTTTTATGTTTTAGTTTGTCATTACCTTTTGACTTAAATTTGACAGTCTCATTTTTTATTTTGAATTTTAGCATTTAAAAAATTTTGGGAAATTTCAGCATTTAAAAAATTCTAACCTCCTCTTTGTGGACCCACATGTGTGAAGAAAGATATTGAGTAATAATTATTATTATCGTTATTTTTAATAATTTATTTCCGTTTTCATAACTATTTTGTGGCATGAAAAAGGATGAAAATTGCTATTCTTTACCATCATAATTAACAATTTTAGATTTTTTTCAAAAATGATATTTAATTTCTTACAATTTTGGGATGCAAAAGATAGGAAAAAATAAAGTGTGAAGATTAGAATATTAAATATGAACTTTTAATGAAGAAATTAGAAACTTACTCATAATGTGAAATGTGAATATTACTTTTATAAAAGGGGAAATAATATTCACTTTAGAAAGAGGGAGGAATCTAGAAGAGCAATTTTTGAAGAGCAAAAAGAAAAGGACAAATTACAATATTCAATGTAGATTTCTATTGAATATTTATTTATAGCTTGCCAGTTCTTCACCTTTGTGATACATGTGCATTTTCTATTTTGAAACTTGGATTATTTGGTGGAATTCACAAAAAATTTAAAATCTTATATATGTTAATGATGGATTTGTCGTATTTTGTGTAATACTTGTACATGTAATATGGCAGTTTCATGTAATTATTTTTCTGTTTTCACAAAATTCCTTGGGATCTTGCATCTATGATGTCTATGATTGTGTGAAATACTAGTGATGAAATCATAGGTTAGTTAAATTTCACTTAATTTAACAAGATAAGGAATGGTAAATCAAATGCAAAGCTCATCCCCTTTATTTTGAGTTTATTTTCTCTCTAAACCCTCATATTATCTTCTTTTTTTAAAGATCTAGTTAGTTTACAAGTGGATTTATTTTATCAACTTGCCATTATAAGTTAGATTTCAAATATTTGCAAATTGTCTTATTGTTGTTATAGCATTGAAAGTATTAATTTTAAGCAATAGGTAATCACCCAACATCATGTTTATGCATTATTTGTCTTATTTGGTTATCTCCTAAGTGCATTTAACCACATGTTTACTTGATTACTAGTAGCCCCATTTGCAAGTACAACTACATAAGCCATTATATTATTCAACATTTTTATGACCTAATACAAAGAGACCTCAAGGTTATAAATCTCCTAAGGTTTTCATCATTTTAGGAAAGGTGGTGCATTTGATTTTCTACTTGCATGTTTATGAGTGTATCAAACATCCCTCAACAAGTCAATTAGAAATTGAATGATTCATAACCAATCATTCCTTTTCATGCACTCTCAAGTCTTAGCACCCCAAAAATTCTCAAGGTATTGGGTTTCTTAAGGAAGCATGGATTAATAGTATCAACTAGCTCTCATAGAACTCATAATTTCATTAATAAAAAGTTAGCCACTCATATAAACTATTTTATATATCTATCTCTAGAGTTGGAATTCTTGATTGTTGATGGTGGTATTGTTAATTATGCTAGGAAATGCCACACCATCAAATTATCCATGGTTGATTATCATCTTGATTGTCTAATACTTTCCATCTCCATAGGTGCAACATATATTATTTTGGGAGTACAATCACTTACTACATTGGGAACAATTAAGATGAACTTTTATAAGTTTTTTATGAGATTTCAATCAGAAGAAATAAAAAATGAGCTAAGAGGGTTGCATGCAAAGTCCCCATAGATAGTAAGATCTCATCAAATGAAAAGGTTGCTTAAGAAAGGAACTAATGTATTTTTGGTCCAATTATATTTATTTTAAGCTTATTAATCAAATTCTCGTATCCATCTAAAATCACAACAAATTATAGATCATCGCTTAGTGGATTTTGGAGACATTCCTAAAAGATTTTCTCCTATGAGGGATCATGATAATTCTATACAAATAGTTTGAAAAAGATATCCACCCAACATTATGCCTTACAAGTAATTGTTGTCACAAAATTTTGCACCCTTTTTTAACACAAATGTTCAACATCCATGTGAAACATGGAAACAACCTTGAAGTGTGGGACCTTGCACTTATGAGGTTGAATCTCTAGAGAAGGATGACTTCCAATTCAATCGGGGTGCAGTGTTGGACCAACCCAACACTTGTAAAACCTACTCCTAAGCCTATTCTACTACTTGCAAAGAAAAAGGGAAGAAGGAATGCTAGAAGGGAAATGAAAGGTGATGCACCATGATTGAATTTGGTATTTCCCTACCTGTGACTGCTCAAGACATCAATAAAACTACCCAAGGACATACACAAATCTCAATCTATCATCTATCTCTGAGGAAAAAAGAGAAGTTGGAACTTCATAGAATGTTGGGAGGGATTGAAATATATCCATAGAAAACACACATAAACATATTTAACATAATCTGCAATATGGAAATAGAGAAAGAATAATTGCAAATAGAAGGTGAAATATACACAACATATTTGACTACAGAGGTAAGGTAAAACAACAAAATTTGTTGACATAGAGGCAAGGAAAATTACAATTACAAAAGAGACTTCTATAAGACAAAAGAGGAGAAGACCCTGAGAAAATCATACAAAATTTCCTTTATAGGTCAGGCATAACTCAGATAGACCATTGGGTTCAAAAATTCTAATCGACTAGGGTTAGTTATAGAGAGAGACCGAGATCATGAATCAGATGGAAGATCTAATGTTGTGTGCTAGAGAAGATCCTGTAGAGCTGGGGAGGAGTCCCAAAAAGCACCTGCACCTAAGAAAGAACAATAATCCCCTAAAAATTTGATTGCATTGTCCATAAAAAGGCGTCTGATGTCCTTTGTCAAGTCAAAAATTCTTGTGTGTGTCATAAATGTGTATGGGAGTGTTGGCAAATGCACACTCCAATGAGATATTGTAGTTTATTGAAGGTATTGCCATTGATGGCAACCTTACAATCATGTGATACCGGTAGGCAGACACAAGCACCGGCACCAACAGACTCTACATTGGCATACAAAACACCAGCACCGAAAAAGAAGATTACCGGCACCCTGGCCGACAACAATTTTGTATTAATGTATTTTGTAATTAATTGTAAAATCTTTTGTAAGTTGACATGGCAGATTCTAATATGACTCATATATGTATGAGATCATTGTAGATCATTTTATATATGTTAAGGTATGATGCGAAAGATAGAAGGTAGCAGACCTATTATGCGAATTATTGGATAAGGGTTTATGTATGTAGTAGAGCTTAAACCGGTACTGAATCTGGCATAGCATATGCTAATCTGAAGCAGTACAAGACATTAGATCAATATAATCCATTTGGTAAGTCAGTGTGACTTCTTTTGTAATGAAGCATTGAGCTCTAGGCACTTGGCCTTCCTGCTTGTGCAGGCCCCTATTGTAGCAGTAATATTCTCTTATTGGCCACTAAGTGAATATTGTGGGTCACAAATCCCACCAAGGTTTTCCCCACACCGGGTTTCCTTGTTAAAACATTGTGTTATGGTGTGCTTTTCATGTTGTGGTTGTTATTCTTATTTGTTGCATTATTTTTGGTTTATCAGTACACAGTTTTAATATGTTTCTCATGTTATAAGTTAAGAAAATATTATTACCGGTCAGATACTAATTCACCCCCCCCCCTCTCAGTATCTTTGGGAATTCTAATAGGGAGATCTTAGGAAACATTTGTAAAGTATAGAAGGAGTAATGGCACTCGTCTCATCGACGGGACTTGCATTCAATTTTGACCTAATAGGTCGACAACAACCACATCAATTGTTTGAATTCTAACATTCATCCCAAGTTTGAATCTTGGCCAGTGGATCTTCCCTTCATGTGTAATCAGACCATTAAGATGCACCAAGAAACCCTCAGAAGGATCTTCAATGATCAAATAAAACACAACCATCGATCTTGCCAATCGGAATTGACACATGGTAGCTCCTCACTACATTGCAGCTTAGCCCAAAACGATTATATAGAACCTGTGAAGATGTGACCTAATGTTGGGAAAAATGGTATCTCAACCTTGCATTTATATGAGGTTACTATTTATAGTAAGTTTTCATTTGAACACGAAATGGTGCGAAATACTCCCCAAATCTTCTGGTTGGGTAGATAAGCATTTCAGGTGTGCGGAAAGTCTTTTATGATGCAAGATGTAAGATGACTAAGGGTGCCATGGTGATTGCTAAAGGTGTCAGGATTGGCACTTTGTATAAGTTAGAGGCATACACGGTTGAGTGTAATAGAACTTCTGTAAAAAGTAAATCCGTGGATACTTCATCGAAAGATTTGAAGGTTTCACCTTCGGCGAATGGACATGTCTTTTGGGTACCTAAGGGTGCTCTTTATTTTGAAGCAAAGTTACCTACAAAGAAGACTATGTTATGACATCAGAGACATGGACACATTGGAGAAAAGGGTCTAAGGACCTTCAAAAATAAAAACCTTGTTGAAGGTTTGAATTATTGTAATCTTAACTTTGATTTCTGTGAGCATTCCATTTATGGAAAATAAAGTTGCGTTCAGTTTTACTGGAGCTCTCATAAATCTTGTGGTGTTTTGGATCTTATTCATTCTAATGTGTTTGGTCTTGTAGATGTTCCTTCCCTTGGAAAATCCACATATTATGTTTCATTTATTGATGATTTTAGTAGGACATGGGTATACTTTCTAAAGAGTAAATCTGAAGTTTTCAGTCGATTTAAAGAATTTAAAGCAATGGCTGAATTGTAAACTGTAAAGAAAATAAAATGTTTAAAGATTGATAATGGCGGTGAATTTTGCTCTAATGTGTTTGATAGATTATGTAAAGACTATGGTATTAACAGACATAAGACAACTCTGTATTCTCCACAACAAAATGGGGTTGTAGAAATAATGAACAAGAAACTGATGGAGAAGCCTAGGAGTATGCTAAGTGGTGTTGGTCTAGAAAAAAAAAATTGGGTTGAAACTGTTGTCATTGCTTGCTACCTGATTAACAGGTCTCCTACATCATCTCTTCTTGATAAAAACACCTATGGAAGAATGGTCAAGTCACAACCCTTTATTGAGACATCTTAGAGTTTTTGGTTGTGAGGCATATGCACATGTTGCAAATGAGAAGCGAACATAGTTGGAGAACAAGGTTATGAAATGTATCTTCATTGGTTACAATTATCGTGTGAAAGGATACAAGATTTGGGACCCTATTGCATAAAAGGTAATTCATAGTAGAAGTGATCTTTTTAAAGAAATTAAGTCTCCTTCTGTTACATTACAGCCAGAACAAATTAAGAAGGAAGATGTGATTCAATTCCCTTCTATGCCTGAGAGAGTTGAATCAAGATCCCTTGATAGGCAAGAAGTTGAGGAGAGCTCATCTAGCTCTGAATCCTTCGAAGAGGAGGAAGAACCTCCAACTCAGCTTGTTCAAAGGTCTACATGACATAGACAACCACCTGAAAGGTATTCACTTGATGATTGGAGATGTATTTTTGCTTTGAATACTAATATGGATGAACCTAGATCTATAGAAGAGGCATTAGGTATGAATGATGCAAAATCCTGTAAGATTGCTATGGAAGAAGAAATGGCAGCTTTGAAAAAGAAAGATACATGGGATCTTGTACCATTGCCTGAAGGACGAAAGCTTGTTGGTTGCAAGTGGGTGTTCAAGAAAAATATTGGTTCAGATGGAAGCATTGAGAAGTACAAAGCAAGGTTGGTTGCAAAAGGCTACTCTCAAGTTGAGGGTGTTGATTATGGTGAGATATTTTCTCCTACTGCAAAAATGAC
The DNA here is from genome assembly GCF_030272615.1 of Cryptomeria japonica. Lineage (NCBI taxonomy): Eukaryota > Viridiplantae > Streptophyta > Pinopsida > Cupressales > Cupressaceae > Cryptomeria > Cryptomeria japonica. The sequence continues at coordinate 894,017,809 of NC_081407.1, read as the reverse complement.
ATCCATTAGATTTTTGCTTTCTATTGTTGCTGCTTATGATATAGAGATCGAGCAAATGGATGAGAAAACTGATTTCCTTCATGGTGATTTGGAGGAGGATATTTATATGACACAACCAGAGCACTATGTGGAAAAAAGTAAAATTAATTTGGTCTGTAAATTAAAGAAATCTTTGTATGGCCTCAAACAGATTCCTAGGATATGGTACCATAAATTTGATACATATGTATTGAGTTTGGGATCTGAACGTTCTAAATCAGATCACTATGTTTATTATAAATCTGATGGTGATCATTTCCTCTACATTTCTATAATGGAGGGAATTTTTCACCTCAAGGATGATGAATCCTCAAGGACAAATTATCCCACCGATTACCTCTTCGAATAGGCACAACGCTGAGCCAGGGGATAACAGAATCATGCAAGGAATGTCAGACGCCCGAGAGATGTCTCTGGATGGCTCTGTAGAGCCTCTCTATAGGACAAGCATGCGGAGAAGGGATGCTAGTGTGATGTGTCATCGTCATGTATAGATAGAGTACAGAGTCCGAGCAGAAAGCTTAGGACGCATTGACAAAACTTGCAGATTAGCTAAACAATACTAAAATGTACTGAAAAATCAGATTACGAAGTGGAATAAGAAGAGTGCTAAAAGGATGAAGGAATCTCATAACCGATCCATGCTATGAAGCCTCACGCAAGATAGTCTCCTCTCCATGAAGTTGTGCCTACACACATGCAAGGGAGAAAATGGTGGGGGTTGTGTTTTGGAGCCTGCCTAACTCAAACCCCCGTTTTGGTGTTTCCACCTCCGCGAACAACCCCAGATAGCCATGAGAAAGGAAGAGGATAAAAAAGATGATAAAGAAGAATGCAAAGATGATGCTATGCTATTCAATAATTGGAAAGTAAATGAGATGTTGGAAATGTAAGATAAAGTTATATTACTTCCCTAATGCTTGCCAAGTGTTATTGTGCTTGATGAACTTGGTATCTTGACAATGCTGCAACAATGGTGGTAGTATCTCCAAGAGATTCAATCTCCAAGGGAAAGTCTTCAATCTACCAAAAGGATCCTTTGGAAGTGTCCCAAAACCAAAGATATAGGCTAAGGGACGAATCTAGATGTCAGTGGTCACGCAGGGAGGCATTACAGTTCCTTCCTGGCGCAGGTCATAACGTCCCAACGACCACCTGCTGGCTGGCAGGTTGGTGAGACAATAGCACATCACGCAGACGTCTCTGCATCGCGTCTGCATCTACGAACATGTCAGATTGGCATGATTGGTAACGCCTCCAGAGAAGCTGACATGGACTTCTTTGGTGGACAAAAGGACAAATTGGCGGACCTATCCTCCAAGCAGCGTGGGGGAGGCGCCACATGTTGCAATTACCACTAAAGGTGATGAGGGTGATATTTTTTACTCTACATTTTGCCCCCACTTTAGCAAGCATGTCTTCATTAAGAAATGTGAAGCTAAAGTAGTAAAGGTGGGAAAGGTGAAGAGGAGAAAATATCATGATAGGGAAGCAAATGCTCGTAAATTAGACGAGGTTTCCCCCGATGATATGATGCTAGAATTTTGGAATAGAAATTAGTACTTGGAACATCGACAACATGCTAGTTGTAGTCTAGACTGATGGATGATAAGATATGATAAAGAAGTTGGAACAAGGTGCAATAAGAACAAACCTTGTCATGGAGGAAAGTCCCTAATGACAAAAGAGATACAAGATATGGTTGCCACCATTGGTACAAGATATGTCAATATGGTTAGCATGATGCACCATGCCAAGAGCCATATGATAGGGCGTGATAAGCCAGTATGGATGACCATACCATAGGGTAAATTGGAATGGCGATATGGATAACCATATGATAGGGCAAGTTGGAACGACAATATGGATAACCATATGATAGGACGAGTTGGAATGCCAATATGGATAACCATATGATAGGGCAAATTGAAACGTCGATATGGATAACCATATGATAGGGAGAAATGATATGCCGACATGGGTATCAAGGCGCTAGATCACCATGCGATAGGGAAATTGGAATAGGAACATAGTAGAATGGCCTCTACCAAGGCAAGAAAGATGATGCAGATTGGAAGGATGGTTTGGCCCCCATGTAGGCAATCTTTGGAACAGATCAAGTGGTTTGGCCCCCATGTAGGCAATCTTTGGAACAGATCAAGTGGTTTGGCCCCCACTTAGGCGATCTTGGAAAACAAGAAGATCAAGTGGTTTGGACCCCACCTAGGAAAGCATGAAAAATTAACTTGGTAAAAAGAATTTATACTAGAACTAAAAGAGAAAATGCAGATATGATGGCCCTTAGAATGATATGCATGGAAGGCATGTCATTCTGAGGAGAAGAGGAGTTATGGCACATCAACATAACAACATGTTTCCATGGAATGCCACCAAGAGATAGTGACACATAAATGTCCACAACATCAAAAGATGCAATGCAAGAGGAAATGGGGATCCGATGGTTTGGCGTCAGAACCCATAGTAGTGTCAAAAAGATATATAGTATCACTACGAGATGGGTGTATTGTCATAGGACCAATTTTCTCGGATCTGAAGAAAGATACATGAAGACAAAGAGAAAATAAAAATTTAGGTCAACATGGAAGAAAGCAAAGAATGCCCCCAATGCTTTGCATCATCCCCGAATGTCGAAAAGCAAGATACAACAAATAGAAGGAGGTAAACAAATAGAGGAATGTGCACGACAGAAAATCCCCTGTATCTGAGTACTTTCAGAGTAACTCAACTCCTCTAGGAGAGCCAAATGGATAAAAATAGTCAACCTCTCATATCCAAGTACCTACAGAGTAACCTAGGTCCTCCCAGGAGGAACAAACAGATAAAACAAGCACGGGGGAGCACAATCACACACACATACAAGCAAATGTAGAGGAAAAAGAAAAGTGGTAATGATCATACTGCAGAAGATCATCATCATCAAGGAGAGCCTTGTCCTCCCAATTTAGGTCATGAGGATAAGAATGGGAACGAGCTCGAAGAGGAACGACAACCAGAGTGGTCCATGGTGCCTCACTCATAGCAAGATCAAGGGATGAAGCCGCATCAAGATTGGCATCCACAAGCTCGAAGGAGGAGAGGGTCAACGACCTTGTGAATATCATAGATAGTGTCAAGATTTCTGGTGGAACCTAAAATTACAGGCAAAAACTTGGTAATTGATAACCAGATTGCTCAGGTTGCACAATCAAAAAATTATTCTACAGGGAGTCTATCTTACCCAAGAGTATTTTTTGCAATGTGATTATATTTTGCATATAAATGATTTAAAAATAAAATATATTTTTACAAAAGGGCAGGGAGAGGGAGTTGAACACTCAACCTCTCAACCCGACATTCCTAACTACCCATACCTACCCCTCCCCTTTTACCAATTGCTCTATTGTATTACTTGAAAATATTTATCAAGGTAAATTACTCTAGATAATAATTTGCAAATATTTCCACAAGATTTTAATTTATTAAAGTAATCTTGAAATGTGGAAATACATTTTTAAATATGTGATTTAAATAAATTATTTTTACCCTAAAACATTGGTAAAATATATATTAAGGTAAAATGTTATTTCATATAAATGGATCTTATTTTGAAAAATGTTTCAAAGGTGTGAAATGTTTCAAATCACAAGTGGAGATAATAAAAAGCATTTGTTTATTTAAGTGGATTTTTAATCTTTTCATATGCATATTATTCGCCCTAGAGTTAATAAATTGAATAATTTATATTAGGGTAAACCATCTTATCATGTAGTTAATGGTTTGATTGGTTTGTTGCAAGTATGCATCCCATGTGCTAAATTATTTCCAACCAAATTGAGTTTGCCTTCAAGATGAAAATCTATTCTGGAATATTTGCCAAGGTAATGTATTTTTATCAAGCGGAGGTAGGTATGTTTTAATCATTTGCTTTTGATTTATTATTTTAAAGGTAAAATTAATTTCAAGAGGTTATTATGGAAAATTCTTTGTTACTTTGGAAGTTATTCAAGTGAAAGTAAAAACACTCTCAAATCTTTAATATCCTTATTTGAATGTTTACTCAAGAAGTTTCCATTTACTTTTGGAGTTTTATGTTAATATCATATTTTATTAGAGATATTTTACCCTAATTGTGTGCAAAGATCATATGTCTCTTTAGGGGGAAAATATTTTTATCTACATAAGAAAAATATTATCAATGATTTTATTAAATATATCCCTATGAAATAGGAACATATGACCTGTCAAGCTAGTTGATTTTTTTTTGTTTTGTGCAGGATACTATAGGCAAAAATTACATTTCTTGGGTGCATATTAACAAGAAGTATCCCTTACTCAAGAAATTTAATTTAATGTTTTGATATTATAATTTGATGATTTTCAGGAGCACCTTGGCAAAAGAAATCTTGTTTACAACATTTGATAGGATAATAATAGTTTTCAATATTATCTTTTGAAATTACCTTTTGAGAGGTTATAAAGGGATATATTTTATCACAAAGAAAGTTATATTTTATAAGTTCTTTTACCATGGTTAATTCTTTAATTTGATGACCTAATAAATTTTCGCATTTTGATATTATCATTTGATCATTTATATTTTTCACCCTAAGTGAATAAAATGGAACATGTATATATTAGGGTTGATTTTATGCAAGATCAAAGAATGATTATTATTATTTTGGAGAAAATGTACTTTTACCATAAGTAAAATGATGAAAAGCATTTATTTATTTAAGTGATCCTTCCATATACATATTATTTTCACCCTAGGTAAATAATTTGAACATATTCATTAGGGTGAGTCATTTAATGCTTGATTGGTTTTTGCAAAGGTTACTTTATATGATATAATATTTCCGACCCAAATTAAAGATTACCAAAAGAAAAGGTGAGAAAGTATTGTAACATTATCGGAAGGGAAGTATTTTCTTTTACTTACTGTACAAAATCTTTTACCTTATGTTATTTAATAAAAACTATTATTGGAATAAATATTTACAAGTGTTTAATACTTTGATTTAAGTGAATTGTTGTAAATAAGTATTTTACATAGGGTAAAATGATTATTGCCTAATCTAAAGTGGAATATATTTAATCTTTAATTAATAAGGGATTTGATTGGTTTATTTTATGTGCATGAGATATTGAATATTTAGGGGAAGTATTATCAAAGTGGAGGAAAAAGGATATATTATTGAAGCTTTATTTAGTGTGTATTTTAGGGATTCAAATGTAATTATCTCTGTAAACCAAAGGGTGTGTCCTTTGGAAAAAAAATTGTCTGTAACTCCCTCTTGTATGCGAAAGGGTGTGTCGTTTCACATATGTCTTTTGGATTAGGTATTTATAGGGAGTCTTTTTCAATTAAGAAAAGTGATCCAGAACAATTCACAATCTGTCAGGCTGCCAATAGGGGCTATGGGATGTCTGTATTGGAGAATTCTGTAGGAATGGAAGTATCATTTTGAGAAATCATTGTGTAATGGAGTATCTGTAAGTGTAGCTATTGTATGCATTCACTTTCCAAAAATTAATATACAAGATTCGATGTTTCAATTCCAGAATTCGTGTATACTTTTGTGTTGATGAATTTCATTGTGTCCTCTTGATAAATCTGATAAAGGGTTTAATACAGTGTGCCACCACAAGTTGCTATAGTTGAATATAAGATTTGCTTCTTCATGTTCTTATAGCACTTAATGGAACCTTTGTATTGATAGTCTTGTGTTACAAGTTGCCTGAAAACTGTCTCAAGAGTTTAATTGAATTATTTGTCCACAAAGTATCGTGCATATTCCTGGATAGAGGCACTGGTCTGTTATTTATTTCTAAGATTTTGATTTGTATGCATAAGGTCCTTACAAAGAAACATTCTTCCATATCCTATTTGATCTAATCCTTGCAGATTTCATTCAAGTCTTGAAAGCATTTCATTTTCAATATACAATATCTTTAACATACACTTTTATTCATATTCAATTTTCAGTTTTCAAAGTATTCAGCTAAAGCACATGATATAGCATAGTTGCAAAACACTAATTTGCCAGTTGTGTAAACTTGCTTAGAGGATTAAATCCACATTTAAATAACTCTTTTGTGCTTGAGAGGGAAGGGTACACCTACCTAGGTCTTGTGGAGCCTGAAGTGCAGAGGGATTTGGTCTTTGACCATCCCTGTTCGTTGGCCAAGGCTGATTGGATTTCCTAAGGAGTTGGCAAGTCTTTGGGTTTTCCAATCTACGGTTTTGGGCACCAACAATTTCCTCCAACGAATCAAACATGCATCCCTCAAAGGAGGAAGCAAGTGACGAATTCAGAGAAGATGAAACAAGAACAGGATTGGAAACCTCTGGAAGAGGGGTAGAGACAAACTCGGGAGAAGGTAGAGCCTTCTCAATCATACAAATAGAAATAGGCAAACCAGCAAGAACTGAGGTAGGCAAAGGAAGGGAGGAGGAACACACTTGCACAGATTTGCATCGTCAAAATTCTAGTATAGAGCCCTTCTCAAGCTTGCGTTTAAATGGGATAAGAGTGTCAGGTCTCCTATCCACCGTAGCAGGCTAAAGGACCTAGGGAAAACTGGGATGCTGGAGTGGTTGCAAAGCAGGTGGGGTAGACAAAGTCATACTAGGCACCACCTACGTATGTGCCATGTCAAGGGGCGGGGACAAGGGAGGTATGTCCGACAAAGAACTGATAAGAGGCGGCTCCAAGGAGGGAGCAATGAAAACCCACACCCAGTTGGGGGGGGTCATCAAAGGTCCCGGGAGTAGCTGGAAGTGAAACTGAAACTAATGCATAAGAGGGAGCCACCCAACGAATGGGCTTTGAAACAACAGTGATGGGTGTCGAAGTGACACTAGCGTATTATAAGGCAGCATCACACTCTTGAGCTCGGGCTCGTCGCAAGAATTTACGCTTTCACTCATGTTGATTTCGATAGAGGTTGGGACCACCAACCAGAGCTGGAGAGGATTTAGGAGCATCATGTTCCATAGGAGAGGCCTCCGGGATCAGCTCAGGGATAGGAAAAGGCCTAACTGATTAAATTCAGAGGGACATCTTGAATGGGTACGACATTCATAGCAATGGGCGCCCGACCTTGCTTCACTCTAGGAGCAGGTGGAGGGATAGGAGACACCGACGTGGTCTATGATGTAGGTGCAAGAAGAGATGAAGGAGCCTGAGACAAGTACTTCCCCTTTGTATAGCGAGATGGATTAAGAATATTGGCCATGATAGGAAGCTCAAAGGATGGGCAGGCCATGGATTTTGACAGGATGGGTGTCTTTCCTGTGGTTGCACTAGGCACAATCACAGGAACAACAGACACCACTGCAGACTGTATGGCCCTAGGCAAATGAGGAGGTCTTGGTGCAAGAGCGGTTTTAACCCTATCCCCCTATGATGAAGGAGCATGTGGCACAACCCATTCCAAGATTGGAATCTCGGGTGTAGAAGTTGATGCAGGAGGCGACAAAGATGCGGCAGGCTGCACGGACATAGAAGCTAACTCTTGTCTTATATTTATAATATGCATGGTATAAAAGGTCATTGCGAGGGAGCATGGGTCCCACCAGAGCAGGCCAAAAGTGGCCCAAAGAGAAGTCCCCATGGGAAATCAGAGGTCAGTAGCCAGTGTCCTGGATGACATGCATTGCGCCCTCATGAGGAAACTTTAAGCACTTGTGAACCACGAAAGGAACCGCCTCCATGGTGATCAACCAAGGTATCCTAAGTCTAACTCGGAAGAGATCAAACTTAGGGATGATGGTAAAAACTGAGGACACTTCTTTGGGACTTACCATGACCATCAAGGTGATGTTGCTCAATGGGTTGATAGAGAATCCATGGTGGGTGCACAAGGTAGTGCAACACTCATCATAAACCGACCTATGCCATCCATTCACGAAGAGTGTCTCCTCTATGATAACATTGACTCTACTAGAGGGGTCAACCATCACACCTGTGACAGTTTGACCATTCAATCGAGCAGGGATATAGAGAGGAGCAGGCTCTCCACAGTATGGGGCATCGAGCGGTGTGAATGAGATAAGAACATCAAATACCTTTCCCTTTTGGTCAAGGGGGACGATAGGTGTGATGATCACCATATTGACATATGGACCACCATCCAAGGTTGGATTAGATGTAGAAATCACATTCGTTGAGTGTGGAGGAAATGGGTTCATATAGATCTGCAAGTCGCTATTGGTTTCATCCACTGACTTGTTTGACTTGTGTTTCCTTGCATCAACTTTGATATCCCCACTGTTGATGTGGTCTTGGACAATGTGTCTAAGATGACATCTCTCAGTGTCATTGCCAGGAAAATGGTGGTAACGATAATACTTTGAGCCATTGAACCAGTGGGCATAGGGTCGGCTATCTGACAGAGGTTTAGGCTCACGAAGGGTGATCGGGTTGTCTCGCGACTACCGCTGCATGATACTCAAATAAGAGTCGTTCAATTTTGTGAAGACTCAATTTTGTGACGATTGAGAGGTAGAAATCAGAGGAGTTGCTGCCATATTAGCCATGGCTTTATTCTTCTGAGACCCATCTAAAGACGTGGAAGAAAAGGACCCACCGTGAGGGTTCAAAGAGCAGTCTTCGAACTGCGTCACGGTGTGTTGATAATTGGTCAAGGCAGAGAACATGCTGGAAAAGTTCTGATAGAGATTTAGGGACAAATTCTCCCTCAATGTCAGCTACAGGTTGCCTATGAACATATACTGCAAGTCGCTATCCGATAGGGAAAATGGTATCTTCATTGAGATTGCTTGATATCGTGAGATAAAATCCGTCACCTTCTCATTTGGTTTCTACTTGCAATGAACAAGGTCAGATATAGTGACCTTGTTGCCTATGTTAGCCTAAAACCTCTTGAGAAAGAGGTCCATCAGCTTGTCAAAGGTACGGATGGAATGGTCAGGTAGAAAATTGTACCACTCCAACGTAGTCCCTTTGAGGGAATGAGCAAACAGCTTGAGGAGAACAAAGTCTAGATTGTGGTAGTCACTACACATGGTCATAAATCAATCAATGTGAGTATTTGGGTCACCATCGCCACTGAAGCTATCAAAATTCAATGACTCGATAGTTGTTGGAAGGATGGTATTCAGGATAGTGATGTCTAAAAGGCTCTTCTTATAGTACGCAGGTACAGATGATTAACTGGAAGCAGAAGCCAGAGAAGTGAGTTGCAACTGAAGTTGGCCCATGTTCTGCACTATAGTATTTAGAACCAGGTTCGTGGGCAGAGGAGGAGGTGGTGGAAATGTACCACCTCCTCCACCAGATGACATACTGACTTACGTGATACTGGCAGAGACAACTACAATATGGGCAGCAATGAAAATAGCAGTCGGGTCACTATCCATTCTCATGTAACCTAAAGGAACAAAGGAGGCACTAATACTTGGGATGGTGGAATCCACCATGCGAGCTCCCAACCCCAAGATGCTAACACCGACCTAGGACCCAAATGGATCAAACTGAGTGTTCACAGGGGGTACCCTGGCCAGGGGCATATGGTTTTTAACAATCTTGGACAGGGCCCTTGGCATCTCCAGGCCTCTCCTGTCGGATATCAACATGTCTCTAAACATGCTGACAAAATTCCCGACATGGGGGAGGATGTTCTCTCAGTCAGGAATCCTTCAAAATCTTTCATATTCTTCTCTAAAGAATTGATTTGCTCAAAATCAATAGAGATGGCAGAATCATGATCAATAGCAGGAGGATAAGGCGGGGTACAACTCCTAGAAGAGTTGGGTTGCGAATTAGAAGGAGAAGGCCCCCCAGTCAAAATAGATTTCAGACTGTGAGAGGTCAAGAACTCATTGGGATCAAATGACTGCTCACCCTACATGGCGTTGGGTAGAGGAGGACTATAGCGATTAGGAGGGAAGCTCCTCCTAGATGACCTCCTCACTATGACTCCTATTGCAGTCTGGGTCGTAAAGCTCATAAGCTGATTGACAACCAAATCACCGAACATGGACACCTATGCAAGTTTTTGGAAAAAAAATGTAGGATTGTTTTGTTTGATGTGTGAAAGGGAAAAAGGTGTTTGTTGTTTTTTTTTTGTTTTTTTTTTTGCTCTTTTAAAAAAATAAAATTAAATGAGTGCAATGAAAAGTAAAATAACTATGCTAACTTTGGAAAAGATAAATAAATAAAGCAACTAAGCTATACTATAAAAAATAAACACACACGAATCCCCCTTCACGTCGGGTTCACCAAAATGTAATGGAAGGAATTTGTCACCTCAAGGATGATGAATCCTCAAGGACAAATTGTCCCACTGATTGCCTCTTCGAACAGGTGCATGATAACTCAAGAATGAGCGAATAGTACCAAACCGGTACTGAGAGGGGGGGTGAATCAGTATAGGCAAAAATACAGTCCTAAACCGGTTTGACAGCAGACACTCCAAATGATTGGCAAACAGTGACACCGGTTTGAAACAGAGTGCAACCGGTAAGGCTAAGAATGTCTAAGACAAGCATTAACCGATTACTCACTTAGCTTACCACTCAACTCAAGACTGTACTACCATTTCACCCTTATGCATAAACAAGTAATCTATCATCAGATTATAATAATAGCTAGTTCAGCATGTTTTATTGACAGGTATAAAAACACAAAACCATCATATGCTAGACAGACAATAGCAAAGCATCACACATGACACACATATTTTTCACGTGGAAACCCAACTGGGAAAAACCACGGTGGGGATGAATACCCACAAGCTATTTTTGAATTCTTTAGAAATCCACTCTGTTAGAAGCCTTGTCAGGTTAGAGACATTACAATAGGTTCTGCTAGGAACCGATCCTGTTAGGGATCACCCGGTTAAGGGATGGCTACAATACCTGGTTAAGGGTTAAACCTTGTTAAAGGTTACCTTGTTAGAGGATTTCAAGAACTCAATAGCTAAAGGATTCCGAACTCAGTAGCTTTGAATTACCTTGTTAAAGGATTTTCAACAAGCCGGTTAAGGCTACCCTGTTAAGGGATTTTCCAATTGTTGAGGTGGTTAGAGATCAACAAGTATTACAATGATCTAGTAGCAACACTCAATGCTAATGCAGATCTTCTTAAGCTCCTCTTCACCTTCTGCACTTACACTCTACAGGTATCACTTCTCTCCTTTTGGTCTAGCAAGAATCACGTATCCCTTCTCTTGGATACACACACACAAATTTTGCCAACAACCTCAGAAAGAGACACAACATCGACCTTATAGGAAAACAGATAGGTCGGTAGCATAAACCCTGAATGGTTAAGAAATTCAAACGGTTCAATCTTGACCGTTGAGCACACTGCATTAAATGCAGCAGACCTTGATCCAAACTCAAGACATTCTCCATCATCCATTTCCACTGATTTTATGGCAGCTGATAACCCATCACACGTTATCACCATTTTACAGACTTCACACATTCACGAGGTAGATAGGAACAATCTCCTTCATGCAAGATCCTTCACACACACAGGCTTAAGTGGCAACACAATCTATTCTCCTTTACAATGCTAACTCATCACACAATATCATCAGTTGAGCTACATAGGCTTGAAGCACATCAACTGGAAACCCTAAAGTTAAGACTACCAACCGGTAGTCATACAATACTTCCATATGATGGTTCCCATAACTATATGTCGGTTCATCATGAACAAGCACACCGCTTCAATTTGGCACAAATGCTGGTTCACAGTGTTATACCGGTTCTCACATATGCCGATTCACACCTCTTCAACATATTGACATCAATGACAACATACAATGTCATTATGTCCTCATACCGGTTCACATAATGCCAATAATCTCCCCCTTTGGAATTGATGGCAATATACAAAGATATCTCTCTGCTTCACATCTTCTTCCCCAATTTCTGCAGATATCTTCTCCGCTTCACATCTTCTCCCCCTTTGACAACAATCCCAAAGTGGAGGCACAAGCTTCCCTGTTCCATTATGTTACTCCCCCTAAGGAGTAGCATCCTTCAACACATCAATCCAAAATAAATTTCACTATGCAATACCTGACTAATGTGGAGCATATGCTTTTAGTTCACCTCCTGAAGGGGCAGTACCCCCAATTCACCTCTTAAGTATGTAAATGTAGTCTTTGGGAGAGGCTTGGTGAATATTTCTGCTAACTGCTCCTTACTGGAAACATGCTCTCTCTGTTTTGAACCTTTTCCCTCAAGAAATGATACTTAAGCTCAAAGTGCTTGGTTCTAGAATGTAAAACTAGATTCTTGGAGATATTAATTGCACTAGTATTGTCACAAAATATACTTACCGATTCAGATACTGGAACTTTGAAGCCATTCAATACATGCCTCATCCAAATTGTCTGAGTGCAGTTCATGAAAGATGCAACATACTTTGCTTCTGTTGTAGACTGAGAGATACAACTCTTCTTTTTACTCATCCATGAGTCTAGTCTACCACCAAGGAAGAATGCACCACCAGTTGTGCTCTTCCGGTCATCTACATTACCAGCCCAATCAGCATCTGTGAACACTTTCATGTTAAAATCATTATTGTATGGATACCATAACCCATAGTCAATACTTCCTTTCAGATACCTAAGAATCTACTTGACTGCAACCAAGTAGGATTCTCTTGGACTTTTCTGGAACCTTGCAGTAATGCCAACTAAATGTGTAATATCCGGTCTGCTATGCACTACATAATGCAACTTACCAATCATTGATCGGTATTCCTTCTCATCAACCAATGCAGAGTCATCCTCTTTGGATAGTTTACAACTAGTCACCATCGATGTACCAACCGGTTTGCTATCTTCCATGCCAAAGGTCTTCAACACCTCTTTGACATACTTGGACTAAGTGATAAAGATTCCATCCTTCATCTGCTAGATCTACAGTCCAATGAAGAACTTAATCTCCCCTATGAGTGACATCTCAAACTCTTTCTTCATCTCATCTGCAAATTCATGACTCATCTTGTCATCTCCACCAAAGATAATGTCATCAACAAATACCTCATAGATTAGGATCTGATCTCTTTCAGACTTCAAGTAGATATTTCTATCTTCACTTGTTCTCTCAAATCCAATCTTCACAAGATGGGAATGTAGGCATTCATACCATGCTCTAGGTTCCTGCTTTAGCCCATATAAGGCTTTATGTAGCCTACATACCATGTCACTATCTTCAGATAGGGCAAACCCATCTGGTTTCTCAATATACACCTCTTCTTCAAGTACACCATTTAGGAATACAAATTTTACATCTATTTGATATACTTTGAAGCCTTTAAAAGCTGCATATGCAAGAAGCATACAAACTCCTTCCAATCTGGCTACAGGAGCAAAGGTTTCTCCATGGTCTTCTCCTTCTTATTGGGCATATCCTTTGCACACCAGTCTAGCTTTGTTTCTAATCACTATGCCATCCTCATTCAGCTTATTTCTGAAGACCCATTTGGTACCAGTGACATTTTTGTGTTCTGGTCTGGGTACCAAGGACCATGTACCATTTTTCTCTATCTGGTCAAGTTCCTCTTCCATTGCCTTGATCCATTCTTCATCCTTATGTGCGTCTTTGAATGTTTTAGGCTCAAATTCAGAGATCATACATGAGTTTTCTCTGATTTTTCTTCTTGTAAGAATTCCTGCATCCTTATCTCCTATGATCTGTTTAGGATCATGATTTAGCTTGACATACCGAGGAATGGTCTTGATAGATTCCTCTTTCTTTTCTTCTTCAACCTCATCTCCATCAGTATCAGCATCTACATTTGCCGATGTAGGAACACTATTACTGGTACTCAGTTGACTGACAACCAGTTCCCAGAAGGTTGCAACCGGTTCGTTTACCACTTGCTCACTGCTGGTTTCCTCAATTTTCTCAAAGGTTTCATCAACTCTTACATTGATGCTTTCCATAATTCTCTAAGTCCTATTGTTGAAACACTTGAGAGCTTTACTCTTGGTGGAATATCCTAGGAATATTCCCTCATCACATTTCACATCAAATTTTCTCTAGTGTTCACTCCTCTTGATTTAACATTTTCTACCAATCACTCTAAGGTAGCTAACCACAGGTGTCTTACCGGTCCAATACTCATAAGGAGTTTTATCCTTACCTTTCTTAATGAGTACCATGTTCATTGTGTAGACTGCAGTGCTCACCGCTTCTCTCCAAAAGGTGTGAGCTACCTTTCCTTGAATCAACATGGTTCTAGCTACTTCAACCATAGTCTGGTTATTCCTCTCTGCTAGGCCATTTTATTGTGGAGTCCGGGGGGCAAACAATTGCCTCTTGATGCCATGTTCTTCACAGTACTTTTTGAATTCACCGAAAGTGAATTCCCCTCCTTGATCAGTTCTCGGGCACTTGATCCTTTTACCGCTTTCCTTCTCCACTAATGCTCTAAAAGCTTTAAACTTTACAAAGGCTTCAGACTTGTCTTTCAAGAATGTGACCCACATCATTCTTGAGCAGTCATCAGTGAGAATCATGAAGTACCTATCACCCTGCACACTTCTAGTTTTCATAGGACCACACAAATCAATATGCACAAGATCAAGCAAGTTGTCAGCAGTGAAAGATTTACCTTTAAAGGTTGAGGAGGACATTTTCCCCAATTGACACTCTCTGCACAAGGTATTATCTAGTTTTCTTAGAACCGACAACCCTCTAATTGCCTTGATCTTACTAGCCTTCACAATATTATCAAAGTTTACATGGCAGAGTCTCCTATGTCATATCCAGCTATCATCAAATTTAGCCATCAGACATGTACTTATATTTGCATTCAGATGAAATAGGTTACCTTTGGTCTACATGTCGGTGGCCACCAATTCACCATTCTTTCCTTTGATTCTACAAACTCCATTCTTGAATTCCAGAGTGAGGCCACAGTCATTCAGCTGGGCAACACTCAGAAGGTTGTGTCTAAGACCATCAACCCAATACACATTGTCAGCACTACTCTTTCCATTTAGAGAGATGGACCCTCTGCCTTTGACCATGCATGGTGCATCATTGCCAAAGCAAACCACACCACCATCATACTCCTCCAAGGATAGAAACTTGCTCTGGTCACCAGTCATATGGTGAGAATAGCCACTGTCAATGATCCACTCATTGGAATTATCAAACCGAGAGACAAGAGCCTTCTTGTTTGACACATCTTCCTTGATAGCAACAAACACAATATCTTCATTTTCTTCATCCTCTGATTCTTCATCTGTGACACCTTCATCAACTGCCACAAAACAGTTTCTCCAGTTTTCTCCTTTGAATTTCTTGAACCTTTCCGGTTTGTCCTTGTTGTCGCCATTAGGACAGTTTACAGCAATATGTCCTATCCGGTTACAAGAAAATCATTTCAAAGGTAGCTTACCTTTGTATTTGCCAGTTCCTTTAGGAAGTTTCCTGGCAAGGAGAGCTTCAAATGCCATTAAAATCTCCTCATCATCCATTTCTCTGCTTTGTCTTGGTTCACCACTAGTGCTAGCTTCTTTTCCTTTTCTGGATGGTACAACAAAAGCATTAAAAGTTGATTCAATCTTTTGAACACTACCATCAAAACTATTTAGCTCATAGGTTGTCAACTTTGCTATGATGGAGTCCAAGGATACCTTAGTCTTGTCTATTGATCTCAGCTCCTGAATAGCAGCAACCCTTATTGCATAGACCGGCAATAGGGATCTCAGGACTTTGCTTACCACAATGGAATCTTTTATTTTACCACCTGCACTCTTGATATCTCCAACAATGGTTTTGATTCTTATTCCATACTGTTGAATGGTCTCACCTTCAACCATCCGCATATCTTCAAACTTCCCTCTCAAGCTTTCTTCCTTAGCCTGTTTTACATGCTCATCACTGCCATAGATATTTTAAGGAGTATCCCATACCTCTTTGGGATTTACCTTGTCCTGAACATCAATAAACTCAATGTCAAATAAACTACTAATTAGGGCTTCCATGACTTGCCCATTTTCCTGTATCTCTCTCTTTTGGTCATCGATGAGAGTACCAGTAGGGGCAACATAAACATTCTCAACATAGTTCCAGTGTTGAGCACCCATGCTTCTGATGTATATCTTCATCCTGTCTTTCCATATACTAAAATTTTCCCTGTTAAACTTTGGACCTTCCCTCTTCATCATTTAACTGGGATCTTTACCTCAAGCGGTTAAGCTTAAAACATAGAGGACCTAGAGGATGCTCTGATACCAATTGATAACTCAAAGATGCGTGAATAGTACCAAACCAGTACTGAGAGGGGGGTGAATCAGTACAGGCAAAAATACAGTCCTGAACCGGTTTGATAGCAAACACTCCAAATGACTGGTAAACAGTGACATCGGTTTGAAATAGAGTGCAACCGGTAAAGCTAAGAATGTCTGAGACAAGCATTAACCGGTTACTCACTTAGCTTACGACTCAACTCAAGATTGTACTACCATTTCACCCATATGCATAAATAGGTAATCTATCATCATATCATAACAACAGCTAGTTCAACATGTTTTATTGACAGGCATAAAACACAAAACCATCTTATGCTAGACAGACAATTGCAAAGCATCACACATGACACACATATTTTTCACGTAGAAACCCAACTAGGAAAAACCACGGTGGGGATGAATACCCACAAGCTGTTTTTGAACTCTTTAGAAGTCCGCTATATTAGAAGCCTTGTCCGGTTAGAGACATTACAATAGGTTCTGCTAGGAACCGATCCTATTAGGGATCACCCGGTTAACGGATGGCTACAATACCCGGTTAAGGGTTAAACCCTGTTAAAGGTTACCTTGTTAGAGGATTTCAAGAACTCAATAGCTAAAGGATTCCAAACTCAGTAGCTTTGAATTACCTTGTTAAATGATTTTCAGCAAGCAGGTCAAGGCTACCATTGTTGGTATTTTGGTATGGTTTTGTCATTGATGTCAACACCTACTAAATACACCTACTTTGAAGATCTAGCAACATTCACCAGCAAGCAGTAATTTGTGCAACAGTTACTGGTATATGATCAACCAGTAGGATATAATGTTCATCGGCACCTGGAATGACATGGAAGACACTTGGTAATGTCGAAGACATCATGTAGACACTTTATTTTGAAGTACTAATCATTGATATATTCTTATTTGCATATTTGCCTTTACCTGCAAATAGGTCCAGGTTATCTAGGGTTACACCAGCAGGTTTATCTTTTCCAGATCAGCATGGCACACTATGGAGATGATTTATTATTGTTATAAATGCATTAAGCCGACATGTTTTATCGGTTATTGCATCAGAAATTATATTATTTGTAAAATGTTTAATTGTAATATCTTGTAGAGCTGACCTACTAAAATTGGTCTTAGGGTATGGTATAAATGTAAGATCTTATTTGTAAGATCAAGTGTGGAATGCGAAAAAGATTTGAGTGAAGGTATATGTGAGATCAAGCAGAGGCATACACGAAGACATCATCTGAAGGTGAAGTTAGGTTTTTGTAGAAGCATATCAGCATTACACCAGTACTAAATTCAGCATATGAAGATGCGATTTTGTACAGTACATTCTTATTGGATTTAACCATCCAACTGTAGTCAATGTGACTTCCATTTGTGATTGAGCAGTGAGCTCTAGGCTGTTGGCCTTTCTACATGTGCAGACCCCTCTTTGTACACTTACTATCTGCAGTAGTATCATCTAATTGTGGGGTAAGGTTTCCCACCGTGGTTTTTCCCCTTACAGGGTTTCCACGTACAAATATTGGTTTCATGTGTTGTGGATGACTTTTTGTTTATGTTTCATGCATTAATTCTTATCGGTATGGCAATTTACTATTAACATTGTCTACCGGCATACTTAACTGGTTTACCGATATTAAGCATTAAGTTGGTTAATAGGTTTTTGGTTTGAATTTATGAGACAACTGATTCACCCCCCTCTCAGTTGTCTCCAAGACCTAACAACCATGTTAAGGGATTTTCCAACTATTGAGGTGGTTAAAGATCAACAGGTATTACAATGATCTAGTAACGGCACTCAATGCTGATGCAGATCCGCTTAAGCTCCTCTTCACCTTCTGCACTTACACTCTGCAGGTATCACTTCTCTCCTTTTGGTCTGGCAAGAATCACATATCCCTTCTCTTGGATACACACACAACTTTTGCCAACAACCTCAGAAAGAGACACAACATCGACCTTATAGGAAAACAGATAGGTCGGTAGCATAAACCCTAAACCCTAAACCTGTTAGGGTAAGGAATTCAAACAGTTCAATCCTGACCATTGAGCACACTGCATTAAATGTAGCAGACCTTGATCCAAACTCAAGACATTCTCCATCGTCCATTTCCATCGATTTTATGGTGGCTAATAACCCATCACACGTTATCATCATTTTACAGACTTCGCACATTCCCGAGGTAGATAGGAACAATCTCCTTCATGCAAGACCCTTCATGTACACAGGCTTACGTGGCAACACAATCTATTCTTCTTTACAATGCTAACTCATCACACAATATCATCAGTTGAGCCACATAGGCTTGAAGCACATCAACCGGAAACCCTGAATTTGAGATTACTAACTGGTAGTCATACAATACTTCCATATACTGGTTCCCATAACTATATGTTGGTTCATCATGAAAAAGCACACTTCACTTTGGCACAAATGTCAATTCATAATGTTATACCAGTTCTCACATATGCCAGTTCACACCTCTTCGACATATTGACATCGATGACAACATACAATGTCATTATGTCCTCATACTAGTTCACATGATGCCAACAGCGCAACACTGAGTCAGGGGATAACAAAATCATGTAAGGAATGTCAGACGCCCAAGAGAAGTCTTTGGACAGCTTTGCAGAGCCTCTATCTATAGGATGAGCGCATGGAGAAGGGACGCCAGAGTGGCGCATTGTCATCTTGTACGGACCGAGTACAGATTTCAAGTAGAAAGCTCAGCACGTATTGACAGAACTTGCAGATTAGCTAAACAATATTAAAGTGTACAAAAAACACAAATTACAAAGTGGAATAAGAAGAGTGCTAAAAGGATGAAGGAATCTCACAACCGGTTCACACTATGAAGCCTCACGCAAGATAATCTCCTCTCCACGAAGTTGTGCCTACACACATACAAGAGAGAAATTGTTGGGGGTTTTGTTTTGGTGCCTGCCTAAGTCAGAGCCTTGTTTTGGTGTTTCCACCTCCACGGACAACCCTAGATAGCCATGAGAAAGGAAGAGGATAAACAAGATGATAAACAAGAATGCAAAGACAAATGCAAAGATGATGTTATGCTATTCGATAATTGGAAAGTAAATGAGATGTTGTAAATGCAAGATAAAGTTAGATTACTCCCCTAATTCTTGGTAAGTGTTAATGCGCTTGATGAAATTGGTAGCTTGACAATGCTGCAACAATGGTGGTAGTATCTCCAAGAGCAAGTCTTCAATCTGACAAAAGGATTCTTTGGAAGTGTCCAAAAACCAAAGATATAGACTAAGGGACAAATCTAGATGTCGATGGTCGCATAGGGAGGTGTTACGATTCCTTCCTGGCGTGGGTCATAATGTCCCAATAGCCACTTGCTAGCTGGTAGGTTGGTAGGATAGTAGTGCATCGCGTAGACGTCTCTACACCGCGTTTGCATCCACAAACCCTTTCAGATTGGCAAGATTGGTAACACCTCCAAAGAAGCTGACATGGACTTCTTTGGTGGACAAAAGGATAAGTTGGCGGACCTGTCCTCCAAGCAGCATGGGGGAGGCACCACATGTTGCAATTGCTACTAAAGGTGATGAGGGTGATATTTTCAACTCTGCAATTGCATTATATGTTGATGACATGTATTCATTGGTAAAGGGAAAGGTATGATTTCAGAACTAAAGTCTCAGCTTGCTACTAAATTTGAAATGAAACATCCTGGTATAGCAAACACATTCTTGTGATGGAAATTAAAATAGATAGAGTAAATAGAAATCTATGGCTAGGCTAGAGTAAGTATGTGAATTCAATTTTACAAAGGTTCAACATGCAAGATTGTAGACCATTATGTGTTCCTTTTATAGTCGGAATGAAATTATCTATATCAAATTGTCCAACATCCCCATAGGAGATGGAAGACATGAGCAGAGTACCTTACCAGAGTGCAATTGGAAGTTTGATGAATGCTATGGTCTGTACTAGACCAAACATTTCCCAAGAAATGGGAGTTCTTTCTAGATATAAGTCTAATCCTGGTAGAGTTCATTGGGATGCAGTCAAAAGAGTCTTCAAATATTTGAAGGGCACCTCAGAGTATTCTTTGTGTTATCATGGTAATTTGGTTGGAGACATGATTTCCCTTGATATTCATGGTTATGTAGATTCAGACTGGGTAGGTGATATTGATAGCAGAAGATCCACCAGTGCTTATGTGTTTACTTTATTTGGTGGTTCAATTAGTTGGATGAGTAAGCAATAGGTTGTGGTTACTTTGTCCAGTACAAAAGCAGAGTATATGGCAGCTACTCATGCTTGTAAAGAAGCCATTTGGCTTAAGAGACTATATTTAGATATTGGAATAAAAGAAGGTACAGTGACAATTTATTGTGACAGTTAGAGTATGATCTGCCTAGCTAAGAACTCGACATTTCATGCCTGGACCAAGCACATTGATGTTCAGTATCATTTTGCCAAAGATATAGTTGAAGATGGCAGGGTGAAGTTGGTTAAGGTAGAAACTTTGATGAATGTTGTAGATTCTTTAACAAAGGTTGTGAGCACAGAGAATTTTAAATAGTGTTTAGAGTCTATGGGCCTCATGGCCCCTATCAATTAATTTATTGTGTTGATACTCCCTTTGCTGTTGCAAGGTGTTCGGAAAGTGGGAGAATGTTGGGAAAAATGGTGTCTCAACCTTGCATTTACATTAGGTTACTATTTATAGCAATTTTTCATTTGAGCAGGAAATGGCATGAAATCCTCCCCAAGGCTTATGGTTGGATAGATAAGCATTCCAATAAAGTTTCATCACAAGATCACAGCTAGTTTTGAAGATATGAAAGTTTTCATTTTGGAGGGGTGCGATGAAAGGTTTAAATTTAAGTTTGAGAACTTTAGAGGCTCTAAAAAACCCATCAAAGTGGGTGTAAATAGTGTAGAAATTTACGAGGTGATAGAGCACTTTGCGATATTTTTGACACTTCAAATGGTTAGTCAATCAAACACATGATTCACAAGTTATGGCCTCCAGAAGTTTGTACTCCTGAAATAGGAAATATAAAATGCATTGGATACATAAAAGAGTTGTAAAAGTGAGAGACACATGTTGATGTGTGTTTTGACACCTCATAGGGCATCTAGATAAGAGATAAGGTTGGCTCCACTTTATTGGCTGGTTTTAGCCCATGGTTTTGTAATACCGTTTGACAGTTTCTTGTATTGTATCTCCTATATATAAGGTGCATGAGATAGAGGTTGTGTGTAAGAGTCTTTTGGCTATTGATTTACCTCTAAATCTCTTATTAGTGGTACTCCTGTTAAAAAGTTGCTCTGCAAGTATATGGTAATCTATTTTTGATTGCTAAATAATATATTGGGCAGCTTTTGTAGTGTGGGGTTTCTCTCTCGAAAGGGTTTTCCCCACATAAATCACTGTGTCCATTTGTTGGCAATTGACACTCATCCAGGATCATGGTGTTATCACTAATAGCAACACACATCATTTTGAGTTGGATACTTATCCGGTATCCTCTGGTATTCAAGATTTAACATCCGACATTCAAGGAAACCGACATTGTGGAAAGGAAGGGAAACCAGCAAGGAACCGGTATTCGGAGGTCGACATAGGAGATTGATCCGGCAAAGGTTTTAGCGGCAACGATCACAAATATTAATGTTTATATTTTTTTCCAGGCCAACATGCATTTATCTTTTGTAATGTGATTGTAAGCCGATATAAGGAATTCGTGTTTACGTATGTAAAGGGTATATAAGTCAGTCTGGATAGGTCATTTTGGGATATAGATGTGATAGGTTATGTGATATTATGTGAGCGAGATATTGATTGATAGAATGCGAATATAATAATCTATAGTCGGTCTTGGTTATCTGTCAATTGGATTAGGAAGTGAACAAGGTTACTCGTAAGGAAGGTGACAGTGATAACCGGTACAGTCAGTGCTTAAACCGGAACACATCCAACATATCAGATGATACTCAGAGTTCAGAATTTTGTTTGTAATTCAGTATTTTATCTATAGTCAGTTAGGCTCCTTTGTGATGAGGAGTGCGCTCTAGGAAGTGTTCCTTCCTGCATGTGCAGGCCCCCTTTTTATGTAATATTTATTCACCTGGCTAGTGGATAGATATTATGGGTCACAAATCCCACTGTGGTTTTTCCTCTTTGAGGTTTTCCACGTATAAATATGTGGTGTTATGGTGTTGATCTTTGTGATTGCTTTGTTCTTTTTATATCTTGTTTATATGCTTACAGGTTGTTAGTTGGAAAAGTATCTAAAGGAATTAAATTCTTAATTATCAGTAGAACACTGATTCACCCCCCCCTCAGTGTTCTTGGATTCCAACAATTGGAATCAGAGCCTGGTGCCTTGGAATAAGTCTAATAACTTGAGGAAGATCCTACATCCGGAATCAATGTAGATGAGTTTGAGGGAAGAACTTGAAGTTACACTTGAAGACTGATTCTGAAAGATTAAAGAACATGAAGCTACAAGATGAGTTGAATTCTACTGCTGAGATCTGCAAAGGAATTCATCCTTACTCTGCAAGAGAGATTGTCATCTGCACAAGACAAAAAGAAAGAACTTTGTGATCAATTACAAAATCAGAATGATGAAAATAAGAATGCTTTAAAGGAACTATGCCAGAATTTGAGTCAAGAAAATGGTGTCATGAAGAATGAGATGCAAGCCCTAACCATGAGGATGTCCAAGGAGATTGAAGACTAGAAAAAGAATGAAGAAAATCTTGCCAAATCTCTGAAAGATAGATTTAATGAATGCATTAGGTTGGCGTATGAGAATGATCTATTGAGAACTGAATTGGTGCAATCACATAACAATGAGAAAGAGTTGGAGAGAATGATGGCAGTCCTAAGAAGTGATCTGGATGCTACAAATGAATACAAAGAAAAGTTCAAAGCCAGTTCCGCAAAGCTAGATGAGTTATTGAAAAATCAATGGGACTCTGAAGACACTAGAGGTCTTGGATTTGAGCATGGAGAAAGTTCCAATATTGCAAATCAGGAGAATCCACCTGACAACCGAAATCAAAGATCATCGATAAGGCAACCCAATGCACATAAATTTAATGGTAGATTCTTTG
Organism: Cryptomeria japonica; assembly: GCF_030272615.1. Lineage (NCBI taxonomy): Eukaryota > Viridiplantae > Streptophyta > Pinopsida > Cupressales > Cupressaceae > Cryptomeria > Cryptomeria japonica. The sequence goes on along the minus strand of NC_081407.1, from coordinate 893,994,414 downwards.
TTTACAATAAGTTTGGTCATATGGCAAGTCAATGTAGAAATAGAGTCAATTAGAATAACAATGTAGGTACCATTCAATGTTTCAATTGCAAAAAGTATGGTCATAGGACAGCAGATTGTAGAATGAATTTAAAATGTCATGCATGTGGAAAGTTTGGGCATATGGCTAATCAATGTAGGTCAAGAAATAATCAAGGTTACAACAAGGCAATTCAGAAGAACAATGTCACTTGTTATGCATGCACCAAAACAGGACATATTGCTAAAGTTTGTAGAAGCAAGAACCTACTGACAAGAAATTATGAGAAGGGAAAACAAAAGGTTGATGATATCTGAAAGAAGCATGAGAAGAAATGGATTAGAAAGTTTGAGGATCAACAGGTTGAAGCAAATGCCCCGGTTACTCAACCGGCATAGCATAATGTTCTTGCATCGGCAGGAGACTCATCTGGTAACTAAGGCATTAGCCTTAGGGGGAGGCAAATTGATGATAGATCTTGCATTACCCCCGGTAGTGGTCTGAAAGCATGTTTCAGACATTGGAGAAGTTGGTTTAAAGATTCACCGATGCAGATTTGATGGATCTTGGATCCGGTATGATATGCTGGCAAGCATTTATGTCAATGAGGAATTAGGCTTATGTAGGTTAAAAGGCAAAAGTGATTCATTTTTTATCACCAAACATTCAGAGCAAAGCAGAGTGAAGCAGAGCGAGTTGAAGGCAATTCAGATTGATCCTGAGCATTTCCAGGCGAATTTCGATACATTTAGAGCAATTTTTCAAAGGTTTTTCACTGGCGAAGATACTAAGGTATTTCTCAGTTTTCAAGCTATCTTTTTCAAAATTACAATGGCTTCTGAATATGTTCCCGATTCAACAAATTTTGTTATTGATGTTGTGGTTGATATCAAGGATCATCCACACCCGGTATTCAAGAACACCCTCAGATTGTGAAGGTTGATGATTGAGTCGATGCATTTTCTAGGGTTTCTGAAAACGTTCTTTATGTTGAGGATATCAGAGCTTATTTTCACTGCACTTTGGAGGATTTGGGCACATTAGAGATGAAAACCATGTATTAGATAGCATTTTTGGACAAGAATAGTGTGATCAAATTGGAATTTAGACATTTGAAGGATCTAGGGTCTACAGACATTTTGGAGATGCCTGAATTTGATGATGAGATCATCTAGTATGTGTTGATCTGTGTTCATGGTGATTTTATGTGGCTAGACCGGCCTCGTAAAACCACTAAGGATGTCATTTGGGCAATTACCGATTTACCCCAAGTTGGTCAAAGACTAGATAAGAAGAAAATCTCTAACAATGAAGTCAACAAGCTAACTAGTGCTACATTTGACATCGGCCTATGAGGATTAGTACAATAAAAGATAAGGACATGTAATTTGACAGCATGGTTATTGGGTATAAGGTAACTCAATCTAATTGGTTGAATTATGTTTCTAGTTCTTGTATCTATTGTGCACATAAGATGGTCAAGGAAAATAAAAATGTGATCTTTGCCAGTGGATGTGTGATGAGTTAATTTTGAATCTTGGGAAAATTAAGGGTGAAAAGAAAGGTGTATTCCAGTATGGAAATCTTGTTGTTTGTCTGATGCCATTCTTTCTCAATGAGATCCTGGGATCTGGTAAAAGGCAATGGGCCTTTGACATTTCGATAGGGAAGCAAATCAAAGATGCCTTAAGAAGCCTGGGACAGGACAAAGACTCCACCTTATGGGGATATTTCAAGGCTTCTCAGAAGGCTATGAAACAAAGGGAAAGAGTGTCTGAGCACATTGTTGATAAACACTCTACTGAGATCTGCTTTACGGTTAAGAAAGATGAAACTTTAATGGAAGCAGTACAACCAAGGAAGGTATGGATAACTAAGATGGGCTATGAAGTTGATGCAGAGATCTTGGATCTATATGACAAGACACTTATAGATGCCTCGGTAGATGAGTCTGAGAAGAATTTTGGGACAACTAAAGATAAGGAATTGGAGGTGAAAATAGGGTTCAATAAGAAGAAGAGGGAAGGTCAGATAAAGATGGTAGGATAGGATATTGAGAATATGTCTACTAAGATCAAACAAGTTATTGGACTAGTAGAGTCATCTTCTCCGATAGCAGTTCAGGCCTCACCATTAGCAACAACTGGCAAAGGTGTGATGAAAAGGAAGAAACCAGAAACATTTATTGCCCCTATTGCTTCTGGATCTGAGACTGAAGATGAACCTCCTAAGATACCCAAAATTTACATGAGAATTCAAAGGAAGAATCCTGAGGAAGGAAGAAGCAGAAAACCAAGGTCACCCCTCTGACAACCCATAAGCAACCTTTGAAGGAAAGGATGCCTACAAAGAAGAGGAAACCGATAAAAGAGACAACTCCCACTCCCAGTAAGAAGAAGAAGTTTGATTTAGATATGGCTCTTGAATCTGGTAAAAATGTTAAAGTTATTCCTCCTTTATCTGTAGATGAATTGGTAGAACAAATTACTAAGGATGGAATTTTGAGTAATATACTATATTACTATGAAAATATGGATGATGATGAGAAAAAGGAGATTGAGGAAGCGGTTTTGTTATACTTAGATATAAATAAGAAAGCCTTACTTGAGATAGAAAAGCATATTCTGATAGAGTGGTATAAAAAATTGGATGGTAGAAGACTGTCTGCACTTGAGGAAGATAGGCATATAAAGATTCAGGAATTGTTAACTGTTTGTGGTGCAATAACTGAAGAGGAAATGCAGAAGTGTCTTGAATTTGCAAATAAAACAATTTTCTGTAGTAGGCATAAGAATATTAGCTTAATGGTGGGAAGAGTGAATAAGAAAATAACTAAGGACATTCCAAACATCCCGGTTGATGCAAGGGGAAAAGGCATAGTAGGTGGAGATCTACCGGTTTTGGATAAGAAAATAACTAAGGATATTCCTCCGGCAGTCACAGATGTATAGGATATAGAGGAAAATAAACCGACAAATAATATTGAAGAAAATTTACCTCCAGTTATTGATGTTAATACAGTTGAGATTCATGATGTAGTGGTAGAAGAAATATCTCCACCAAGTGGTGAAGCCACCGGTGCTAAGGAGAAGGTACATGATAAAGAGGATCAGAAGGTAGAGAAGAAGCATAAAGAACAAGATCAGATTGAAGTCAGGGTACCAGCACCATCACTGGTTGTTGGTCCCTCATTGTTGGCACTTGACTTATCCGATCAAGTTGATTTTAGTCATTTTGAGAAGAACATTGAGTAGCTGAGCAGTTCTAAGTTAATGTTTGTTGCAGCACTGAAGCTTATGATGGAAGGATCAGAGGACAAGCATGTTATAGAACAATCCATTCCAATCCTGTAGCAGCTTGCCTTGAAATATAAGATCATTCAGGTAGCTATCCCTTTTGGCAAGCTTAAGGGTTTGACATAACACATTGCCAAGGAGTTTCAAACTCTTCAACAAGTGTCAAACTGACAGTTGGTGGAGAGGTACAATACAGCTAGGAAGGTCACTTATGATAACATGATCACATTAGACAAGGAAAATCTAATAGAAGAATTGATACAGATTGATGAAGCCCTTCATCAATGCAATAGTATATATCGGTCTTGCACTAAGATAGCCAAATTAACAGTAGACTTGGAAGTTAAAATAAAGGTGGCTAAGGTCTAGTTGAAGCATCTTGTAAATAACTTTGATGGTACTCAATCATTAACCAGCTTTGTTGATGGTCAAATTTTGCTTTTTGAATCAGAGATTTCTATTTTGGAGAAGGATATGGACAGGTTAATCCAACGAGCCAGAGAATTGAGAGGTTTGGTCAATCCCCGGCAAAACACTTTGTTGCTTCACAAAAGGGAATATATAGAACAGATGAGTAATCCCACACCGCTAATATTAACAAAATAAGAATTACACGCATACATTCTTAATGGGTTTGTATCAATTTTGAGAACATTGAAATTTGGCTGGGAATCTAGATCCAGTAAACAAATTTTTTTATTCTTTTCATTTACTTGCCTCGGTTTTGGCATTGTTGTCAAAGGGGGAGAGGTTGGATGTGAAAAATGTTAAGGGACATAAGAAGTAATGTATAGCTCAGGGGGAGCAGCTTTCTAAGATCATTTTTTGGGAAGTTTGTGGATAGGAACCAGAACAGAACTTTAATGATCCATTTTTCACATGAGTGTTGCCATCAATGCCAAAGGGGGAGATTGTTCGCAATTGACACTCATCCGGGATCATGGTGTTGTCATTGATGGAAACACACATCATTTTGAACTAGATACTTATTTTGTATCCTCTGGTATTCAAGGTTTAACATCCGACATTCAAGGAAACCGACATTGTGGAAAGCAAGGGAAACTGACAAACTAGGAACCGGTATTTGGAGGCCGACATAGGAGATTGATCCGGGAAAGGTTTTAGCGGCAACGGTCATGAAGATTAATGTTTATATTTTTGTCTAGGCCTACATGTATTTATCTTTTGTTATATGATTGTAAGCTGACATAAGGCATTCATGTTTATGTATGTAAAGGGTATATAAGTCAGTCTGGCTAGGTTATTTTGGGATATAGATGTGATAGGTTATGTGATATTGTGTGAGCGAGATATTGATCGACAATGTAATAATCTATAGTTGGTCTTGGTTATCTGTCAAGTGGATTAGGAAGCTAACAAGGTTACTGGTAAGGAAGGTGACAGTGATAACCAGTACCGTCAGTGCTTGAACCAGAACTCATCTAGCATATCAGATGCATACTCAGAGTTTAGAATTTTGTTTGTAATTTAGTATTTTATTTGTAGTCAGTGAGGCTCCTTTGTGATGAGTGTTGCACTCTAGGAAGTGTGCCTTCCTGCATGTGCCTGTCCCCTTTTTATGTACTATTTATTTAGCTGGCCAGTGGATAGATATTGTGGGTCACAAATCCCACCGTGGTTTTTCCTCTTTGAGGTTTTCCATGTATAAATATGTGGTGTTATGGTGTTGATATTTTTGGTTGCTTTGTTCTTTATTATATCTTGTTTATATGCTTACCGGTTGTTAATTAGAAAAGTATCTAAAGGAATTGAATTCGTAATTACCAGTAGAAAACTGATTCACCCCCCCCTCTCAGTGTTCTTGGATTCCAACATACTTAACCATCAATTGCCACTCGCAAGATTGTGGCTTGAAAATAGCACATGGCCTTACCATTGCAATGATGTGAGTAACTCCTAACAATAACCCTCAACGGTCCATCTTGACATTGTAAGGTTAACAGGGTGTTAACCTTGATCGTTGCGACCCTGCAATCTATGAACTTCTCGCGTGCCAACAGTGGGTAAGATGGGGCCGATATTGTGATGCATGGGGACCTTCCAACTGGTGGTACTTAAGTGATAATGGTCGATGCAACAGGTCAACCAAAAAAAGAACAAGGCCAATAAATGCCTAAGGTGAAAATACCTTCAAGGTTTAGGGCTTAAGGCTTAGGAAAAGGCATGAGGATTTTAGCCATTTAAAGGTATCTCAGATTAGGTTTTTTCATGGATAAGGTTGACACAAAAAATGTCAACATTTCTGGTGACTCGGAGGGGTGGCAAGTCTGCTTGGCATAAAGATCAGCAGGCTTGGGAAATCCACTGGGCGCAGAGTCAAAATTAGGTATACAACAAGATGAAGCCTCCTCTACAACCTGCAAAAAGGTCAAAATTTTTCCATTCTAGAGAGGAATAGCTTGTGCTTGTGCACTTCTTAGAAATAAAAGAAACCTAAACTAATTATATGCATTGCTTCTCACAAAAGAAATTAAATAAAGCTATTAACTGGCTTATCAAAGTAGCTGCCTTTCCTGACTAGCCTTTGATGCTTCTCATGTATTTGGTCAATAAGCTAGGAAAAGAAAAATAAGAGTTATCCAAAATCCTATTGGAATGCCTCCCAAATATTGAGAACAAAGAGCTCATCCACGTTTGAACACTACTCTCCTGAGATAGATGCATAGACTGTACTTATTCTCCTTGATACTCAACTGCATGCTCAGAGGTAAGCATGACTAGGGGTGACTTGTAGGTCTGGGTTATATGCCTAATAGGACATCCCCTTGAAGAAATTGAGTTTAGGCCATCACTGTTGGCATCCCTTTTATGGATTACTTCCTTAATATTTTGTTAGTGGGAAAAGTCCCACCCTTCTTGTTGATTTGGCGACAAAATAGGCTCCTGTGAGGTATGCCTCTATTGTTAAAATTCATTTGCCTCTATTGGGGATGCAATATCCTCCTCCCCATGCTACTCAAGAGCTAATTCATTAGCGGTGTTAGCCTAGCATCCAAACCTGAACAAAAACCCTCCAATTCATCCCAAAAAGAGTCTTCCTCCAACTCCTCTTCACTCTTCGGCAAAAAAGGACTCACCTCGAACTTGTTGTAGCTCCTTGAAGGTCCCCTAACTTTGAAATAGGATTAATCTTGGGATCCTCTATGACACCACAATTTTCATGATCCTCCTCCACCTCCAACTTGGGCTCATGCACATGCTCCTTGTGATCACTAACGTCACCCTGTTGCTCCAAGACTACCATTGATGTGGGCATAGAAGTGTCTTCCTCCTCATGATCAATGAAGAAAGGAAGATAATCAAATGAGAGGACTAAGTCCTCTTCTTCAATATTAATTTTCTCTTGTTTCATGGTTTACTGCTGCAACTGGTCATTCTCAATATCCTCTTGCAACATATTTGCCTCTTCTTCCTTTGAAGCATGTGAAGGCCCACCAATGGCACATTGAACCCCTTCCTCATAATGAGGATGACAACCATCCACCCTCCATACAACAGGTCCACCCTTAAAAATGCAGATAGCATTAGGCATAGGTCTTAGTGGCAGGGAGTTTTGCAAAGGGCACTAAGTGGAAGGATCCCAAATAATAATAGTTGGAGCTCCTTGGAAAATTGGGATCTCAAATCTGGGGCTCTCTTGAATAAAAGCCTCAAAAGGCTTAGAATGTCTCCCTTGCTTGAAGCTTGGGATTTTGAATTTGGGAGCTTTAGGGGTAGAATCCTCCTCCTCATGAGTGAGCTACATGTTGTTTTCTTTGGGATTCCATCAGTTGTTGTTGAAGTTGATCCTAATTAGCAAGCTAATCCCGTTGTATACTATACTCCTCATATTGCCTCCTTTGAGCCTCCAAATAGGCCTAATAGGCTAGCTCCTCCTGCCAGAAGTCAAACTCTTGTTGCCTCTTGATCTCATCTAGCTACTTGGTGTAATCAAGAATCATGCTTTTGATTTCTACAACAACCCCTTTTTCATCATCTTAGGGTTGATTAGGCTGCCAAGAAGGTTTAGTGGGGCGGGTGGGTGGCAGTCATTAGGAAAGTACCCACCTGCTGCCGAAGTGGAGCAGTTCAGGTTGAAACTAGGAGCAGTTTTAGTTTGATCTTCTTGGTGAGGGAAAAAACAACTTGCATTCTCATAAAACGAAGGGGAATAGAAGGTACAACCATGATATGTATTCATGATAAAACATTCAAGAAGGCAAGACTGATCTTAGTAAAAAATGTTTGGAAGACAAACATGTTTTCTTTTCTAGAGATATAGAACATACCATTAGATGCCAAAATGATTGTAGAGTCATCAGGTTCTTGAAAGATGTTGCCTCTCTAAGGCTTGATGGACTAAAGAACACACCAAATCTTTAGCCTGACTTGAGCTTAGGACTACTTGACTAGTAGACTCTTCTCATAGTCACCAGGTATGTAAAATATTGCCTCCAAAGGTAAAAATTGCTAATAGACACACCAACTATCAACAATAGCTAAGAGAACCTAAACTAGAGATAGTTCAAATGGTCCCATTGAGCGTGCCAGAAACTGTTGTCACAAAATTGTGCATTGTTGTTGAACACAGATTTTCAACAACCTTGTGAAAAATGGAAACAACCTCTAAGTGTGGGACCTTGCACATGCGAGGTTGAATCTCTAGAGAAGGTCGACTTCCTCTTCAATCAAGGTGCAGTGTTGGACTAACACAATACTTGTAAAACCTACTCCTAAGCCTATTCTACCACTTGCAGAGGAAAAGGGAAAAAGGAATGTTGAAAGGGAAATGAAAGGTGATGCATCAAGATTGAATTTGGTCTTTCCCTACCTGTGAGTGCATAAGACATCAATAAAACTACCCAATGACATACACAAATCTACATCTATCATCTATCTTCGAGGAAAACAAATAAGTTAGAACTCAATATAATGTTGGAAGGGATTGAAATTTGTCCACAGACAACACACATAAGCACATTTAACATAATATGCAATCTAGAAATATAGAAAAATGAATTGCAGATAGAAGGTGAAATAACACAACATTTTTTACAACAGTGGTAATGGAAAATAACTAACTTTATTGACATAGAGGCAAGGAAAATTAAAGTTACAGAAGAGACTTCTATAAGACAAAAGAGGAGAAGACCTTGACAAAATCATACAAAATTGCCTTTATAGGTCAAGCATAACTCAGATAGAACATTAGGTTCAGAAACCCTAACTGACTTAGGTTAGGTTATAAAGAGAGAGACCGAGATCATGAATCAGATGGAATATTTTATGTTTCATGGTGGATCAAATCTCCTAGAGCTAGGGAGGAGTTTTGAGATGCACTTGCACATGAGAAAGAACAATAATCCCCTGAAAATTTGATTGCATTGTCCATGAAAAAGTGTCTAATGTCCTCTGTCAGGTAAAAAATTCTTATGGGTGTCATAAATGTGTATAGGTGATCTTTGGAAACATTTGTAGAGTCTAGGAGTAATGGCACTCACCTCATCGATGAGACTTGCATTCAATTTTGACCTGATAGGTCAGCAACCACCACAAAAACTATTTGAATTCTAATGTTCATCCCACATTTGAATCTCGGTCGCTGGATCTTCCCTTTGTGTGAAATCAGATGGTTAATATGCGCCAAGAAATCAAAAGGATCTTCAATGATCAAATAAAACATAGTCGTCGATCTCGCCAACTGAATAGGACACATTGCAACTCCTTGCTACATCATAGGTTAGCCCAAAATGATTACATAGAACTCACAAAGATGTGAACTAACACTTACTTAAGCATCAACTTCCAATCACAAGATCATGGATTGACCATTGCGATGATGTGACTAACAACTAACAATAACCCCCAATGGTCCATCGCAACATCGCAAGGTTAACAGGCAGTTAACCTTGAGTGTTGCAAACCTATGATCTATGAACGTCCCACTTGCCGCTAGTGGGTAAGTTAGGGATAAGGACCCTCCAACCAGTGGCACTTAAGTGATAATGACCAACGCAGTAAATCAACCAAAAAAAGAGCAAGGCCAATAAATGACTAAGGCAAAAATACCTCAGGGTTTAGGGCTTAAGGCCTAGGTAAAAACATGAGGGTTTTGGCCATTTAAAGGGTATCTCAGATCAGTTTTTTGCATGGCTAAGGTTGACATAGAAAATGTCAATAGTAACCATACATACAAAATACTGAGATTGAAAAGATTGTTTAAGAGATGGTACAGTGTTATCCCCAATTTGGACATGTGGAAAAATTGGGGTAACCCTACAAATTTTGTCCAATTTATTATTTACATGCTTTATGCATACTTTTTGAGGTAATTTATGTCACTTTCCATGTGTGATTTTTCATCTTAGAACCTTCATTTTAAGTTTGTTGGTATTTTGTGTGTCTTGTAAAATTCTAAATGTCTAGATGCAATTTGGGTTTATAAACCCTAATTACACCATTTAATCTTCCTAGTGCAAGTCAGGTTTACAAACTCAAGTTGCACCTCCACCTTGCCATTGCCTTTGCTTAAGGTGTATGGCGGACCCGTAGGTCCTACCTACACCTTACTCTCATGCAATGTGATGCTTGGTGCAAGGCAGACTTACAAACCCACCTTACACCGTGAAGCTTATACATAGTGTATGGTGGGTTCGTAAGCCCGTCCTACACTAGATTTAAGTCCTAGCATTTATAAGTGTATGGAAGACCTACAAGCCTAAATTACAATTTTTTCTCCCCTCTTTGGTGTATGGTGGGCCTATAGGTCTGACCTACACCATGTATCTCCCTTAGGTGTAGTTCGGACCCATAGTTTCACCCTACACCTATGTTAGACCTTCACTATAATGGTGTAGATCGAACCTACCCAATGCACTATTTAGGTGTAGTTCAAACCTATAGGTCTGATCTACACCAATCACATCTTTTTTCCCAAGGTGTAGTTTGGGTCTATAGGTCCAAACTACACCTAGCCTTTATTCCAAGTGTAGTTCGGGTCTATGAACCTGAATTACACCTTTGAGCCACACTTAGCTTCTTTGAGTAAATCGAGCCTATGAACCTGAAGGATCTTTTATTAATCTTTTGGCAATGCAACAAAACTCTGCCGATTTGGGAAGCACTCTAAAACTTTGTTTTTGGATGTAAATCAAATTGCAATCAATAAAAGAGACATGTTTCTTTCAATCTTTGTGTCGGAACAAGTTGTAATGTGATGTCATTATTTGGAATTGATTGTGAGTATTGTGGTGTTATTTTAAAGAGATTTAAACCCAATCTTGTAGTCTTTGAGCTGCTTATTATGTTTAGAATTAATGTTATGTTGTGAAACTTGATCTTGTATTCTTTGAGCTACTTATCACCTTTGAATCTAATGTTTCATGCTTGAGAAAATGGATAACTTGCAATATTTGTGTTGTTTTTACCTTCTATATTTGTGCATTTGAGGTGAAGTGTATGTTGAAGTCTTCAAGATACACGCATTTCATCTTTGTTCTTGAAGCTTTGTAAGAAGCCATGGAAAGTCTTTGATCTTTCATGGGCTTCTTGGCTAATTCTTCTTGGTTGTACATGAAATTTTATTGTAAGAAAGAGTCATCTATTTGTAAAGGTTGATAGTGTTGAGCATTGATTTTAAATCAATAGAATTTTGTGGTTTCAATTGAAGCTACAGAAGCTTTCTTAAAAAAATTGAAATCAACCATTCCCTTAAGAATTTCGATAGAACCCTTGGCATTTTCATCAACATCAGAATCCAAAAAATTATCACTCAAACCAAATCCATCAAGTATACATACTAATCCTTTACCGAAATATCTAGTTTGATCAAAATGGTACATCTATTGTATCGAAGAAACCCATCAATGTTTCATCGACAAGTGACTTATCGAATAGACTTGGGCCTCGATGAGTTCCAAAAGTGGCTCATCGAGAATATTATTTTCATCAACAGATGCTATGTCGAGGAAACCGTAGGAAGATCTCATTGATAAGACTTTTTGAGGAAAAGAGCATATCAAAGAAACACAAAAGATGTTGACCGAAGATAGCTTTCTCACCGAAGAATAAGGAATCTATGAAACACAAGAGATTACCATCGATGACTTATTATCAGCCAAACATAAAGAGTCGAAGGAGAGTATTTTTATTTTACCAAAGGGGGAGATTTCATCGACGCCAGTGCAAATGTAACACGTGAGGTAAAGCCTTTCGATGAAAGTGAAGAGGTCGATGAAGTCACAAATCTCCTTGACGATGATGGTAGTTTTATCGAAACTAAGGAGACATCGATGAAACGTGACATTTTGAGGGAAGATAAAGTTAAGATACCGAAGTACATGATTCCATTGAAAAATGGTACGGCCATAAAATTGATGAGCATCGATGGCCAATATGAAGTGCTGCTAGATGAATGATTACTTTCTATCGCGAGGATCAATACAAGTCTTAATAAAGTCACTACATCATGAATTCAAATAAACACCTCTGTGACTGTTGTGCAATTGGTAATGGTAACTGATAAATCACCATTAATGCTTGATAAATTGGCAAAAGAGGAAACACTTCTAAGCAACACTTGAAGAATTCGCAATGAGTTTCAGAGAGCCAAACGATTCGAGATCAAATTCACAAGTGGTCTACCCCAAATTCAAGTAAGTCTTTCACTCTCAAAGATTTGTAGTGATAATGGAGGGGTCATCTTCTAAAAATAATAGGGCTAGGCAAGTTAAAGAGACCCAGCCCCCGGAAGACAAACCTAATAGGCAGAAAAAGGAAGAGCTCTCTTTGGCCCAGGACCTAATTGATCAATGTCCTATGTCAAGCCTTAGGTCTAAGAAAGTTAAAATGGATGAGGAAGGTCTAGAGGATAGATTTGAAGGCCTAGGAGATACATGGACAAAGATAAGGGGTCATGAATTGTTTATTTTTGGGTATATACGAAGGAGTGCACCCGAGCCTGTGAGTAACTTGTGGAGGTTGAATTTGGGTAAAGTGGCAGTGGCTAATGTCTTTGTGAATGTTGAACTCATGAAATCTCTAGCCAACAACTATGAACCCAAGACTAGGACCATATATGATTATATGGGGAGACCAATACTGTCAATTGCCAAGGAAATTATTGACACTGTGTTTGATTTAGATTGGGGATTCGAAGAGAAAATTGATACTAATAAATTGACACAAGAGTACTTCAACCTAGAGGAGGTCTATAAGAGGTGGAGACTCCCTATCCATAGACCCAGGGTTGCAGGATCGATGGTACCATTTGATAAAGATAACAAAGCTCCATATGATGTCAATTTGTTTCATCCCTACTTCAAGTATACATACTACTGCGCTACTCAGGTTTTGGGAATAGAGGCTCATCCCTTGATGGATATCGCGGCTATGGTCATCTATGCAGATTTGCAATTCAAAGATCCTTGGTTATTTGATTTTTCTAGCTATCTTGTTGATGCCATCAATCATGGACTAGAGAAACTGAAAGGAGATGTGATTAATGTGCATTTCAAGTATTACTCTATTCTTATGCATATGCTATTGTATGTCGGGCAACACAAAGGGCTATGGCCAGATGAGTTGTGCATTAGGGCATATGATAAAGATGGGGTAAGGAAGCCTGTGCAAATATGGGTATCATCATGGGACCAAAGATAGAGAAACAACTAGTATTGGCACTTTGAGGAATATTTTGTTAAGACATTACGTAGATTAATGGGATACCCGTGTGATCATGCTATGTCTCTTGAAATTTAGAGATTCTTGAGGCCAAAGGATTATGGCGAAGATACTGCAATTAAGCAAAACTAGGGAGATTTTTATTGCTTTTCGGACTGCACTCAGATAAGAGTGTATGGATTTGAGGGAAAACCATATGTATTGCCTATCACTATGTCTAACAGAGTGGCATGCCTAGATATTATCAGGCAGTTGTCAATAGTAAGCACCCAACACTTAACTGATTATGAAAAACAATCCATCGTGCCTGGATTACTTGTCTTTTTAGACTAAATAGTTCAAAGAGTTAAAAGTTCAAAGTTCAAAGAGTTACAGTTTTCTACAGAATAAATTGGATTACTACAAGATGGTAGAAGGAGACCCTAGGCCAAACTTCAATCCAGAAGGATACATAGGGGCAGTGAGGTCATCCCAGAAACTCAAGGCTAGAGAGCATGTGTCACTCATACTCGATGATTTCATCATAAATATAAGAAGGGAAGAAGCTAATGAAAAAAGGGCCAAGTATGAGTGAGTGTTCCAATCTTGCAAATGGAAGCTCTTCCGAGGGAGAATAAATGAGGACATGCTTCAAAACATTAAAGATCCCTTAGATCAAGCACATAAACTTATGGAGCATGAGCTAGAATTGCTTGAGGGAGTACCTGCTTATGTCTATGGGAAGCACATCAAAACTGTCAGGGATACAGAGCCCTTGGCCCAATTGTCTCCTCAGTTTGTTTCTAATGTTTTTCCAATTGACTCCCCTAGAGAAGAGTATCCTCCTGGATTTGAGGGTGGTGTACAAATGGATATGATGACGGGACAATACAATGTCCAAGAGGTTGGAGATATAAGAATGTTTGAACATGAAGGTTTCATTGTTGATGATGATTTCATTAGCTCCAAAGAATTTGATACATTTTTATACCAGCATAAAGGAATTCAAGTTAGGACTGCTATGAAAGATAAAACAGAGGATGAACAAGCCCAAAGGTTACAAGAGGTGGACCTTGCTGAGAAAGAAATGACACTTGAGAAAGGAAGGCAACTACTCAAGGATGCTGGTGTGCTGATCTACTCAGGATGGGACATGAGGTCTGCATTGTTGTTTGACGGTTTCCTCAAGAAGCAAGACCCCAACAAGCAGATCATACCAGAGGAGATAGACAAGATCTTTATGGGCTCGGGATATGATCCAGATCAAAAGGGTCTCATAATATGGGCTTTGTATCTGAAGGAAAAGAGACCCATATTGGTTGATACAGATCAGGTTTTTGGCCACTTGATGATCCAGCGGGTTGGGAAAACTGATCCCAGAATCACAACCAAGTTGAATGTGGATGTAGAAAAATTGAACCAAGAACAAACAGAGTTTTTGGTCAAAGAGAACAACATTTACAGAGGCTTGTATGAGAAGGCTACTGAAGAAATCCAGAGGCTACAAGGATAGTTGTCACAAAAGACTCCTATTATGGGGGAACATGAACCAGATATGGATTATCAACCTGACTTAAGGGTCTTAGATGCTATATTTGATGCTACCTACTAGATGATAAAGGCTGAAAAGTTAGCCAAGCAGTTAACCAATGCCCAACAAAAGATGAACAAGTTAGAAAATGATGTCATTGAGCATAGGTTTAAAGCTATGTTGCCGCATGCTAACCAATATTGGAAAGAATACACGGGAACTGTAAAATCTCTAAAAGAGCATGAGAGATTAAAGAAGAGATTGCAAGATATATTGAAGGGCAATGGGGCCATGACTGCAAAAGAAAGAGCTCAAGGGGACCAATACCTGATGGAGCATGACAAATACACAGACACATTGAATAAAAATCTCTAAATATTGGATGAAGACTATGTTGCAACGATATTGGTTATCTACAAGGATGGTGAACTGACTCCATTAGAGCAGTGGCAAAAGGAATTTGCATAGATTAAGGAGAAAGTCATGGCTAGATTAACTAGAATGAAGATATAGCCCCACATGTCAACCAGGCGGTGTTTGATCTCTTTTCACTAGAGACAAATATGAAAAAAAAGAGTGCGGCCATTAGATGCCATAAGAGTGACAGTTATATTAATTATCTTGGCATGCTTAATCTCTTTATCTTTCACTTTGTTAAGAAATTGTAATTAGGTTGTTAACGATGAAGGGACGTAACTTTTCACATAATAGGTGTTGCTCACTTATTTATATGAGCAAGTTTTGTAAAATGAAGGGAATTAGAATATAAGACACTGGACAGATACTATAGCCTCTGGCATATTATTGTACCATTTTGAAGTTTTTAATAGAATCAGTCATTTTCTTCTACATATGTGATGTGGATTATTTCATTTTCTGTAGGCAGTTGTTTGTGATATTATCTAAAGGAGATAAGGTTATTTGTATTCTTACAGTGAATTCTATGTTCCTATGTTATAAATTTGGATTAAAAAGATCTACTCATGAATTATAATTGTTCCTTGAATGGTCCCTTAAGGTTAGGTTTAAATTCATTCAGGCGATTTATGATATAAACATTTAGAAGATCTCATAAGAAATAGTAACTGACAGATTTACCAAAGGGGGTAGGTTTAAAAACTATCTCACAAAATCATACATTAAGTCCTAGGGAAATATAAGACTCTATAGCCCAAATAACATGGAAGACACAACTTTTACCATATCAATCACCTTTACTTTAAAGCAATAGGAGTAGTTGAGTAGGATATATAGAATCAATTAGCAATAGTGTATACATATAAATTTCAAGCACAAAGATCGAATAACTTTCACAACAACAATCTTGAACTCATCTAAAAGCCACCTATCCTAGGAACCTATGCCATTCTAAGGTAGGAAATATTTAGATTAAGATACTCAATCTTCTATAAAGAGCATTAGTCACCAAAAGCTACTAGTGAATAGGTATACCCGCCTAGGTCTTGCAGAGCCTAAAGTGAGAGACTTAATAACCAAATAGGTTTGCTCTATAAGTTGGCCAAGTCAATTGGAGGGTTTGATCATAGGAGTTGGAATTTCCTTAGAACCTATCCAATCTGCTGATTTGAGACCCAACAGATAGGATAGTGATAAAAAGAAGACTTTGAGCTTTATTATTACTTTCTCATCCCAAAGCCAAAGTTATTTTCAGAAAAAGGGAGCAATAGGAGGCTTTGTACTCTTATGGACACTTTGCTTCCAACAAGCATAGATTCTTAATATTATTGCAAGTTAAAATTGTTTTGTTTCTCTATTCTAAATAGAGAATTGGTTAGATATTGACTTTGAAAAAAGAGAGTAAACCAATTGTATCATCTTATATCAGTGTAATGTTAGCAGGTAGAATGGTATTAAATTTAGTTTGTAGTAGAAAGGGGGAGCCTTCCCTTATAAGTAGGAGGGACCATATCTTGCCTTTTGAAAGATATTTTCTCACATACTATGGTGAAAACCCACATTTTGTAAACCTCCTCGAGTTTACAAAATTTTCACCCAACATAGAGATAAGAATTATAGGCATAGTCACAGTGCTTACTCCTTTCTTAAGGTGATGATGTATACAAATGATCAAACTTAGCACATGTGCCCAAGATATAGGTTACTCAATATGTACACCATCAAAGATAAGTTTCCTATTCCATTCATTGATGATTTACTAGATGAATTGAATGCAACCATAACTTTTACAAAGTTGGGTCTTAGATCAAGTTATCACCAAATTTGAATTAAGGAAGAGGATATTCCTAAGAGAAGATTTAGAAATCATGAGGGCCATTATGATATTTTGGCAATGTAATTTAGTCTTACTAATTCACCATCTACATTATAAATATTGATGAACTCCATATTCAAGATTTTTTTTAGGAAGTTAGTATTAGTGTTCTTTGATGATATATTGATTTATAGCAAGACATGGGAGAAACATTTGTAGCAATAGATAAATCATTACAAGTTCTCAAATATAACTAACTCTATGTTAAGTCATCCAAGTGTGCTTTTGGTCTCAAAGAGGTGGAGTCCTTGGAACATATAGCCTAGCATAAAGGAGTAAAGGTGGATACTAAAAAAATTAAGGCTATCATCGAACGATCTATATATAAAACTATTAAGAAATTGAGGGGTTTCTTGAGATTGACTAGATACTATAGAAGATTTGTTAAAAAATATGGCCATATAGTAGCACCTCTCATAGCTTTAGCGAATAAGGATTTTTTTTAATGGTATGGGTCAGCTAATGCAGCATCTAAGAGATTAAAAAAGGCTATGTGTACCACTCCAATTCTTGGCACTTTGGAATTCACTAATGGTTTTATTGTGGAATGTGATGCTTTTTGAAATGGTATAAGAGTAGTTCTGATATAAGAGGGTCTACCCATCACTTTTGAGAATTGTCAACTAATGGGTAGGAATAGACTCAAACCTATCTATGAGGAGGAAACACTAGCTATTCTTGATGTAATAAAACAATGGAGGCCTTATCTAATGGGAACACACTTCAAAGTTAAAATAGATCATGGTAGCCTAAAATATTTTTTGGAATGGATATTATATTTTGAAGAGAAACAAAAATGGTTCACCAAATTGTTAGGATATGAATTTGTGATTTTATATAAGAAAGGGAAGGAAAATGTTGTGATAGATGAACTATCAAGGAAGAATGAGATGGGTAAAGATTTATTATATGATGCATCAATATTATAATTAGACTTTGTAGTATAAGGCAAATAAAAGTGGTAGAATGATGTCACCACAAGTAATCTCATTCAATAGTTACAATGTGATCCTAGTGGTTTAGATAAGTTTTATTGAATGGAGATGTTTTGTGGTGTAAAAAGAGATTTTACCTATTCTATAAGTCCACTCTCAAACAAAAATTTCTCATAGAGCTTCACACGACTCTATTTGTCGATCATTGAAGATTTTTATAGACATATCCTTGAGTCAATTGAAACTTCATTTGGTAAGGGATAAAAGGGGGTGTTACAACAATTTGTGTTTGAATTTTTGGTCTATCAAATAAATAAAAGAGAGAAAATCAATGCACTTGGTCTCTTGCAAGCCCTTGTTATTCATAGTCAATGATGGTAAGAGGTATCCTTGGACTTCATTATAGGGCTTCCAAGATCTAAACTTATTAAAAATTCATCATTCCAATGGTGGATACCTCACTAGATATGCATATTTTATTGCATTTTGCATTATTTTACATCAAGTATAGTGGTAAAATTTTTTGGAGAATATGTAAAAGCCACATGGTACATCTAAGGTTATTGTCAGTTATTGTGATCTTATTTTTATATGTAACTTTTGGATAGATTTATTATCATGTTTGGGTACTCAATTGGTTCATTATTCTTCATACCATATTCAAGATGATGAGAAAAAAAAGACTATTAATAAGTTTTTGGAAGGAAATCTATGATTTTTCACTTCAAATAAGAATTCTCAGTTGGGATATTGGCTACCACTAGCAAAATGGTATACTTTTATAGTTCATTAAAAATCTATCCATTTATAGCACTACATGGATAGAATCCTCCTACTATCATATCAACATTGAAGGTATCACCAAAAGTTTAATTTGTAGAGGACCATATTATGATTTATCAATAGCAATTACTTTCAAGAGTTGAGGAGAATCTAGCCATGACACAAAATTGAATGAAGTAGCAAGAAGACCAACACCACAGTGAAAGAAGTTTTGAAGTTGGGGAAAATATTTTCTTAAGATTGTAGCCTTAAGAGAAATTGTTACTAAATTAATAGACAAAGAACAAAAAATTGTCTCCAAAATATTGTGTCCCATATCGAATCATGCAAAAGATAAACAATATCACCTACAAGATTTAGTTGCCATCAACAACAAAGATACATTATTTTTTTGCATTTCTTGTTTGAAGAAAGTAATTGGGTGTAATATCCCTATAGAGACAATATAATTGAAGATAGATGAAGAATAAATAATCATATTGGAACCAGAGTTCATTCTTCAAGTGCACACAAAGAAGTTGAGGACTAGAACACTAATTGAGTATCTCATCTAGTGGGAGAATCTACTAGTTTAAGATGCCACATGGGAGGATGATAATTTTATTTAGAAGCATCCACACATGATTAGCAATTAGGACAATTCTTCTTTGAAGAGGGGGAAATGCTATGACCTTAATCCTAGAGTATACATAGTGTTATGATTAGTTGGTTTGTACCTACCTTAATTCTTAATTAAGTCATATTAACATTATTATATTGTTAATTAGTTATTTAGGTCAGCCTGGAGGTTATACGTCGCTAAGAAAGTTAGCTTGAGTGATATCTTAGGCATAAGTAGGGTATATATAAGAGGTAGCTAGTCTCATTTGATCTTCAAATTATGAACTACGTTCTCATTGAGGATATGTAGAGATTTTCCCCCTCAAATTGGATTGTTATTCTCAAATATTATCAAGTATTATTGGTATATTTTATATTTTATTATTCTCTTGTGCAAGTTATTTCATTATAAAAAAGAGTTTCCTCTACACAACAAAGAATGGATTCAATCAAAAATAGAGTTCTTGAATAATGTGTAATTTCCAAATGTACCTTCAAAAAATGTTATTAAATATGGGATATATTGTAAATAAAATATGAAACCATAAAATGGCATGATCAAAATTTTAGGAGTATGTTTAGAAAACTTAAGGAACCCCATGCAAAGAAAATGAGTTGAATGGTTTAATTCTAAGTATTTATAAAATATGATCTCAAGAATTCAATCATTTGGGCAATTTAAGTATCCTCTACCAAGGCTATACTTGATGGAGTTAGATGTAAATCTATCAAGGCTATGGATGTCTGGTTAGAAACATAGAAATATTCAAGTCACACTAATCACATCTCCTTAATTACATAATATAATATAATAAATCCTTGATTGAAGGAAGAATGTGACAAAATCATGTATCTTCTTTTTAGTTGGGCACTTATTTTTCTTAGCCTTGACTTTGAGGGAATGAGAAAAATGCACACACCATCGAATTTTGGTATTCTATGATCGGGCCCTTATGATACCTTTGGCCATGGGTAGACTTAATCTCATAGAAATGGTTATGACTATGCACCTCTCAAAGACTTAGTTTTTTGTACTTCACATTGGCAACATTATTAAGAGCATTTTCTTTTCTTTTTTTGTTTTAATTTATTGTGCATTGCACCCACAACCCATTTTGACTTAGAAAAATGGATACCCCCTTATATTTTTATGTCTTCTTTCACTTTTCCTTGAACAATTTTCCTTTGATTTTATTTTCTATTTTATCCTATCAAAATTTCAAGGTCTTTTATCCCAACATGATAGTAGAAGCATCCCTAAAACCATCACATTTTCCTTTTGTCTCTCCTTATGCACCTAGATACTTATTGATCTATCAGAGTTTGTCATCTTGGCATGACAATAAATAATCCTCCAAAACTTTGGACCTTTATGGCCTACATTCAATTGATGTGTCACCCCATCTAACTTCAAAAGTATTTTATATTGGCATTCCTATAGATACACCTCAAATAACTTGATCCTTGACATGAGATATAACATTGGCTTATTTATTATTGTGCTTCACATTTGTGGCAATTTTGTTTTGCAATCATGGGAAATGATTTATTATTGTTTCAGCTTGGTTTCATTTCTTGTGTTTTCTTTATCTCATATGTGCTCTAGTGCTCTCCTCTCACCATGAAACCCCCTAGTAATTTAAGATATCTAGTGTGTTTAGAGATATTCATTATTTTGTACATTCAAGGTTGTGTTTGTTGTACTGTTGTGGTTAAGTGTCACTTGATGTTCATATTTTAAACCCCCCTTCCCATGTGAATTATAGGTAGAGTTTTTTTAATCCCATTTTATTTTTTAATAATGTGGTCATGGGGTTTATTACTTATTTTATTTACTTCCCATTTATGTTTTGAGTGCATAATATGGATCTGACCTAATTATTTAGTCAAAATGTATTTTTCATTTTCCTTTTTCCCTCTTCCTTCTCTTTCATTTTTTATTTTCCCTTTGGTCGAATCCATTTTTCTCCCCAGTACATCCTTTGAGGTTTTTTTTATGATGTCACACTTCCTCATTAGGTTTTCAAACCTTTTAATACACCCATACCTATTTTGGTATGATTCTAAGGGTTGTGACAATCCTTGATCTATAGCATATTATAATTCACTATATCTTTATTAGATTTCCATTGTAAAACCTCTACTTTTGAGCATAAAATAAGTGGTATATTTGATCTTCAATCCTCATTAGGGCAATTATTTTTATTTCATCTACTATTTCTATAAAGTAAGTGGTAGGTCTGACTCAACTCTTGATGAGCTTCAAATTCACATCCTTAACTCTTTCAAGTTGTCAAGGTTTTCTTCGATTGCTTAAATTTTTTGGCAATATTATGAGGTATTCACAACATCTAATTCTCAATATTTTATGCTTCACAACTAAAGTGGGATCAAGTTGTCATAGTTTCTTGTGAGGGTCTATGGTTTAGTATAAGTTAGGGTAGACCAAACATTCGATCCACAACACCTTGTGATTTATGTGTTTATATTATTAAACTATTGGGGTCCCCCTAATTATTTTATTATGATGACATTATGATAACATCATCATCCTTGGTGATGTCATAGTGACCTCATGCTAATGTCATGTTGACATCATTCTCTTTGTAGATTTTCAATTTTCTTCATTTTCCTATACCTTTTAGGCATGATTTATTGAGCGTACCCAATGATCAATCTCTAACATGCTATTCTCTATACCCAATGGATTTTTGAGGCATCAAGGTGTGTTAGTTCAGTATAGATTTTACAATACCACCAATCCCTCAAACTTAATGTCTATTTTTGATACTCTTATTCAATATCAAACATTGTGGTTTTTTAATGCATGGGATGGGTTATGTTTGGTCTTTGAAGCTTAATAATGAGACTCTTATGTACACATTAAATTTGATGATAAATTTTAGATAAGTATTGGTTCTAATGAGTAACTATTAGATAACTATGAGCTCTCTAATATTTGATTTGTGAGGTATATTGTAGTATAATGCAAGGAGATCTTTTGAGGGAAATAAAGTATAAATTTAAAGTGTATCATTCCCCATGTAACAGGTTCACACCATATGGTGAAAATAGACATATAAAATTGGGTCATGTGGATAGAAAAAAATTATATAGAAGGTGAACAATAAAAAAGATGAGAAATTTATGGTCAAATGCATAGAAGCAAAGCAAGATGTTTTGCCTCTATAAAGAGTTGGTATTAGTTGAGATATTTTTCCGTATCTATGCCTAGTATGAGAAGATAGATATACAAAAATCCTTAGATTATTATGAGAATAAAAAAATTTAGCAACTTCCTTCATCAATGACAACCTTCTAGTCCCAAGAAAGTCTATACATTAAATAGAAAAGGTGAAACACATGAGTTAGTTTTAAAGGAGGATGCAAAATATGCAATAAAAATTCTTAAAAAGTTATATGAACACCCTTGTGCTAAATAAATCTACCCAAAAACATGCTACTACATATTAAAGATGATGGAGGTAAAAGAGATTAATTAGAGAACCATCATCAATGACAATATCCATGATCATCTTGGTGATGTGTTAGATACTAATAGGCTCCATGTGATGTCATACCTTGTATATCTATTGGCCTACTAGGCTTATTTTCTAGGTTTAAGAGATTTGACTCTCTCCAATTGGATGAGACAAAAGTTTATGTTAATTGCCCTAGGTAGATCTAAAGAAAAGTCAAAAGAATTATAGTATCATTAGTGATGCATTAATTTTTGAAATCATAAGAGGCTTAGAGAATAAATGTGCATAGAGATTATCCTTGGAAACAACATTTGAACTGATAAGTTGGGGGAACCACTATTTGCCTAGCCAATAGGAATAATAACTAGAGCTAAAGTCTTAACCCAAAGATTGGTCATCCATTTTGAGTAGCTATCATTTTCATGACTGAGGTTCATTTACTTGTCAACCAAGGGATGTATTACTTGCAATGGGTTTGCATTGTATATGCACTAAGTTCCTGTGATAGTCATTCTGCACTACTGCAACAACTAAGTCTATTTGAAATAAACAAGCAAAAATATAACAACTGGATGGCTACAGGAAATCTTGACATTAATAGAAAATTATAACCAAATAACTGCTAACTAAGTTCAGAGCTAACAAATAGGAATTACTCTGTCTACTTTGGCTGCAGGAATAGTCACAGGATCTGGTTCCAGTGGCTGCATGAACAGTCAGTCGCTAGAACATCTACTACAGCAAAAAGGAAACTTAATCTAACAAACATGTAGGAATACTCACCAAGTGGGCCCCCTTGGATGAGTGTATCTAGACTTCAAAGATTATTCTATATACTCATAATAACATATCTTTTATTCATTATTTCCAAAAGTCGATACAACATATGAGATAAGAGAAATGCTTCTAATTCTGGAAAATGCAACCTAACCTCTTAGCAGAGGTGGAGGTCTTTATTTATAACAAAATTATAACAAAATTCCTACTACTTAGATCATGCCCATGAAATTAGGCGAAAACATTTACGACTACAAGGAGAAGAAGTTAATCCATAGAAAACGTGGAACTCAACTAGATCACAACCAAGAATATAGCATGGCAGTGTTTACTAGATTGATGCTTGTTGGAGACAAACATAAATGAATCTGGTATCGCCTTGCTATTCCTTTATCGATTCTCTTGCACACCATCTTCTCTGCTATTTTAAATGTTCAACCTCTCTAAAATATCTCCAACTATTTTCATGACGTGATTCTCCATCTGGCTTAAAACAACTGCTTCTGCAACAACTTATTTAACTCCTACATTAAAGGTTAAAATATACAAGCATACATATATATCTATTTCCATTAATCATAATATTTATGCATCCACACATGATATTACCTATAATAATCTGCATGGCTATAGGAATATTAAGTCAAAACAATACAGGGTTCAATGGTTTTAGCTATCATTCAGAATGCACATAGTCAAACTTTAATACATCACATGACTCAAACATTGTCCCAATATGCAACTTAAAACATAGGAAAAACTTATCAGTTATAGAAATAAAAGAGCTATTATTTTATCTCATCATTTGTCCCCCAACTGAATGTCTTGTTGATCCTCCAGCAAGAGGAAAATTCCTTACTCGGGCACTGACTCGTACATCACCTATGGTACCTTGTCCTATGCCTCCTATAGCCAAGTTCCAATAAAACCCTTTCATTTTTTCTAGCCTAGCCCACCCGGCTTCCTCCGCAACCTCATCATACGATTTGTCTATAACCCTACATCCCATCAATGGCCACATAAGGATAGGTGACCGAAATATCAAAGGTAGCCAATTATTACTTTTTGTCCTACCCAAGTGGATATACTTGGGAGCTCTTTATGTGGCTACATGATAATTGGGTAATGAATGGGGTTCACCCTGCTTTAGGTCCTCTAGAAGACTATTCCAACATTGAACTAGACATTCAATTGTAGCTTGATTCTTAGTTCTAACCAAATTTTTATATTTCTGAAATACCTCCTCTCTCAATGGTAAAACTTGGCTTCTGATATCAGGTCTAGTCAACAACTTTTACTAGTCATAATACATATGTCGTGGGTTTTTAGCCTCAGCTCTGAGTGGAAGTGGGCAATCAAGATCCAAGTTCCTATGTGTTCTATTCTATATTCCCATATTAATTTCATTATGTATCCAAGACATCAATGCTTTTAACTGAATCTCACCAATATACAGTAAGGTATTCCATTCATTGTCAGAAGAGATACCATAATTATGCAAATAAAATTCACATAAAAAATTCTTAATGGTTGTAGAAGAGTTTTGGTAAACACTATAAAACTCCTGTGGAGTATTCAAAGAAGGGCTAATATCCCTAACAATGCATTTGAGTTTAAAACATAGATATTGTTCCTTCAAATATAAAGCATAAACTCTCGACGGAGCCCTGCACTGCATTAACTCAAGAACCATGTTTGCTATAGTATCTACCTTGGTTTGCAACTCAATAATTTGGTTGCCCCTCTTTTCAATTTCTTTTTCTTGCTTATCAATTATCCATGTAGCCTAGCCTTTTCTATCTCCCACTGTCTATAAAATGTGAGTGCAATGGATAAGCTAGTGAGATATGAAGGGATCCTGTGAGTAGTTACCTGAGGGCTTGAGATTTTATCACCTGGTTCTTCAAATTGCTATGCTACTTGTGCCAAATTTGACATGTTTTCTACTCCATGCCCTTCCTACAGTTGACCCTCTTTCTGAGTTTTGTGCCCTAATTTTGACAATTCCACATAAATGACTTCACTCACATCTCCTATTGCTTGAGTTATTTGTTTAACCCGATGACTCCTTCTTAATGGCATTTTTTGAGTGGTTGTAGGAGGTTCTACTATAGTAAAGTTCTCCTTCATTTTTTTCTTTTTAGTTGCAGGAGAAACTTGTGCTTCTTGAGGCCATTCTACGGTTTCTTCCTCTACATTGCCTTTTTCTTTTTCTTTACCTTTTCTTCTAGAAGATGCAACTTCACTTTGAGTTTGAGTGGAGGGTTGCCCAATATTTGGCTCAACTACTATTTCTTCTGAATTAGGAAAAGCTTCTTCGGCAATAGGAGGTTCAGCTACTGCAGGAACCCCTAGGAGACGAGGGTTCTCCAATATTTTCCTCTTGAAATGCTATTTCTTCTGCAGCAGGAACATCTTCTTCCCCAAATTGCTCTATATCCTCGAACTCTCCCCATGACATCTGTGAGACATCTCTAAGAGACCATTCTACCAAAAGTTTGATTAATCCATGATGACTAACTGAACAGTTACTACCCCTTTATGTTTCCTTTGCAATAAAAAAGATAAGATAATACAAGAAATTCAGAATATTCATCCTTCGGCCATGCCACAGATGACTCAATAAATAGAATGCAGATTGGAGTACCTACCATCACATGTTATATATTTCATCACATAAAATGCAACATGCGGTCATTCTCCTAGAAGAGATGTTCATTTAGTTCCTTGCTTGTCCACACTTAGAGGTCTATCAGCTAGGTGAGTAAACTCTGCCCTTGCACTTCTTGCATCTTTTGCCTCGGGAAAGAGTTCTCCATCCTGCAGCAACTCGGTGACTTCGGCTATTTGTTGCTTTGTGGCTATGATCCATAACCCTTTGACAGAAGCCTCCCCTTCACTGAATGTGTTCATGAATTCATGCGCAATTTTGCTCATTAAAATCTGTCAATTTTAAAATATAATCAATCCATCCATAGGTCCAGAAGTAATGTTCACATTGATTGTCCTGCAGCAAGGTGTCACAAATCACATGCTCATGACGGATAGGTTCTCCTCCAATGGCTAACTTGACATTCAAAAACAATCACCACAGCAAAATGAAAGACTGAAATATCCTACAAAATTGAAAATTCATGCCCCGTAATCTTTTATTTATGCTTCAGTACCTTTCATCAACTATGGTGGCAGGAAAGGTATACTCACTCATGCTACAGGCTTTCACATTAAAAATGATATCAAGAAAATTTAACACATTATGGACAAGGAACGTGTCCACACATGTGAAAAAGGATAGAGGGAAGGATATGTGGATTATACGAATTATATTAGGTAATAATCATAATGAAAGAATAAATGTATAATTAAAAGAAAAATAAATAATACACATACCTGTAGTCGTACTAATTAATGTTGCAATAAAATGATTAGTTATTCACAATATGAGATGAGGTGCATGAAGTGAATGATGTGACAAAAATAGAAATGAAATGGGATGAGGTGAACGAGAAAATTATTAGTGGAGAATTTTTTTTCCATAAAGTATGGAAATGGTTATTACAAAGGAACGCATGAGGAATTTTAAGACTTGAGACCAAGAAGGCCCCCTGCAGAGGTTGCAGGAACTGTGCCAAGAATGTCCTCTTCAGATGCTGCAAGAACTATGCCAAAAAGGTCCCTTGCAAAAGCTGCAGGAACTGTGGCAAGAAGGTCCTTTGCAGAAGCTGCAAGAACTGTGGTAAGAATGTCCCCTGCATAAGTTGCAGGAACTATGGCCTACACTTGGTTGTCAAATTGCTGCAGGAACTCTTCTTTTGTTGTAGGCTTATGATAAAGGTGTAGTCGATGACCATTGACCAAGAGTTTGAATCTGACTGGGTCTATTGTTGTCAACCGAACTGCTCCATTTTGAAAAACTTCATCTATTTCATATGGGCCCAACCAACATGTCTGTAGCTTCCCCATTGTATCCTTATATCTGAAATCATATAACAATGCCCAATCTCCAAATTTAAATTTTCTCTCCTTGATATACTTATCACGCCATTTAGCTCGTTGATGTTGAATATTTTTTGTATGTTGGACAACCATATTTCTCAGCTCATCTAGAGCATTCAATTGCATGATGTGGTCCTTTTGTTCTTTTGAGAGAGTCATATCCAATTGTCGAGCTGTCTTAAGAGTTTTATGCTCAAACTCAATGGGCATTATGGCTATTTTTCCATACACCATTTTAAAATGTGTAAAACCAGTTGTTGTCTTCCATGTTGTTCTATATGCCCAAATGGCTTCAGGAAGTCTATTTGACCAATATTTCTTATGAAGAGCTATTATCTTGGTAAGAATAGCTTCTAAATCCCTGTTTGTAACCTCTACCTAACCATTTTCTTGAGGATGGTATGGAATAGATTTCTTGTGTTTGATATTATATTCATTAACCAATGTTGCAATTAATGTGGAAGTAAATTGTGGTCCTTGATCTAAAACAATCTCTCTTGGGACTCAATATCTGGTACATATTTCCTCATAGATAAATTTGGCTACCTTATTATCTCTTGCATGTGTCATTTCTCTTGCTTCCACCCATTTTGTAACATAATCAGTGCATACTAGAATATAGGATTTTTCATTGGAAGGAGGATCAATTGGTCCAACAAAATCCAATCCTCATTTGTCAAATGGTGCAGCCAATATTTGGGGATACAATGGCATTTCATCAGATCTGGTAGGCCTACCCATTCATTGGCATCTATCACATTTTCTAGTATATTAAGTTACATCTTTATACAAAGCTGGCCAATAATATCTCATGTTAAGGATCTTAAGTGTTGTTCTTTTAGTAGTAAAATGTCCTCCACATGGCTCATCATGACATGCATGAAGAATATCATATGTTTCATCCTCTCTGACACACCTTCTTAAGACCTGGTCAGGTCCAATATAAAAGAAACAATCAACAATCTAAGACAAATTAAAACTTTTCTCAACTAACAACCTTCCTTCTTTAGGAGAAAAATGAGAAGGCATCTTATTAGCAACCAAATATCTTTCAATATCAGTATATCAAGGAGTGTGAGCTTTTATCAAGAACAAATGTTCATTTGGGAAAGCATCATCTATAGCTTCAGGATTATCCTACGATTGAAGCCTAAAAAGATAATTTGCAACTACATTAGCTTTACCTGGTTTATCAACAACTGTAATGTCAAATTTCTGCATCAATAGTAACCATCGATCCAATCTTCCTGTAATTGAAGGCTTGTTCATGAGATATCTACTTGTTGTATGATCAGTATGCACATAGATTTGATATCATGTGATATAATGCCTGAATTTGTTAAGTGCATATATTGCTGCCAACATCTCCTTTTCTGTGACAGTATAATTAAGCTCAGGTCCCTGCATGTTTTTGTTGATGAAATAAATTGCATTCTCCAAATTATCCATCTTCTATCCCAAAACTGCTCCTATAGCATAATCTGATGCATCTGTATGAATACGAAAAGGTAATGACTAGTTCAGACTCTTGAGCACTAGTGCTTGAGTCAATGCATGTTTGAGCTTCAAGAAAGCTTCATGGCATGCAAAAGTCCAATCAAACTCCATATCCTAAGTCAAAAGACAATACAAAGGTCCTGCAATTTTACTAAAATCTTTTATAAATCTATGATAATATCCAACATGACCAAGGAAACTTCAGACATCCTTTTTCTTTGTGGGGGCAGAAAGGTTTTGAATAACTTCAATTTTGGCTGGGTCAACCTGTATTCCAATTATAGAAATATGATGACCAAGAACTATGTCTTCCTGCATCATCATAAAGCATTTTTCATTGTTCAAGGATAAATTGTAATCTTCACACCATTGTAAAAAATTCTTTAAATTCTCCAATGCCTCTTCAAATTTTGAACCATAAGTGGTAAAATCATCCATATAGATCTCCATGTTGTCCTGGGAAATATCTGAAAAATATGCTTATCACTGCTCTTTGAAAAGTAGTTGGAGAATTACACAACCCAAAGGGAAGAACATAATATGCATATGTTTCCCAAGGGAAAGTAAATATAGTCTTTTCCTGATCCTCGGGAGCAATTTGAATCTGGTTGTAACCACTGAATCCATCCAAGAATGAAAAGTATCGCTTCCCTGCCAAGGAATCTAATACTTGATCCACAAATGGTAATGGAAAATGATCCTTCCTAGTTGCCAAATTCAAAGCTCTGTAATCTACACATACCTGCCATTTACCTCCTTTCTTTGGAACTATGACTAGAGTTGACACCCACTGACTATCTGATATAGGATAGATAAATCCAACATTTAATAATTTATGTAGTTCCTCTTTAACTATCCTCCTTAATGCAGGATTGATTCTTCTCTGTGATTGTCTGAGTGGTCTACATTCTTATTTGATATAAATATGGTGTGTACAAATCATAGGATCAATTCCTTACATATCTTTGTAATCCCACGCAAAAGCGTGTTGATGACATTTGAGCAATTCAACTAGTGTTAGCCTTTGAGTCTTTGTGAGTTGATTGTTGATATTCAAACATTTATTTGGATCAACTTCCACCTTGACAGTAAGATCGACCTAAGCTGCTTCAAAAAGACAAGAAGTGCGGACTTCCTATGGTAACAGAGTATGCAATATGTCAGTGGTTGTAGGAAAATGCGATGTTGTAATACTTGATGTTAACTCCTGCGACTGTTGCTCCAGATTATACTGATTTGCTAGAATTTTAGAAAGGATAGAATCGTCATCCTGGAGTCGTATGAATGATTCTCTATTAATCATCATAAGATGATTGAAAGAGTTGACTTCCTCCTCTAATTCTTCCCCCGCGTTAGGCCAAACAACTTGTTATTGATCAAGTTGGGGATGAGAAGGTGAATACAGAGCTAGAGTTTTAGTAGTATTTCCATCAAAAATAGTCATGTCCCCTGATCGATATCCAATATATGCATCGGCTGTAGCAAGCCAAGGTCTCCCTAAGATAACCGGATATCCCCCCAATGTATCTTTAGGAGACAAGATCATAAAATCTATCGGATATTCCCAGGAGTCTAAAGTAACGACAACATCTTCAATCATACCATCAGGCTGAACCGTGGAACTGTCAACAAGCTGCAGGACCGTAGGAGTAGGCTTTATACTGGTTATGTTAAGTTTTTGCATAATGTCTCTTGTCATTACATTGATGGCTGCTCCTAAATCTATTAAGGCATTTTTTATCTGAGTGTCATTGATGACTATTTTCACAATAGGACTACCAGGGTCAAAATATTTAGGAATTGAAACTTTTCCCAGCATAATATCAACCAGTTGACCCATTACATGCACTGTTTGCATATCATTTTTCTTCTTGCCAGGTTTTCTTAAACATGCCTCTTTAATTGCCTTACCATAAATAAGAACATCCACAATAGCTTGAAATAATGGAATCTTAACACATATGTGTTTCAGTTGATCAATGATATCAAAATTTATATCCTCTTGTTGAGGAATCTCTTTAGCTTTCAACCTTTGAGGAAATAGGGGTATTTGTTGACTCTGGGGAATTTGGGTTGTTGGGCTAGATATTTCCTTTTCCTTTTGTATTTTAGTTATAACTAGAGGGGATGGGTTAGGCAAAGTTGTCATGGATCTATGGTGAATATCACTTATAGAAAGAGAATACGTTGGGTACTGATTAGGATCAGCTGAATAAACTTCTTGATGTTGTTGAGGCTTGCTATTAGGATTTGGTATGGGTTGAGTGGGTAGCTGAGTGGGTTTAGGCAGAATGATATTAGTAGCAGGAGGGGGCATTATAGCAGGTTGTTGAGACTTTTGAGGTTGTTGATAACTAGAAGACTGATTTGTCCATTACTGACCTCCTCTCCATTGAGGAGTAGGTTGCCAATTCCCTTGGAATGGTTGCTAGGGTCCCTGAGATTGAGACCAATTTCCTTGTGGTTGTTGCCACTGTGGAGTTTGATTGGCAAAAAATTTCCCTTGGCCTTGAGGATTATACCAACTTTGACAATTTCCAAAATTTTGAGCATATGGAGGTTGTCATTGATTATTTTGTGCATAGGAATTTCCACTATAACTAGAAAAAGAAAGTGGATCTGGAGGCATACCTTGTCTTGGAAAATTTGGCCTTCTTTGAGAAACATATAAGACTTGTTCATCATCTCCTTGTACTTCCTTGAAATTAGGAACTTCAAGATTTGCAACCATCTTACATCTACAGTCTCTTTTCTTTTGTCTACAATTTGCACAGAATTCTGCAAGCATTGCATCAGCTTCCTCATGCTTCTTCTTAGCTTGAAGTGTGTCTAACTGAGTAGCCATATTGTTTATTATATCCTCTTTAAAATAATTCAAAAGGTGACTGAGATCCATTCGCGAAACTCCATTATTGGACATTGATGAAGACATTCCCGGTTTGAAACACCTACTCTTCTTAGAAGAAGATCTAGAATACTTCTGACAAATTTGACCAATGGCATTCCATGTTGCTTGAGTTATATCACCACCTCCCATAAGGTCTAAAGCATTCGTGCATTCATCACTGATTCCCCTCAGAAATATCAACTTAAGAGAATCTTCATTTAAAGTACTATGCTTGGACTTCTTAACATTGAATAGAAATCTCTCCAGATAATCTTATAGACTCTCATCCTCCTTTTGTGTCATTCTAAAAATATCATCCCCATGGCGGTTAGTCCCACTACAATAATCTTTATATTTCACAAGAAATAACTATTTCATCTCATCCCATGTAGTGATTGTACTACTCCCTAGACTAATAAACCATCTCAAAGCTAATTCTTTTAAAGTGGAAGGAAATATTTTGAGTTTATGGGCATTTGTAGTATAATCATAACTCCTATAGAGGACATCAAATTCAAACAAGAAAGTATCAGGGTCCTCTGTCACCAATCCATAAAATTTAGGAAGAGAAGAAGCTAGAATGTTCTTGAGATTAGCATCATCATGCAAATCAGAAATGGGGAATTCAAATCTTGGGTTCACAATTGGAGGTGGGTTATTCCCATCGGGGGGTGGATTTCCTTGCATTGGTCTCTGAGGAGGAGTTACTGGACAAGGGTCCTCTTCAAGAGGTCCAAAGAGGAAATGAAGGTTGTTCTTAGAAAGTTCAAATTCAAGTGAGTTCAAATTATCTAGGGCTTGGTAAAGTGCAGCAAAAGGGTTTACATCTGGTGCTTCATATGGATTGATTCATGTATGATTAGAATGGTTAGGAAGGAATCTACCTTGAGCATCTCTTCTTCATCTATGCATGCAGATTCATGAGAATTACTTAAAACAAATTGAGCTATCAAAACCAACTATACTGAAAACTTTTAAAAAAATCATAACTATGACAAGTTCTTAGTTTGACACCATCCCCAGCAACGGTGCCAAAAATGTTTGCCTAGCCAATAGGAACAATAACTAGAGCTAAAGTCTTAACCCAAAGATTGGTCATCCATTTTGAGTAGCTATCATTTCCATGAATGAGTTTCATTTACTTGTCAATACAGGGACGTATTACTTGAAATGGGTCTGCATTGTATGTGCACTAAGTTCCTGTGATAGTCATTCTGCACTATTGCAACAACTAAGTCTATTTGAAATAAACAAGCAAAAATATAACAACTAAATGGCTAGAGGAAATCTTAACATTAATATAAGATTCTAACTAATAATTGTTAACTAATATCAGAGCTAACAAACAAGAATTACTCTATCTACTTTGCCTGCAGGAATAGTCACATGATCTGGTTCCAGTGACTGCAGGAACAGTCAGTCGCTAGAACATCTACTACAGCAAAAAGGAAACTTAATCTAACAAACACACAAGAATACTCACCAAGTGGGCCCCCTTGGATGAGTGTATCTAGACTTAAAAGACGATTCTATATACTCAGAATAACATAGCTTTTATTCATTATTTCTAAAAGTTGATACAACACATGGGATAAGAGAAATGCTTCTAATTCTGGAAAACGTCGCCTAACCTCTAAGAAGAGGTGCAAGTTTTTATGTATAATAAAATTATAACAAACTTCCTATTACTTAAATCATGCCCATGAAATTAGGCAGAAACATTTATGATTGCAAGGAGAAGAAGTTAATCCACAGAAAACGTGGAAGTCAACTAAACCGCAACCAAGAATATAGCATGTCGGCGTTTACTAGATTGATGCTTGTTGGAGACAAACATAAATAAATTTAGTATCGCCTCACTATTCCTTTGCCAGTTCTCTTGCACACCATCTTCTCTGTTGTTTTAAATGATCAACCACCCTGAAATATCTCCAACTTCATGACGTGATTCTCCATTTGGCTTAAAACAACTGCTTCTGCAACAACTTATTTACTCCTGCATTAAAGGTTAAAACATACAAGCATACATATATATCTATTTCCATTAATCACAATATTTATACATCCACACATGATATTACCTATAATAATCTACATGGCGATAGGAAATGAAGTCAAAACAATACAGGGTTCAGTGGTTTTAGCTATCATTCAGTATGCACATAGTCAAACTTTAATACATCACATGACTCAAACACTGTCCCAATATGCAGCTTAAAACATAGGAAAAAATTATTAGTTGTAGAAATAAAAGAGCTATTATTTTATGTCATCAACCACTAATGTCCAATTTAATATATTTTCTTACATTAGAGTTATAGGTTTTAACAAGGAACCCTATAAGCTACCCTATTACCCAAGTGACAAAATTATATTGTTGGAGCTTTGTGTTTGAAATATGAGGTTGTATGGTTGTCATTGGTATCAAACTTGGTTTTCCAAATGGATTTTGGTCCAGATATGCTCCTAGTCATTGCAGTTGAGTTTCTAGATATGCTCCCGGTTGTTGTAGTTGTGTTTTGGGTTGTAGATTGAGTTTGATATTTTGGTGTTGGTTGTGCTATTTTGACTATGCTTTACAAAAGTTATTTGTTTCTATTTTCTGGTAGTACACGTGTCTATCAGACTAGTCTAGAAATGGTTTAGTGGCCTTCATATATCTTGTAGTTTGTGTTGTGGTTTAGTGGATGTGATCTTGTGGCTTGTATATTATTCTCAGTGTGCTTCTCTGATGGATTCTATGTTCCGCGAGAGAGCTATGTTGATTTGTGTTTGGGATATTCAGTTGTGTTACAGTTTGGTGTGTCTGATTGGGTATCTTGATTGGATCATGTTCTTAGGTCTGGATATGCATTGAAGAATGAGCTAAAGTATTGTTATGCATCTCACCATGGTGTGTGGAGATTCATGTGGCATAATATGCATTGAAATATGTCTTTTGACTGATTGTTTGATGTGTTCTATTGCCTATCTACATGTTACGTTCAATGGTGACTTTGGAGAATGAGTTAGCATGTGAAAATCATTGGATTCATCTTGGAAGGATGTGTTATGACTTTTTTAAGTCCTCTCTTTCTCCTGGAGTGGACCGCTTTGAGTATTTTTGGTTCGGGTGGCTTATTTTATGCAATATTGCTTATTTAGATTATGGCCAACTCTCGATTAAAGTTTTTGATTATCTATCTTATATTTAAGGAATAAGATTGAATGAGTTGTGTGTGGAAATGTGTGTGAATTGATTAGAACTGTATGCAAATTATTTGCAAGCAAATTTGAGTTTATGAATGTACAAAAATCAGTTTGTAAAGAGATTTGAAGAAGATATATTCATGAAGACAGTGTGCAGAGACAATGATAGAGTTCATAGATGTTTTCCATAATATTGGCTGCTTGATTCTGATGCTCAAGGGAAATTGCATTTTTAGGAGATCTTTCTCATATCATTTTTTATATTTCTTCTATTGTTGAATGATAGTGGGTACTTTGGCAGTATTTTGTATCTTTCCCTGAAGTAGTGTGCCTCAATTGTGCAAGTCCATGTATCTTTCCCTAAGGTGGCGTGCCTTAGTCTACAAGTTCTTCAGGTGTTGTTGCTCCTTGGAAATGAGCTTAAAACATTATAATCATTCATATTCATATTGTGAGTTAGATTCTCATTGTGGTTTTTCCCTGTTTGACTTTTCCACATAAATTTGGTGTTCTTGTGTTGATGGTTGATGTGTTTTTAATATTATTGTTCATTGGTTAAATGTTATTTATAAATTATCTATTTTGAAGTTTCAGATTGATTCAACCCCATTTTAGTCCTACCTTGGGTTCAATAGTTGGTATCAAAGTGTTGGTTCCTCTTTGGAAAGATTAACCACTTGAGGTAGATCCGAAATGGCGCATAAACTTCATCTTAAAGCATCATTGTTTGATGGAACAAACTTCTCTTATTGGAAGGATACAATGGAATCCCATTTGGAGGTTGTGCAGAATGGAATATGGGATATTATCAAGACTGGTTATACACCTCCATAGAATGGACCTCAAACTACATATGAAATTAATAATAATGAGACAAATGCAAGATCTAGGACAATAATATTCAACTACTTTAGTGATGCGATATTCGATAAAGTTAAAGGATTGAAGGAAGCTAAGGAAATATAGAATAAATTATGTTATGCATATGAAGGAGATCCAAAGATAAAGAAATCTAGGTTGATGAATATAAAATAGAAATATGAATATTTAAGAATGGTTGATGATGAAGGTGTTGAGAACTACATACATAGAGTGAATGATGTTGCAGAATTTATCAGAGTTGTTGGTGGAACATTAGAATAAGGCAATGTCATAAGGAAGATTTCATTGACACTGACTAAACCCTACAAACCTGTGAGACATGGACCAACTCTGATACAATGTGAGATTTTACCAAGATCAAGAGGCAATGGAAAGCACATATAAGAGAGAACAAAATAGATGATAGGAATAATCTGTATTCTATCAAGAGAAAATACTGATCAACTGGATCATCAATTGTTTGTTGTTCCATACAATGAATATGAGCCTCCTTATATAGGCAAGGCTATATGAATATGTGAGCACACAAACATGACATGTGGCTCAATAAGAAACAAGCGTAGGTAGGAAATAGGTGTGGGTAGGTAGGAGAAACAATATAATATTCCACATGAGGTGGATCACCCACTGAATGTGGAGTGCAACAACAAGATCAACACCATAAAAGGTGGAAATTCTCCTACACACACTATCCCAATGTGGCACAAACACCCAAGTGTCTCATACCCAAACTACTATGAAATGCATTTCCTAAGTAAACTTAAGTAAAGTGTAATAATATCCATGATGAATAATTATTTACACCAACACCCCCCCTTAAGTGCAACTTAGGGGAATGCACTTAAGTCTACAATGCAACTAAGCAATGCAAGATGGGTCCCGGCTACGAGGCCATGTTAGGTACCCATGTACAAATGCAAATGCAATCTCCCATAAACGGGGAAAGAGAGAAAAACCCAATGGGAAAAAACCCTCCCCCAAAAGAGAGATGAAGAAAGCACACAATGCTCTCAATGATGAATGAGAAGAACAAAACTGTGTCCCCCCATAAGAGAGAAGAAGACACCATGAAGCCCCTCCTCAATGTTGAATCTCCTGCAAAGATGGTCCAATGATGATGACCAAAATTCCTCCCCATAAGGAAGAAAGAAAGCCAATGTTGCACCAATAATGTCAAAGTGTGACAAAACCAAGTACCAAGTCGATGACGATGAATCAATCGCTGCAACAAAAAGAAGATCAGGCATGGAGACAACCTGTTGTGAGCATCATCTAGATACTCTGAAATAACAGAAATACCAGTACAATCCAAGTCTCACGGGAGCCATGCACAAATGTGTACAATCTAAGTCTCAACTAGAGCCATGCACCAAGTCTCACAAGATATTCCTAATCTATGTGTACAAGAGGATTACATCAAATATGTCAACAATGACAAGATACAAAGAGGTGTGGCACTTTATGATAGTGCGAGTACAACATTGCTCATGCAAGAGCATACAACATGATAGTGCAAATCTGGAAACATGAAGATGATGCCACCAAGAAGCCCTGTAGAATATTGCAGAAAAAGATGCCTCTGATTGGGATGTGGCCAAGAGATATAAAGGAGCAAATCAACCCCTCCCCTTGACTGCCAGTTGGAAGCACTGCAAGACAGGTGTGAAGTGACAAAAAAAAAAAGTGTTCCCAATTTGACTTATTAAATGATGTTTGTGTTTTTAAAAGATTTTAAAAATCTAAATAAAAACAATTATCATGCCCATGCGAAAAAAACTTTATTAAAAAATAAAGAAAAAAATGCAAAAAAAGGCGATAGTCATTTTTTTTTCAAAAAAATGAAATGAAAATAAAACTTTAATAAAAAGTTATTAAAGAGAAAAAAACTTTATTTTTTAATTATTAAAAACTTATTTTAAAAAAAAAAAAAAGGTACCCCCCCACACGGGGAGGGGCTCGCAGACAATTGCGGGACCACCGTAGGTACACTGTGGGGCCGCAATGCTTGCGGTTACCCGCAGTGACTGCAGGGCTGCAGGTACACTGCGGTTACCCGCAATGAATGCGAGACCGCAGTACTGCGGTGACCGTAGGCTGCGTCACCCGCAGCACTGCGATGACCCCCCCCAAATTTTTATTTTTTTTTTAATTAAATGAAAACAAAAAAAGCCCCCTTATTTTTTAAAACAAAATTTTGAATTTTTTTTATTTTTTTTATTTTCTGAAAATAATTAAAAAATGGAAAAAATAAAAAAAATATTTTCAGACTTGTACCTACAAGTTCGTACGACAGGCTAAGAGGGGAGATTTTTTCAACTCAGGGTGACGAAGGCCGATTTTGACGAATTGACAGTCAATCTTGGGGTTTTTGGGCCTTCTGAGCGCAATGGCGATGACGGATTTGACCAAAAATGCTCCAAAATTGCAGATCGCTGTTGGGACAAGTCACCACCCTCCACCTTCAAACAGCTCTAGATTCGGCCTCGGATGTCGGGTTTGGATGAAATAAAAGGCGATTCTTACTTTCTCAAACCTCCTCAATCCAATGGTGACCTTAGATTTGACCCAACAAGCTCTAAAAATAACCTGCAATAGAAAGCTCCAAAATGCAAACCCCAAAATTCTCTCAATTGGCAAACCAATGGCACTCTAATGGCTCTGATACCATGTGAGACATGGACCGGATCTGATACCATGTAAGATTTTACCAAGATCAAGAGGAAATGGAAAGCACAAATAAGAGAGAACAAAATAGATGATAGGAATAAACTGTATTCTATCAAGAGAAAATACTGATCAACTGGATCATCGATCGTTCGTTGTTCCATACAATGAATATGAGCCTCCTTATATAGGCAAGGCTATATGGATATGTGAGCACACAAACATGACATGTGGCTCAATAAGAAACAAGGGTAGGTAGGAAATAGGTGTGGGTAGGTAGGAGAAACAATATAATATTCCACATGAGGTGGATCACCCACTGAATGTGGAGTGTAACAACAAGATCAACACCATAAAAGGTGGAAATTCTCCTACACACACTATCCTATTGTGGCACAAGCACCCAAGTGTCTCATACCCAAACTACTATGAAATGCATTTCCTAAGTAAACTTAAGTAAAGTGTAATAATATCCATGATGAGTAATTATTTACACCAACAAAACCTAAGAAGTGTGCAATTGAATAATGTCATGACCTGAATAAATATTCGATTGATCAACTCATTGGAACTTTGTTTGCCTATAAAATTGGAGAGATGAAATAAATTGAGAAAAGAAAGAGGTTGGATTCAATGTTTCAAAGCTAGTAGTATATGAACCGGAAGAAAATGAGAATTTGGATGAGATTGAAGTGAACTTTGTAAGAAGACTAAAAAGAGGAACTGGAAAGTACAAAGGTAAGTTACCTGTGAAAAGTTTTAATTGTAGTAGAATTAGTCATTATGCCTCCAAATGTATGTATAAGGAGGATTACAAAAGATTTGATGACAATGAAAATAAAAGTATATATAGAAGACATGATTTTAAGAAAAGTACATATGATAAAGGGGAAATGAATGTATGTTATATACAGATGCATTCATCTGAAAAATCTTTATTGTTGGCTATAAAAGAGAAGAACCAGGATAGGTCTGAAAGATTAGAAGGAAAGGAAAAGTTGACAAGAGATAAGACTGCATAGCATGCTAAAGTAGAGCTGAGATCTTGGATAATTGATTCTAGATGTTCAAATCATATGATTGGTGATAAAGATAAGTTCATTAACCTTAATAAGTACAATGGTGGAACAGTGAAATTTCTTGGAGAAGAAGCTACACTTATTTGTGGAATAGGAAGCATCACAATTGATGGTAAGCATAAAACTGATGTTTATTGTGTTGAAATTTTGAGACATAGTTTATTGAGTGTTAGTTAGATGTGCAATAAAGGTTATGAAGTTTTATTCAGTAATACCGGATGTGTAATTAGAAAAATTAAAAATGAAAGAATGGTATCAGAAGGTATTAGGACAAGTGGAAATGTTTACTACACCAAGGACAAGAGTAGAAGCAAATGTTTTCTGACACAAAGCAGTGAATGTTGGTTATGGCACAAGATGATGGGACATGTCAATTTTGAAAACATGATAAAGATTAGTAACACTGAAGTTGAAAGAGATCTACTTAGGAAATTATCAATCCTCCAGATACTATATGCAGGGAATGTCAACTTGGAAAATAGACAAAGAGGAGATTCAAGTACAAGGAATATTCTACTTCAACGCCCTTGGAGCTAATTCATACAAATCTTTGCAATCCTACAAGGACAAGAGGATTTAATAGTGAAAGGTATTTTATGTTACTTATAGATGACTATTATAGGATGACATGGGTTACATTCTTGAAAGAGAAGTATGAAGATTTTGAAAGGTTTAAAGTGTTAAAGTCAATGGTTGAAAATCAAGCAGATGCTAAAATCAAATGTTTAAGATCTGATAGAGGAGGAGACTTTACTTCAAATGAAATTGATATTTTTTTGTGAGAAATATGGAATTAGAGGGCAATTTTCTACCTCATGAACTCCTTGACAAAATGGAGTTGTAGAAAAGAATAATATAACTGTTATTGAGATGGTTGGGACTATTTTGAAAGATGCCAACTTGGCTAATGTATATTCGAAAGAAGTTGTGCATCCTACTATTTACATTCTTAACAAGCTACAAATAAGAGTAAATCATACTAAGGCACCATATGAGATGTGGAATGGAAGACCTCCTAATACAAAGTATTTTAGAATCTTTGGAAGTAAATTCTATAGTAGAAGAGATGAAGACAATCTTGGAAAGTTTGATACCAAAGCAAATGCAAGAATATTTTTGGGATATGCTATGAACAACAAGGCTTATTGGTGTTACAACAAGAGAATAAACAAGATAGTGGAAAGATGAATGTGAAATTTGTGAAGAATGGGATCAAGTTGCTCTTGAACCTATACAAGAGGTTGATTTTGAGATTATTAAAGTTGCTCTGGAAGAAAAGAGTGTCTTGGAAGATGGCAAAGAGAAAGAGGTTGAAGAAGAAAAGGAAGTACTTGACATCTCCCCCTATATATGCTGCAATCTCGCCTCCTACTTCTTACAAAGGGAAGTAATTGACATCTATTTTTCAACCCAGTATACCTTCTCCTATTCCTCCTCCTTTGAAGGAAGAGAAGAAGCATATGTCCATTGATCCCAAACCTTCACAACCCTCGACTAAAACTAAAAGAAAC
This sequence comes from Cryptomeria japonica, assembly GCF_030272615.1. Lineage (NCBI taxonomy): Eukaryota > Viridiplantae > Streptophyta > Pinopsida > Cupressales > Cupressaceae > Cryptomeria > Cryptomeria japonica. The sequence goes on along the minus strand of NC_081407.1, from coordinate 893,953,334 downwards.
CATTGTGCAAGAGAACGCTGACAGAGACATCATGCTAAGGCTCATTAGCTTGCTTCTCAACCTATTTCCTCCCTGGAGACACCAAATGTTGACTTAGTCCTTTTTGTCCAACCTTCTCCTAACCCTAGGGAGGAAGTTCAACCTAAATAACCAAGATTAAAAATGCTTAAGAAAGATGACGGTTCATGTTCTATTCATATTAAAGATCCTATTTTTATTAATCTTGATGAAGAAATGGATGATAATGATGATCATGTTGACAATATCAATTATAATTATGATGAATATGAGCTTGTTGATGTTGACAGTGATTTATCTAAACAATTTTCAAAACCATTAATCCTAGCTCCTAGTAATAGACAAAGTGACTCATCATTAGAGCATGATCCTTGTTTGGAACTTGCAGTAGCTCCATCTACCATGCTCAAAGTTTCTCTTGCATCTTTGTCCACCTTCCCAAAACAATGTTCAACAATACTGGGAGGTGGATGATTTTCTTTATTAGCTTCATTCGTGTCATAGATTCTCTTTCCCTCTCCTCTCTTGCTTGTTTGAAACATTATTCTATTTGCATCTCACTTCTTCTATTTGTTGTCCCTTGTGTTGTCTACTTGGGGACGATGCAAAGCATCAAGATTTATTTTAGTCTCTTCCATGTTAACTCAAAAGACACGTGTACCTTTCTTCCATTTTGGTTCTACTTCCTCTGGGGGATAAGGTCAGTTCAATGCAAATATATTTTCATGACATACATTATTTATCATAAGAGCATGTTGACCACAGAGTTAGTAGAACCCTTATGTGCTTTGTGACTATTATCCTTTGATTTTTCCTTTCTTGAGGGCATCTTATTGTGGTAATGTGCTTGTCTTTTGGATGCATGCTACCTTAAAGTAGTTGATCTCGATAAGGCATATTCAATTGCTTTAATATGGGGGCATACACTCCGCTGAATGTTTCATTTTATGCACACACTATCAGATATCTCAATACTCAAGTTACTTGGAAAATTGAGCCTTTTTCTTTGTAATTTTGGTATTTTTCTTTTCATGACTCATAGTAATCAAACCTTACTAGGCTAGTAGTCATGATATTCTCTCTCTTTCTATTTTGATATACCTTTTATCTTGATGTTGAAGTAGTAAGATCATAAAGCCCACTGGGGGCTTAGTATGAATTATCTCCTTTGATGTCTCGATGAAAGATTTTCAATGCAAACCTTTGTACTTTATTGAGAGTATCCTTAGTCTCATACTCCCACTAAAGTGGGGGCTAAATGTAGCATCCTAAATTATACTCCCTTACAATTTCATCCTCATTTGGGCCCTCACCTTGGCGTTTGTCTCTTGAGGCCTGATCAGAGCCTTGATTCTACTCACACCATGCACTAAACTTAATTTTTCAACATACACACTATCTCCCCTAAGATTTTTGTATCCCTAATTGGTTTAAATAGAGCGCTAGTGCCCTGGTCCTCCCTATCAAGGCCCATTTTGGGGCCTCTTAATGGTCATTTGAAATGAGTAGGAATCTTGATCTCGTGTTGGCTCATGTCAAAAAATTAAGTTATTTTTCGACTGACACTTGTATAAAAGGAGGTCTAACCCTCTCATTTTGATATATCCAGAAAAATTAAAGGAGGTCTACCCCTCTCATTTTGATATATCCAAAAAAATTAATCACACATCCATCAAGCAAACAAGCATTCAAATTCAAGTGAGCAAGTAATCAGTATTCTTTCAAACATTGGAGAAAAAGTGAAGTCAAGATTCAAGCATTGGAGATGGCATTCATGTTCAATGTTTTATGAAGACTACATGAAACCCCAATTATTTGTGAAGACAATCAAAATTTCATAAAATGGTATATTATCAGTGTTTCAAATGTTTTCAACATCTCCCTTAGAAGGAAATCATTTCCATTACAACAATTCATTTACATTTCATTTCTATTTCGCGGTTAAGTCCAAAATTGGGGTTTGACCTAAGGCAAACCCCTATTCCCAACCAATTTCCCTTCTCTACTATGTGTAGGAGTAAGTATGCAGCTATAATTTTTAGGATCAACATTATTCACATAGACAAATAGATTCTCTTTTAGACAACAAAAAGTTTAGTGGACTAGAGAAACAGGCTTTCTAGTCTCAACAATTCAGGATGACCTTTTGGGAACATATCTGAACACTCATTTATCACTTAGATCTAGGTTTGTGGCTCTGTTTGACGACTGCAACTCATTGTTTATGCATAATTACTTCAATTTGCATACATTTACCCTAATTTCAACATTTCACAATTCAACTTAAAAGAGGGAATCAAAACTTAACCAATGAATCTAATTAGAATTCTCAAGCCTATCCTTGTTGATTTGAGGCTAGATCTATTGGATTCGCCCCTTTTTAATGTAAATGGTCCCTAACCAAAAATTAATGGTTTTACTACATCATTGAGTGAGACCCTAATTTTTCACCATTATAGTTCCTTAATCCCTTACTATTTCAGTAGCTTACTGATTCATATCCTTGCTTCTTTAATGTACAATCAAGTTAGCAAATCACATGTCCATGCATCATTGTACAAAAAACACATTATTTAAAGGGAACCACACTTCTTCTGTTCAAGCAACACTGCCATCTAACACAATATATTGTCATTGAATATCAAAATACATCATAGTTACTCATCAAACATCATTGTTAAAAGGATATAAAAAAATGTTTGTTCCATTTCATAGTTACACATATTCAACTATGCTTGGTAACATATTAATTTTACTTATTGCTTGTAGATGACGAAGGGAGATTGAAGAAAGAAGAATGTTGTAAAGAAAAGAGCATCCACAAGGTTTCCTCCTCACAAACCTTGTAGAAAATAAAACCCCACCTCCAAGTGTCACTAATAGACAACTCGTAGTAACAACAGTGAAGGTTATTACACCTTAGAGGCCGCCAATAATTTCAATGCAACATAAGTTGTGCTCTACCAGTGACATGGAAGGGGCACTCAAAGGTGTTCAGGATAATGACATGTCAGTAAGGGTCACCTCAAAAAAATGGCACATCCCAACCATCACACTCTCTAAATGGCTAGGTGGTCTCATATCCACATACAAGAAAGGACCCTCAACAATCCTCACTAGCAAGGAAGGAGATCCAATTTTTGAATGGTGCTATGAGATAGAAACAGTTGGTCATGGATTGGAGATTGTAAACTTGAAGGCAGAGGTTGCTCAGATTTACCAAACTAGACCCAACCCTTTCAAGAACAACCTACTTGGGAAGTCTTGGTGGTCAGGTTTTAAGGCCCGACATTGAGAATTCACATTTCAAATAGCTAAAGGCCTTGACAAAGACAGGGCATTAAACCTCAAGCTAGTAGTTGTCTCTGCTTTCTATAAGGCATTGTCAAAAGCATATACTGTAAATCCATATGGTCCTACTCACATATAGAATTGCAACAAAATTGGTGTCCAGGCAGGCAAAAATAGGGCAGAGGGTATTGGGTAGAAGAGGAAGAAGGAGTACCTCTTACATAATTTTTAAGAGTCGAGAATGGATTACAATATTCTTTCTTGTGTTAATGCTTCCAGGCAAAGCATTCCAAGATTCTACAAGGGCAATAGGCAGTTACAAAATTACATCTCCAAATGTGAACCGGGTGCTTGCATGGCAGCCTAGTCAAATGCATGGATGACAAAGGAACTATTCATGAATTGGTTGCACCATTTCAACCACTCTGTTCCAGGTGGTGTTTCAGCCACCAACAGGCACTTACTAATTTTCATTGTCCATGGCAGCCATGTTGCACTAACAACCATCTAGGAGGAAAGGATGTTAGGTTTGATCTACTAACATTTCTGGCCCACACCTCTCATAAAATTCAACCCCTAGATGTGAGTGTTTTTTCCCCTTTCAAAAAATACTTCAAATTAGAACGGGCATCATGGCTTGCAAGGTTTCCCAATGTTGAAACTAGGAGGGTAGAACTTGAAGAAGTGGGCAACAAATCATTGACAAAAGCAATGACAATTTATACCATTATAGAAGGATTTAGAAGGACTAAGATATGGCCCCTCAATCCTGATGTGGTCGCAGATGACATGCAACCCACAAACACATTCCAAATTAATGATGGTGAGGGTGCTTCAGCAATACAAAGCATACTTATCCTATCTGGAGTTGTTGTTTTAACAGAAGATGTTGCACAAAACATTGCTCAAAATAGTCATCCACCAATTGATAACATGATGGAAGGCCAGGTAGAGAATTCTGGATGACACTCCTAGTCTTCTGTCAGAGCCAATACCTCATAACATGGTGGAAGGTCAAGTTGAGATGGATGACAGTCTTGGTCTTCCCTCAGAGCCAATACCACTATCGTGGTTGGTGGATGGGGCGATGAATCTAGGTATTGACTTGCAAGTATAAGAATAATGGGGGACTTTCACTTTCCCATCACCACCCATAGCTATCCCACTGAAGCTAGTCCATCGCCACGTTGATTCTAGCATTTCACATTATTGAAATGATGCAGATTTCATACAAGAATCAACAACATTTGGCAACCTCGAAGAGGAGAATATAGAGACACAAGTAACGGAAACCTAGGCTTCTCAATCAGCACTGAGAATCAACAAATTCTTAAAGCTACCCCTGCACATTGTGAACCAAAAACACAGCATGGGGAAGGATAATGGAATCAACTCAAACTGACAATCTCATCTTTTAACATCAAATGATTACACAAATCTTTAGATGGAGTAGGATCTGAGGAAGAAAGAACTTGAGGACATCAAAAGCTGAAAGAAAGAGAAGATGATGGAGAATAAGGTAGAATGTGCTTTGGCAAAGGAAAAGAAGGAGCAAATGAAAGAATATAAAAGGAAATTGTGTGTAAAGAGAAGGAAAGGATCACAGAACAACAAAAGAAGGATAAGGAGGCCAAAAAAGAGCAAGAGAATGCAATGAAGGAACAAGAGGTAGAGGAAAGGGCCATTCAGGATAAGACAACGTATTTGGAAAATAAAAGTTGGTTAACCAATATGTTCACTCTATCCACTCCCATCCCTGAAAACCATGGCGTAATGCAAGATATGATCATCATCAACATTCCTAACTTTTTAGTTGCAATGAATTATCTAATTGGTTTACAATCCCTTAACTTCTCTGCTCCTATGAATTATATTGTAGGGCTTCCATCACAACTGACCAACATTGGATATTGCAACCCAACTCTACCGCAAGTGATTAGCACTGGATATTCCATCCCATCTCCAAATCAACTAAGTAGTACTCCATAACCAACATCAGGGGCTGAGAATATGGTTCCCATTGCATCATCAAGGACCCAACATGCATCACTGACCACTCATTTTCCTCGGTGGATGAATAATTGAAACAACAATGGAGGATCTATAGAGGCATACTCTAATCTTTTTGGTTTTTGAAATATACTAGCAGATTTAAACTACAACTATGTGTTTCTTATGTATGGATAGGACATGTTTTTTGTTCCCAAATATGTTGAATTTCTCTCACTTATATGTGGATGTAATCTGCAACCCCTGAATGGATGATTCGACCAAGGTGTCAACAAGTGAACTATTTGTTATGAATTTATGTATAGGACATGCTTTTTGTTCTCAACTATGTTGAATTTGTGTCAACATGTGCACTGTGTTATGGGATAACCTTTTTTTAAAATTTTTTGGCTTGTTTGCCAGTTATGACAAGATGATTCGTCCAAGGTGTCGAAATTTTGCCATTTTGGGGTGATGACTGAAACTAGCCATGGCTCACCCCGTCAACATGCGTGGTGTACCCCCTGAAATGGACATGGTGGCCGCATGGCATTCCATTACATGGTCATCCTCCTATCCCAATTGTTCACATTTAGTAATTCCAATCACCCTACACTCTTCCTTGCAGTGGCATTAACCCTGCATCCCTCCTCCTTATGTCCACCACATAGCTCAAAAATTTTGAGAAGAAAAACATTCAATGCTCCCAACTACTCGCCATTTGAGCCAACTTTCCTTTCATTATGTCTCCCCATGAGTAAATTGTTGGACTCATTTCACACCATAACACATTCACCTAGGGTTTGAGAACATGCTCGCTTCAAAAACCATGCAAACTCTTCGTGTATATGGTACACCCTCATTGGTGGGTAATTGACATCCATTGTGAAGTGGTGGTGCAAGGAGAACACAAACACGTGTTTAATTGTGTAGACACCCAAATCCGTCCACTTAATTAAATGAATACTTAGCATGTATTTGATTATTTAACCATCAATCAACTAATATTTAATTAATTCACCCTAACCCTCTTCTCCTATTAACTAAATAAATTATTTAATTTATTTGATTTAATTCATTTAAACCATATTCTGACTTTTAATTAAATAAATCATATTTATTTGATTCAATCCCCTTTTCACATGTAATTAAATCTACTTTTAATTAAATACCCTCTTCACATTTAAATAAATCAATATTTATTTAAATATCTATCTAAATGCAAGTTGCACTAATAATTTAAATAAATAAATTTTATTTCAATTAAAATCCTAAAAACCCTTCCCACTTGCATGCTTAAACCTCTTCTAGATTCTTCCAATCAGTTCCTATTTGCCTAATTACCCCTTAAACATTTGCACATTCCTTAAGAAAAGGGTCACTTCTCAAAAACATGCAAAGTCTTCAATAACCATTAAAGGCTTTATTCCTTCTACAAGCTAACCTCCAAAGTCTTCAATAACCATTAATGGTTAATTCACCTTCTACCCTAGGTTAGAGACTTTCGTCTAACTTAACCATCCTTTTAACTCATGGGTCTCTTCAAGCATTCATTTCTTTGACCATGGTTATCCCTTTAACTCTTGCACATTATTTTATCCTTTGGATAAAAAGATTATCCATTAACTCAACCTTAACCAAACCCCCTAGAGTAACCCTCATGTCCCCTCAGACATTTAATGCCTCTTCTCTCTCCTCTCAAGCCTTCTTATGTTGACACTTGTCAACATAGGATTGGTTTGAAAGTGTCACTTGGATTGATGATCATTCCATTCTAGCCCTTGATAAGATAAATCCATATCAACCCTTCATTTGACCTTTTACTCTATAAACATAGCTCATTTCTTCATTGTTGAGGACATACACACACACACATAGGAGTTATCCATGCATTATCATTGTTACTTAGAATTTGAGTGTTTTTTAGGAAGTCATTGTATTAGGTTCTAGCTCTTTTGGACTTGTTGGAATTGTTATTTAACCTATAATACTTCATTTGCATCCTCATTCAACACTTGACACAATTAACCATCTCCCATCCTCCATTTGACATCCCTTTTGTGCCAAGTACTCAAACTGGAGGAATACTCAACATAGTAGCAGGATCTTGGAGAGGAGGAGGATAAGAGCCATGGCATAGGGAGCATCATGCGGAAGTTAATTTGGTTTTGTTCATTCCCTAATTAGCTTCTTGTTTAACTAATCTTTCTTGATATGTTTTGAAAGGGTTTGAGTTCATTATGTTTATGGTTGAGCATGTTGTCCAAATGATCTCATATTGGTTTCCCACTAATACCCCTTTTCATGGCATCAAATTGTGTTGTAGACCACTGATTTACTAGAAGGCCTTTTAGTGTTCAAATGTTTTGTAGAGCTCACCCATTCGGTTTGAATGGTTGAGTATAGCACAATGAAATAGTAAAAGGATATCAAATAACTGCATGTTCTCATCGTGATGTTGTATATGAAATAAATCTTGTTGGAAGTGTTGTCCACATGTCTATGTGTCTACTTCATATAGATGCAGTATTGTCTATCTCTCCTAGGCATTTGCAACCTTAAGGCCCAACCTAATTTTAGAAGTGCAACAAGGACACAACCATTTGAAAGTTCTTATAGTATTAAATTGTGTTGTAGAGCTCCCCCATTCATTTTGAATGGTAGAGTGCAACAAAATTGAACACTATAAGGGTTTCAACTAACAACATGTCCTGGTTGCCTTGAAATAAATGTTGTTGGAAATGATGTGAACATGTGTATGTGATGTACCACAGACATGTGGATATGATGAAATCAGATATATACTTTCAAATGAGATACCTACTTTTAGTTTTGTTTGTAAGGTTATGTCTATGTGTACCTGTCTATGGTTTCTTTTTGTTTCCCAATTAAAATCAGATATGTGCACAATTAAGAACAATTTCAATTCAGATTAGATATGTGCACAATTAAGAATAATTCAAATTCAGATCAGATATGTGCACAATTGAGAATTAATCAAATTAGATATACAATTGAAATAAGATATAGTCATCAAATCAAATTATTGTTTCAAATCTACATGTTTTCATCTAGATGGATAATGAAAATCAGATATTCAAGCACAATTAAGATTAAATGAAATTAGATATACAATTCAAAAAGGACATAAAATTCAAATCAGATTTACATTTTGAATATGTTTGAATGTTTTCATTTTGTTGTGCAATTCAATTCAAATATGAGCACAATTGAGAATAAATCAAATCAGATATACAATTCAAAAAGGATATACAATTGAAATGAGATTTACATTTCAATTATATCTATGCTTCATTTTGTTTCGCAATTCATATCAGATATGTGTACAATTAATATTTTCTTAAATCAAATATACAATTCGATTAAGATATACCATTCAAATAAGATATACATTTCAAATATGTCTGTGTTTTCAATTTAATGCAAATGTGAAGAATAAACGGATGATGCCGATAATTTAATGGTAGTTGTCAATATGGACACAATTTAGGTATTGTGGATTTGCCAAATGGTTATCCAAAGATAGAGAAGTTACCAAAATACAACGAGTATATTGTAACGTAAATTCCCATGGAAACTGTTTGCCAAATACAATCACCTGTATGTATAAGGTTTACAATTCAAGTCAGATATGAACTTTAGAAACAGTTACTAACAACTTTTGGGAAAGTACAATAGTTTTAAAATAGTAATGATTTCGAAATTTGAGAAGGAGATGAACATCAAGAAAAGAATAGAAAGAACATTTCCTTCAGACAATAAGAAAGGGTTTAACAAACTAATACTATTAATCAAATTGAAAGGTAACCAATGATATTATTTCATAGTTATACATATATGAACATACATATTCAAATGCATATATGCACATACATATGTGTATACACACACACACACACACATATATATATATATACATGTATACATCTATATGTACATATACATGTATATGTATACATACATATACATGTATATATGTATATGTATATGTACATATACATTTATATGTATATGTACATATACATTTATATGTATATAAGGTTTGGACGTTTCTTCTAATTTGTGGTTACTTGTTCAAATAGGTATATGTATATAGATATGTATACATTGGCCTGACAACATTATACATATGTGTGGGTGTCAAATTGGCAACTTGTTGACACCTTGGCAGAATCATCATATTACAAGTAGCAAATAGCATTGTAAAGAGGGTCTTTGAAGATATTGCATTTTGGATAGTTGAAGTAGGGTGTGCACGTATAGGCTCCCAACCCCCACAATATATATAGGGTGTGCACGTACAGTTTCCATGGGAATATACTTGACAATATAAAACAATGTAAGACTATAAAGCAACAAGGACAATAAGGAAGGGTTTAAGAGAGTAAATAAAGCATGTAGATGAAAAATGGCAAGGGCTTAGAAATCCATAAATATATACATGGTTTAACAATGTAAGACTATAAAGCATAAAGGATATAGAATAGTAAGGAAGGGTTTAAGAGAGTAAATAAAGTATGAAGATGTAAAAGAGAAAGGGCTTATAAATCCAAATACATACACACACAATATATATGTACATACATACATATGTATACACACACACACACACACACAGACACATATATATACACATATGTATGCACACACACACACACACCCACACACACACACATACATATGTAAGATAGTAAGGGTTAAACAATGTAAGACTGTAAAGCAGTAATGCAATATATATATATATATATATATATATATATATATATATATATATATATATATATATATATATATATATATATATATAGTAAGGGTTTAACATTATAAGACCATAAAGCATAACTGAAAGCAAAGTGCAGAAACATAAACCAATTAAAAATGCAACCATAACACCATAATTTTTATGTGGAAACCCAAAAGGGAAAAACCATGGTGGGATTTGAACCCACAATATTATTATACTATGGCTAGTAGTAGAACAATATTACAAAAGGGGAATGCACTTGCATAGGCTCACTACCTAGAGCTCACTGCTCAAATACAAAACAGGGCTACAACTCTAGAGGACTCACTATCCTACAAATGAGATATATAAGAAAATACAATGTCTAAACTGGAATACAATGTCTAAAAAATGACAGGAATTAGTTCCGGTTAAGCTCAAAATGACCCGCTACCTCTAATCTGGAAAACTACTCTATTCTGCTCTGCTGCCAAATACTGGATCATCAAAACTCAAGATGTGCACGTGAAACTACACTTAATCTCTCTAAAAACAATTTCCCACTGCCAAAATAGATCTCCAACTAGTTGGCTTCTCAAAACAACAAATGATGAAACGTGTAGTGATGTGACGACTCAATCTTTCTACAAATCTGTATTTCGAACCTAACATATGATCACAAGCTTCCCATAAGTCAGCCCAATCACCTCGAACTCATCAACATCCACCGAAATCACCTCAAGGAATCTGGACCACACGCTACACCATCAAACATGAAGATAACCTTGTTCTTCCTTCAATATCAGATACTGGACCAAGAAACTTGCACTAGAATCAACACCGGAGGCTAGAATTGCATGATAAGTTGCCTCACACATCCAATCAACTATTCCAATCACTGCAACAAGAAATTAGTCATCAAAAATGAATAATTCTTACCGAATCTATACACTGTGTTCCACCAACCAAACTTATGCTACATGAATAACCAAACTTACTTAAGACTTCCAGTAATCCTAATCTCCATATACTGGATAGGATTACTAGGTTGAGTTGCCATCAATGACAAACCCTAAGTAATTTCATGCATCAAACATCATCAATCTTCACTGGAGCATCACCGAAAAAGTCTCTTGCCAACAATCCTCCCTTTGGCATTGATGGCAACACTGTGAAAAATGACAAGTGTCCAACACTCCAAAACTGCAATCAATCAAAAAATATGAAAGTCTGTACACTCAATTGGATCCCACTAAGAATGTGCACCATTTTTCACTACTCTCTCCCCCTTTGTCATCAATGGCAAAGGCAGGGATCCACCAAGACTTATGTACAAAAGTGTATGCAATAATTTACAGGAATTTGAAAATATCTGCATAAGTTACCTAAGTACTTCAAATATTCATTATATCCTCTTAGAAAACTCCAAAACATTGATTAAGGCACTAAACATGTATGCATGAATTTCAATGCCTTTGAGATCTGATGGTACCAGTTTACCCAAAGCATTAACTACATCCTACTGGGCTCCAAGAAAAGTGTCGAAATGGGGAGTGATTAGACTCCTCAATTCTCCCACTCTGCTTATCATCTGATCCTTTTCCTTATTCAAGCCCTTTATTTTATCAATGAGATCCATTATTTGGGCTTCAAGGGTACTTGGAAAGACTAAATGCGGGATAAATGATTGTGCTATATTGACTAATTACCCTTCAAGATCTCTTATTTTTAAGTCAATGTTTGCAAAAAACTTAGGCAAAAAGAGACATGACTTGAATATCTTACTGCCTTCATCTAATGCATCTTCTACACTCTTTACTGCAATCTTTAAATTGACTCTATCTCCCTCAACCACTTTCAAAATTGCTTGGTATTCCATCTCATTAAATCTTTTCCTAACCAATTCATCTGCAATCTTCTCTAAAGATTCGACATGGGATTCAACAACATTCAACATATCCTTAAGCTTATCGAAGGGTGAGTCAACGAAATCCTGCTTGAAACTTGGCAAAATTTTCTCTATCACATTGGTTGCCAGAGATATCACCTCTTTTTCTTCAGATCGAGACTTTAATAAGTCCTCACTTGCCTTGATTTATGCAAGGGTGGCTAATTTCAGTGCTTGAAGAGGGGATAGGGTACTCAAATATACCAGACCATGAGAAAAGTCATCCTCATCATCTGTAATCTACTTTCCTTTGTCAGGAACAGTGGCTTTTACCATGGTCACTAGAGCCTTATCATTCTTCTCTTCACCCTTCTCCTTCACATATTCTTTTGTATTTACATCCTTTTCTCCTTTCTCACCATCGCCTTCACCCTTTCCTACATCACCTATCTCCTCAGCTATCATCTCTGCAATGATTTCTATCTTTGAAGGATCTTGTATATCTTCACCGGAGTTGTCAACTGCGTGATTTGCAGTGGAGTCATCTACAACTTCCTATCCAACTGAATCAATCTGTACAGATGGTTGATCCTTCTTCTCATCGAGAACATCTTTCAGTACTTCCAGAATGGAAGTGTCTTCAGGTGCTTTCTCTTCCAGATGAGTGGGCTGATTGACTTCATACTATTTTTCCTTCAAAAACTAAGTCAAAATTTCTTTGGTTTCTTTACTTATTTCATCAGTTTTGCCAAGCATGATTTTATTTACTCTCCTTTTACTCCTAAACCTATCATTTGCAACTAAAAGGAGTCTTTTGACTTTATCCCTGGAAATAACTGAACATATATTCACCAATTCATATTCTTTTATTCTCTCATCCTCTAGTGTAGTTGTAGGCCTCCTTGCATCCAAAACATCATACAAGCTTTTGGGAATCAATGATGATAGTTCTATTGAGACTTTACTATAGGTATTCATATACTTTACAACTGCGTCTTCTAAAATCCTTTGCTCCTTATCATCGCAGTTCTCATAATATACAAGCATATTTTTCAAATTACCCTCCTTTACAATTTCATTTACAACCTTATCTAATGATTTCGGGGGTACAATAGTGTAAGGTCCTTCAAGCTTACCAGATTTAAGAGCTTCATCTATCTCATATTTCTACTTCTTTCTCACTCTTGTTCTACCAAATTGCTCTCCTTGTGTTTTTGGATTCTTAGCAGATATAGCATCACCGAATAGAGGTTTTCTGACTACTCTAGCAAATGTAGTAGTTTTCTTCACCTCTCTGACCTCTTCATTTGGTTCAATTTCTTCCTCTCCTGCTACATACTTCCTTGCAAATTTTTCTTTCTTCCTCTTCTTTACTCCACCAGTTGATGTTGATTGTGGCTTAGGTGGAGGGATTGACTTCTGCACACCTGAGGTAGGTGCAGACTTGCTTTGCTTGGCCTTGGATTGCTTGGGAGGAGAAGATACTGGTTTAGATTGTGGCTTCACCATATCTTCCTCCTTCAGTATATTTTTCTCTCTGGCCCTTTGATGTAGGAGCATCCCCAGTCAATGAGTAATCTTGCATCATCCAAAAATATTTCCTTTCAATTTTGTTCTTGTCTAGTTCTTTATGTCATTTTCTGTTTTCTTACCGATTAGCACTGGTAGTTGCTTTATTTTCATGGCAGATCTTATTTTTGGTTTCCAGGTGGGTTCATGTGCTTAATTCCAGATTTCCAGTTCATTTGGGTTCTTTTTCGATCAATTATTGCTTCCGGTTGACTGTTTTTGGGTTTCGGGATAGTCCTTGTGCTTACCGGTTGGTTTTCCTTCATTACCGACGCGATTATTGGTGTGTGGGTCCATCTTGGGTCTTGTTCAATGTTCTTTGGCATGTGGCCGACCTTCTTGCTAAACCGCACTTTGTGGTTGTTATTTTATGGAAAGATTTATTTAATTCTTAGGGCTGACCTAGTTACACGTTTCATTTTCCTACTTTGGTAAATGTAATCTTATGAGGCCGACCCAAATATGTTCCGGTGGGTATGAATATGATGTTATGTAATCATTTGTAGAGGCAAAGGAAGTAGAATTGAGAATAAGGATTGAGATTTACATATTGTGATTTGGTTGATTCTTAGAGTCTCAGATTGGATTGTATCTGGCTGATAGCCTACATGTAACCGGTTAATTACTAGATGTTATTTGATGATTATATGATGATTTTCAGATGATTGCCAAAAGTTCTAAGGCGTTAATATGATCTGTTTATGTAATCTTCTTATGTTTTCTTGCTAATTTTGTTGTGTTGCTCTTGTTGCGTAAGCCGATTGATTCTCATTGAGAGTTTCACTGGTTATGGTTGCATCACCCTCTGCACTGCTTCTTAGGTTATGCCCATTTGTTCAACAAGTTCTTCAACTTCCTTTCTTACTTTTCTTTTTCTTCTGTGCCCAGTGAATTTATTATGCAAGTCCAGATCCTTTTCCTTCAAGGTGCCAAATCTCTCCTCTTTCTTGTCCACTAGTTGGCTCAACAAGTGTTGAGCATATGCATCAAGTGTGACTACATCCACCTCATACCCCATGGGCATGATCCATATAGTTCTTGGCTCAATTGCCTCCATATGACACTGATCCTTGTCAACCATGAAACAAATAGTTTTCTCATATTTTTCCACACTGTCTTTAGGAATTCTCTCTCTGCTTTTCATAGTGGCTTGAAAAGTTTTAAAATAGCCCCATAAAGCTGATTTTTGCATTACTTTGTCACCCAAACCCAACAATCCTTCCTTGATTAGTTTATCATAAGCCCATTGGACTTTTCCAATTCCAAGGATCTCATTCATGAAGTAAAGTGCTAAACAGACAATTAGGGATCCAAACTTGAAGACATGTTTCTTATCTTGATTTATCTTCTTCAAGTTGATCATTAACTCATTGAGGAGTACTGCACAAAGATCATACCTTTTGTCTTCCTTTAGCATTTGGTATGCGGTGACTATGGCAGTACCGGAGACCGAGTTTTGTTTGCTAGACTGGTACACCTTGTATCTCATCACCATTGAAGCGAATCTAACATCATGCTCTATAATGTCATTGATTGTCATTGGCTGATTGTCATATTGGGAACCGGTAATGGCTATCACAGTAGTATTTTGAACTTTCCTCAGATTGGGGATCTCACCGGTTGCATTCAAACATGTAACTGATTGGATGGATAGCTTTGTTATCTTGTGAGGTTGGTCTAACCATATGAATTCATCATGAACTCTGCTCAGAATATATCAGACCCATTATGATTCATCGAGCATCAAAAAATGAAAAAATTGCACAAAACCCTTATCCTGAAGTGCCTTGAATTCAAGCTTTAGATTTCCCAAACTATCTGACATATGCTTGTTGTAGAATGATAGCATATCCGCATTACCCAATTATTCAATGTTACAGTGGATATAAGCCCTAATATCCTCGTTGTAAAGAAAACCATACGAGACTGAAGAAAATGCACCTTCCAAATCATCTTCAACAGATTTAAATGGATGCCTCTTGAATATAGGCCTTGCTCTCTCAAAAATTTCCACCACCAAAGGAGTTGCAACACCAGATGCAAATGCCATGTCGAATTTAGGGTATGAAAAGATTGCTTGCAAACGGATAAATACCTCTTTTGATCTCAACTAGATGTTAGAAATCTTTGAATGATCGCCTCTAGCTCGATTATCACAACTCAAACTTGTTCGCCTTGCTCTTCAGCTCTTACTCTTCATTCACAATATGAAAAATGAATGACTGAAATGCCCTTTTTAACCTAATTTTGAGTTGTAATAAATGCTCAACATTAAAGTCTTCTGGATACACTGCTTTTCATCATTTCATTCACCAGATTATCACACTGCCATAAAATCTTTCGGTTATCAACTGCATAACTGAACTCCATCATCTGCAACCATCCTTGACCGATTGTAGATCTTCACAAGGGGGTTCTAAAGATTTGCATGATAACCTACCCCCTAAGGCAAAAATGCCCTAGTTACCGGATGAGGTTCCAACATCGGATTCAGGTGTGGAGCCATTTTGCACATTTGAATCTTCCTTTTTCACCCACATCTTCTTATGCTAATCTTTGATCTTTTCTACTTTAGCTTTGCCCTTATCATCTGATTTATTCTTGTTCACCGGAGTATTCTTTCTTCCGCAATATCTTGCAGTATGACCAAACTTGTTACATGCATGACAAACAACTCTTCTTTGCATAGGTTTGAAGTTCATCTGATTTGGTCTCATCTTGCATTGGTTAGATATATGTCCAAACACCCCACAAGCATAGCATCTCTTATTCTGAACGTTATTTATCACTGTTCTACACATGTTTGACTTATGACCAGAGTTGTTGTATATGAAACATTGACCGGTAAAGGTAGGACCATTATTCATCACTTTATTCATCATTCCATTATTCATCCTACTTTCGCATTGACTTTCTATATGACTGAATCTATTGCAAATAAAACATCTGCCATTGAATTTATAGGCATTAGGCTGTCTTACTAGAGGTTTCTTGTTCTTCTAATAATTAGGTCATGCATTGCTTTGTCCAGAAATGGAGGATTATCCCTTTTCAAATCCAAGTCCTCATGTGTCTTTTCCGTGTCTCTGATTTTCTAGCATCTCATCAAGCCTTGTTGAGCTAGACTTGAATTTTTCTTTGTATTCATTAGCAGTAGTAAGTTCATCTCTCAGAATTATGACTCATCTCTGAAGTTCTTGTCCATCATTCTTAGATTGTACTAATTCAAGCCTCAATTGATCAATCTCATAGTTCAGTATGCAACATTTATCTAACCTATCTTTCAATGATTGAGTCAAGCTTTCTTCATTCTTCTTCCGGTCCTCAATCTCCTTTGTTAGCTTCATCACAATGGATTGCATCTCATGCTTCAATACTACATTCTCTCTAGCAAGCTTTTCACATTCATCTGATTTGCCTTGACTTTAAATGCTTTGCTCTTCTTTCTCCTTAAGTTTGTCCATTAGCTCCTTTCTCTTTTCTCTAGAAGTGCTCACTTGTTCTTTCAACGTCTTAATGAATTCTTCAGCTGCACTTAGGTTTCTCTTCAAGGAACTTACTTCTTTTCTTGTTGCATCAAGATCTTCGAGTGCCACACTAAGCTATCTTTGCAAACCGAAGTCCATTGATTCAATCTTTTGGATCTTCCTCAAGCTGTTAGGCTTCCTTGGAGGAACTAGGCTTTGATACCAATTGTTGGAATCAATGAACACTGAGAGGGGGGGGGTGCTGAATCAGTGTTCTGCAATTTACAAATTTATTAAGCTGATTCTTTAACTACCAGATGCAAATAACCGAAAACAAAGTGTAGAAACATAAACCAATTAAACATGCAACCATAACACCATCATTTTTTACGTGGAAACCCAAAAGGAAAAAACCATGGTGGGATTTGAACCCGCAATATTATTATACTATGGCCAGTAGTAGAACAATATTACAAAAGTGGAATACATTTGCATTCAAGCTCACTGCCTAGAGCTCACTACTCAAATACAAAACAGGGCTGCAACCTCGGAGGACTCACTGTCCTACAAATGAGATATATAAGCAAATTTACAATGTCTAAATTGCAATACAACATCTACAAATGTCAGGAATTAGTTCTGGTTAAGCTCAAAATGATTCGTCGCCTCTAATTTGGAAAACTACTACATTTTTCTCTGCTACCTAATACCAGATCATCAAAACTCAAGATGTGCACATGAAACTGCGCTCAATCACTCCAAAAATAATTTCGCAAATCTACCATCCTCTAAAATGATCATCCAAGTTAATCTTATATATACACACTGCCAAAATAGATCTCCAACTAGTTGTCTTCTCAAAACAACAAATTACGAAACATGTAGTGATGTGACGACTCAATCTATAATGCCCCGCCAGGAACCCCAAAGGAAAACCCATAACAAGGGTGAAACATTTTTATTCATTTTTAAGTATAAACATAATAGGTGCATAAAACACAACATGCACGATAACACAAGTGGAAGACTTACACTAGAATTCCTTAAGGGTTACCAACGAAGAATTAAAATGAAAAGACAAATTCCACAATTAAGGTTACTCCATTAACTCAATGATCACAAGAAGCCATATGCAATAATATATTACACCATTGAAAGCTTGAAAGGATACGATATAATTTCTCTTCAATAAGCATGTACACATAACATAAAGGAAACTGATAAATAACATCCCAATCTAAGGATTACATTGCTCTTCCAATACATGGCTTCTCAATATACATAGAAAGATACAACTTAACCAAATACAAGGTTACAAAGGATCACGATACAATGAACAGATAGGTCTCCAAATAACAATAATCTCCAAAACATGAGATAAGCATGAACCACGATCCACAGAAACACCTGCAAAGACAATCCTTACATGAAGGTACGAACAAGAAGATCCAATGGGAAGTGGCACTACCACCCAACCATGTAATTTCCAAAATGGAATCACCCCACCGTGTTAGGAGATAGCTAAGGACCCTCAAGAAACAGAAGCATGACATGGTCGACAAAACAATACGACTCCATGACAACACCAAGAGACTCCACAATAATCCAGGTGACTCAACATCACAAATACACAAGTGAACCGACATCACAAAACACAAGTGACCCTAAAGAGAGAGTGTCATCACATAGCTTATGATGGTTACCATGGTCGGCCTCCATAGGTCTTGACTCACTATCCTAGTAACCTTTCCCAAACCTCCGGCTCCAACTAAGTCTCATGCAGACCCTACCAACCTTTTGTGAAGACAAGGTGGTTAGTTTGCCATTCCAGGCCTTCTCACTACATTATGAGCCTCAATACAAGCACTCACCTATGCGTGAGGTGCAATATCTTTATTAATGTTTGAGAACTACCCACCTAATCAATTAATTAGATTATTACATATTATCTCACTTTCGAAGGCTCATCCTGCCAACCTCTTTGGGCGCAACCCCCATTCAAAAGCCACTCTCTCAAAGGACACTAAATAAACATGGTCACTCCATGAGGACCCTATGGCGAAGCAGATAGCCATAACACCACTATTCATAAACAAGTGGCCAAAAAAATGATATATCAACTCTTGGTTAACCATAAGGCAAGACACTACATGGTTAAGACAACGAAGACATCATATATCACCTGGTCAAGGTACCAAATACGCCACCACATGATGACTGAACCACTGACCAGAAATAACACAATATAAGTCTTGCAAGGAAAGCTAATTTCACTAAGTCTGCACTCAGACAATCTTTGAGAAAATCAACATCATAAGCACTTGCAACCTCATTGATTGAAAATTAAATAAAACACTCTTTTAACATTCACATCTATTCAATTTCCAAATCAATATTCCATCAAGGATAAAATTCACGTCAAATACTCAACCGAATAAAAACATGAATTCCTAACAGGCATTTAATTCATTTCCATAATTTATATCCAAATTAACCAATTTGAATTACTAATTCATGCCTTGATTTCCAAAGATAACTTTATTAATCCACCTAATAAAAATCATTATTTTATTTAACATAAAAACCACTTTAAAAACAATTTATTTAATAAAAAATAAATTCATAGAACATATTGGTTTGTACTGGTAAGGGCACAAGGTCAAGCAGGGGTCAACGCCAACCCGCAGTAGTGCTGCTATTGAGGCCGCAGACACTACCTGCTGGTAGTACTATTGCTGACTGGTACCAAGCCTACTGACCGGTAGCAGTCCTACTGACTGGTAGTGCTGGTACCGCCGGTAGCACTGCTACCGACCGGTAGCAGTCCTACCGACTGGTAGCAGTCACTATCGACCTTCATGGTGGGAGTATCCCACCACAGGGCAAGGTAAAGTCCACGATAAATAAAAATTCATACTTCTTAAGCATTCAGAAAAATAAAATGATACTAATTCGTTTAAACATAAAAACGATTCATTTCCAGATCATTTCACGGGCACACACACATAATGCCAAGATCCAAAATTCAAATGGATATTTACCAATACAGTAAATGGTGAAATACAATCACACAAGAACCCAAAATCTTGGGCAATAAGATAATAGGAAACACACAACCAAATCCAAATCATTCTATTCCAAATAGAAGAGGTAAACCAAGGAGTTGATTTTCATAACAAATAACAAACAACAAATAGAGAAATGATCCATTTCTTTCCTATAAGCAAACACATGATATAAGCTTCACAAAATCAACAATAACAGGAATTTCTTCTTCCATTCCAATTATTCCACAAGATTCTACAAGAAGATTTGCATTTCTTTCATACACAAGAAGCAATTGAAAAATCGAATTTAAATTTCAAAACAAGAAGAGATTACCCAACCTTGAAGCAAACTAGAAGCAAAATGGTGGAAAATCCCAATCCTTGCAAACCAAATCAAATTCCAGCTCCTCTTCCAGAATGTTTTTCCAAATTTCTCTTCCCAATTTTTTGCCTCCTTCCCATGAATTTCCAGGAATATATGGGAAAAATAATTTCAACCTAAACTTTCTAGGTTGAAAGTTTTCTCCACCAACCAGATTGAATTATTTAAAAAGTAAATAACAATAAGATTTTCCTCTTTTCCAACAATTAAAATGAAAAAGTCAAATGGAGAGGTAAAAAGAAAAGCTTTTAATTTTACTTTCTATTTTCCATAATACTTTTCTTCAACACAATCATTTAACATTTAAATGGCTGGGCAATTATTTATTTCCTTCCACAATATATATTAATACACTTTACACAATGAAATAAGCCATTTAACCATTTAATCTAGAAAATCATTAATTTAATCAAATCAATAATCTCAAAGCATAATAATTAACTAATTACGCCAACATAATAGCATTATCCATTCAATTAAATAACCATTCAGATGAATGAAAGCACACAAAATGAAGAATGATCAAATGATGACTCACAAATGACCAAACCAAAGCATTATGACTCGCATACTAGCCAGACGAGAAAGACAACCGAATGACAACATTCACACGAGTGTAACTGCAGGTCAAGTCAGGGTCCAACAACTATCTCCTCCACTCCCATCGGACATATAAGGCACGCTCAGACCTATGAAACTGTTGGCATTGTGTTGTCATTGATGTCAACTAGTGTGGGAGGATCATCGGTAGAAGAGATGTACGTGCAACACTGTTATGAAGGAGTACAGGATGTGATATCTTGGATATCACCTTGTGTTGCAGAACACCGATAAAGATAAGGAAGACGACCTTCAGGAGTCACCAATACACAAGTCAGTGCCTGACTTGTGTGATGAGATAGAGAGGTGTTTGAGCGGTTGTTTGTGATGAAGAGGCAAAATGTTATCTGAATCACATCAACACTGGAAGAGAAGAATGAACCGGTGTGCTGTGAGGTTGCAGAACTACAGGACCCTCACCAGTTGAAGATGCAGTCATCATGAGAAGCAATGACTAAATAGTGAGTGTGTCCACACCAGATCACATGTGCATATTTGAAAATATGCTACACAAACATTGAACCCACATGAGCAGATGACAAGGTGTTACTCCACCAAGTAAGTGGGGCTTATCTCCTATATGCATTAAGGCATTATAGTTTAGTGAGATAAGAGTGAAGAGGTAAAAGCAAGGACTTGAAGGATCACACTAGATCCACCGGTGAATCGAGGGAATGTCTTAAGTGCATGAGATCAGGGTTATGCACTAGACCGACAGAGAAGGCATGCTGAAGAAGAGTGATATGTTTGTCATTCAAACAAATCAGTTGAGCAGATACAGTCAGAGGAGAAAGATCTGATCGATGAAGAAGTCTAGTAAAGGTTGATGACTGGTGTCATCAAGAGTGACAACCAATATGTAAGCCCACTGGTAATATGAGCAAGGTGCAGATGCAGACGACTCTCCACCTTGGGGAAATGAGAAAATGAGTTTGCTCAAAGAAAGACATGTCTGAGGACTGGTCAAGGTGTTCCACCCACAGTTCAACAGAATACAAACATGATGAGATTACCGGTTGAGTGGCTGGTCGGTGATCCCATTTGGATCAACATGAAGTGCCAAGCTGGCAGTTAGTTGATGTGGATGTCACATGGAGTAAATGTGGCAAACTTGTGTGTTGGATAAAGATGGAATGTACATTGACAGGGTTGTTGTAGGGTTGGTCGATTTTAATGAAAGGTCACACAAATCACAAGACATGCTGCAGAGCAATTGCAGGGGTTTGAGGCTCGAGGTCTGGAAGACAACTACGAGTCAGCTAAGAGTGATTGAGAAGATTGAGACGACAAAGGAAACAACGTGACAGTTCTTTCATGATTGACCGAGGGATAAACTATTAGGGTAAAAAGCAAGTCGTCAGAGATGGAAGGTGTGATCTAGGAGATGCAAATGTGGTGGAGTTGTGCAATCGGATGTCAGAAAGATCAGATCATGTAAGATCTAATTGGATTTGGTTTGCCTCAAGGATGGTGAGGAAACCCTAACCACCTAGATTTTGAATTGGTTTTTGGAGGGAAAACCTGGCTATAAGTGTGGGGGTTGAAGAGAATGTTAGGTGTTGCTGAATAGTAAAGTATTGTGTGATTGCGAAGTTGAAGACTTCTGCAAGTAAGAGCAAATCAACCAAGTGCTCAACAAGAATCTGTGAAGAGAGTGGGAGTGAGAGAGAACCTGGTTGAAGCATTCAACTGGTTGGAGAGAAGAACCGGTAGTGTTCATACCGGTAGTGCAGAAGTGAAAGAGGTTGTAGAGAAGATAAACAGAGAACTGACAGAGAGTAGAATTGGTGAAAAACAGAGCAGTAAGGAGGAGATTCAGTGAGAGCAGTACATAAGAGAGATAAACGGGTAAGACTTACTAGTAAAGAAGCAGCAGGTGAAGAGCAGCAGAGAAGTGAGTCGGTGAAGCAGAGAAGGTATGTCGGTGAAGCAGAGAAGGTATCTCATCGATAGAGTAAGATATATATAATGGTTGCAAGATTCACTTGTAACAAGATAACCACTTATGTATTTGATGTTTACATTGTGAACACTGAGTTGTAGCTCGGTGCAGGGGTTGTAGCTCCTTGGGTTGGTGCCCTAAAGTCAGGGGTTGGTGCTCCTTGGGTTGGTGCCTTAAACTTTGTAACTGTGTTTTATTGTGAGTTTGGATTGGAGCAGTAGACTCCAACAACATTGCTCAGTGAGGTTTTTCCCATCTTGGGTTTTCCTCGTATATGTTGGTGTTATGTGATGTCCCCTTGTGAGTATGTTTGCATTTAAGTTAGTCTCCTCCCTAATTGGTAGGCTTGCATTAAGTTAAATCTAGGAACCAATATGCTCACAAAGGACTGCAAAAGAGAAAGAGATTTGAGAACCACTGATTCACCCCCTCCCCCTCTCAGTGGTGCATTGTGTCTAACAGAAACCAGCTGGAGTCGATACCCCGTACCTACCTGATACTTGTACTTGCAATGTCCTGCACCAAAGAACCACACGTGCATATATATATACATGACACGCACACTGATGAAGGAGAATCATGACGTTCCCTGTCTCATCGGAGTGAGTGAAGGAAAATCATCTCCTCGCACCCCATACACATGCAAACACACAACACATATAAGGTAAGAGTGTCAGTCCATGATAATGATCCATAAATAACATTAATCGTAAGCATCGAGATACTGCATAAAATCATACACCACAAATCCAAATAAAGCATGAAATAACATCACATAAAAATCTGAATCCATATACAATAATGTTCCACTGAAGTCAATCAAAACATACAAAAAGAGTATGAACAAGGAGGGGTACTACACAATCCTTCTACAAATCCTTATTCCAGACCTAAAACATATGATCACAAGCTTCCCATAAGTCGGCTCAATCACCTCGAACTCATCAACATCCACTGAAATCACCTCAATGAATTTAGACCACACGCTACACCATCAAACATGAAGATAACCTTGTTCTTCCTTCAATATCGGATATTGGACCAGGAAACTTGCACTAAAATCAACACTAGAGGCTAGAATTGCATGATAAGCCGCCTCACACATCCAATCAACTATTTTAATCACTGCACAAGAACTTAGTCATTGGAAATGAATAAGAGAGAGAGAGAGAGAGAGAGAGAGAGAGAGAGAGAGAGAGAGAGAGAGAGAGAGAGGGTTTAACAATATAAGACTGTAAAGCATAAAGGATGTAGAATAGTAAGGAAGGGTTTAAAAGAGTAAATAAAGCACGAAGATGTAAAACATAAAAGGCTTAGAAATCCAAATACACACGTATACACGTACACACACACGCTATATATGTATATACACACACATGCACACACACACATACACATATATGTATGTACATATATACATATGTATATACACACACATACACAAATGCACACACATACATACACATATACACATATATGTATGTACATATATACATATGTATATACACACACATACACAAACGCACGCACACACATACACATATACACATATATGTATGTACATAAACACACATAACATATGCACATACACACACACACATACACACACATAGTATATATGTACACACACACACACACACACATCTATATCTATATATTTACACACACACACACACACAGAGATATATATATATATATATATATAGAGAGAGAGAGAGAGAGAGAGAGAGAGAGAGAGAGAGAGAGAGAGAGAGAGAGATGTACACACACACAGATATATATATATATATATATATATATATATATATATATATATATATATATATATATATATATATATATATATATATATATATATATATATATCTGTGTGTGTGTGTGTGTGTGTGTGTGTGTGTGCATATAACATTAAAACAATAAGGATGTAAGACAATAAGGGTTTAACAATGTAAGACCGTAAAGTAGAAATAATGTAGAACAACGAGGAAGGGTTTCAGAGAGTAAATAATGCATCAAGATGTAAAACACCAAGGACTTAGAAATCCAAGGAAATACATATATACATATATGTTATATAAATATATGTATATATGTATTTTGAGTAACGATGAAATTGAAAAATGTAGTAAAAGTAAGGGAAAGGGAGGTAGAGTTAATGCTAGTGCAAGGAAGAGTGTACGGTGAAGGTGACTAATTAACCCTAGTTATATCATTGTGACCGATAAAACACAAAAACAAAAATCAACATAAACCCTATCTCATTAAATAAAACCCTAAAATTAACATTGATCCTTGAAAATCGATAATGTTTTTTAGAGATTTCATAAATAAACCCAAAAAACATAAATAACAGTGAGCATTTTTTTAACCAACAAAAATATAATGTGTAACCTAACAATGAAGCTTGAATAGAAGAGGCATTTTCTCTTTGTGATATATGTGTGTTTATGAACACAGATTGTAGTGTTCATAAACACAAAAAACACAAAATGTTTGCAGAACAAGCACCCACAAATGCCGGGAACATTAGAGCTACAAATAAACAAAGTGCGGAAGTTCAAAATTAGTCAGAACGATAATCCAAACAAAAACCCACAAATGTTCACAAAAGTAATCAAAACACAAAGTGGAAAACCAAACATTGCAAATAAAAGAAAATAAAAAGGGGGCCTTAGTGAGGAATAATCCTCACCTGGGTTGAATGTTGGCACCCAAAACACCCACCGATCCTCCTCCTCGGGGTCGTGCAAGCTCCCTCTTGTCGAAACTTACAAGATGCAAACGAGAGGAAGTAAATGCATCAAATGAAGTAAATGCACATAAAAAAGAACCGATAGCATTTATATGAGCGTGTTTACCTAAAGGGTTTGTAGGGTGTAATGATCGCTGAAACGCTGAAGTGTCATCCTCGCTGAAGGTGTCACTTCCATGGTATTCGAAACGAGCATTTTCTCAAACCCAGGTGACCATCTTCTGGTGTGAAATGAGACATACAATGGCGAAGAAGCGGGAAAGATTGGAAGTGAAGTTGGCTCAAATGGCAAGGACTTGGGTGCTTTTAATGTTTTACTGCTTGAAATTTGTGAGCTATGCATTGGATGTAAGCCGAACGAACATGAAGTTAATGCGACTGCAAGGAAGAGTGTAGGGTGGCGATAGTTACTAAATGTGAACAAGTGGGATACGAGGGTGGCCATGTGATGGAATGACACGCGGCCACCATGTCCATTTCGAGGGGAAAATCATGCACGTTGATGGGGTAAGCCAAGGCAGGGTTCGGTCAACGCACCAAAATGACAAAGATTCAACACCTTGGATGAATCATATAAAAACATGTGACAAATAGGTACAATCTATGTGAACGACGAAAAAAAGACCGAAGATCCACGTGACCTCAACATGACCCCCAAAATAAGGTGCACATGTATTGGCTCCTCTCCCCTACCATGACCTTAAAAAAGTTGTAAAGAGTACTTAGAAGTACTTTGAGTTTCGACATTTTATCTGGTTATGGACACTTCGCCAGGTGGTGAAATCCAAACCATCAATAAACTATCAAATGACAATCGAAATAAAGCGGAAGTCCAGACCAAAAGCTTTGTTCGCAGAGGATTTGTGTTGCTCGGTACGAAGAAGCAGCTTTAAGCATTTCATGTGCGCAAATATCCAAGAGCAGTAAGTTATATTACAATAAAAACCTGATTAAAAAATTTGCGTATACTTCCCTGTACGAAGTTTTCAGATTGAAATCGTCAATGAGTTATTTGTCTTCTGGTGTTTTATAACATGATTAATTTCATAGAAATTCAGCTATTTTCAGCTCTTTGCGATGGCTGAAACGATGTTTTTTTTTATAATTTAGGGAGAGTGTTATTATTTCTTTATTATTGTTTTTAAATCTTTATTATTAATTAAATATTATGTAAATTTGCTGCGAGATCTTTCTTTCTTCCTTGAATTACCGTCGTCGTTTGACCGACAGACGTTTACTTCTTTTGACATTCCATTTAGCATAATCTTGCTCCTCACGAAATATTCACAAAGAATATTGTTGAACTTTAGGCACTGGCCTTGTAATCTTTGGCAGCGATAAGGTTGTCATTTACTGTTAGGGTTTGCTGAAGCATTTAAGTGCGAGGCAAGATTGTCTTTAAATCATAAAGTTTATGCAGTTTTCTAATTTATAATCTTGTAGCTGTGTTATCATTGTGTGATTTCCTTAAGTTTCTTATTCCAAGTATTTGCCGGGAAAAAGGGCGTATAATATTTATATCCGTTGAATTTGTATGGTTCTTGCCTTTCTAATTAGATTTATGTGCTTTGTGCAGTATTTTGTCGAGTTAGGCTATCGATCAAGAGGCGTGGCAGCGATACAGTTGATTAAGGTTTAAGGGGTTTTGGTTGGAGTAATCATGTTCAAGAAGGCCAGCGATGTTAAAGCTCTACAAAGGCTATCTGGTGCGGACCGAAAGAAGCTGAGGCGGAATATTCACGAAAGATTACCATTCGCATCAGACGCAGATTTTGACGTCATTCTTCCGCCCAAGGTATGCACCGTGCATTGCCAGAGGTTACATTTGATTGTATGACGAATTCAGGGTATAGGGATAATATTAGCAACAACACCTAAAAGTGCTATTGAATGGCTGATAGGCACAAATATTTACAGTAATTTTTTTTCAGAGTATTCTGTGCAGTCCTTATCCGGCAGGGATATAAATATTTGTGCCCATTGATCATTCAATAGAACTTTTAGATATTGTTACCAGTTTTATTATTCTCCCCCACTACTGCCAGTCCTACTGGAGACAACACTGCAATTTTACCAGTTATTCAAAATATTCCAGCAGTGTTTCTAGTTTGTCACAGTATTCAATGACCAGATAATCTGATCTTTGAGCTTTTTAGAATCGATCAAGAAGACAATAAAGTGCTCAAATGCTCCACACTGTTACAATAATCTATTCATCTTCTGAATTTAACCATTCATATTCTATCACGGCCATCTGGCTTTCATTATAAAACAAATAAAAACAATTTTATTTAGACGAAGCTTTCCTCCGATATCAAGAATGTTGATTATATGTTGGGCTATTAGCCAAATTAAACGTTAGATCAAAGCAAATTGAGATCTTTAAGATCGTAAAGATAAAAAAAAAGCATGTTTAAATATCAATTTCACATATTCACAAGAAATTTAATTTGTTTTTTATTTAAATATATTATTTTTTGGGGGATTCTATTGGGGCTCCTGCCTAAGAAGAATGTATGCATAATATTGATATTGGAGAAAATGACCATAACGGTTGACAAATGAAGCCCAAACCAAAAACTGGCTAACCACCTAAAACTATCCATCACCCCAATAAAAACCAACTACGCACATGTAGGACCAGAAAGGTCACCACCCTGCAACGAAAAAACACCAAACACAAGCAAAAAGAGTCCATAAAAACCTAGCAGAAACCTTTCAACATCTGCCACAGATCAGCCTGTAAGATCTTCTACTGTCACTGAATTCTGAAATTGACCTGCAGAGAAAGAATCGCCAGATGCCATTGCATCCAGTGTTGGGAAATTGATGTCATGTAATGTAATAAGATCCCTGCTGGTTCTAACTCTCCTGAAATACTATTGCCGTTGTGTTTTTGGATTTTCAAGGTTTTTGAACAATTTTAAAGCAAAAATAACATGTGCCAGGCAAGAATTGCACATAGGACCAAATAGAAATGAAAATGAGAGCAACTCAAACTATATTATGAATAAGATAACTGCTACAATAAATTCTACTGCTAATTGCATACCTGTAGGTCCTTAGCTAATTTTAAATGAAGAATTCTGGTGTTTGCCAGCCAAAACTGGGAAACTGACTAAAATTGGTGTACAAGACCAGAAAGTGATTTCTCTGAGCCAGAAAGTTGATGGAATAGCCTGAATAGGCTAGGCGTTGGGAACTGTGCACTCAGAATACAAATTAGGGAGGCGTTTCAGCCTCCAGCCAAAAACGTCCTTCCTAGAACTCCCACGTGGCAAGCTGAAAGTGTATGGCCAGCAAAGGAGAAGTGTATGACTGCCTTTATTGAATTCAAAATGTTGCAAATGGGATGTCTAAACTTGAATGCCCCTCTTATTATTCAAAATCTGCAAATAACTGAATAAATTAACATTTGATGAAGCACAATTAGACTCCTGAATGAAGCCTTCACAATTGCAATAATTCAGTTGATCTTCCACAGCCTCACAATCATAGATCCATGAAGAATTTCCGTTCTCCAATGGCCAAACCTCTGAAACCCTTGTCAAGGAATTCCACAGAGCAAAATAGAAGCAATGTCAAATAATCAATAATGAGTTTGAATTGCCTTCAATTCCCTTATAACCCCAAAAGCACAAATTCCAAGAAAGTACGCCCAAATGCATTTTTAAATACATTAAATGTATTTAAATCACTTTTCAATAGTTTAAATTCATCTTGGACGCACTTTTACATTTAAATGATTTAAATTCACTTTCAATATTTTAAGTGACCTTTTAATTTTTTATAAAGTCACTTTATAATATTTAAGTGGCTTATAATTTTAATAAAGTCACTTTATGACTTTATAATATCCATATAAGTTAATATTAATATCTCCCTCAATATTCAGTCTTTTGACGTGTTGTCAGAAGCTGGGGTCAACATTGAATAACCCCCATGTGTCCAGGTGCCCTGACTAAAAATATCACAACTGCCAGATTCTCTCAACTAAGCCCCCATACACTGACTACAAAGGCCCTGGAACTGGAACCAAGACTGAACTGAAGAAGTGGAACTACCATTGAGACTCTCTATCCCTAATGTTAGCCTACGAGAGTCCAAATAATAGGCTAATCCCTCGAACTCTGATGCTCACGAAAACGGGGACATTACATGTAACATTCCCTGGCACCTTTGCCATCTGAAAAGCTTCCCAGCACTGAGGTAGGAATCATAAAAGCACTTGAAACCGGTGGCCTTTATTGTAGGACACCATTCAATTACCCATGACTTACCCCACATCCTCACAGTAAGCCACAAGCACCAGCAGCTTGTCAAAACCAGCTGTTATTCTCTGCTTTCGTTGGGTCTCTCTGCCAAAGGTTCCCTCCCACTTGTACAATTTTACTCATAGGCTAATCCACACTGTCATCTTTCACAGGCACCTCTGGACCTCAGCACCTCCATATCCCCAAAATAACCCTTAAGCAGGAGACTAAAAGCTATAGTCTCTGCACAACATTTGGCACTTCATCTGCCAATTTAGAGACAAAATCCTCTTGAATGGTAGCTTTCAAATGGGGGGGCCTACAACTTCCAGACTATTCTCACCAAGCATGGCCTTAACAAACCCTAATGCAACCATCTTATGGAAGTTAAAAATGGCATACAGATGCTTATCAGACACTTTGTCATGCAGATAAGAGTTGCTTTCTTTATGAGACTGCCTACGATGTATCATTCTGAAACCAAGCAAGCACCCTGCCAGGATCCAAATTGCACACCTAGCTACCCAAAGCCAATCTACAGGAAACCTTTGATCATATATATCACAAAAGACCATCCACCAAAGCATCACTAATATCTGCTGCTCCTACATGTCATCCAACACATGGAGGCACCATACACAATTCAGATGAAGGATAATTAAAAGTACTCCTTTGCTACCTTGGGAACTAATGACTGCTTAAAAGTCTGCATGCCAGATTTTGGGATGAGGACCGAGTGTTCCAGGGTTTAAATTTTTTGTTTGTTTGCAAGCCTTAGTCAAGGAGAACTAAGTTTGCTTTATTGGTCTGCCCCACAGTTAGCCAGAAAATCTGCTTCTGCTTTAAAAGCGCTACAACAATTTTAAAATATATCTTCCTTGAATTTGTGGTTTAATGACTGAGTCTCCTCCAAAAATCTTAGAACTGTGCACAAACCTTCCTTAAGTGTATTAATCACTACAAAGGAGTCCCCCTTAACAACTAGCTGCAGAATATCTAAAAAGGATGGCAGTTCAATTCCCACAATGCCTTCACATGCAGTTTCATTATTGGTGCAATGTCCAAGGAAGAGATCGTCTGTTTAATCAAACTATCATCTTCCTTATGTAGAATAACAACTGCACTCACACATCCTTTGTTACTCCTAGAGGGGGGACACCAAAGCCACCTTCTCATGTTGTCCTTGCTTCCTATTAGCTCAAGGAAATGATGAGTATTTATTTCTCTCTTAATTCAAGCCTCCTTACCCTTTAATGGGGAACATTCAATATATGAAGCCCCTCTCCCTAAAAAACCCAACAAATCATTATCCAAAGCAATACTTAGACGTACAAACCAAAAAGAACTGAAAAATTTACAGTGGAAGACAAGTTGCATCAGGCCAAGAACAATTATTCTGGTAAAATGTACATAAAAAAATATATAGGAAAATTTGAAAATATAGCTAGCCAGTTTCCTAAATATTTCTAGAGTCCAAAACAGCAAAAAACTTAAATACTAAAATATTCTGTTTGATTATGGTAAGTTATACACTTGGATTCTTCCTGGGGAGAAGCCCATTCTATATATGATTTTCTTTCTTGGGCCTTACCTGTCATTAATAAGGTATACCTACTGCCTTTGCAAAGCTTAAAATTTGGATACAGGCGGTAGTTATGTATAGACACCAATGATCTAGTTGATTTTAATATTTTACAATTTACTTTCTAAGATAACATTAAGGTAAATGATCACTTATACTGTTATACATTTTGCATATTCACTATTGACTGTAAATGATAAATGTACCATTTATGGAGAATAAACCTAAAACAGATATGGTTGTAACTGCTTCGCTAGTGAAAAGAAAAAACAGTGAGAAGTAGAGTTAACTGATTCGGCTGAGTCTTTAATCTGTATCGTAGTGACCAAAGAAGATAATGGATAAAATTGAGAGTGTTGAATAACAGAGAAACCAATAGAATTGATCCAGGTGGTTTCTGTGGTGATTTTCCTTGACAGCCACCCCGCATCATCTCCAACATGGCTGGATTTGTGGTTCACCAGGGATGTGAGCACTGAGCTTAGAGAATAGCCATGGAAATAGAGGCCCATAAACTTTAAAGTAAAGGCCAGGTCAACATAGTCTGTTGAATTTGATACCCTGATCATTTCTTGTCCCTCTTCTAGTACTGCACCTTAATCCAACAAATACCCATGAAGGGACCCTCCTTGATTGTTTGGCTCCAACTGCAGCTGCAACTTGAGCCTTCTCAAAACCTGTGGTTGCTGCAGATTCCATACTATCTGACATCTTGTTTGGGAATTTATTTTGTGGAGAGATCCATCTTTGTTGTAATTCACTGATTGGCCCATGTTACTCCATATGAATCACTACAGTAAAAAATGGGAGCCATCATGAATTTCTCTGTCAAAGTGTGTATGTGAATGAATGATGATTGTTTTGTTCTGTTTGGTAAAGGTCACGGGATAAATATAATGATATGCTGCACCTCCATTTCTTAAAATAGTTGTCATACCATTGACAACATAGTCACCATCGTGACTGACAAAGCATAGAATTCATTGGAGCCCATTGAAATTGCTGCATTAAACCATGCTGCAACAACCTGTTGACGTGTATTTTGTACACAATCATACACAGAATAAAATACCCAAAGGCATCTTATCCTCTCTTGAATAAAGTCGCTAACTGCTGAAGATTCGCAAAAAGGATCAGTTAGGATGACTCCAATGTTCTTTTTGGTAGGGTCTCTACGTGTGGATAAGCACCAGTGGTCGTTGTGATTTGCTGTGTCATCAAGGGGCCTTACGTTGCCAAAATTTTTGCTGAACTAAACAAGCTTTTCAAAAAAATAACAAAAGGATAGGGTCTGCAAGAGGTCTAATCTAGCCTAACCCTAAGAATGACTTAATGTGGACAAGGCTTGGTGAGATTCTACCAACTTCAGTTTTGCCATAAGCTAACAACTCAATTGAAATTGATGCGATCTTCTAAGGTAACAAATGATTTTCAATACATCAAAGATCAAAGATACTACCACGAAGGTACATATCCAAGATACAACAACGATTGAAGGTTAAGTGATTCAAGTATTCTTCAGTCGACCACGCAAGGCGTTCCTACAATCAGCAAGAAGCTAGTGGTTTGGAAAGCGAATCCTACCAAAGATCAAGTCCAACACTTCGTCCTTCGAATTAACACACTACTTTGATTGAGAATGATTCAAGAAAATTGAACAACCATGAAGATAACTTAAGAGACTTGCAACAAAACACCATAACTTCAATATTTCATTGATCTCAAAGTCATCATGTACAACAATTGTTTGAATTCTTTCTTCAAAACTCAATCTTGCTACAAAAGTAAATTGCTTCTAAACTCTAATCTCTCTAATACATCAAACTCTCTCTCTTTCTAATCTCCTATTTTCTAATTAATAAAAATGAAATGAAATGAGGGTATAAATAGCATCCTCAATTACAATGAATGGTCCAGATCAAAAGCAGATCAACGGTCAAGATCATGACACCTAAACCCTAATTAGGGTTTGTTACAAATAGCCTCCTTTTTACTGAACAATATTAAATGCATAGCCAAATATTAAATTTGGCACAAAAACCTAGGAGACATAGACCAATGACAATTAAGGTGCCATGTCATCTATAACAACCTTTCATCTAGAATCTTATTCCCTTTCCAATGCTCCTTTTTAGCATATGCAATGAATCTTGATACGATTCCTTCGATCTCAGCAATTGGAATCTCGAGAAGATTCTTCATTCTTTCTTCCAAATGGATGACCTGATCAAATGCCTCAAGAAGAGCTACGTCCCATTCAGGT
Organism: Cryptomeria japonica; assembly: GCF_030272615.1. Lineage (NCBI taxonomy): Eukaryota > Viridiplantae > Streptophyta > Pinopsida > Cupressales > Cupressaceae > Cryptomeria > Cryptomeria japonica. Next base: position 893,919,547 of record NC_081407.1, on the reverse strand, counting down.
TCATGTTCCTTAGTCTTTTCAATCAGGAGCATAGTAGCAAACATCTGGTCCTGTTGCTCATCTGTGATATTAGCGTCCTTGCAAAAGATGACCTTGATTCTATCCTCCAATTCCTGCAAATCCACATCTGTCTCAACTTCGATCCTCCTGCCAAGAATGGTACGAAGTACCTCAAATACTCTGTCCTGGATCGGGTTGATCACCTCCTCAACATGGCCGCACCTGGTACTGATGTCCTCAAAGAGAACACTCTTCATCTGGAGTAAGGTTGACCACTGAAGCAAACTGTGAGGTCCTCCATCCATGATCTTTTCCTACGCTGAGACCTTTCTCGATGTTTGTCTGACCACTTTCAAGACAGGAATGATAACATCTTTGGTATGAGCAAAAGCGGTTACTGTTATCATCAAGTTGTGGATGATCTCAAGAATCTGGATAGCTCTATGAATAGTCTTCATCATCCTTGTTGCAAATTCTACGGCAACTGTATGAGATTTGTCCATCCAAGTACTCATACGTTGGACCATACTCCTGAATCTCTCTGCCTCATTAATTGATTGAAGGGGAAGTGCCTGTACTGGTGATCTTGTTGGATCCTGACGTCCTAAAGGCTCATTGAGATGGCTGAAATATGTTCTCCATGCACCGACCTCTCTCTCAAGCTTTCTATTCTTCTCCATTTCTTCTCTAAGCTTGTCTTTCAAGGCCTCAAATGAATCGGTGGCATCGTCCATCGTCTGTTCGGTTGTGGATGGACCTAGCTCAAATGTCTCTATATCATATTCCTCTGCTAGGATCTCCCCTTCATATTTGTCCACTGCCGGTGTAGCTATCTGTAATTTTCTGGATCCAGTCTCATCTCTAATCATCTTGGACATCTTGGTAGCTTTCCTCTTTTCTGTCACTTCCTGAGAACGTCCAACAAGGCTCTCCAAATCAATTACATTATCTTCTTCCTCAATCACGATCACCTTAGTTAATCTTTCCTTCAACCAATCTGGGATGGCCGATCTTGTCTCTTTGACCTGTATTTCCTTATGCAATGTTTCTTCTTCTCTGGGAGGAGATGTTATTTCATTATCTTCTCTATCTTCATGTAGCTCATAATCTTGGAGAGATCCATCTGGTGACCCTTGCGGTGCCTGTCCTTCTTCCTGCCTATCATTCTGTACCATCGACTCCATAGATTCTTCCACTTCAAGTGTTCTTTTCTCTGGTCGAGAAGATGTGCCGGATGAACGATCTCGGTTGGCCCCTTGCTTCTTCTTGGAAGATTCTCTCTTTTCAGGTCTCTCTTTCCTCTTTGAACCTCTTGGATGGAGATTGCCTTCACTTGCACTTCGAAGGTTGCCTTCAATTGAATTTCTGGGATTAGGATTGCCTTCGCTTACACTAGCTCCACCTTCGGCTGGTTTCTCTTCCAAAGTGAAAGTCATAGCTATGCCTTGTTCTCTCAACTTCTGATGCTGCACATCGACCCATCTGCGAGTACAAGACAAAACTGGAGCCATCAAAGCATCTGGATCCATGACCTCAGGCTCATTCCAATCTAACCTTATTGATTTGCTTTCTCGATCATAGGATGATTGGAGATGTCTGCCACTATCCTGAGCTTGGTCGGCCACTCTGTAAATCTTGCATTTCCTGATGAAATCCAAAGGCAATCTAGAATGCATCTTTCTTTTCACTTCAAGATCGTCTAAGAGATTCATCATAAAATCTTCTATCTGGTACTCATGTTTAAACTTCCTACCGACTGTCTCCTCTATATATCCATGTGGATCAAAGCTCTCTCTCAAAGCAAAGAATGAAAAAGAATACAAAGCTAACTCCCTCTCTGCGTCATCCATGGCTAAAGCATTAGGACATACCTCAACTGAATTGCCCAATATGATAGGTATAGGAATTCCATTTCCATGTCTGTGTCTGAATGCCTTCGCATAAGCTGCCAACTGTCTTGTTACTTCAAGTAACACAATTCTGTCTGTCGGATATCTCGGCAACATGTATGGAGGTGAAGGACATCCATGAACTCTGATATAAGTAAACTTCGGAAATTGGATAAACCAAGCACCGTACCTCTTCACTAGTTCCTGTGCATCCTGAGATAATTTGTTGTGAATCCCACCTTGCAACGTCCTTGTGATGTTCATCGTGAAGGTATCATTAACTAGCTTGTAGTTGCTTCCTAGCGGATGATGCAAGTGGACATAGGAATCACAAACTCTGACCTTGCTGGGTCCTCTTCCAATCACTCCTCTGTGAGGTAGTCCTGCGTACTCAAAGCTCCTGATCAAGGCATATATGATGTATGAACTCATGTAGAAGGACTTAGTAGCTTTGAGTCTCCTCAACTGTACGTCCAAGCAATGGCTAATCATCCTAGCCCAATGAATTGTTCCTTTTCCCTGAACTATCACCTGGATAAAGTAAAACATCCACTTCTCAAAGTAGAAGGCCTGAGGGGTTCCTGTGACTCGGTTGAGCATCGTAATCAAATCTCTATACTCCTCCTGGAAATCAATCCTATGTGGTGTGTTCGGGATCTTGCTCAGGCGAGGACGACTCTTGAGTAGCCAGTTCTTGTTGATGATGCTTAGGCAAGCATCTGGATCATCTTCGTACATTGACCTGGCTCCTTCTATGCTCTTGTATATCATATCCCTGTGCTCTGGAAGATGGAAAGCCTCACTTATAGCTTCCTCTGAAAGATAGGCCAAAGTGTTTCCTTCCTTGGACACGATCGTTCTGGACTGAGGATCATAGTGACGAGCACACTCGATCATCAACTCATGGCACTGTACTGCTGGAGGAAAGCCGGCCGCCTTAATGATGCCACTCTCAATTATTCTCCGGGCGATAGGTGATGGCTTGCCAATGTAAGGGACCTCTCGAAACTTCTTCATGCTGAAGTTGCCCAAGTTGGTATCTCCAATGTTGCTCCACTTCGACACGATCTTGGTCTCCACTTCTTCAGTCTTTTGATCTTCCTTCATGAGAGCTGGACGGCTGGTGGATGCTCCCGCCTTCGGGGTCGCCATACCTACACAACATTTCATAATAAGTAACTAGACTTTGTAATGTATAGCATAGATTAGATTAATTTTAAGAAACTTCATGATAAGTCCTTGAGTTATCATTTCCTAAAAAACAATTGAGCTATTGGAATTCAAAATTTTAAGGCAATGACGATCAGCAATTCAAAACAAAAACAAAAATTCGCCATACCTCACTTGAGAGCTAACTCTAAAATGCAAAATGAAGAAAATCGCCTAGGCACAAATCAAAATTTGATGTCTTCAACGTAATCTTTCTCAAGCGAATGTCCACCTTAGCAATTTCGCCACCCTTGGGGTCCTTGAAGTAGTCTTTGGCAATTTCGCTCAACTCTAATCTCAAGTTCGCACTCCCCTTTGAAAATGTTTCACACCACTTTGATGAAGTTCGCACCTTGTATCTTCTTGGTGAAATTCGCACTTCCCCAAAATCGCATATGAAAGATGATAAAATGATAATGTGAAAATGAAAATTTTCACCCTCCCTTTATAAGCGCTCACCTCTCATTACCATATAGGCCGACTTTTGCAAAATAAGGTAATTGAAAAAAATAAAAACCAAGGCCGACTTTGCAAATCAAGCGCTCCAATTCGATTTTCAAAATAATAATTAATTAATAAATGCCTTTATAATTAATTTTTTCGATTTTTAATAGGCAAAAATAATTAATAAATGTTTTGCGCTATATTTAAATGCTATTTAATTGAATTTTTCAATTTATCGATTTTTCTAGCATTTAATAAAATTCAAAAAATTGTGTTAGCGCCAAAATTGGGAGAGGTGGAAAGATGCAAACCATTATCGCCCTGGTCCTTAACTGAGGGACAGGAGCGAATTATCCTTTTATCCTTGATTTTTTTACCTTTGACGTTCAAAACCTCCATCTTCACATTGAAACTGGCATTTTTGTTAGGAATTTTGAGCTTGATCGTCTTGTTCTGTGGATGAATGCCTCTTATGACCATTATCGCCCTGGTCCCTTGGCGAGGGACAGGAGCGAACTTGATGTTTTCTCCTTGACCTTTGTTTCTATGATCACCAAATTTCATCATGAGGAAGAAACAACGTTAGCCTTTCATTCCATGCTTGTTTCTCTTGTCTTTAACAAGGCATTTTGATGTTTGGAGGATTATCGCCCTGGTCCCTTGGTGAGGGACAGGAGCGAACTTCATGCTCTGGCCAACATTTGCTATCTTTCAACCTTTGCTCCTTGTTCATCGCCTTGCAAATGATATCTTTGACCTTGTGTAACTTGGCTTTGACGTGATCTTGAAGGATAATGAGTGATTTAATAAAAATCGCCCTGGTCCTTGCCTGAAGGACAGGAGCGATATAGTTTCTTGGTTCAATTTGATCACCTTTTGATGTTTGATTTTCTCTCATATCATCTTCTTAAGATACCTTTGACACTTTGCAACCTCGCACAACCTTGACTTAGCGTGATTTTTGAATGAACTGGCTAATAAAATGAATATCGCCCTGGTCCTTGACTGAGGGACAGGAGTGAACTAGGACATAGGATGCAATTCCTTCGTCTTTAGCGGTCCTTGTAACTTTGTTCTTCGTCAAGATGCTTCAAACATCATTGCCACCTTTTATCCTGACTTGGAGTGATCTTAAATTTGGGTGGAAGGCAATATAACCAATATTTTGCCCTGGTCCCTGGCTGAGGGACAGGAGCGAATTTGTTCTTGTAGGCTCCATCACACTTTGCTAACTTCCAAAATTATCTTCAACGGTCTTCTTGTGCACCCTTTCATTGATCCTTGGCCTGGAGTTGGTTCAAACTTGGCGAGAAATTGACCTAAGGCAAAAATCGCTCTGGTCCCTGACTGAGGGACAGAAGCGCCTAGGCCAATTTGAGTCTCCTGTTGATGTCTTGTAATCTTCAATTTGTCTTCAACGGATTCATTTCACCCTCCTTTCTTGCCTTCAAACTCAAAACTTGCTTGCTTTTGCTTGAATTTTGCCCTATGAAGAATTTCGCTCTGGTCCCTGGGAGAGGGACGAGAGCTACCACTGAGTTCGCCCTGGTCCCTGGCTGAGGGACAGTAGCGATTTTGCATTTTTGGTCCATTTTCCTTCACGAAGGCACTTCCAAATTATATTCAACTGATGAAACATATCTCCTTGGTTCTCCTCAAATCGTCAAATTGTTCAAATCCTGCAAGGACAAGGCAATGTTTGATTTTGAGCTCCGGTCCTCCACTGAGGGACAGGAGCGATTTTTACTCCTGGCACATTTCCATGCTTGTGAAATTCTTCAAATTATATTCAACGGAAAAATCATGCCTCCCTTTATCACTTCCAATTCGAAATTTGTCTTGATCCTGCAGAGACAGTAAGATTTTGAAAAACAAGCTCCGGTCCTTCACTGAGGGACAGGAGCGATTTTGCTCCTACAGGCCAAAATATCAAAATTTTATGGGTTTAATCACTTCACAAGGCAAAAACAAGTCATTTCCAATGCCTGGGATCAAATATCAAAATTCTCAAAATTTGGTCAAAATCACTCAATCGGACAAAAATCAAAAATCTCATCATTCACACTTAGATAAAATCGGAGTTGCGCTCAAAATTCCAACTGAAACTAGACAAACTCACTTAGCCTCTGGCGAATTCACTTTATTCAAAATTGCATCCTACGAGAGGAAGCTCAAAAAGCTCTCAAGATTGACTGGATTCTGGCCTGAAAATGACAAAACGGGAAACCCTAAGGCTTGACCCTAATCCAGACAACTGACAAACTACCAAAACCCTAAAAAGCAAAGCGAAAGGCGAGCAAAAACGAGCAAAAAGAGGGGGTCCCCATTTTAATGGGGCGATGTGTGAAATGGTCACAACACAACCCCAAAAGCATAATTCAGAGCAAATTCAATCATTCCTAATGCATTCTTTTAGTAGATTTTTATAGGTCTCCTTGTTCAATCCAATAGATCAAATTCGATTGGGTTCTGGTGATTCAATTCAATCAAAAGCAGGGAATTGGGCAACCTAAGATTGATTATTATCGAAGGAAGGTCACTTGGAGACATGGGGTATGGGTATCGGTACGGGGACAAGGCCTCCATTCAAATCAGGGTATGTGAATATGTGAATCAGGGTAAGACTATTTAATATAGTCTCCAAATGTAGGTAAAGGAACATTGATGTTGTTCTTGAAATGAAATTTGCAGCCATGATAAGCTATTTCCATATAACCTCATGAGAGAAAAATATAGAAACAAGCTTTCAAAATTTACAATGCAAAAGAATAGACAAACATACCATCAAGGTGACAAAAAATGTACTCTAGGAAAACTCTCATGAGGGAAAAACCTAGTGTGCAAAAGCACTCACACACTCAATGTATTATCTCATGAACAAAAATTACAATACACTTGCAGGGTATTTATCCAAAGCTTCTGAAGCATCAAGCTCCCTACTTGCATTCCATGTGAACAAGCAAACGAGATTCATATAACCACACATCCCAATCCCTGTTTCCTCTCCTCACATATGCAACTTACAAGAGATTCTCAATCCAACCTTAGCTAACAAGCCAAAGGTTACAATAGCCAATTAGCCAACCTTGACAATTACTTATGTGCTTGCTTCTATAGGAATAAGTTTCAACAAAACCACCAAGTGGTATTACATAAACCATGTGTCCAATACCAGGAACTTACAAAACCATGCTTCCCTCATTTATTTTTTGGTACTAATTTTTTTCAACATTAAATATTTTTCTAAGGTGCAACCCAAATTAAAGATGTATCCCAATGTTACATACAACATACAAAGTGACCCCAAGAATGTCTAATCCATATGATGCATGCATCCCTAGATCCCTTGGGTGAACCACAAATAATGCTGATTTTTACATTATGCAAGGTGAACAACACCTTTTCCCAATAGTCTCCCACTCGTTGTATACTGAGATGTCCCTCCTATTAACTTAACTGTTATAACTATTTCTGCTAGAATAATTTTCTGTTATATTCCTTCTGTTAGGACCAATATTCAATGATAGAATTAACAACCCACAAGCTTTGAACCAAGTCTGAAAGAAAACATATATAATATTTGCTGCTACAACACATTGCAAGTTTGATTCAATCATACAATACGCAGATCTGAATACAACTCTAAGGGTTTGTGATGTCAAATTTACATTTACTAGTAAACTGTATTCAAATCAGAACCAAACCCTACACACATGAAGCCTCATTTTATTCACAAACAGCTTGTTTTTCTCTTAGGGGGTGCAAGGAGTGCCCAAATCTGAGTATGGGTGGTTGTATGTCATGATCCTTTCCTAGCTGGATTGATCAGCAGCAAAAATGGGGGTGTTTTTTAACACCATTATAAAAATAAAATAATTAAAAAAGAGAGCAAAATTTGAATTTCCAGTTTGGGCTCTTGTGCCCTTTTCTTGTAAGAATATACGTTGTTTTGGTGGTTTAGCATAGTTATTTTGTCTTGGCATGGTTTTTGAGGTACAACTCAAGATGCAAACATTAGCTGTCTAACCAGGTCAGGATGAAAACCTTGATTTGGGATTGTACTTAATCCTCTCATTCCTTGCTGTTTTACGTTAAATTTTTAAAAAATTGCAAATTCAACCCTAGCTGCCTAAACAGGTGGAATGCTACTGTTGGAGTGAAGTTACTAGACAAGTTTGCTTGGCGGTTGGCCGCTAGGTCACTTGCTAGGCACTTATATCAGTAGATCTAGGCCATTGTAAGCAGGTACAGACCTTCCTAGGGTCTTGGCTCTTACATATCGAATTTTGTGGGGGTTCTGAAGCTTCCACAGTCCATCATCAGCTCAATGAAGAGTGGCGCAGAGATCAAAACAGTGCTTAGACTTGGAGGGGATCGACAAAAACATGCTGCCTTGAATGGTTTCATGCACATAGGGAGGTCTGGGCTAGGTGTTTTTGTAGAATTAAGTGGACAGTGACAACAAATCTACAAAGTTTGAGACCAGACAATAGGAGAATTATGGCACCGTGCAAGAGTAGTGACCCAACACCAAACCCTAGATGCCATCTCTTGTCAACATAATTGCCATTGTCAGATTTCTATATAAAAACTATAATTGCAGCGCCAAGTTGACCAATGAGAAATTTACATTTGGGGATTGTTGATGGTGTTTTAATGCACTATGCAACACAAAATAAAATACTAAGTATTCTATCCTCTCTTGAACAAAGACTCCCAAATGCTAAGTTTCGTGATCATGTGGGACGACTCCAAGGTTCTCGAATGTCAGGTCTTGACGTGCTCTTGGATAGACTCAGTTGTATATGATGTGATATTGTTGGGATTACAAGGTGGGGTTACGCTGAATGCTTGAATGCTTTGAATGATTGCTGGAATGTGTGATTTCACTTGATTAAAAAAAAAAGAAAAAGGATAGGGGTTTAGGAAGCTATTCTAACTCTAAGAATGTAAGAGCAATGGACAATTTTTGGTGGAATTTAACTAAGTCTTGCTTCGACATGCAACAAACATCTCCACAAGGCTAGTGCGATCTTCTAAGGATAGCTCGATGATTTTCAAATCACCACTACAAGCATAGACACCATCAAGGTGATGCATATCAATGAAGAAGCGATAATTGAAGTTAAGCTTGGCTAAGATGAATCTAGTTGACTACGCAAGGCACTTTACCATCGGCAAGGTGTTAGTAGTATGGATATAAGAATTTCACCATTGATCATACATAAAGTTCTTCCATTCATCTAAATATCCTGAAAATTAAATGAGAACTAGAGACCATGCAAATTGTTGAATCAACATATCAATTTCACCATATCTTCAATGAAGTTTACATGTCTTTTGCAACAATGTTTAGGCAACAATCTTTGCCTTCTCTTCCTACTCTACTCTAATTATTTGTTTGCTACTACTTTTATCACTATTCTCCCTATTCTTGAACTACTACTACTAACTTTACAAATGAAGGAGTGGAGCCTTATATAGTGCTCTCATTACAATTCAATGGCTCAGTATGATTCACAATCAATGGCCAAGATTGAAAGATAGAAACTCATTGCGAAGCATTTAATGTTCGACCAATGATAAAATTACATTTGATGGGATGCATTTCCTTCTTTGAAAATGCAACCAATAGATGACGGCGGTAGGTGCATCAAACTTTGTGCCCATGTGGTAGTTATCTTCTTTATAGGATGAGTCAGGTTCATTGAATCTGGACGCCTTATCTTGAAATGATATGATTGGATAAGTGATAATTGGGCGCCACCTCAGCTTGCTCGATCTTTGTAACTCATCACAAGTTGTAGTTGTAAATGAATGAGACATATCTCTTGATACTCAACATTTCCAAGCTCTTGATGTGATGATGACTTTGCTCAAATCAATCTTCTAACTTTGATTAACTCTTCTTGTCTTGATCACTTGCATTCTTGAGCTTTTTGTTTGGCTATACTGGCAATGATTCTTGGATTCCGAAGGAAGTTCAAGATTGTGAAAAATTTCCATCCTTGAATGCTTGATGTTGATTGCTACCCTTTGTCTTGATGTTACTTTTCCATTATTCCTCACACTGATTGCTTGCATCAGACCCTGTCATTGCCCTGAACGCGTTGTCATTGTCTTGGATAGATCTCGTTCTTGTCTCGAACGCCTTGTTCTTATCTAGGACGCAGTATAGCGCAATGTCTTCCTTTATGAGGATTTGTCGTGCTCCGACCATCCTTCACTTGTAAGAGTTGTTTAAGTTAGTTTTGTGAAATGATATGAATGAATGCTTGCAAAGTGAAAATTGATAACCTAAGGTATGAATTTCAACTCTAGAGCTTGATGATTCTTTGAAATTCTAACATTGCCTTAACCCTAGATTGAAAAACTTGAACACAATCCTCCAAATTGATAAGTTGCGCCTCAAAATTCATTTGAATGATTAAAATGTGATAAATTGAAACCTCTTGTGTGAACAACTTCCTAGATGGAATAAGCAATGAATTGGATCAGTCTGGAAACATAGTCTGATTTTGGTAAAAATGATCAAATAAGTCTCATTTCAGACCTGCGAATTGCCTCACAACAGACTGAATCTTTAGTTTGGTGGTTCTTTTGGCCAAATTGAACGTCCTTCAAGTGAACATACCCTTGATTGATCGCTGGATTCTATCAGATTCTGATGTAATTTCAATAGTCTTATGTCCACATTGCCTCTTGATAGCAATTCGCTGTGATCAAATGATGGTGATTGAAATAAATACACTGGAAAATGAACACAATTTTCTGTCCTTGGTGATTGCTGTGACTGTGAGTTTGATGCAAGCTTGATCACAGGCCAAAAGCAGGATTGTTGTTCTTGGTTTGAATTGCTGCCAAGACAATGCACCAATTTGAAGTGTTGGATCACAAATGTGAATTGCTGGACTTTGATGCAGAACTAGCGACTTCTCTTGTCAAATTTCGCTATTGGTTAATGATGAATTCACCGATATTCACAATGTCACTGTCTTCCTATGGCAAACTTGCTGATCAAATGGAGTTAATTGGCTGCCATTGATGACTGATTTTGACTCCTTGATGATTTTGCTTTGATGACATCACCTTGGTTGCCAATGAATGCACTTGATATCCTTTCAAAAAGCAAACTCCCTGCTGATGCTGATCGGATTCGCTGGTGTTTGACAGTTGCAATGATGCTGTGCCCAATGACAAATTTGCTGACTGGAAGTATCAATTCATTGCAAGCATTGATCTATTCCTACACTTTAAACAAATTCGCTCCATTGTAAGTCCAACTCGCATCTTCAATGGGTTCGCTGTGACTATGTGTAATTCGAACTTGGGCTGGATGATGACCGAATACTAACTGCACTTTGTCCTGATCAAACACAAATCACTGATCCTAAAATCAGAATCGCTTTTTGCCCACGAACTGGTCATAGCTTCAATAAGGATCGCGCGAATTCAATATTACTCTAGACAAACATAAATCAATGCTTATAATGAGTTTGCTCATCAACCAATTTGCTGATGAAAGTGTTGAAATCAAATGGAATCAGAAGCGATATAGATAAGTGTTGATCAAATGAAATAATCAACACTTGTTTATAGGGATTTAGAGAAATCTTGGTACATCATCACGGGTGCCTGGCAATTTCATTCAATGCATTGTAATTAAAACAGTTGGCGATTTGGTTGCACTCATTCAATGCTTGCATAATCATCATTTTCGAACTTTAAATGAGATCACCCTTTGTCAAAATCGTTGTGCATTAAAAATGTATTTGTTTTAAATCTCCACTTCCATTAAATGCATTACAACTATATCACAAGATGCAATTGCCATATATTAAATGTGTTGCAGCTGATACCAATAAAGGATCTCGACTTTTGCAATCTAAATCATCAAATGTGATCACTTGGCTCCATCAAATTTAATGCGTTGCATGGATCGGATCAATTCATTGTCATCAAATTGAACGTTTTCTCTTATGTAATGATTTCCACTAAATGCGTTGCAATCAATATTTGGAATTAGTTTTGAACTTCTAAACTCAAACTAAATGTGTGTATCCAGATTGTAACTTGATGTGGTGTCAATCACACTTGCATCGCACAAATAAACTTCCCAATTCACATGTATAGCTTGCACTTATTGAGCATGTCATCGTTTCCTTGTTCATTGCATTGATTGAATGACTTGCATTGTTTTGAAGTTTAAGGCGTTATCCTCTTTCTTCATTCCAAGGCGAACTTAGTTTGCTAGGAAAGATTGCTCTACCCATAGATCATCATGGTCAAACGACAAGGCGTTCTAGCCTAGAACGGATAGCTTTCTAGTTTAGGACAACTGATGTTCTAGCCTAGAACGGATAGTGTTCTAGCCTAGAATGGTCTGTGTTGTTTATAACTAGGTAAGAAGGGTTCGGATTGCCTTAAGGCAACATCCGAACCCATATAGGACTGGGTCCTATCCTAAAAGGGTAACGTGTGTGGTTTGTAACTAGGAAAGAGGGTTCGGATTGCCCTAAGGCAACATCTGAACCCCTTCCCTTAAGCATAACGTGGAGGACCGGCCCCAAAATGGGTTAACGTGGCCCTAAAACAAAGACCAGCCCCATTCACCACGCCACATTAAATTGGCGCCAAAATGAATATGTAAATGGAGGCCGACTTAAAGGGTATGTGGGTTAAATGATCATATAAATAATGATCATTTACCAAACACAAACACATTCTTATTTCCCTCTTGCAAAGCGAAATACCTCTGCAACTAAGCATGCGATATTGAGAAGTAAAACTGGGCGAACTCATCCAAGAAGGTCAAAGGCATTGGTTGTTCCAGAATTCTGTTAGAGAGCAGATTTGATGCAGACTTAGAATATTTAGAAGGGCAGATCTGACCATTAAACATGCAGATCTGATAAGAGGCTGAAGAGTTCAGCTAAGTATTGTATTGGTACAATTCAGATTGAATACATAATCTGACCTGTGGGTCTTTAGTGCTGGGTTTTTCCTCCTTGGAGGTTTTCCCAGGGTATTTGTGTTTGTCTTGTATGCACTTACTTTCATTCTGTCATTACTTTACTTAATATTAGCAAATAATTAAATACCGATAATCTGATTACTAATCTGGGTCACAAAAATTAACAACGTGCCCCCAAGACAGGACCAGCCCCATATCTCCACGCCACACTAAATATGTACCACGCCACAATTAAATCAAATTGGCGCCAAAATGCATTAAGGCTGACTTAGGAGTTATATGGGTTAAGAGCTCATATAAATAAAGATCAAATGCAAACTCAAATCATTCATTCGATCTCCTCATGCAATTAGTGAAATAGCTCTGCAACTAAAGGTGCGAAATATAGAAGAGGACTGTGCGAAATATAGAAGAGGACTGTGCGAATTAGTTCAAGAAGATAGAAGGCATTTGGTATTCCTTGATGTAGACTTGGTGTAATTAGAAGGGGCAGATCTGATATGTTAGAAGGGAGCAGATCTGATATGTTAGAAGGGAGCAGATCTGACGAGTCAAGCTAAGTATTGTATTGATGCAATTAAGATTAAATACATAATCTGACCTGTGGGTCTTTAGTGCTGGGTTTTTCCTCCTTGGAGGTTTTCCTAGGGTATTTATGTTGGTCTCTTGCTCTCTTGTTTTCATTCTTGCATTTACTTGATTATGGTTTACTTAATTTTAGCAAATAATTAAATGCTACAAAGCTGATTATTGAACTAGGTCACAAATTTAACATGGTATCAGAGTTAAGGTGTTACTAACTTCAGATTTTAGTAAATCATTTGTTGCATATAGTTGCTGTTTGTTTTCAGATTAAAATGTTAGGTTTGAGGGTTGAAGATAGACTTGATAGAGCCCTTGATTTTGCTGCTTGGAAAGTCCGTATTCTATTGATCTTTGAAGAGAATGATCTGCTAAAATTCGTAGAAGAAGAAAGGCTGTCCCCTCCTGAAGATGTTGAAGAACTGAAGCAGTTCAAGAAAGACTCCCTCAAGGCTAGGAAGATCATAGTTGAATCTGTCAAGAATCATCTTGTCACTGTCATATCAAAACTTGCCTCTGCTAGGGAAATGATCAAACACTTGGAAGGGATGTATGAAGTCAACAACCTCAGCAGGGCTCTTGCTCTAAGGCAGCAACTTCTTCACATGAAAATGAGAGAAGAAGACTCAATCATGGCCTACTTCATGAAGATCAATGAACTAAAGGACAAGCTAAGTACTCTTGATTGCCAAATTTCGGATAAAGAACTTGTTATGATTGCATTAAATAGTCTACCTGATGAATGGGAACCATTCATTCGTAGCATTGGTGGAAGAGCTGATCGTCCCAACTTTGAGCGTCTTCAACTTGATTGCATTGAAGAGGAATCTCGAATTGAGGTAAGAGGAAAACTCAAGAATTCTCACAAAGATGATAATCATGTTCTCTTAGCTAAATCTAGGAAAGGTGGACATTGGAAGAAAGAAAAGAGAAGCAAAGATTTTAGATTCTCCTCCTATGATCCAAGGAAGAAGTCAAAAGATTCCTCCCACATTCGTTGCTTCAAATGTGATAAGTATGGTCACTATGCCAGAGATTGTCAGAATGATCCCAAGGAAAGGGAAGTCAATTTAAATGAAGTTGCTGAACAAAATGAGGACTATCTTCTTATCTCTGCTCTATCAAGTAATGCTCCTATAGACACATCTCAGGTTTTCGTGAGCATCTTTCAGATTTGATAGAAAAGAATACCAACCTTCACGTGGTAATCGGTGATGATGCTCAATACTCAGTAAAAGGTTCTGGTACTACCTCTTTAAAACTAGATTCTGGTATTTCCTTACAACTCTGTGATATCCTTTTTGTACCTGGTATTAAAAGAAACCTTATTTCCATTTCTGCCTTAGAAGATAAGGGTTTGCAAATAGCCTTTTTTGAAGGGAAAGTACTTGCTTGGTCTAAGAAATCTAATTTCAAAACTGCTCGTGTTATTGGAAATAGATGTGATAGTTTATATAAGCTTGCAGCTAATCCAATTCAAGCTCTCATCCATGAGGCCCCTGAATCATGCGAGCTATGGCATAGAAGACTTGAACATCTACACTTTCAAGCCCTTCCCACTCTCGGTAAAATGGTTAAAGGTATGCCTAAACTTAGTTCATCTCATGATGATGCTTGTAAGGGTTGTGCAATGGGTAAGAATGTAAAGAACCCTTTTCATAAAAGTGATAGTAGGGCTAAAGAAAAGTTAGAGCTCATTCATTCAGATTTATGTGGTCCCATGTCTGTAGCATCTCCTAGTGGCTTCCTTTACTATGTTATCTTCATAGCTGATTTCTCTTGGAAAACATGGATTTACTTTCTTAAATTTAAAGAGTCTGAAGAAGTCCTAAACAGATTTAAAGAATTTAAAGCCTTGGTTGAAAACACTACTGGAAATCAAATTAAATGTTTAAGGTTTGACAATGGAGGTGAGTACACCTCAGGTAGTTTTTATGATTTCTGTATTAAGGCAGGAATTAAGAGGGAGTTCTGTGTTCCCTACAATCCTCAGCAAAATGGAGTTGGTGAAAGAAAGAACATGACCATTGTTGAAGCTGCAAGAGCCATGATTCATGATCAAGACCTGCAACCCTTTCTATGGGTGGAGGCATCCAAAACAACAGTTTACATTCAGAATAGATGTCCTCATCGAGCTCTAAAGAATGTAACCCCTGAAGAAGCCTTTACAAGAATCAAACCTGACATCAGCCACCTAAGGATATTTGGGAGCCTTGTGTATGTTCATGTGCCTAAGGAAAAACGAACCAAGTTGGATCCCTCTGGAAAGAAAGGCATCTTAGTGGGATACAATGAATCTTCCAAAGCCTTCAGGATCTACATTTCAGGTCAAAGGTATGTTGAGGTAAGTAGAGATGTAACTTTTGAAGAAGATATTGCTTTCAAAAGATCTAAAGGTTCATTATCTGATAATAATGATATGGTGATTAAAAATCAAGACTCAAAAGTTGATGCTAACCCTGAGATACAGAAGGAGTCCACTGACCTCCCGGATCAGGAAGTTTAGGATGACCCAGCAGAACCCATCGACTCTACAGATATACCTAAGGATATTGTGGTCTGCAAGAAGAGGCCACTTTGGGTTAGAAACACTATTCAAGATGCTGAAGGATTTGTTGCTCCCAGAGGAACCTTTAGAGATAGCAAGAGACTCCAAAATCACGCCAACTACATTTCTGTGATGTGTAATATCATTGAGTCTGAACCTCTCAATGCCGAAGAAGCTATGTCCCATCATGCTTGGAAATCAGCCATGGATGAAGAGTATGGGTCTATCATCAAGAATGATGTCTTGGACATTGTGCCCAGACCCAAAGGTAAGTCTGTTGTTTCTTCTAAATGGTTGTTTAAAATTAAGCATAATGCTGATGGTAGTTTTGAAAAATATAAAGCTAGATTTGTAGCCCGTGGTTTTTCTCAAAAGGAAGGAATAGATTATGAGGAAACTTTTGCTTCTGTTGCTAGATATACTTCTATTAGATCCATAATAGCTATAGTTGCAGCCAAAGGCTGGGAGCTGCATCAAATGGACGTTAAGACAGCCTTCCTCAATGGTGTCATTGAGGAAGAAGTCTATATTGAGCAACCAGAAGGTTATGTAATCCATAAAAGAGATTCTCATGTTTGCAGGTTGAAGAAAGCCTTATATGGGCTCAAACAGGCCCCTCGTGCTTGGTATGAAAGAATTGATAAGTACTTACTAAGCTTAGGATTTCGTAAGAATGATGCTGATGCTAACATTTATTTGAAGATATATAATGATGATATGCTCATTTTGGTTTTGTATGTGGATGATTTATTTCTCACTGGTGAAAATAAATTAATTATAAGATGTAAGAAAGAATTAGCCTCAGAATTTGAAATGAAGGATTTAGGTCTAATATATTACTTCCTAGGGTTAGAAGTATGGCAAAAGCCAAATGAAATTTTTCCAAGTCAAGGAAAGTACACTATTGATATTCTGAAAAGATTTAGAATGATGGATTGTAAACCCATGTCTACTCTTATGGAATCTAACTTAAAGAAGTTAAGTGTTTCTGCAACTAACTCTGATTTTGCAGATCCATCTGAGTACAGGCAGTTGATTGGATCCTTGATGTATCTAGTCAATACTAGACCAGATATCTGTTATGCTGTGAATGCCCTCAGTCAGTTCATGTGCTTGCCTAAACTTGTTCACCTGGTTGCTGCCAAACACATTCTAAGATACCTGCGTGGCACTATTGGTTATGGGTTGAAGTATTTACTTAATACCTCAATCTTCTTGGAAGGCTATTCAGATTCAGATTGGGCAGGAAGTGTCAAGGACCGGAAAGTACTTCGGGTATTTGTTTCAATTTGGGCTCTGCAGTAATCTCTTGGGCATGTAGGAAGCAATCTTTGGTAGCATTAAGCACTACAGAAGCTGAGTACATTGCAACATTTGTTGCATCTAGAGAAGCAGTGTGGCTTCACAAACTTCTTGTTGGATTATTTGGTCAATCTAGTGGTCCTACCACCATCCATTGTGATAATCAAAGCTGTATAAAGATGTCAGTAAATCCTGTGTTCGATGACCAATCCAAACATGTGGAAACGCACTATCACTTCATTCGTGATATGGTGCAAAGAGGCACCATTCAACTAAAGTATATTAGCACAGATGAACAGGTTGCAGATATTCTTACCAAACCCTTATCCAGAGTGAAGTTCGAATACTTCAGAGACAGACTTGGTATTGTGGAAAATGAAACCCTGGTTGAGAGGGAGCTTCAATCTCAATGACTCTATCTGCAGCGTTTTGATCATTCTTTGCTTGTGTGCAAGAATGAAAAATATCCAATCTATGCTTGTGTGCTAGATGGAAAATTGTAATTATGTAAAGACCCACTTGTGTATTACACTTTCTATGCTTGTGTGCTAGATGGAAAATTGTAATTATGTAAAGACCCACTTGTGTATTACACTTTCTATGCTTGTGTGCTAGAACCATCCTATGCTCGTGTGCTAGGTGGAAGATGTAATTCTATGCTTGTGTGCTAGATGGAACTCTAAAGGTTCAGATTATGTATTCTCTTTTTCCCTAGTTAAGAGGGAGTGTTGTTTATAACTAGGTAAGAAGGGCTCGGATTGCCTTAAGGCAACATCCGAACCCATATAGGACTGGGTCCTATCCTAAAAGGGTAACGTGCCCCCAAGACAGGACCAGCCCCATATCTCCACGCCACACTAAATATGTACCACGCCACAATTAAATCAAATTGGCGCCAAAATGCATTAAGGCTGACTTAGGAGTTATATGGGTTAATAGCTCATATAAATAAAGATCAAATGCAAACTCAAATCATTCATTCAATCTCCTCACGCAATCAGTGAAATAGCTCTGCAACTAAAGGTGCAAAATATAGAAGAGGACTGTGCGAATTAGTTCAAGAAGATAGAAGGCATTTGGTATTCCTTGATGCAGACTTGGTGTAATTAGAAGGGGCAGATCTGAAGAGTCAAGCTAAGTATTGTATTGATGCAATTAAGATTAAATACATAATTTGACCTGTGGGTCTTTAGTGCTGGGTTTTTCCTCCTTGGAGGTTTTCCAAGGGTATTTGTGTTGGTCTCTTGCTCTCTTGTTTTCATTCTTGCATTTATTTGATTATGGTTTACTTAATGTTAGCAAATAATTAAATGCTACAAAGCTGATTACTGAACTAGGTCACAAATTTAACAGTCTGATCATGCAATTGTATAAATACTCTAAGTCAAAGGACAAAACGGTTCTAGCCTAGAACGACTGGTGTTCTATCCTAGAACAAGAAGCTTTCTAGCCTAGAATGACTGGTGTTCTATCCTAGAACAAGAAGCTTTCTAGCCTAGAACGACTTGATCATGCAATTGTATAAATGCTTCTAAGTGAGAGGATGAAATGGTTCTAGCCTAGAACGAATGGTGTTCTAGCTTGGAATGACTAGTGTTCTAGTCTAGAGTGACAAACTTGTTTTCCATTCCTTAGCCAAATTTTGGATTTCATTTCAATAAGAGCGAGCAAAGATGTGAAACATTCACTTCTAAACCATGAAAATTGACTGACCACACTAGAGCCAAATTTTGGATTTCATTTCAATTAGAGCTAGCGAAGATGTGAACCATTCACTTCTAAACCTTGAAAACTGACTGACCACACTGGAGACAAAACTTGATTGGCCCTTGACCAACTACATTTCTTCAAATGAAAGGCAAATAGCTAAAGGACTCGAAAACTATTCTAGAAAGCAAAAAAGTGGGGGTCCTGTTGACGTGTATTTTGTACACTATCAAACACAGAATAAAATACCCAAGGGTACCTTATCTTCTCGAGTAAAGCCTTTGATTGCTGAAGATATCGCGAAAAAGGATCAATCAGGATGACTCCAAGGTTCTTCGTTGTAGGGTCTCTACGTGTGGATAAGCTCTCTGTGGTATGATGTGATTTGCTGGAATCACAAGGGGACTTACATTTGATGATTGAACTTCTAATTTGCTTTGAATATTGCTGGAACACAGGCTCTTACTGCCTTAGATTTGAAAAACGGAAAAAAGACGAGGGCGAGGAGAGGATCTAATCCTAATACTAAGAATGTAGGAACAATGAATGATCTTTGATGAAATTCTAACTAAGTCTTGTTTTGACATCGCAGGACCATCTCCACAAGGTTAGTGCAATCTTCGAAGGAAAGCTTTATGATGTTCAAATCATCACTGTAGGCATAGACACCATCAGGCTGATGCATATCAATGAAGAAGCAACAATTGAAGTTAAGCTTAAGCTAAACGATTCCAGTTGACTACGCAAGGCAAGTCTGCAATCAACAAATTGCTAGTAGTATGGATATACGAATTTCACCATCAATCAAGCATATTTCTTCCACTCATCTAATAACATGAAATCAAATATGAGAAGTATAGAGACCATGCAAATTGTCGAATCGACCCATAAATTTCACCATTTCTTCAATGAAGTTACAAGTCTTTTACAACAACATCTTGGCAACAATCTTTGCCTTCTCTCTCTACTCTACTCTAATTGCTATTCTATCAACTAGCTAATCACCTTCTAACTACTCTCTATCTACTAACTGCTTCCAACTATTTCTATATTATATTACCTTTACAAATGAAATGCCAGGGCTTATATAGTGCCCTCAATACAATTCGATGGCTTAGATCGATTTGAGATCAATGGCCAAGATTCAACAATGAAAACCCTAATTAGGGTTTGTTACAACCATTACATAACATTTAATGCTTGACCAATGATAAAATTGTATTGCTTGGACACATGTCCTCTTTGGAAAATTCCACCAATGAATAGCCGGGGTAGGTACATCGAAGTATGTGTCACCTCCCGTGAGTTAGGTACATTGAATCTAGACATGCTGAGGTGGACCACACTGACTGGAGAAGTGATGACTAGGATGCCACCTCGTCTGACACTTGTAACTTGGTAGATATTCAACTTGATGTTGTTGAGAAGCTAGCTTTAATTAATTCATCTGGAACTATCTGCTTCTTCAATGAACCCTTGTTCTGACTTCCTTTTCTTTGATGTGCAGGACAATTGATGTACCTTGCCTTGGAATACTGGATTGGAGAAGTCGCCCTTGATGACGTTACTCCAAAGAAGGCCGTCCTTGTCGATGCTAGACTGGAGGAGGTCACCCCTATCTTGATGATGCTGGATCGAAGAAGGTCATCCTTGTCGATGCTTGATCGTCCTTGATCTGGCTTGATTTTCCAACTTCGGGATCTCCACTTGATGCCTACACAAAATATTAAAGTTAGTCTTTTGAGCATCAAACCTTAAAGCATGAAATTTAAGACCTTTCAAAGGTAAAACTTAAGATATTAATCTGAAAAAAAGCCATGATGAATCAAGAATTACACATTTTCAAATTAATAATGAATGGAATTTGGATCTTCAAGACTTAGATTTTACAAAATTGCAATGGGATCACAATAAGTCTTGAATAAGAACTTCAAAAATGATTCTTCATACCTCCTCCTTTGAGTATTTAAGTACAAAACCTTGAAAAAATGAAGGAAGAAAACCAAATTTTGATGGACAAGCTTAGATTATAGTCCTCCCTTGGATGAATTACGCCTCCTCTAGCTTGGAAAAGAACAAATTCCACTTGCCTCCTCAAGATCTGGAAATTCGCCTTCAAATGTCTTCAAAAAAATCTGGAAATTATCCTCCAAACTAGCAAGAAAATCGCCTCTCCAATTTGCTCCTCCAATTCGCATTTTAAAACAATGAACGAATGATTTGCATTTGTCTACAACACTCCTCTCTTATAGAGCGCTCACCTTCTTCAACCATGAGGCCGACTTAGCAAATAAAAGGTGAAATAATAAATAAAACCTCAAAAGGAGTAGGCCGACTTGTCAAATAAAGACAAAATAATGCCTTGTGCGCTCCACCTTTAATTTTATAATTTCGCAAAAAAAATTAATTTTAAATGTCTTTATAATAAAAAATCGATTTTCTAATGCTCAAAATTAATTTACTAAATACCAATGCGCCTTTTATTAAATGCCAATTTAATTAATATTTTCAAATATTTCGAAGTTGGCAAATTTGGCATCTAATGCGACTTGGAGGATATCAATGTTGGAATAAGGCAAAAAATAATGAATGTCAATAACTTCGCTCTGGTCCCTTGGAGAAGGACAGGAGCGCTCTTGCATTTTAAGCCTTGCATTCCTTGCTTTCACGTTCAAAACCTCATCCTAGGCGTCCACAATGGCATTTTTTATTGGAACTTTGAGTTCAATTCACTTGGTCTTTAGAAGGAGCGTGCTTTAGGACATTTTCGCCCTGGTCCCTTGGTGAGGGACAGGAGCGATTTTCCACTTTTGTCCTTGATCTTTATCTTTTAAATTGCTAATTCACGTTGTGGGGTAAGCAATGATCCCCATTGTTCATTCTATGCATGTTCAACTTGTTTCTGCGAGGCAAAATAGGCTCTCCCAAGATTTTCGCCCTGGTCCTCCAGTGAAGGACAGGAGTGCCTTTTACATTTGAGCCTAGGATTGTCAATTTTTGGAGGCAATTCCTTGTTCACCACTTTTTAAAAGACATTTCTCATCTTGCACAACCTTGTCTTGGTGTGATCTTGGAAGGAGATTTGTAGATTTTGTAAAAATCGCCTTGGTCCCTTGGAGAGGGACAGGAGCGCTTTTGCCCATTGTCATCAAAATTTGCAACTCTCGCATCTCAATTCCACCTCAAGGCATTTTAAACATCATTTCAAATTCGCGCCTTGGCTTAGATTTGTCCAAACTTGGCGAGAAGGACTGGATATTAGGTTTTTCGCCCTGGTCCCTTGGAGAGGGACAGGAGCTATTTTGCAAATCCAAGCTTATCCGTCCTTTGTTAGCCTTCCAAATTATATTCAATGGATAAATCATGTTTTCCTTGGTCTCTTCAAATCATAAAATTGTCTTGATCCTGCAAGAACAGTGCAAATTTGAAATTCAAGCTCCGGTCCTTCAGTGAGGGATAGGAGTGAATTTTGTCTTCTAGGCCAAAATGCTTCACTTTTCACCATGAAATGTCTTGGCTAAGGAAGATATCATCTTGTTACACGCCATGAATAAGAGTTCAAGTCCAAGAAAGGTCTAAAAATGTGTATATAAAGAAAATCGCTCTGGTCCCTTGGTGAGGGACAGGAGCGCTTTTACCTTTCTAGACAAATACTCCATCATTTCATTGTCTTTGATCAAGTTTGGATGCTCTATCATGCTCATTTTGTCCTTCACCATGCCTTTGATGTTTCAATTTGACCAAACAAGGCCAGGAATGACTCAAATAAGCCCTTTCGCCCTGGACCCTTGGTGAGGGACAGGAGCGATTCGCCTTGGACCCTTGGAGAGGGACAGGAGCGCTTTTCGCTCTGGATCCTCAGTGAAGGACAGGAGCGAAATTTGACTTTTTGAACTCTCTATCAGGATAATTTTTATGGAATATAACATTTAAGTATAAGAACTTATACTTTAAGTTATATTCCATATATACTTTCAGGATGTTTGAGAGTGGTTTCAGACCTCCAGGAGTTATATAGCAAAATCTAGTTTTTGGAGGTTTTTCAGTTTCCAGACTTAGTCAAATTTCAGGATCAGGACATTCAGACTTAGCCAAAATTTCAGGATCAGGACATCACTCAAGCCGAACTTGCTTATCCATGTGATCCCTTGGGCGACACTCAAAATGCAAAGGCTAACTAACAAAACCCTAAAAGACCAAAAAACAAACCCTAAAAAGCAAAAAAGCAAGGGTCCCCATTTGCAATGGGGCGATGTGTGAAAACATCACAACAGGTCCCCATTTGCAATGGGGCGATGTGTGAAAATGTCACAACATGGACACTTATCCTTTTGAATATAAACCAATAATAAAATATTATGTGCACCTAGAAGCTCTCTTGGATAAGTCGGGTTCATTGAATCTGGTCATGTCGACTTGAATACACGTGATTCGCTGATGAAGGTGAGTAGGTGCCATGACAACATGCTGGGAACCATGTAGACTCAGTAACTCATCACGGGCAATATTCTCAAATTGCATCATTTTGTGATCAAGGTTCTAACTTTGCTTAACTTTTCTGAAACTATCTCTCCTTGATCATCTTCTTCCTTGCATGTACTTGCTTGGGAATTCACCTTCTTGAAATGGATGGACTCCCTTGTTGACAATTCTGTCATTCTTGAAATCTTTCACACTTGAACTTTCTAACTTTTGATTTTGGATTTCTGGAGGAAATTCTTCCTTCTACATTTGTACTTGAACTTTGATCTTTGAGGGCTTGAACCTTGAATGCCTTCAATTGGATGTCTTGAATTAGACTTCTTCACCTTGGGTCTCCATGCTTCCTAATGTCCTTATGTTGTCTTTGGATTGATTTTATCATTTTCTGACTTGCCAAGAATGCCATGTTTTATCAAAATATCTCCTTAGGACCTTCAATTGTATGTCTCCAGTCATTTCTCTTCCATGGGTGCATTTGAGATAGCCATAGAGATTATGTCTTTAGATGTGAATCCACTTGTCAAGGGAAATTGCGCTCCTAGGCGCAATTGAGCAATGAAGGAGGATTTTTTTTTCCTTGAGTTGTTTATCGCTGACACATGTGAAATTGCACTCCTAGGCACAAATGAGAGTCAAAGGAGGATTTTTGAAACTAGGAGGTTGGAGGAGGATTTTGAGGTGAGGAAGGAATTCTTGATCATGATGAATTCCCTTTCCTTGGCGCATTTGGGAGGCAGTGAAGGATTTTTGGATTGTTGCCATGCCTTAGCCAGATTTCCTCGCTTTAGTCCTTCACTTCAACTGACTTGGATCTGGATATTCCTTGTTCCTTCATTGTCAACGTTCATTTGTAGCCCAAAAAAAGACTTACTAAAAATAGAAATTGCTAAAAATTGTAAGTTTGTCCAAACTCAAAATTAGGCCAAACGGAGACCCAATGAAATTTAATAAAAATAGAATTACTAAAAATAGCCATTGCTAAAAATAGTAAGTGTGTCCAAACTCAAAATGGTTAAAATTGAGACATGCTAAAACTTACTACAAATTGTAAGTGCTAAAAATAGAAACTTTTGCTAGAAGCACTGAAAACACCACCACCAAGCCCCATGAAGGATTTTTCCTTGCTTGGAAGAAATTCCTGCTTCCTGCTTTGCAATGACTCTTGGAGCGCAAATAAGACCTTGAGGAGGATTTTGTCCTTGGGGCAAAATCCTGTTGACGTACTGAATTGCTTCCTTGGGCGCAATTTAGGGGTGGAGGAGGAATTTGTATCATGAGTGCAAATCCACCTCTGTGAAGGATTTTTCTTATACATAGCCAAATTTTGGCTATTCAATTTCATTCCTTCATGTAGACCTATCAACACTGTTGGTTGAAAATTTCGTACTCTTGGGGAAATATACAAAATTGTGGTTTCAACCACAGTGTGTGAGTAAAACTCTCCTAATTAAGGGAAAGCTCCCCCTATCTATCTAAAACTTAAAACTAAAATAGGATGGAACAACAGTCTTTTTTCTTTTTTCAAGAAAACCAGTATCCTTTTCTCTTCACAGAAATGTGATAGCAATTTAACATAAAACAACAGTAACAACTTTTTGAAATGAAGTTTCCTGAAAGCTCAAAGATTTCCGTCACTTCCTTCGAGATGAGACAGCAATATCAAGCTCAAAGTCTTGACTATGTGAAATCCTATCTACCCTTTTCTATTCTAATGATATTTAGAACAAATTATCACAGCACAAAGTCTGAAATAACTTATTTCTTTTTACGTGAAACAATAAGGAGTAGTAAGAGCTCAAAGACTTACAGCTATTTCTTACAAAATCTACTTCTAAACTCTCTTAATAACAAGTGCAAGCACAAAGTCTTACAACTTTTCTCAATAGAACTTCTACTTTAACTAAATTAATGTCCAATACTTGCAGCACGAAGACTGCAAATCAGATTCGATTAAGCTCTCAAAGAAACACTTGCAAGAAAGATAATATGGAACACAAACTCAAGAATGTAGCACAAAGACTCAAAGCTTGAGCAATTTTCTTCTATTTCTTTCAATTCTTAAATTCACACATGAAAGCTCAAAGACTTTTTTGCTGTAAATTTGACAGAGTTTTTGCTTGCTTTTTAAAAGATAAATATTACAATAGACTCCTCAAGTATTTATAGAAGAGGAGTCTTGAGAAAAAGGTGGGAGGATCCTAACTAACTTGAGAGATTCTCTCAACCACCAAGACTTATTCAATAACTAACTATGACTTATTCCAATTACAGTCCTAATTGAACACAACTTGTAGTTGCTTTACATGTAATTACAAAAGTGCAAGTAATGACTTGACTCGCAAATTTCAAAATGTTTTTACATGTAACTTGTCAAAAGAAAAACTACAATTAAGAGATTACAATTTTGAAAAATACAACTAAGTGTTGAAAAACACTGAAGTTGCAGCATGTGAAGACATGAATCCTTTGAACTTCTGGATGATCGTTCGTAGCTCAGCGGGATTTGGCTCGTGGGTGTTCTTGGCAACAACCATGGTCTTCACAATGGTGTCATGGCATTGAAGAAGCATAGAGTCGTTCTTCTCCAAAGTGGATTGGATTTCGTGCAAAAAGATTTGATGTTTCATCAAAACCTGAATTGAGGCAGCTGAAAATTGTTCGCTCCTCCACTCATTATGAATCCTCATCTGTAGATCTGCGAGCACTTCTTCTTCTGGTACCAATTCTCCATTCTGACCCATGATATTGCAAGAGGCCTTCTCACAATGAGAAACAACACCTTGAAATACTTCAGCTCGCAATCTTATCGCATCATCAATCTCTTTAATGAGGGATTTGAGAACAAGGGCTTTGTTCTCTAGAAGTTCTTCAAATTCCAAATACATGACCCTTGAAGGAATAATGGCATTGTAATGTCCCCATCCTAGTCAGGGACTTGGGATTGAGGAGTTAGCTTATTTTTGGGCCCTTGTAGGCTAACAGAGTATGGATAAAGGGGTCAGTAATGCAGTATCTTGAGGAGTGGTTTGTCTATTTGTTCTAGTTCAGTGTTGAGTTCAGTTCCGGTCTTCGTTTCATCAGTTTTTGACACTTTATGAGGATTTCCTATTTTTTAGGGAAAAATTGCTAAAAATAGACATGGTCCTATTTTCATTGGCATGGCGAACTGTAATTTGTAGAGTTAATTTGTAGATCTTCTTGTAATTTTTTAATTATTAAGATGGTCTTTTAGAAATAGACAGAAGTTGCAGAAGAGGGTTTTTTTAATTTGCAACACATATTGAATAATACATGAATTTAATCAACTGAAACAATGAATTGGAGAATTTAGAAGCATACCCGTAGGTTCTTAGCCAATTTATTGAAAAGAAATAATAAATCAACAACTTACAAAGGTCTGATTATTCTGGAACAATTTAGATCTGCTCTTATTTAAATACTAAGGCACCCAAATAGTGGAAGATGGTGCCAATAAATGAGCAAGCTGTGTGTTTGGGAAAAGAAGCCTCCAAACCACAGAAGAATCAACAACAAAACAGTAAATAGGAAAACCCTACAACAAATCTGCCTTGTAAGAAGCCAAATCTGCCCCAATTCAATTCAATCTGACTTCTGAATGAAGCCAACCAAGTTGCAACAATTCAATTGATCTTTCACAATCTCAAAGCTACTGAATTCTGAAGAATGCACGCTCTCCAAAACAGGTCCAAACCCTAGCCGCCATAGCCAAGTGCTCAGAAGAAAATGTCAAATGCTCAATATCAAGAATGAGGTTTAATTTCCATCTTGGCTACCTAAATACCCAAAAGGTGCCATTTTTGGCAATTAGGGATTTAAAAATAATAACTTGCTTTTAGGGTTCCCAACTTAACCCTAAAAGTCACGCCTAGCTTAGGAGATAATAAATCTTCACTTAAATAAATTTAAGTGATGTACTTTATGATTTTATATTAATATTTCATTAAAATATTAATTGCCTGTGGAACCACTAAAAAATTCATCTCTCTCACATTATTGTTCGGAAACTGAATCTGTCGGAAGCTAGGGTCACAGTTCACCATGCCAATGAAAATAGGACCATGTCTATTTTTAGCAATTTTTCCCTAAAAAATAGGAAATCCTCATAAAGTGTCAGAAACTGATGAAACGAAGACCAAAACTGAACTCAACACTGAACTAGAACAAATAGACAGACCACTCCTCAAGGTACTTCAACTACCCCTTTATCCATAGTCTGTTAGCCTACAAGGGTCCAAAAATAAGTTAACTCCTCAATCCCAAGTCCCTAAATAGGATGGGGACATTACAGGCATGCTCCTGAAGAACACTCAACTATTGTTGAGGTATTGTGCACCAAACTGTCAAGCTACCTTTAACGCTTTCCAAATTTTGTTTGAAAGTCTTAGAGGTATGATTCAATTTTTCTCTAATGGTCTCCAACTTAGACATCATTTGGAATATGTTTTTCAGCACTTGCGCACACTGATCATGAAGTTGATATACCCAAGAATCCAACGCTTGTACCTTCTAAGCAGCTCTTTCAACTCCCCGAATTGATTCTCGTGAACTAGAAGAACTTGTAGGATTATTCCCTTCATCAGCAGGTTTCGTAATTTTATAAACAGCTGCAAAAGTTGCCTATTCTCCTCTTCTAGTTTGTCTTTCTTCGCTAGAAGTTCATCATACCGCTATACTAGTGAAGCTACGGATTGTTGGGCATCATGCTTGACCACTTTATGTTTTTGTTTACCAAATTCTATCCTCATAACCCTGTAATCAGCAGCTTGCATTTCCTCACGTGGCTTATCTGCAAGAGGCTCAACAATTTCTGCCACTTTCATCTTGTTGTTGTCAACAAATACCCTTGAGATTGTCTTGGCTTTTTTAGCAACCTTGGGCCTAGATTGCTTGAGTTGCTGATGATCAAAGACATCAGGAGAGATTTCCTGCTTCTTCCTCTTTGGGGTAAAAGAACTAAGCCATGGAGGTAAGACGACTAGTTCTCCTCTAGTAGCTACCGAAGACAAAGGAGAAGTAGTTTTTGTTTGAACAGCCGTGGTCACCCTGGGAGGAGTATCTGTCTGGATGGCAACCATGGTTTGCTCGGTAACCAAATGGCATGAAGATTGTTTCATAATCTCTTCAAAGCCGGAAGTAGAGGTATCAATCTTTGACAAATGAATGCATGCGGGAGTATCCTCGGAGATTTCCACCAAACTCTCTTGTTGATGATCAAGAGGTGGCTCAATTGCTGAAATAGGAACGACATTCTGAGGAGACTCCTCCACTATTGTGTTAAGAGGAGATATAGGCAGCTCCATGGAAACAGAGGAGGGAATCTCATGAGGTGACTCCGAAGCTAATGACTTAGGAGCATCATCGGATTGTTGTCCTTCCTCCGGATTATCAGGATCAATCACATGAATGTGAATTTGGGATTTTTCTTTTCCACGAATTGTCGCCTCCTCAGGAGGAAGTATTATTGCCCGACTATCCCGCAATTTGATCCTAGTGCTTGAAGATGATGCATCTTCCTTGTTGTCAATCTGAATCTCAGACTTACGTCTAAGAGGCCCTGTAGAGTCATTTTCTTTTCCAACCTTGATCTTGATGAGTCTGACACCATTACCTTTGAGCCAAGTGTTGGTGTTAGCTAGGATAGGCTGAAATCTTTCAAGAATGGAAGTGCATTCTTTATGTGACCATTGGATTAAAGGAAGTGGGGCTTCATCAACCCTTCGTGAGACATACTTTGGATCAAGCACATTCCCATCATCAATCATCCCTTGCGGAATGTCCACCAGGTTCAAATCAATAACTTGCTCAAGGGTGAGCTTGGAGTAGTCCATCTTGAGAACTTCCATTTCTGTATGGAGATCCACCCAGATATCCTCAATGCGATGCACATGTATGAAGGACTTTTTGATCTTTTCCTTCATACCTCGGTAGTCAAAATCTGCCCTCGACTTAAACCTTTTGAGTTTAATCTCTTGCATCTCGGTCTCCATAGCTTTGGCTTTGGTGGATGTGATAAGGGAGTACCGACCAATCTTTAATGGGTTGGTTGTAGAAATCCCCATCCCAATCTTATGTTTGATAGATTGATGAGCATGCACAGCCATGATCTGTCTTCCCAACTCCATAAGAATGATCTTATTGATCGAGTATCTAGGAAGCATGTATGGCTGCCCACTGTAGCATCCGACTCTTATATAAGTGAAAGTCGGGAATTGAAGGAACAAGCAACCATACTCATTCATTCTTTCCCATGCTTCATCTGACACCCTTTTATTCTTTAGAGTCTTGTCAAACTGGCACATAAAGTAACCGAAGAATGCATCTTGAACCCTCCTGAAGTGTAATCTGCTGGGTCCTAAGGGCAGCTGATAATAATATTCCCACACAGGTATAAGTGAGCGATCACCCTTGGTAGAAAGACCAGGGAAATGTCTAAGTGATGCTGCCAAATACACTAAATATGAATTTATGTAGAAAGTCATGGTAGTAGGGATTGCTGCAAGTTGTTCGCACAAAGCATCACTGATAATCCCTCCCCATGATATATGATGGGATTGCCTTATGAACATGGTAAACTGATACATCTAGGCTCAAAAACATTAGAGTGCTCAAGACCCATCATCCTGCTGAGGAGAGTAATGATGTCTCCAATTTCCCACTTGAAGTCACAACGGTACAACTTAGCCCACCTTGTGAAAGCGGCTCGTGGTTCATGAATCCACTTGTTAATGTGGCGTTTGTAGTCTTTTTCCCTCTTGACATAGTACTCAGCTGCACTATCTTTTGAAATCTCCATATACACAGGTGCTGATGGTATTTTGAAGACTTTCTCAATAGTATCCGCATCAAGGCGGATTATTGCCTCACCATCATCATTTCTAATGGTTCTTGTCTCCTTGTCGAAGTGGTGAGCGCAAGCGAGAACAAATTCAGGTTCTAGGGCAGCCACTGGAAAAGAAGATGCATGATGAATGTGGGTGTCCAACAACCGCTGCATATTACTATCTTGCGGATCTTCCACCCTTTTAATGAATTTTGACATGTCAACATGCCCTATCTCCGTATCCTTGATATGATCCAAAGGAGAGGAAACTTGTGAAGGGGAAATTTCATTCTGGTACTTGTCATATTTATACTTCATTTTCTTTGGAATGGGAGATGATGGTAAATCTGACATTGAAGAACAACCTGGTATGCTGTGATGAAGACTTAAAGTGTTAAAGCAACATCATAATCAGCTGCAACTAACATTTTTCCTTCTTCAAATGGGAAGAACTCCAACCCTTTCACTTCACAACTTTGTGAGAGAAAGATGGGAAATACATGGGAATGCCGGAAACTTGACTTTGACCAATTTCGGATCTTGGGAAAGGTTTTACAAGTATACAAGTGGGGAAGAACGAACATGCAATCGAATTTTTAAAACCCGAATGCAAATATACTTGTAAAACAAAAAATAGAGAAGTGAGTGAAAAATGAGATTTTGACATGTGGGAAATGGCGTGAATGGAATGTACGGATAAAGGTAATGAGTATGAACAAAAAAGGAAGGATTTTGGGAAGATCATCTTCAAGAAAATGGGAAGAACTTTCAACACGTAATCCGGTTCTAAAATCTCGATTTTGAAAGAATGGGTATTTTTCATCTTTGAAACTTGGAATTTCAACAAAAGATGGTTAAAATATTACAACCATAAGGGAAGATCAATTATTTTCATCCTACTTGTAATCGGGATTTAAAATCCCAAATACAAGTAAAGAGGGAAAATGGGGAAGATCAATGCAATTCACAAATTGCTTTGCAAAGGGGAAAATCTCTCACAAATCCGATTTTAGGGC
This sequence comes from Cryptomeria japonica, assembly GCF_030272615.1. NCBI lineage: Eukaryota > Viridiplantae > Streptophyta > Pinopsida > Cupressales > Cupressaceae > Cryptomeria > Cryptomeria japonica. Next base: position 893,888,553 of record NC_081407.1, on the reverse strand, counting down.
AAAACCAACATATATACAAATTTACAGCTAGAAAGATCAAATAAGAAGAGAAAATAAACAATGCAAGAAAACAAAACCAAAAGAAAACTCACCTTGCTTATCCAAGATGCCTCTTCAAGAGATGAAACAATCTTTGAATGGAGAAGACAATCCTTTAAATAGAAATAGATTCCAAAACCCTTGCCACGTTTTTCCAAACTCGGATTTGGAGAAAGAACAGCAAAAACGTGTTACAAAGTGCAAGAAGAATGAGTCAAATCTTTAAGGAAATACCACGTAGGAGAGACCCAAAGCCAAACGCCCAAAGATGGAGTGAAGTTGTGGCATCAAAACCCCCAAAATGTAGCACGTGAAAAATGGTTTTGAAGAGGTAAAACACAGTAAATGAAGTGTAAAACGTTTACCAACGTGTTTCCAAACTCACAAAATCTGCCTTGCTATCATTTAGCCTCCTTGATCCATGAATTTCTCCACAAAAATCGGGAAGAATTTGTGGTAAAATCGATTTAGGAGAGGAAAAATACTTGGTCGGGTTCTTGGAAGTGAACAACAAGTTTTATTTTGTATGTAACAATGAAAATCGGGTTTCTCTCTTCATATTGCAAGTTTAAAATGTCACTTTTCATTGCACAAGGCAAAATCGGGTTTTTAAAACCCTTTAGCAAGTTTAAAATGCCTTTATTTTCATTCATAAGGCAAATCAGGTTTTGTGAGAGAAATACAAGTTATAATAACCTGTAAGAGGAAAATAAAATCCCCTCAACAAGTTTTAATAAGTTAACTTTGAAAAAGAACTTGTAATGGGGATTTAAAATTCCCTTTACAAGTGACTAAGAAAATAAAACATGTAATAGGGAAATAAAATCCCTATTACAAGTTAAAACACTAAAATAGGAACTTTATAAAAAAATTACAAGTGACTTATAAATTATATCTGCTCCAACTGGGACCACACAAAGGGCAGATGGGACTGGAAGAGCTCCAATTACAAGTTAAAACACTAAAATAGGAACTTTATAAAAAAATTACAAGTGACTTTTAAATTTATAATTTAAAATTAACTTGTAACTTATCCAAAAAGTTCCTATTATGACTTAAAAAGTAAAAAACATCAAGGGGGAAATAAAAAGTAAGTTACAAGTTCTAATTTCATAAAGTGCACTTGTTATTAACTAAAAATTTCCCTACAAAAACTAAAACAAAGGAAAACATTAAAACATGCAACTTAAGGAAAATTTCCCACCTGCAGTCAGGGAGAAAAAACATGAAATTGAAGGAAAAACATAGCAAACGAAACCAAAATGCGATGAAATTTGAAACGTGGTTCGAGGATGGACTGAGGATTAAGCCAGTCCAAGGGCAAAGCAAAATTCTGCCTCGGGAAGCATGCCATAGAGTAAAATTTTCATTTTTTTGACAATTTTTTAATGTAATGGTCCATCATTTTTGAAAACAAAAATGAGGACAACAAACACAATCAAATTTTCATCAGTTCATCTTTCTGCTAGTGAATTCCTTGTTCTACCATTGCATTCTCTTCCTTGGATGATGATATCATCTGCTCAACAAAGTCCTCTTCTCAGCATCCAAAGTCTTGTTCTCACGTTAAACCTGAAAAGACAAGAAAACACTGTAATCTTACAAGTATCAATCAAGTCATAAGTTAACAAAATGCAAAGTTCAAATGATAAGTAATAAACACAAATGCAATTTGAAAATACTTTGAAAACCCTAATTGTCGACTTGATGATAACTGTCAAGGCTCTATACTCTTTAAAATCCATTACATACTTTAGGCATTTCATCACCTTCAAAGGCCAACATTTAGACCAACAAGACCTTATAACTCATTCCTTAGGGTCGGGAGATGACATTGACCACAAAAGACTTGGTTCATTCGGTGAAGAGAGTGGGGTATTGTTGTGACGTATTCACACATCGCCCCATTGCAAATGGGGACCCCTGCTTTTTGCTTTCTAGGGTTTGTTTTCTAGGTCTTTTAGGGTTTTGTCTGTTAGCCTTTGCAAGATGAGTGCTGTCGAGGGGATCGTTGGATTGCAGGCTTTGCTTGAGCCAGGGTGAGTCCACAGGGCCCCAGAATTAGGGTTTCTTTGAGAGTCTTCCTTAGGGCCTGGTTTTGCTCTTGTTACTAATTGTGTCTTGCTTGGTGAGTGAGTATCATTCTTGAAGGTCCGAGCTAGGTCAAGTTGGTGAGTGATAAAGTCTGGAATGTCATCCTGATCTTTAAATGTCCTGAAATTTGGCTAAGTTTGGAATGTCCTGATCCTGAAATTTGACTAAGTCTGGAAAACTGAAGAATCCTCCAAAAACTAGATTTTGCAATATAACTCCTGGAGGTCCGAAACCACTCTCAAACATCCTGGAAGTATATATGGAATATAACTTAAAGTATAAGAGGAAATGTCACTTATACTTAAATGTTATATTCCATAAAATAATCCTGACGAAAAGGCTAAAATGTCGAAATTCGCTCCTGACCCTTCCAAAGGGTCCAGAGCGAAAATTCACCAAAGACTCAAGATCTCGCCCAAGTCAAAGAGTGGTCGAGCAAGTTTGCAAGGATATGGAAGGAAATGGATCTAGGATCGAGTCTAAGACAAAGTCAAGTCAGTTTGAAGGTGAATTGAGCCTAGAATAGAAATTTCTCTCTTGACCCTTCCAAAGGGTCCAGAGCGAAATTCTTGAAAACACTCATTTTCCCCTTTGCTAAAGTCAAGACCAAGATGGAGATGAAAGGAGAGTAGTCTATGTTTGCCTCCCAAAGAAAATTAGAGTTGAAAAAAGCAAGAATCAAGGTCAAATCATGATTTTCACTCCTGACCCTTCCAAAGGGTCCAGAGCGAAAATCCTTGTAGCTCTTATTTCCTTCTTTGTTTTGGCTAGGTGTTGGCGTGATGTAGGATAAATTGGTATGTTCTTGCCTTGGGAGGGAGTTGGACACTTTGAAAGATGAAGATTTTAGCCAAAAAGTGAATTTCGCTCCTGACCCTTCCAAAGGGTCCAGAGCGAAATTCATCATAAACCTTTTTTGCTCCCTTGTTTTGGCTTGAAACCTTGCTCCTTTGATGGAAAATGATCTATATTTGCCTCCAGGAGAAAATTGAAGTTTAAAAAATGAACAATCAAGCCCAAATGGTGATTTTCGCTCCTGACCCTTCCAAAGGGTCCAGAGCGAAAATCCTCCTAAGGCTCATCTCCTCCCTAGTTTGACCAAATTTTGAGTTGCAAGGCATCTTGAAGGGAAGTGTGGACATGTTTGGACTTCGGAAATGTTTGAAAGCCTTGAAAAAAATGAAGGATTCTAGCCAAGAAGGTGAATTTCGCTCCTGAACCTTCCAAAGGGTCCAAAGTGAAATTCCTTACAAGCCTACCTTTTTGACCTTGCTTGGGCTTAAGACTTTGTTCCTTGCATGAGAATGATGTTTAGTTACCTTCTAGAGAAGATTGGAGGTGAAAAGATGAAGGATCAAGTCAAGAATGAGATTTTCGCTCCTAACCCTTCCAAAGGGTCCAGAGCGAAAATCCTCCTAGACCTCATTTCTTTCCTTATTTGGCCAAATTTTGATGTCCAAGGTATGTTGAAAGAGAGAATGGGCATATTGAAACCCTTAAGGACGTTTGAAAGAGTTGAGGAATGAGTGTTTTAGCCAAGGAAGGAAATTTCGCTCCTGACCCTTCCAAAGGGTCCAGAGCGAAATTCCTTACAAGCCTATATTTTTTACCTTGCTTGAGCTTAAAACCTTGTTCCTAGGGCGAAGAGAGATAAGATTTTACCTTGCAATGAAGATTGGGTTTGAAAGAATAATGATTTTGGTCTAAAAGTGAATATCACTCTTGACCCTTCCAAAGGGTCCAGAGCAAAATTCCTAAAAACCTTTATTTTCTTAGCAAGATCAAATCAAACTTGGGTTTCTATAACTTGGATGTGAGAGGAGAAGTGTTTTCTTGCCTTTTAAGGTGGATTCAAGTTGAAATGATGGAGGAGTGAGCCTAAAACAAGATTTTCGCTCCTGACCCTTCCAAAGGGTCTAGAGCAAAAATCCTAAAACCCATCATTTTCTCCAAAATTTGTGCCAAGCCATGCCTAGATTAAGGTGATGGAAGCCCTTGAGATTGCCCTTGAATGGATTTTTGTCTCAAAAAATGATGATTTTGGGCTAGAGGAAGAATTTCGCTCCTGACCCTTCCAGAGGGTTTAGGGCGAAATTCATTATTGGTCCTGTCCGTGGCCATGATTTCTAGTCACTTTGAGGTCAAACGAAATGTTGCAAGCATGGGAGAGGGATCCAAGGATAAGAGTCCAAGTAAACAAAGTGAAAAGAATGGAATTGAATGAGGATAAACAAGCAAATCATGAAATTCGCTCCTGACCCTTCCAAAGGGTCCAGGGCGAAATTGTGCAAAACCTATCTTTTCCCTCAAATTTATGCCAAGTCTAGTGTGGGTCAAGATTAGAGGTGTCCTTAGGCATGTTCTTGAATTGTCAAGAGTCATCAAATATGAAGAAATGAGCTCAACACAAGAAATTCGCTCCTGACCCTTCCAAAGGGTCCAAAGCGAAATTCCTAGGATCACCCTTTTTTCCTTGCAAATCAAGTCAAGTTTTGGGTTTTTATGGCCTAGATAGGAGTGAGGCGATGTGTCCTTGGTCTTGGAGGTGGATTGGAGTTGAAAAGATGAGGAAATAAGCCTTAAATAAGATTTTCGCTTCTGACCCTTCCAAAGGGTCCAGAGCGAAAATCCTAAAAACCATCTTATCCTCCAAATTTTGTGCTAAGTTAGGCCTAGACTAGGGTGAGAGAAGCTATTTGGAATGCCTTGGAAAGATGTTTGACCTTCAAAAGTGTGAATTTTGAGCTAAAAGGTGAATTTTGCTCCTGACCCTTCCAAAGGGTCCAGAGCGAAATTCTTCATCTACCTATTTCCTCCTTGTGTCAAGTCAAGACTTGGAGTCCTAAGGCGAAGTTGAGGTTAAATTGATGTTACTTTGCCCTACAAGATGAATTGAAGTGAAGAAAATGAAGAGTTGTGACCTTAAAGGTGAATTTCGCTCCTGACCCTTCCAAAGGGTCTAGAGCAAAATTCCCAATTTCACTCAGATTGCTTATGATAAAGATCAAGGCGAAGAGTTGGTTGTGAGGTAATGTTGAAAAGAGGTCTAAATGAGCCAAGAATGCAAATTTCGCTCTTGACCCTTCCAAAGGGTCCAGGGCGAAATTCTTATGAAGCCTGTCCCTGGAAAGAATCTTCAACAAACTTCATTTTGATGTCTTCTTGTTGATGATTTAAGGTATAAAATGCTATGTTGAAATGAATTTATTATGTGTCCTTAATCATCTTTTGGGTTTGTTTTGCAGAAGAAAGAAGACCATAACAAGGACGACCTTTTCGGTCTAGCATCATCAAGGACGACATCTTCCAGTCCAAGAGGAAAGAAGACCATAACAAGGACGACCTTCTCTAGTCCAGCATCAACAGGGACAGCCTTTTCGGTCTAGCATCATCAAGGACGACATCTTCCAGTCCAAGGTACATCATCCATCCTGCACATCAAAGACAAAGGAAGATAAAGCAAGGGTTCGTTGAAGAAGCAAATAGTTTCAGAAGAGTTAATTAAAGCTAGCTTCGCAACATCATCAAATTGAACATCAGCCAAGTTCTGAGTGTCAGGCAAGGTGGCGTCCTAGTCATCACTCCTCCATGTTGGGTTGATCCACCTCAGCATGTCCAGGTTCAATGTACCTGACTCATCAAAGATGACACAAACTTCAATGTACCTACCCCGACTATCCATTGGTCGAATATTCTAGAGAAGACATGTGTCCAAAGAATGCAATTATTTCATTGGCCAGAATTGAGTTTGTTGTAACAAACCCTAATTAGGGTTTTCATTGTAAAATCTCGGCCATTGATCTCAAGTTGATCTGAGCCATTGAATTGTATTGAGGGCACTATATAAGCCCTGGCTCCTCATTTGTAAAGGCTAATAGTTAGTCAATAGTTGATAGTAGGTGAATAGTTAGCTAATAATGAATAGTCAGTTGACAGAATAGCAATTAGAGTAGAATAGCAAGAGAAGGCAAAGATTGTTGCCAAGATGTTGTTGTAAAAGATTTGTAAAACTTCATTGAAGAAATGGTGAAATCTATGGGTCGATTCAACAATTTGCATGGTCTTTATACTTCTCAGATTTGATTTCATGTTATTAGATGAGTGGAAGAAATGTGTTTGATTGATGGTGAAATTTGTATATCCATACTACTAGCAGTTTGTTGATTGCAGACTTGCCTTGTGTAGTCAACTGGAATCATTCAGCTTAAGCTTAACTTCAATTGTCGCTTCTTCACTGATATGCATCAACTTGATGGTGTCTATGCTTATAGCGATGATCTAAACATCATAAAGCTTTCCTTCGAAGATCGCACTAACCTTGTGGAGATGGTCCTGGGATGTCAAAACAAAACTTAGTTAGAATTTCACCAAAGGTTATTCATTGCTCCTACATTCTTAGTGTCAGAATTAGATCCTTTCCTCACCTTGATCCTTTTTCTTTTTTTTCAAAATCTAGGCTAGTGAAATCTTGTGATTCCAGCAAATCAGACGTTCAGGTCATCAAGTGTAAGTCCCCTTGTGATTCCAGCAAAATCACATCATACCACAGAGAGCTTATCCACTAGTAGAGATCCTACATAACAAGAACCTTGAAGCTTCTCCGATTGATCCTTCTGCGATATCTTTAGCATTCGGGAGCTTTATTCAAGAGAGGATAAGGTACCTTTAGGTATTTTATTCTGTGTTTGGTCATGTACAAAATACACATCAACAGGTACCCATTTGCAATGGGGCGATATGTGAAAATGTCACAACAATTAGTACCCAAGGGGTTAGTGTGGATGAGGAGAAGATCAAGGCAATAAGGGATTGGCCTAGGCCCAAGACATTATCACATTTGAGGGGATTTGTGGGACTTTGAAACTACTATAGGAGGTTTGTTAAGGAGTTTTCACGACTTGCAACCCCATTGATAGATTTGAGGAAGGGGCCTTTCTATTGGGCACTTCAACACAAAGAGCTTTTGACAAGCTCAAAGAGGTAATGAGTTCATATCCTATTTTGGCTATTCCAGATTTTTCACTTCCTTTTGTTTCAAACTATGATGCTTCATGAGAGGGGATTGAAGTAGTTTTGATGCAAAATAGTCACCCTATAGCATTTGAGAGTAGGAAGCTCAAAGAGACGGAGATGAGATTCTCTATTTATGTCAAAGATATGTTAGCCATCATGCTTGCATTAGCTAAATTCAAACAATACTTGGTTTGTGGTAAAAAACGGATCAAAATAGTTTGAAATTTTTCCTCAATCAAAAGGATTTGAATGATAGACAACAAAAATGAGTAAGCTAAGCCTATAATATAGACATTGAATAACAAGCCTATGATTTTGACATTGAATATGCTAAGAGAAAGAGTAATGTGGTGGCTGATGTACTCTCTAGGAAATATTATTTTTGTTCTATGACTGATATATTTGTTGATTGGAATGTTTCTATAAGATCTGAATATGCTGAAACCACATCTGTTATTGACATTTTGGATGGAAAGCTACAAGATGACAGGTACAAAGTGGATGATGAGCTCATTCTTTATAAGGACCAGGTGTATATTGTACTAGAATCAAAGGTGAAGTAGAAAATTTTGGGGGCATATCATGGCACACCACTTGCTGGTCATCTAGGGTACTACAAGACATACAAGTAGGTAAGGGAGCATTTTGCATGGGTGGGGCTCAAATGTGACATTTTGAGGCATGTTAAGCAGCATTTGGTTTGTCAACAAAACAAACAGAGCATGTATTTCTAGTTGGCTTGTTGAAGCCCCTATCCATTCCAAATTAGAAATGGGAGAGCATCTCCATGAATTTCATCATAGGACTCCTAAAGGTGCAAGGTTAGATTTGAATCTATGTAGTTGTTGATAGACTCATTAAATATGCTTATTTTTACGCAATATCTTCAAAGTACAAGGCTGCACAAGTGGCTGATTTGTTCTTTAAAGAGATTTTTAGACTTCGTGGCTGCCAAGGAACATTTTAAGTGATAGGGACAGCAGATTTATCAGCTTGTTTTGAATAGAACTCTTTTGATTGACATGCATGAAATTGACACCAAGCACCAGATACCATCACCGAACTGATGGGCAATGGAAATTGTGAACAAATGGGTAGAATAATGCTCAAGGAACTATGTTGTAGGATAGCAAATAACTCCGGTTAAGTGGCTCCACCTTGGGAAGTATTGCTACAATTCTACTCACCACATCAATAGGTATGATTCCCTTCAAGGTACTCTATGTTTATGATGCTATTTCATTCATGATTCTTTCAAATAGTATAGTTCTTGGGGCGAGAGATTTAGTTCAACACAGCTTAGGCATTGCGAATGCATTCAAAGATAACCTACAACAGTATCAAAATCAGCAAAAGGTGTATGCTGATTGCCATCAAATTGAAAGGCTTTTTGAGGTGGGGGACATGGTATTTTTGAGGTAACAGCCCTATATACAACCTTCCCTCAAGGGAAGTTGTGTGGAGAAGCTTAAGCCAATGTCTTGTGGACTATATAAGATCATTAGGAGGGTTGGTAATATTGCATATTCAGCTGGAACTCCCAAAAGACAATGGGATTCACCATGTTTTCCATTTATCTTGTTTAAAAAAGACACTAGGACAGCAGTTTACACCTTCATTAGAGCTGCCACCACTTGATGATGAAGGGAAGTTGATTTTGGAATCCAAGGCTATTATTTATCCGAGAGAAAAGAAGCTGAAAAACAAGGTTATTCTAGACTATTTGGTGAAATGGAAGAATCTTCCACTAGAGGATGCTAAATGGGAAGGAGTGAGATTTCTGAGCATCCAAGTCTGAAATTGTTTGAGGGCAAGCAATTTGGGGAAGGGAGGACTGTCATGACCCTTTCCTAGCTGGATTAGCTAGTAGCAAAAAAAAGGTGGTGTTTTTTTAATGCCATTTAAAATATATTATTAATAAAAATAAATATAAAAATAAAATGAAAATAAAAAATAAAGTAAAATTTGAATTTCAAGTTGGGCACCAAACTTTGGGCCCTTGTAATGCAAGTATATACTTTGTTTTTGGTGTCTGAGCGTAGGTATTTGGATATGGCATGAATTTTGGGGTACAACTCAAGATGGTCAGTTGGGATGCAACCCTAGCTGCTTAACCAGGTTAGGACGAAAATATTGATTTGGGATCATGCCTAATAATCTCATTCCTTGTTTTATAATTAAAAAATTGCAAATCTAACTCTAGTTGCCTAACCAAGTGGAGGCCATCGTTTTGAGTGAAGAAACTGGATAAGTTTGCTTGGTAACCTATAGCAGGCTAGGTCAAGAATAGATGAATTGAGTTAGTGAACAATTGCAATGCCATTCCTTATTGTATCTTCCCCTTGTTTTGTGAATTTCTTCTAGCATGTGAATTAATGGGTGGTTTGCCCTTTTTATTGTAAATTTTTTTCTTGGATTTGGTGATATGAAGGCAGCAATGATTTGGAATTGAATCTGTGTTCAATCAGATTGCCACATAATTCCCTCTTTGGTGCCCTCCAAAAATTGTACGACCTTTTCAAAATGATGATAGGTTCTTGCATAGGGAACACTTGATTACATTCCTAATCTCCCTTAGTGCTTGTACTCCTGAAATTAAAAACGAGATCACAAATATTAGCCCAATCTGCAAACCTTGGTTTGGATTTGCCAAGGTAGAGGTAGGATTTTGTCCTAACCTCACAAAGTGCAGTCAAGGGGTTTTGTCCTTTCTTTCATAGTAGAAAATTATTTGAAATAGATCAATTAGCAAAAACCAACTAGATGCCTCAAATGTGCTCCAAGCTTGCATTTATACCTTCTTGTTTTGGTCCCCTAGGACCCAAATTTTGCATGTCAAGTTTGAAAACTTAATTTTAATTCATATTTTATATTTTTTGTTTTTATTTTTATAATTTAATATAGTATTGAAAAACACTATTTTTTTTTATAATAATAATATTAATTAGTGTGAATAGAGGGGACATGACAAATACATTGCTTAAGAGGTCAAAAGTAAGCTCAAACATCAAGGGAACAACTTCTATCACCATCATGTACCATCAAGACATTAAAGTGCCTCAAGTGCTCCATTAAGATATTTGTAACAATAACCAAGGTGACGATCGTTTCAAGCTTGAACCTTCTCATCCTTTATCATGCTAATGCACGAAAGATAAGATCTAATCCAAAGAGATGCCGCACTAACTATTGTATAAAAGCATGAATCTTGCCTCGAACCAATATCTAAACACAAACAATGGTAACAAACATGCTTGAGTATCTGCCAAGAATTAATCACCATTGGTGGAATAGCAACCACAACTTGTTGTTAACTTTTTAGTTCCTTGTAATATTGTTTAAATTGGTGAATTTAAAGGATAAGCTAAATTTAATCAGATAAATAAGATCATAATTTTAATGTTACAAAAATTTAAAATGTAAACACATTTGAATTTCAAAATTATAGGGAATTCCATCTTTACTGCAAGATAAGCTCTCTTACTGTAAAATTTGAGATTATCATGGACACCTGAATTTGTCAATTTTGCCCCAAGACTTTTGCTGCAAGCTGTATTGGATGCTTCTTACCCATACAGAGTTGCTACTGCTTGCAGTTGTCCACAAAGTCTTCCTCATTATTACTATAGTAAAATTTTGACCATTTTCACTTGCTATACAAGCAACACAACACACTACTATACAGCATTAGAAGCAACACACCACACTACTATACGGCATTAGAAGCAACACAACACAAAATATGGTTAGCCTTATATTTCCTGAACTGTTGAACATGCAGAGAGTATTTAGTGAAACACCACTGACATCCTCCAGAAAAAACGTTGGGGCCAGAGGTAAATAATTTGACTTGTTGGTTGCCTCCTGCTAAAAGAAAGTTATAATAAACGGTCATTTCAAAGGTTGGTTTATCTATTCACCTATGCCACTTTGTCTTTTATTTCCTACAACTGTTCTTGTCACTTTAATTTCCTCATTGCCTTCCATTCTTTACACAATGTTTATGTTATATAGCAACTAAGTTTTCTTGATCAATAACATCTCTATTAGAATATTAAAATAATGTTAATTTTAGTATTAATGCTCAATAGTGTATATTCTATTTTAGTTAGATCGTCTACAATCTTCTCAACAGTTTCTTATTAGAAACTTGCTATTCTTGTAAATACTCTTGTATTATTTATGAGCGTCTTGCTCATTCTGTTAAAAAATCAATTCTTTGAAATCCATTGCGTGTCTCGCACTATTTTATGGTATCAGAGCTTTAGGAGATTTTTTTTGGAAATTTTTTAATTCTAATTTCCAATTAGTGGAAATTTTCGAAATTATTCCAGTTAATCGTAAAAACTCATCTAGGGTTTTTCATTTTTTTTTCCTAGCTCTTGTGACTATTTCGTGGGTTTGTATAGTCGTGATTTTTCGCGACCCGTGGTCTTCCGCAGTGCTATCTGCTAGCAATTCGGGGTGTAGGTGACACGATTTTTTTTTCTCGCATTCTGCATCACGTTTTTACAGCGGTTTTTTTTTCTGTTCAGCGGCGTTCGTGGCTCTGTGCGTGACTTACAGATAGTTCTTGTGGGTTCTAAAACCCGTGTGGACGTCTATAGGGTTGGTGGTGCGACTCTCGATTTTTTCCTGTGCCAAATTTTGTCTGCAAATTATTTGGGAATTTCATGGTTCCCACGACCCTCTGATTTTTTCGATTAAGGCGTCTACCTTCAGTTTCCATCGAAAATAAATTTTTCTTGTAGATTCTTGGTGGGTTTTTCGAATCCTAATCTGGGTAGTTGTCCCTTTTTTCTGGGTGCCTCGATTTTCGAGCCAGTGGATCCAGATTCCGATAGCAAATTCCTTTTGGGTTTTTTGCAAGGATTTTTGGGTTGTCTTCGGATTTTTTTGGGTTAGTCGAATTTTTTTTCTTGAAATTCGTGCTAGCAGTACTTCATTTTTTGAAGTCTGTACCTGCATCTGCCTCTGTTTCTACAGTGGGATTCAAAATTTTTGAATTTTGTGCCCGCGTCTCTTCTTCGTTTTTTTCATTTTCAGTGCATTGGGATACGTGCAAATGGCTTCTCTAACCAACCTGATGTTAGAAGGCAGTCAACGCTTTAATGGCAACAATTACAACATCTGGAAACAACATATGTTGACCATTTTTGAATATAGGCGTCTTGACTAGCTTGTTTTGGGAAAAGAGTTCAGTCTTGGTACACCTGGTGCAGATCAAGATAAGTTTGATGAACGCAATCGAGAGGCAGTTATGCTTCTCAAACTCTTCGTGATTGATGATCAGTTACCACAGATTCCTTCCGACAAGATAGCTTTCAACATCTGAAGGAATTGCATGAGACATCCGACAAGAGCCGAGCATTCTTTCTGAAGAATCAACTGTTCTCCATTATGATGGATGAACGCATGTCCTTACAGGAACACCTCACGAGGATTAAGGACATTCGAGATCAATTCGAAGCAATTGGTCGGACTATGGAGGAAGAAGACATGGTAGTAATCACTCTGAAAAGTCTTCCGAAATCGTATGAACACTTCATTGAGACTCTCAATATTACTTCAACTAATGTTGACCTGAAGTTTTTAGAATTGTGCACCAAACTTCTACAGCAGGATCGCTGGAAACAACAGTTTGGTAGTGGTACTACGTTAGCCTCCTTGGAAAATGCCTTCATAGCCCAATCCTTTCACAAGGATAAAGGCAAATTTTAGTCCTCTCAGTCTTATCAGCAGAAAGGCTCTTCTCAGACACAGGATGGTGCTAAGAAGAAGAATGTGCAGTGCAATTACTGTCACAAGTATGGCCATATGAAGAAAGATTGCCGTCAGAGGTTCGCTTCTGAACAAAAGAAGCAGGGAGGGTCACACCAGAAGGCGCATGTTGCTGAACATTCCGAGCAGAAGGAGTCTGCCTTTTATGCCTTTATGGCTAAGAGGTCTTCAGATCATGCCCGGTCTTCTGCTTGATACATCGACTCTGGTGCGTCATGTCACTTTTCTCATCGGCGTGATTGGTTTACAGACTTCTCATCTTTCAGTGATTCCGTTGTATTTGGCGGAGGTGAGGAGTATACAGTTGTTGGCAGAGGCATTGTTCAGATATAGTTTGGTGGCAAAAATCTCATCTTCTTGAATGTGTACTATGTTCCTGGTATGGAACTTAATCTGCTCTCTGTCAGTCAGATTATGAGGAATTCTCCTCAGCTAGATGTGGTGTTCAGTGCTTACAAGTGTTCCATCATTGATCGGGAGACTCGTCTTATTGTTGCTGTTGGTCTAGAAGATCATGGCCTATACAGGCTTCTTGACATTGGTGATTCTCCTGAAGTGGCTCTGGCAGCTCGTGTTTCTCCTCTTAGCACTTTGTGGCATCAGAGATATGGACATCTCAACATTCAGTATCTCTCTCAGCTATCTCGGGAGGGACTTGTTTCAGGGTTACCTGATATTCAGACTCAGCATCTTCGAGTATGTGGCGCCTGTCAAGCTGGCAAATAGCATCGGACTTCATTCACACATGGAAAGTCTTGGCGCGCATCTAAGGTACTTCAATTACTTCATGCTGATATTTGTGGTCCTATGAATACATCTTCTGTTATTGGTTTCAAATACTTTTTTCTTATTGTAGATGATTTTAGTAGAAAGATGTGGGTGTACTTTCTTAAACACAAATTAGATGTATTTAGTATCTTTCAGAAGTTTAAGTCCTTAGTTGAAAAAGAGTCTGGATGTAGCATCATTACTCTTAGGACAGATAACGGGGGGGAATTTTGTTCTTTTGCATTCTCCAACTTCTGTGATACCCATGGCATCAAACGCCAGTTGACTACACCCTACACTCCTCAGCAAAATAGTGTTGTTGAGCATCACAATTGTACGGTTGTTGATATGGCTCGTTCAATGTTACAACACAGGAGTGTTCCGAATAAGTATTGGGCTGAAGCAGTGTTTATTGCTGTCTACCTCCTTAACCGTTCACCTACTCAGGTTGTTAAGGGGAAGACTCCAGAAGAGGTTTGGTCTGGTTGGAAGCCTAAGATCAGCCACCTGAAGGTTTTTGGCTCTGTTGCCTATGTTTGGATTCCAGATGCTAAGCGCTCCAAGTTGGATTCCAAAAGTCAGAAACTCATTATGACAGGATACAGTGATCACCATAAGGCCTACAGACTGATAGATATAGACACTGAACGTCTTATCTTTAGTCGTGATGTTGTATTTGATGAAGACAGAGGATTCTTTCAGTCCCCTTCTTTTGAGCAGTGCTCTAAGGATCAGCCTCATAGTGTTCTTCTTCCATTAGGCTCGCCTGAAGGGCGGGATGATGCAGAATCCATTTTCGATGATGCACTACCTGAGTTACCTCCGGAGAACAATCCTTCTTTTGTTGTTCCTGTTCCTGATCCCGAGCCTCTTCCAGCTCCTCCAGATGTTAGCACTTCTACTCTTCGGCCTAAATGGTGGGCCAAGACCATTGGTGATCTCAGGGATATTGAACTCATTGAGGGTAGAACCTCCCGTAATAAGAGCAAACAGCAGCATACACTCAATTTTGCTCTCATGGCTAACATACACAGTGTTTTTTGAGCCTCAGACATATTCAGAGGCTAAAGGTATACCTGAGTGGGAACAGGCTATGGAAGCTGAGTTCCAGAGTCTTCAGAAGAATCACACTTGGGCCCTTTCTGATCTTCCTTCAAGGAAGAAGGCCATTAGCTGCAAATGGGTGTACAAAGTAAAATACAAAGTTGATGGAACCCTAGACAAGTATAAGGCTTGTCTTGCTGCTCGTGGGTTCTCACAGAAAGAAGGCATTGACTACGAGGAGACTTTTGCTCCTACAACCAAAATGAGTACCATACGGCTCGTTCTTGCCTTGGCAGCCCAGTTTAGTTGGAAAGTCCATCAGATGGACGTCAAGAGTGCCTTTTTGAATGGTGACTTACAGGAAGAAGTCTACATGATGCAACCTCCAGGATTCAAGGTTGCTGGTCAAGAACAGAAGGTCTGTAGACTAGTCAAAGCACTCTATGGTCTGAAACAAGCTCCTGGGGCTTGGTACATGAAAATTGATAAGTACCTGACAGATCATGGTTTTCAGCGGAGTCCATCTGATGCAAACCTGTATATCAAGCATACTAGTAATGATGTTCTGTTTGTGGTTGTCTATGTGGATGACTTAATCATTACTGGCAGTTCAGCACATTTGATCACTGGGATCAAACAGGATTTGTGCCGCACCTTTGATATGACAAGTTTGGGACTTCTCCATTACTACTTAGGAGTTGAAGTCTGGCAGAATGAGAACAGTATCTTTCTCTCTCAGTCTAAGTATGCCAGAAGTCTTGTGGACAGGTTCAGAATGCAGGATTGCAAACCTGCCTCTACTCCTATGGAACTCGGGCTCAAACTTTCAGCTCAGTCATCTTCACGAGTTGTGGATGAATCTTTGTTCAGGCAACTAGTGGGCAGCCTCATCTATCTTACTGCCACTAGACCTGACATCAGTTTTGCAGTGAGCTACATTTCACACTTCATGACAACTCCCAAGGCTGATCATTGGATAGCAGCGAAGTGTGTGCTGCGTTATGTGAGTGGCACTCCTGATTATGGACTTCTGTACACTCGGAGTCCTGATCCTACACTCAGTGGTTACACAAATTCTGATTGGGCAGGTTCGGTTGATGACCGTAAATCCACAGTAGGGTATGTGTTTAGTTTGGGATTTGGTGCTGTCACATGGACTAGTAAGAAGCAGCAGGCAGTGGCTCTCTCCTCGACAGAAGCAGAGTATCGGGGAGCAGTTAAGGCATCTTGTGAGGCGGTTTGGCTTCGACGAATACTTGCGGATATGCATGTCTCCCAGGCAGGTCCAACTCCCTTGTTCTATGATAATCAGGGAGTGCTCAAACTCGCCAAGAATCCAGTCTTCCATGAAAGAACCAAGCATTTGGAAACTCATTGTCACTATATTCGACAGCTGGTTGAAGATGGATCTATCCAGTTGCTGTATGTTCCTACCTCGGAGCAGCCAACAGACATCTTCACCAAGCCCCTTGGTTCTGATAAATTTGTAAAATTCAGGGGGTCTATAGGTGTAGTTAATAGATTGAGCATTAAGGGAGGGTATTAGAATATTAAAATAATGTTAATTTTAGTATTAATGCTCAATAGTGTATATTCTATTTTAGTTAGATCGTCTACGATCTTCTCAGCAGTTTCTTATTAGAAACTTGCTATTCTTGTAAATACTCTTGTATTATTTATGAGCATCTTGCTCATTCT
This sequence comes from Cryptomeria japonica, assembly GCF_030272615.1. Classification (NCBI taxonomy): domain Eukaryota; kingdom Viridiplantae; phylum Streptophyta; class Pinopsida; order Cupressales; family Cupressaceae; genus Cryptomeria; species Cryptomeria japonica. Next base: position 893,872,116 of record NC_081407.1, on the reverse strand, counting down.
ATTAAAAAATCAATTCTTTGAAATCCATTGCGTGTCTCGCACTGTTTTAATCTCATTGCATTGGCTGTGTGCATTTACTTTGCTGCATCCCAATGGTTTAGATGCAAGCAATGCAATCAACTGAAAATTATATTAGTCAATCTTGACAAACATTACACATTTGCATGCCACTTCTTTGAAGGTTTGATAAAATCTATTTTTCATGTTCTTAAAATTTAGAAAAACAATAACAATTTTGGAGGATGAAGGAAATGTATGTTACAAAGGAAATACATGCCACAAAGGAAATGCTCTATCTTGTTTGGTGTTGCTATTATTATAAATTAAAAGTAGTCTTTCCAGACAAAACTTTCTTCAGTCATCAAGAAAGTTGAGTGTTTATTAAATTATTAATAGATAATTTATTGGGCATGTTTAGTTGCAGCTTGTTATATTTGAGTTCCATTACAGGCAGAAATAACAATTGAAAAGTTCACTTTTTGCATTTAATTTTGAAATTATCAATTGAGAATTTCTTGTGGTTGTGTAAATAACTTATTTAGTTACATCTGCATCAGATTTTTAAATTATCGATAGATAATTTCTCGGATATGTTTAGTTACTGCTTGTTATTTTTGAGCTCCATTACTGGCAGAAAGAACAATAGGAAAATCATTTTCCTGCATTTGTTTTTGAAATTATCAATTGAAATTTTTTGTGGTTGTGTAAATAACTTACTTAGTTACTGCTGCTTATTTCTTGAGTTTCATTGCAGGCAGAAATAACAATCACAAAGCTCACAAATCGCGTGCATGTATATGCAGTGGAAGGAGGACCTCCAATGATTTTTGATGTTGATGGACGAGGAGCTGACATTTTTCCAACAGGTGCTTGCTGCATTTAATTTTCACTTTGCAATCTAATTTGTGTTGGTTTTACATTTTGTATAATCTTTATCCACAATTATATGATTCCACCATTAGTATTTGTCATGCCCTCCAGTTTTCTTTTTATATTTGTTTTATGAAGCTACTGTCATTGTTGCAGTCAACCTTTGGTTGTTAATATGCTTGCATGTATTGTTTTAATCAGTGTTTTATATAGTCTATTTTTATGTCACCTTGAGACACTTTTTGAATCCTCCATCACTATAGGATTGAATGGGTTCATATAGAATAATAGAACTGAAGTAAGCTGGGAACATGTAATGAGAGTTATACCAATTTTTCCTTAAGAGGGTTGCAAAGAATGATTTTTGCTCGTGTGAATCTGTATATTGATAAACTTCTACTTTTCAAAACTTGATTAGCCACAATAGCAATACTTCAAAACTTAATCAATCACAAAGGCAAGATCTAGCAAGTAGAAACACAAAAGAACACACAATTACATGGAAACACCTGTGGGAGAAAACCACAACAAAATATTGCTTTTGTATTGAAAAATTCTTACAAATTTCGTAGACACCAACCCACAGGAAACACCAATCTCCTCTAGAAGATTTTGTAGGCACCTACCCACTGGAGACACCAATCCCCACAACTGAGCACCGACTTAGCAAGAGACACCAAAGTCTTTGAGGCACCATTGTCCAAAAGAATGAACTGATAAGTGATAGATCTTCTTCTTGAAAGCAGCTGTGATCTACTTCCACAAAACTGCTCAAAAGGTTGATTCAAATCTGCTCATGAACTTCAATAATTTCTGCGTATAGTTCTCAGAAGCTGCTCCTATTCTTACACAAATTCTTCTCATAATATCCGGAATAATTCTGCTCATTGTTATTATAAAATTGATCTATACAATGGAGAGGAAAGGCTCTATTTATAAGAGATTACAAGACAATGTTTTTAAACAAAATACTCTTTAACAGAATGCAGAAAAGGAAACTTCCTAAACCAACTAAGATGACCATTATAGAAACGTTACAATATTTTAATACCCTCCCTTAATGGTCATTGTACTAACTACCCGACAAAAGACATGACGAAAACTGTAGATCTTTTGGTTTCAAATGCAAAGAAGGCTGCCCCCTTTTCAGAACGCTTTGCAACATTGAGTCTGTTGTTGAGACCCTCCTTGAATCTACAGAACTTTTGGAGACGACCAAGATAACCACAATCCTGATGTTGGGTAACAAAACTGCCCCTTCCTTTATCCAAAGACATGGAGATCAACAAAACTGCCCCTTTATCCAAAGACATGGAGATCAACTGCTCAAACTAAAACCATGATTTTTTTGGAAAAAATCACCAAACCTGAAAAAATAATTATAAAACCAAACAAATAATTTTTTTTAGGAAAAAAATTATAAAACCCAATAAATAATTTTTGAGGAAAAAATTTATAAAACCCAAATATAATTTTTGAGGAAAAACATTATAAAAAAAATAATAAAAACCTAGATATAATTTTTGAGTAATTTTTTTTCATAAAAAGCCAAATATAGTTTTTGAGGAAAAAATTATAAAAACCCAGATATAATTTTTGAGGAAAAAATGATAAAAACCCACCACTTAGAAAATTACCAAACCGGCTGTGATAAAAAAAACCCTTCATCGCACAAAGCACGAACACCTTCGAGCTAGAAACAAGGTACAAACAAGGCATGAACAAGGCATGATTCCACGAAATAGAAAACCCTAGCCGCGAGAAGAAACACAACCAATCGCGGTAGGAAGAATACAAACCCGTTGTGAGTTCACATTGTAGGAAAACCGCCCCAGTTGCATGTTACGGAGGTGAGGCACACAAAACATAGAACCCTGTCGTAGGCATGCAGAAAAATGTAGAGAGAAAAACATCAGTCGCAAAAAAAAACCCGCAAAAAAAGACCACGCGCAATCAGAAACACAATGATGTGACACGAGTAGGTAAAAACAGTGCGTGGAAAAAGTAGTACGAGCTGAAACACAGACATGCAATTTGCACACGTACACGACCATGAGAAAACGGAAAAACCTCATGAAAAACGCGTTTTACAATCCGGAAAACTAGCAGGCAGAAAACACACATCGCAGGTAGAAGAAACATGAATGCGTGATCAGGCCACAAAAATAAACCTGCGATTTCTCTAGATAGAGCCCATGAAAATTTCCAAAAAATAAACAGCTCTTGAAATTTTTCAACGATTTTTTTCATAAAAAAAAAAGTTTCTTGAAAAATTCTGGTTAGGGCCTTAAATTTTTAATAAAGAATTCGCCAAAACTTAAAAAACCCCATCAACCCGCTCTGATACCAGGTAATTAAAAATTTGATCTATACAATGGAGATGAAAGGCTCTATTTATAAGAAATTACAAGATGATGTTTCTAAACAAGAAACTTGTTAACAGAATGTAGAAAAGGAAACTTCCTAAACCAACTAAGATGACCATTATAGAAACATTACAGTATTTTAATACTCATAAGGTCTGAAATAATCTTCAGAAATTCTGTTCACATGGGCTCCTTATATCTGTGCTCTGAAAGTCTGCTCAATTCTGCCTTCAATAAGAAAAATATTCAATAAACTTCTCACTTACTAACCTTTAAACCATCCTTCATTTATACCTCTTTACCAAAAGTTACAACTCTTCAAAACAGGTTGGCGAGCATGCATTTACTTTTTATTTTATTTGTTTTCAATTACATTGCCCAAAGGGGGTGTCCAAGCCTAGGAGGTCAGTCCTCTTTGGGAAGCCCAAAATATGTCATTTCATTTATTTTAAATTCCTTGAATGGGGTGACCAAGGAAGGTAAATTGGCTCCAAACAAAGAAGCAGTTATTGCATTTTGAATCTTCTCCAATTTGGTGCAAGACATGGGTTGGCCTATGTAGGCTATAATTAATTGATTTTACAAATTAATTACACCATTCTTGTCAAACAAAATCTCGATAATAGTGCCATGAATCTGACCTTCATCAAATGCACTTTGACATCAATGACAACAATTTATCAACAGCAATGAGCAAATAACCATTTTCTGAATGATTTTCTGCCATGCATGATAAAGTATTGGATCTGCCAAGCTAGATTGTCCAATGAATGTAGCTCTAATGTGTTTGACCCTTCAAGATTAAGAAGGTAACTAACTGTGAATGTGAAACATATTGAATAATACAGTGCACTGTATTCTTGTTGGTACTTCAAGAATGTGCACTTTATGCATAATTTCCAGTTTCAGAAACATTAAGTAGCCAACCTCTCTGCTTCTATTCTTGGATAGATGGATATTGGCATTGAATCTTCTGATCCAAACTTTGAGCTTCTTCCAATAGTTGCAAATAAGACCCTGTCCTGGACGTTAAATTCAGTTGTACATGATTAAGCAGAGTCTGTTCAGAATGAGAAATCACATTCTTCTATGTCGATCTGTGTGATGGGGGTGAGGAAAGAGGCCATTCTCTGTTTGCATATATCCATTATGGGCAATTACATGTCTTGATTGAAGGTATGAACGACCACAGCCTTGCTTTCTCTGAAACATTATGGACTGGGTAACCTGTAATTTGCTGCTTTGCCGTTCGAATACTCTTCTGCAAACTCGGCAAGATTTTTAGGTTCCACAGCAACTCTTTGTCTGATTTAGTGATCAATTTTTATTTTTTAATGTTTGTCCTACGTTATTGATCTTGGTACTAGTTCTGGTTTGGGTTTTGGGGTTTGGTTCATGGATTTGGTCAAAAAGAATTTTGGGTTGGGTTTGCCCATACAAAAACATACGAAGATCAGAAATATATACATATTTGTGGCGGTAATTAAATTGAGGATATTACATATCATCATATAATAAAGATATTTACCTTAAAAATAAAAAATATTAGAATGCCAATCAATCAAACTTGAATACCATGATATATTATAAAATGAAAAATAATGTCAACAAACAGCCATCACTGATTAGGCTTCAGTATCATATGGATTTTCATAAATATCATCATCACCATCCATCTATAGATATTGGTATGTTAAAATAACCACAAGTGGTGCTATTGGCACTTGCATGGTTGCTAGTTGGCTTGTCCTCAACATCAAGTGCAGCAAATTGGGAAGTGGAAGGATCCAATTTAGTATGCTTCAGCTTGATATCGCACTTCCTCATCTCTCCTTCCTTGTAGCCACTTTCTTTGTGTGAAAGGAGGCACAAGTTGGAATACATGTACTCTAAGTCATCTACCATTTTTGAGTGTAATCAGTTGTGCGTTATTGAGTGGATGGAGTAGTATGTGCTCCAATTCCTTTCAGATATAGATGAACTATCAACCTATTAAGGCAAAGTTAGAAAATTAGAGCTTTAAAATTCTAAAATTAAAATTCTAAATATAAATGAAACTTCAAAGGTAACTTTGAAAAAAATTATAATTACTTATTTGCAATAAAATTTTGCTCGCAATAGATTGTAGGTGTGAAAATATTTTGTTGTACAACAATAATAAATCATTGGTGTGTAAAAAATCCATGAACTCAATCTTGGCTGCATCATGTAAATTAGGATCATGAAACAATTTATTAATTGTTGCCTTGTACTCTTCCTGACTTTGAAATCTCTATGTGGGACAACCCTTGTTGGCACAATAGGGGTTTTTGTATTGTTATATTTTGGACTCAATATGAAGGTGAGTGGGTTGGTCATTGTGTTCCATCTCCCTTCAATTTTGTGTACCTAAAGAAAGTTTCTTCAAGATTTTGCTCTTTCTCATGTATGTTGGTCTCCGTCTTTGCAATCATTCAGTTGATGCTATCATATATCTCTTCCAAACATTGCCTATCCATCTTAGTGAAACAAATTATACTCAAATTAGCTTGGTGAAATTAAGGAGATATTCAACACGATTCCACCAAATGTCATCTAAAGATTATTCACTTAATATTTGCTGCTCTCTTAGTGCTAGGTTGCCTCCATATGGACCATTTTTGGTTGATTACCATGTTTGAAAGTGCTTTCTAACCTTTCACAAGTCATCTAAAGACGATTGTGGAAGCAAAACAAGTCTCAACAAATTATTTAACAATCAAAACGAAAGAAAATTAAAAACAAAGAAGAAACATAATTAAGTTACATAAGTTTTACTCAAATGAAACTTAAGTATTAATAGAAATTTTATTGTTTCACTTAAGTTCAGTAGCTCCATTTTCGATATGCTCCGAATATGCCTTGTGATATGTGGTGGTTGTTAATAAACATTTGGATCTCTTCAGCTTTGACATACACTTGTTTGATCCAATCCATTTTGCTACCAATTTTTTGTAGGTTGAGGGAGTGGACAACACAAGGTATCCAAAAGATTTGTGAATATTGCTTCTCAACTGATAAACCAACTGCTCTACAATATTTCAAGGCCCCATTGCATCAATCACTATCATGAGGATTTTAACATTAAATGCACCATCCTTCACCTCCGCCTCACAATCCATTGCTCTCAAGACATTGCCTCTTTAGGGGACACTACAAAGACATCGATTAATGGTTGAATTTTTGCATCCTTTGATCCATTGAAAACCATGGACACTCTTGTTTTGACCCACAAATTCTCTTTGGGATTCAATGAATCCTCTACAAGATTCACCTTCTTTTCCATTAAGGTGTTGTGCACCTTGTCAGAATTTGGGCCGGTATCTTTTAGAGCCTCAATGATTTTTTCATTATTTGTTGTCAATTTGGTGAACAACCAACATTGAAAGCTAATCAATTTGCAATTTTGCATAGATACATCTCACAATGTGTTGATCGGCAATCTCTTGAGACTCATTATGAAATGCCACTTCCAGTGGTCTTTTTGGTCTCTTATGTGTAAGGGCTATGGGCTGTTCTTTGAGTGTGACAAAAAATGGGTGGTTCTCTACAAGCTGAGGATTAGATGGGAGAGGAGAGGGCCTCATTCCTTAAGATCCTTTTTATGCCAAATGATGATTTAATCTATGGCTTGTTCTTCATTTGCTTTCTTTTGATCACTAATATATTCTATGAAGTGCTCTAATGGAATGGTTTCATTTTTTCGTAGGCAAAGCTTTGATGCTTTTTAAGAAATGACACACAAATGGGCTTTCAACCAATTGATGAGATTGAATTCCCAATACCACATCTATTTCAAATCAAAACATAATCCCCACCATTTGGAACTTGTTGTACCATTTCAACATATTTCCAAAGAAGAGAATATGGGTTTGTTTTTGGGTAGATCTAGAATTGGTTGCCATTGTAATTTGGTTTCTTATGGAAACAAGTACGATAAACAACACTTTTAAAACAAATGAAAAAAAGGTATACAACCCAACTCATTTAAAAAACTTAAGCATATGCCCCAAATTCATAGAAAATGATAATAATACAACTTCAAACCAAAACAAGTGAGTTCATTTGTAAAACAAAAATGAAGGAAACAAAAAAACTAATAAAAACCTACTCTTGCAAAAATCTCCTTGATGGCAGACGCAATCGGAAGTTATCAACCGAGAGATTGACAGGAGAGCAGGAGGAGATTGCAATCGATTTGTCCAAAGAAATGGCTAAGGACAGTGAGTTTTGGGAGGAGCAGGCGGTTATTGCCAGATTTATAGGCCTTAATTGGTCTAGGAAAGCCATAAAGGAGTGGGTGGAAAAGAACAGGGGTTGCATAGTAGTTATAAAATTCATCCCTAAAGGCTTTTTCGTTGTTATTTTTTAAGAGGCTGCAGAGAGAGATAGGATTTTGAATCAAGAAAATTGGTTCGTTGATAAACATTCGGTGTATTTGCAACCTTGGACACTGCATTTCGATCCCCTTCCATTGGCAGTTTACTCTTCCCCTATTTGGGTGAGGCTTTACAATCTACCGATAGAATATTGGGGTGATGGTTTCTTGGGAAGGATCGGTATAATGCTTGGTACTCTTCTGGAGATTGACGTGGACGATGAGGAGGATCTCTGCAAATACGCAAGGTTGAGGGTGGCTGCTGTTAGGAGGATTCCTGATTTCATAACGTTAGTGACTTCAAATGGAGAATGGAAACAACAGGTAGAGGTTGAAAAGGAGGTTCGACAATGTTCGAGATGTGGTAGCAAATTTCATGGTGTTGATGACTGTTGGATGTTTGTTAGGAGGACCAGGCCTTCGTTCAGGAGACCAACTCAAAATTGGAGGAAAAAGGAGGAGTAGCCTTTAAAAATGCCATTTGATGCAGTTGGGAAATTGGCAGAAGAAAATGTTTCGAAGAAGGAACAGAGGAAAGCATGTTCGCCCTCTGTGAATGTGAACAGAGGGTCTGCAACAGACAATGTTGTTGTTGACACCGTTAGGGCTGAGGCAGTTATTGGCAAATGCTTGCGACCGGATTTGTCCGGAGGTGGGCAGACTGAAACGGTCCCTTCTACTCCTCGTATTATCCCGTCTTGTAAAGGTTTATCTGACACAGAATTTGAAATGGACAAAGGTTCGGAGGATGATTTGTTTCAGGATGAAGAATTAGACTGTGTTGATTCGAGATGTATTAGCCAGTCGGCTAATGTATTATTGGGGAAGGCCAAAGGATTTAGAGGGAGACGGAGTAATTGGTAGAAAAGGGAAGATAGAGCACATGAAAGGGGGATTATCAGTGTTTATGATTTCATGAAAAAGGCCAAGGGAGAGGGCATCTCCCTTGGAAAGAAATGAGAGTCACCTCATGGAATGTCAGGGGTCTGTCGGACCCTGACAAGAAACGCTTGGTTAGACGAGCGTTGTATAAGATCTCAAGTGAAGTGTTGTTGCTTCAAGAAACGAAATTGAGTCTGGACAAAGCTTTAAGTTTCTTACATTCTTGTAAGAATTGGGATGGTGTGTTTCAAGAGGCAAATGGTGCAGCTGGAGGTTTGGGGATTATGTGGATCCTTGATAGCATTAGGGTCGATTTGATCGAGAAAGCTGATAATTGGATGATTTGTCGGGTAACTTGTCGTAAGAAAGATATGGAGTTTCCCTTGGTTAATGTCTATGGGCCTTCTAAAACTGCTGATAAAGCAAGAGTCTGGTCAGTACTCATTGATAAAATCAAGCTTTTAGGAAGTAAGAAAGTGATTGTGGAAGGCGACTTTAACGCTCTTCTTGATTTGGATGATAAAGTGGGAGGTTTGCAGATGAATAATAAGGTGATGGAGGATTTCAGTGACTTTGTTCACTCCAATCATCTTTGTGATGTTATTCCCAAGAATGGGCGGTTTACGTGGACTAACAAAAGAGCCAATTTCACCAGAATTTTTGAAAGGCTCGATAGATTTTTTGTAGGAGAGTTTTGGGTTGATTCAAGTTTCTTTCTTGAGTCTAGCATTCTTCCCCTATCTCTATCGGACCATTTCTTGGTGCAATTGAGGTTGTCCGAAGAGGGTGGCAAGAAGAAGGGCAACTTTAAGTTTCTCTCTATGTGGTGGAGGGACGAAAATTTTCTTCCTTGTCTTGAAAGGTGGTGGTTGGAGAGCAACTGTTTTGTTGGAACCCCAAGTTTCTGTTTTATTTAGAGGCTGAAATTTGTCAAACAAAAAATCCAAGTATGGAATGTTGAATCTTTTAAGAATGTTTTTGCTGAAAAAAACACAATTGAAGTAGAGTTGGTACAGTTGAATGAAAAAATGATAGCTTTGGGGATGTCAAATGTGGACTTTGACAGAGAGAAATTGCTTAAGAAGGAACTGACAGAAATCCTCTTAAGAGGAGATTTACTGGAGGGATAAGTCTAGAGATTTGTGGATTAAAGAGGGGGATGCCAATACCAAGTTTTTTCATGCTTCGGTTAAGGCGAATCGAGCTAGAAATAGAATTGATAGAATTCAGGATTTGGATGGCAATTGGCATTCTTCAGTTGAGGATATTGAGGACATAGTTGTCAAACACTTCAAACAGATTCTAGGGGAAGACGATGGTTTAAGTTCAGATCTTTCTTCGTACATGCTAGATGCTATTGATAAATCTATTTCTGATGTGGATAATAAGTTTCTGATGAGCCCATTCTCTGTCACAGAGGTCAAAAAAGCCACATTCGATTTGCACCTGAACAAGGCCCCGGGACTAGACGGGTGGACTATGGATTTTTTCCAGAATTGTTGGAATTTTATGGGGGAAGACATTTGGAGAGTTGTTGAAGATTTCCAGAAAAAAGGAAAATTTGTCAAGGAATTGAACAACTCCAACATAGCATTGATTCCAAAAAAACAGGATTGCTGTTCGATGGTTGACTTTCGTCCAATGTCTCTTTGTAACTCAATTTATAAAATCATTTCCAAATCTATGGTGAATAGGCTGAAGAGTTTGATGGACAAAATCATTTCACAGGAACAACATGGTTTCACTCTTTGGCCGTGAGATCATTGATAGCATTATTTTGACAGCAGAAACTATTCATTCAATGTGCCAATCAAATTTGAAAGGTATGATTATTAAATTAGATGCCAGTAAAGCATATGATCGGGTTTCATGGGCCTTTTTGTCAGCTACTCTAGCTAAGTATGGATTTGATAAAAGATGGGTGGATTGTATTATGCACTGTTGCTCGTTGGTCAAATTTCCCATTATTGTAAACGGGTCTGTTTGTGGTTTTTTTCAAGCTACTAATGGGTTGAGACAAGGAGATCCTTTGTCTCCTTTTTTGTTTGTTCTGATGGCGGAGGTCTTGGGTAGAAATATCAAGAAGTTGGTTAGATTAGATCAATGGCAGGGTATTAAAATCCACAACAGTTTATGTCCCATTTCTCATTCGCAATTTGGGGATGATACTGTTTTATTTGGGGTGGCCAATGAAAGAGAAGCTAGCACAATCAGAATGGTTCTTAATGATTATGAAAAAGGTTCGAGTTAATGTATGAATAAGCAAAAATCCATGGTTTTCTTTATCAATGTCAAAAGGAATGCTCAAAATAAAATTTTGAAGATTTTGGATTTCGCTTAAGGTGATTTCCCAATGATATATTTGGGAGTGCCTTTATTCGCAGGGAAGATAGATAAAAACTTTGGGAAGATGTCATTAATAAATGTCATTCCAAATCTTCATTATGGAAGAATAAGTGGCTTTCGCAGGCTGGCAGGATTCAGATGATAAAGTCAGTTCTTTCGACAATTCCCACCTACTATATGTCTTGTTACAAATTGACAAGCAGAGCTGCAATGGCTATTGATGGGTTGCTCAAGAAGTTTTTATGGGAAGGCGCTAAAGAAGATAGGAAAATACCTTTAATCAACTAGGATACAACTTGTCTGTTGAAAGAGGAAGGAGGGGCTGGTTTGAGAAAGATGAATCTCCAAAATTTGGCATTGGGTGCCAAATTAGCTTGGAAGATGTATAAATTTCCCCATAAGGGTTGGTTTAAGATTATGTCTTGCAAATATCTGGACTTGTCGGAACCGGAAAGAATTTGTACAGTTGCTAACTCTCAAGGAGGATCCCAGATTTGGAAATTTATCTGGGAGAGTAGGAAGATTATCAATGATCATCTTTCCTGGAAAAATGGAGATGGAAAGAAAGCCAAATTCTAGCAAGATTCTTGGAACGGTGAAGTGTCATTGGCTGAGCAATTGGGGGACCAAGATTTGGTTAATCAAGTGGAGTTTGTTTCAGGCATAGATGAAAAACTCGGCGAGCAATTCAAAAACTCGCGAGTAATCGCGATCCATAATCCCGCGCGAGTTAATCGCGGAAATACTCGGGGCGATTTTTTTATATACTCGCCGCGATTTTTTTGGCAAATAATCGCTGTTAATGGCCAAAACCCGCCCGAAACGCGGCACAAAATGCGAGAAAAACGCGACTTAAGTCGCAGGCAAAAAAAAAACCGAAGTCTTTATTCCATTTCGTGGCTCGCGCGACTCCGGAAGGCAAAAAACGCCACGCGATTTGCATAGGGTTTGCATTTGCACGCACGACCAGGTATCTTTTTGTATTGTTTCATTTCGAATACACAGTCATTTGAAATGACTGTGTATTACACAGTCAAAATGACTGTATTGTTTGCATTTGCACGCACGACCAGGTATCTTTTTGTATTGTTTTATTTCGAATACACAGTCATTTTGACTGTGTAATACACAGTCATTTGAAATGACTGTGTATTACACAGTCAAAATGACTGTATTGTTTGCATTTGCACGCACGACCAGGGATCTTTTTGTATTGTTTTATTTCGAATACACAGTCATTTTGACTGTGTAATACACAGTCATTTGAAATGACTGTGTATTACACAGTCAAAATGACTGTATTGTTTGCATTTGCACGCACGACCAGGTATCTTTTTGTATTGTTTTATTTCGAATGACTAAGACTGTGTAATACACAGTCATTTGAAAATGACTGTGTATTACACAGTCTTAGTCATTTCAAATGACTGTGTATTACACAGTCACAGTCATTTCAAATGACTGTGTAATACACAATCATTAGTAATTAGTAATTACAATTTACAGTCATTTCAAATGACTGTGTATTACACAGTCATCAGTCATTTGAAATGACTGTGTAATACACAGTCATTTGAAAATGACTGTGTATTACACAGTCACAGTCATTTCAAATGACTGTGTAATACACAGTCATTTCAAATTTTCAAATGACTGTGTATTACACAGTCATCATTACACAATCACAGTCATTTCAATTTTCAAATGACTGTGTAATACACAGTCATTTCAAATTTTCAAATGACTGTGTATTACACAGTCATCATTACACAGTCACAGTCATTTCAAATGACTGTGTATTACACAGTCACAGTCATTTCAATTTTCAAATGACTGTGTAATACACAGTCATTTCAAATTTTCAAATGACTGTGTATTACACAGTCACAGTCATTTCAAATGACTGTGTATTACACAGTCATCATTACACAGTCACAGTCATTTCAAATGACTGTGTAATACACATTCATTTTCAAATGACTGTGTATTACACAGTCATCAGTCATTTGAAATGACTGTGTAATACACAGTCATTACAGTCATTTCAAATGAGAAATGACTGTGTATTACACAGTCATTTTCAAATACACAGTCATTACAGTCATTTCAAAATTTCAAATGACTGATGACTGTGTAATACACAGTCATTTTCAAATGACTGATGACTGTGTAATACACGGTCATTTGAAATTTTGAAATGACTGTGTAATACATAGTCATTTTCAAATGACTGATGACTGTGTAATACATTAATCATTAATGTACATTGTAATTAATGACTGTGTATTACACAGTCAATTGTGAAATACTCATAGTCATTTGAAAATTTGAAATGACTGTCAACTGTGTAATGTCAATGTGTATTAAAGTATTTCATTTAAATTTAAATTTGAAGTTAAAAACTTAAAAAAATACACAACCAATTAAAAATTTTAATTTTAGAGAGTCATCTATTTTGACTGTAAATAAAATACAGTTATACAGTCATTGTAATTTTTGGATGTTTGTGATTTTTTTTGGTAACAATGTTATTTATCTCTAAATGTTGCCTCTCTTTTGCTAGGTTCTTTTCCACATCTTTTTGAAAGAAAATGGATTCAGCTTCTACAGTTAAAGTTGGTGGCAAAAAGAGAGACCCTTGTTGGAAACATGGGAGATCAGGTCCAAAACGAGGAGATGTTTTTTGCAACCATTGCAAAAAAATTGTAAAAGGTGGCATTAATAGGTTCAAATATCACCTTGCAAAAATTCAATGCCGAGATACCACAAGCTGTACGGAATGTACTGAAGAGGCTACGAGAGATGCAATAGCAACGCTTGAAGCATATGATCAAAGGAAGGCAACAAAAAAGAGAACAGCAGAGGCAATGGCAGCCCCAAGGGCAGATTTGAGTTCCATGGGGTCACATACAGATGTGGGGACATCTGGTTCTTCCCTTGGGCCACGGATACGAGCAAAGGGAACTTTGGACAGCAACATGGAAAACTTCTTTATTCCATGTAACACTCCTGGTGCACAACCTGGATTGCTTGGCACTGCATGGAATAAAGAGGCTCACCAACAAGCCAAGGTGGCGTGTGCTAGATTTTTTATCTACAACGATGTTCCGTTCAATGCTATTTCTAGTCCATCTTGGGACCAATTGGTCACCGCGTTGACTGTGGCAGGTAAGGGGTTCAAATCCCCAAGCCGTTACGAGGTAAGTGGACCGTTATTGCAGGATAAGGTCCAAAACACTCATGCATTAGTGGAAGAGCAAAGGACTATTTGGGAAAAGAATGGCTGCACCATTCTTTCTGATGGATGGACAGATGGTAGGAACAGGACACTCATCAACTTTCTAGTTGCTTCAGGAGGACAGTTAGTATTTTTAAAATCAATTGATGCCTCCAATGAAGTGAAGAATGCGGAGACCTTGTGCAACATGTTGGATGAAGTGGTGATGGATGTGGGAGTGCAGAATGTCATCCAAGTTGTGACTGATAATGCAGCTGCATATGTGGCAGCCGGCAAACTTCTAATGGCTAGACATCCGACATTATTTTGGAGCCCTTGTGCTGCCCATTGTCTTGACTTGCTCCTTGAGGACATAGGGAAACTAAGTTGGGTAAAGAAAGTGGTTGAAGATGGAAGGAATATCACCAAATACATCTACAATCACACATGGGTCCTGAATCTTATGAGAGAACACACTGAAGGTAAGGATCTTGTGCGGTCGGGGGTCACACGCTTTGCTACCAATTTCCTCACCTTGCAGAGCATACTTGCTACATTGCCCAACCTGAAGCGGATGTTCGTGAGTGAAAGATGGTTGGGGAGTCCTTATGCTACAAAGCCTGAAGCAGAGAAGGTTGTGATTGCCATTTTTGATACTAATTTTGCCAAGATGGTGGAGGAGATCATCAATGTAAGTTTTGAAACTTTAATTGATGATTTATTATTTAATTTTCTAATATTTCAATCTGCTGATTTTGTTAGATTTTTTATATCTAGGTGTCGGAACCGTTGGTGAGGTTGCTACGAATGGTGGATGGGGATCATAACTCCATGGGGTATCTATATGAGGCCATGGATAAGGCCAAAGAGGCGATTCAACACTTGTATGGGTCAAACAAGACCAAGTATGAACCCATATGGCGCATAATTGATCGGAGGTGGAACCATCAACTCCACCAACATATTCATGCTGCTGCCTACTTCTTGAATCCCAAGTTTTTTTACTCTCCGAGTTTCAAAGCAGATGCAGAGGTTAGAATTGGCCTTGACACATGCATTCGGAGATTAGTTGATGATGAGATCCTTCGAGACCTGATACTTGATGAGTTGCAGAGTTATAAGAAGGCCTTAGGGGAATTGTTTTCTTCACCTGATTGCAAACGTAGGAGAGCCACCTTACGACCAGGTAAAAAAAAACATATGTTTAATTTTTACCATTTATTTCTCTCTTTAAGATTATTGAAATCTTTACAAGTTATAAATCACATTTTGTATCCTTGCAGATTTGTGGTGGGAAGATTATGGTGCCACAACGCCTAATCTTCAAAAGCTTGCCATCCGCATATTATCACAGCCTTGTAGTGCTTCTGGTTGTGAGCGCAACTGGAGTGTTTTTGAGAACATCCACACAAAAAAGCGCAATAGGTTGACTCAACAACGCTTGAATGATCTTGTCTATGTGCGGTACAACATTCGATTACATGAGAAGAAGGTGCTAGGGCAAGATTCACATGAAGCACTTGACTTGGATGACATTGATCCATATGCAGCAGAATGGGTTGCTTCTCCTGATGATGTTGATAATGATTTGGATCCATTCCTTACTAATGAGCAGCTGAGTGAGTTGGAGAGGGCAGGAGAGGAATGGGATGCGGAAGTGGCAGCACGTGAGGAGGAGCAGGAGGTTGATCATGCAGAAGAGGCACCTGTTAGTGTTGAGGATGTTGCCACTACTTCAGCACCACCCACCCAGCGGCCACAATCTATTTTGAGCTTTAGTCGTAGACGCAATTTATGATTTCTTATTTTCATAATTTCATTGATACCAAACTTTGAACTTGATATGTAATCAGAATTTCAGAGGTTCTTGTTTTGTGGTCTATGACTCTATAACTCTATGAGACTATCACTATGGTACGTTGATATGTATTGAACTCTTATACATATGTTGCACTTGGTTTTTGGTTTATGCTATGATACTTGCATTTGTTGCTATGTATTACCAAAAAAATTTGATTTATATATCATGGAAATCATATATGTTATACAAATTTGGTGTAAATGTGTGTTTTTGAATTATATATATAAAAAAAATGTATTTTCAAATGTTCGATAAAGTTGCCGAGTTTTGCCGAGTTTTTTGCCGAGTTTTGGCGAGTCCCGAGTTTTTAAAATTTTTTGGCCTTGCCGAGTTATTGCAAAATCTGAGTTTTTCATCTATGGTTTCAGGTATATATGTGTTAGACTACGTTGCTAGTGTCGATGCCCATTCGAATCTTGTCGAATGGAAAACTGTTGGTGATTGGCATGCGGGAAACAGTAGGAAAATAGTAGATATTTTGCATAACCGAAGGACTTTCTTGTCAGAGGAAGTAGACATGCTTATATGGTCAGCTGCCAAGTCAGGGGAATATAAGGTACGTCTAGGTTACGAGCTTCAGTGAAAGAGGGAGAAAGATATCAAATGGCCTTTGACTCTGTGTTGGGATAAGAGAGTTTTACCTAAGGCTGGTGCATTCCTCTAGATTGCTATTCATGGAAGGATTTTAATGAGTAACAGGTTAAAATCAATTGGAATTTCAAGGCCTAGCAGATGTGTGATGTGTAAGGTGAACGAAGAGACCTCTGAGCATCTCCTTTATGGTTGTCCATTCACCATTGTCTGCTGGAATTGGCTTTTGGAGATGTTGCAGTTTCAAACAGTTAGTAGCCCCCTCATTTAAAGATTTTTTAATTTCATGGCCAATTCAAGGGAGATTTTCCAAATGGGGAATTCTGTGGGTAGTTGCACCATCCTTGGTGGCTTGGCATTTGTGGAAAGAACGTAACATACGGATTTTTAGAGAAGAAGTTATGGAAGTAGATGCTCTCATTGAAAAAATGAAAGGGGCTTTGAAGAAACAGTTAATGGCAAGGTTCAAGGCAGGAGTTTCAGATTTTTTTCTAGATGGGATATGGAAATGGAGCAAAGGTGGTGTTTGAAACAGAGTAGTAATCATAGAATGTTAGATAAAAAAGCAAATAGAATTGATGCAAGATGGATGCCTCCGCCAACAGGATGGATGAAGTTGAATTTTGATGGAGCAAGTAAAGGGAATCTTGGTCTTGCTGGCATTGGGGCCATAGTTAGGGACGATTGGGGTGATTTGATTGGAGCATTATCGGGACCAACAGGTATAGCTTCCAACAATATTGCAGAAATCTCAGCGCTTGAGGAAGGTTTGAGATGGGTGACTAAACATGGAATCTCGAAGGTGATAATTGAAGGAGATTCCCTTATAATTTTGAACGGAGTTAATAAGAGTGCTTTCACAAATTGGAGATTGAATTTGCGGGTTCCAAGGATTAAATATCTCCTAAACCAATTGTCGGACTATCAATTCCTTCATACATACCGAGGAGGCAATAAGGCTACGGATATATTGGCAAATCTAGGGATTGTACAAACTCAGACATGTAAATTCTCTCGGGATACTGTTATTACGGGGCATCTGGCTCAGATTTTGGATTTAGACAAGGAGCGGATCCCCAAACAAGGGGTCGGATAAACAAGAGAAATAATGGACTGGGGAGTTAAGTTGTCTATTCTTTCCAATTGGTAAGTGTTCGATGGCAAGAGTTGATCGGTCGATAGCTTGCGAGGTGTATATTGTAGTTGTTTGATCTCTTTTTATGACTCGTTGGAGATAGATGTTGACCAAGAGTACAATTACTTGATGGTGGACTATGTGTTCTCCCTGTTTTTTCGGCACGATTGTCTGCAGAGGCGGCGAAACCTTATCATTTCACAGGTAGAGGAATATGCTTGGTACTTTCCAAAAAAATCTGTTTTTTCAATAAGTAGAGGCTTCTCTTCTGTCTTTTACCAGTCGTTTGGAATGGTAAGATGGTTCACCATTTTGGTCTGAGCTGCATGTGTCGAGAAGAGACATTGTCTGAACAGTGTGAGCGACTCTTTGTCATAGATGCGGAAGGGAAGGCTGTGATCGAGGCAATTGTAGAGGATTCTCTCAGCCATGAAAACATTGGTGCGATGGTTTCATGTATGAAACCATTCTTTGTCTGCTCATGGACATCCTCCCTTTAAAGGAAGCATGTGTAGAAAGATTGCCTGGTTTGGTTTGGGAAGTGGATGCAAATGCAGTTGGTAGCGTTGTCATGGAGCTGGAGGAGGAATGGGCAAGCATTCTGGGTCCTTACTTTAATCCAGCGCTGTTCCTTTCTGAAGCTGAGGATTCAGACATAGAAGGGGAAGATTAGGAGGTTGCGGCAGCTCTGAGGGAGAGGAAAGTGAATTTTATGTGTAATGCTTGGGATGCCTTCCGTGTTGGGGTTGTGAATGGAGAGTTGGGATCATTTCAACGGATGATGAATGGGGAATTGGGTTGGTTGTCGGATAACAACATTGAAAGGGTGGCGACGTTAGGTGCCAGAGGGGCTACAATTCTCAGGCTTTTGTAAATGCTTAGTCCCTCTTGTCTTGTTGGCTGTCTGGTTTTGTTTTTTGGTTTTGGGCTATTCTTTTGGGCCCGACTCTATGTAATCCCTAGTTTTCTTTCAATTAAAGGGCGCTATCCCCAAACTAGATAGCACTTGCTTAAAAAAAAAAAAATCTCCTTGATGGCAAATGGGATATTGCACATGCATAGGAATAGCAAAACTACTTTGGAACTTTCACCAACTAGTCAGCTCTATTCATGTGATGGCAAGCAAGAATAAATAGTTTTTGTATTTTGTATTCACAATGGGGTAAACTAATTTGTTTTAGTATTTCAAATGCTCTAGAATGCACTTTGTAGAGTTAGGAATTCCATTTTATGCATCCAAGTCAAAGTTAATTGGCTAAAACAATTATATATGTATTGTCATATCCCTGCCATGAAGGCATTATTTATACTAAACCAAGGAATTGAGACTGAGGGAAGTTGACCCCATCGGCAACTTATTCAAGGTTGACCCAAAATAAACGAAATAAAGATGGCAGTGATTGTGTTAACAGGGCCGACTGGGATTATCGGTTTGGGTGACCCAGATTAAATATAAATCCCTTATAGAGGCCAACTTAGATAATTTATAGGCTAACTAATATTAATTTCAGCAATTAATTTGTAAAGACCAACGGAGATTAATCCTTGGGTAACATAGATATTAAAGGGGTTAAATAATAATTTGAGGAAACAATCCATTGAAGGGATGTATCTCTTACAAATCGAAGAGTTGTGACTTCTACCGTGGAAGGTATAAAATAAATAGAAGGATGAATATCAAGCGATCAACATCAAGCAATCATCAGGTAGAACTCAGAAAACATATATTACCCAGCAGCATTTATAATTATCTAACAGTGTGGTATGAAGTATAATGCATAACGATTTGGCTGATATGTTATTGATCTTTAATGTGATAAGATATAGAATAATGCATAAATAACATATTATTACTGTTATATCTATTTCCACGTGTATTATTGCTCATGCTATGATTCTGCATAATTATTAAGATTCCCTTAAATTTCTCATCCAATTAATCATCCCATTTTGGAGGGGAGATATTGCATATGAGGAAGTGTTGATGTGTATTTTGTACACGACCAAACACAGAATAAAATACCTAAAGGTACCTTATCCTCTCTTGAATAAAGCTCCCGAATGGTAAAGATATTGCAGAAGGATCAATCGGAGAAGCTTCAAGGTTCTTGTTATGTAGGATCTCTATTCGTGGATAAACTCTTTGTGGTATGATGTGATTTTGCTGGAATCACAAGGGGACTTACACTTGACGACCTAAACGTCTGATTTGCTGGAATCACAAGATTTCACTAGCTTAGATTTTTTGAAAAAAGGGAAAAAAGGATGAGGGCGAGGGAAGGATCTAATTTTGACACTAAGAATGTAGGAACAATGAATGACCTTTGATGAAATTCTAACTAAGTCTTGTCTTGACATCCCAGGACCATCTCCACAAGGTTAGTGCGATCTTCGGAGGAAAGCTTTATGATGTTCAGATCATCGCTACAGGCATAGACACCATCAGGCTGATGCATATCAATGAAGAAGCGACAATTGAAGTTAAGCTTAAGCTGAATGATTCCAGTTGACTACTCAAAGCAAGTCTGCAATCAACAAACTGCTGTTAGTATGGATATACAAATTTCACCATCAATCAAACACATTTCTTCCACTCATCTAATAACATGAAATTAAATCTGAGAAGTATAAAGACCATGCAAATTGTTGAATCGACCCATAGATTTCACCATTTCTTCAATGAAGTTTTACAAGTCTTTTACAACAACATCTTGGCAACAATCTTTGCCTTCTCTTGCTATTCTACTCTAATTGCTATTCTATCAACTGACTATTCACTATTTCTAACTATTCACCTTCTAACTACTATTGACTAACTATTAGCCTTTACAAATGAGGAGCCAGGGCTTATATAGCGCTCTCAATACAATTCGATGGCTTAGATCAACTTGAGATCAATAGCCAATATTTTATAATGGAAACCCTATGTTGGTGTAAATAAATATTCATTTTGGATATTATTACACTTACTTAAGTTAACTTAGGATAATGCATCTCTTCGTATTTTGGATTTGAGACACTTAGGGAAGTGTGCACATAGGGATAGAGCTTGTAGGAGAAATTCCACCTTTTGTGGTCTTATTTTGTTGTTACACTCCACATTCGGTGGGTCATCCACCTTTTGTGGAATATTATATTATTTCTCCTACCTACCCCTAGTATTTCTTACCTACCCTTGTTTCTCATTGAGCCACATGTCATATTTGTGTGCTCATACATCCATATGGCCTTGCCTATATAAGCAGGCCTATATTCATTGTATTGGTTAATCCAGTTGATCGTTTTGCATATTGATGAGAATACAGTTTGTTCTTGTCATTCTATTGTCTCTTTTATGCTTTTCATTGTGCCCTTGATCTTGGCAAAATCTTACATGGTATCAGAGCTATTGGGGCTTCATTGATTGGTTTTTGGAGACATCGTGGAAGGCTTCTATTTTCGGATTTGGGGATCTTCATTTTTTGTGGCGTCATACAGCGATTTGGACATCATCGTTGAATCCGGAAGGCCGTTTCCAAAAATTTTGACTATAAAGTCTACCTATTTTGGTGAGAAATTTTTTTTTCCCATTTTGGCTATTATCGTACGGATTTTGAAATTTTTTTTCCAAAATTTTTTTGAAAAAATCGAAAAATAGCGATCAAAAATTAAAAAAAAATAAAAAAAAAGGTTTTTTGGTGCTGTGTTTGGGGGTTCGCAGACCCCCCCGTACCCGCAGTTTGTGTAGCAGGTCGTACTTGCGCCGCCGCTGAGCAGTTTCCCACCGGCCAAAGAACTTCGGTGACCGCCCAGCCTCCGACCCTGCCACGCGGAGCCCAGTCGGCTACCAGGACCCCGCCATGTGGCTCACACACAACAATCCGTACGCCACGTCACCCGCCACGCAGTGCCATGTCAGATCTGTACGCCCTGTCAGTCGTACTGCACAGTCATCTGCCTAGTCAGCAGTCCGTACAGTACAGACGCCCAGTCAGCAGGGAGGCGAAGTTTTTGCGACGGTCATACGACCATCAAATTTAACACAGTGAATTGCTGACGTCAGTGCCACATCAACACTTTTTGGAAATTTTTTGACCCCTCTCCATTGAGCTTTTCAGTTTTACAGTCCAACTTTGAAAGGCCATATCTTGCTCATTTTTGCTCCTTTTTTGTGCCATTTTTGGTGAAATGGGCTAAAATTTCGTGATCTTCGCAGTGGTGTGGTTATTTTTTGATTTTGGTGCACAGGTTTTTCGGAATTTTCGGATTCTCTCAGCTGTACCTGTCTAATTCTCAATTCTGCAACTTCAAAGGCCTTGTTTGAGCTCATACGACCTCCTTTTCAGGTGCCATTTTTTTTGAAAGTACTTATTTTTTCATCTACTTTCATAATCTGTGATCAGATTTTAGATATTTTGGGTGGAAATTGTACTTTCAGATATTGGTCTTATTTGGCCTATTAGGTACTTGTAAATTGCTTGGGTCTTAGTTAGATCTCTTGCATTATCAGTTTGAGACTTTTTTGGCCTTATTGAGGCAGTTGTAAAATTGTAAATCAGAAGTCCACTTTGCCATTTTTTGCAAGTGGCCCATTGTATACGCACTAATTATAAAGTGCCAAATCATCACATTTGGGGGGGGTTCTTTGATTGAGTGAATTTGGGGGGGTATCTTGTGTGATTGTGCCTCTCTTTGTGCTCTTTCCATTTTTGTTGCAATGAGTCCTAATAAATTTCCACCTTTAACTCCACATAATTATGCATCATGGAAAATTAAAGTATGGAGTAAATTAATGGAAAAGGGTCTCACACACTACATAGATGGAACAATAACAGCACCACCTGATCCTAAGGTTGATCCAAATGCTCAATTAGAATGGCTCACAAAGAATTGCATGGCTCTTGGAACTTTACGCAAGTATGTATCAGATGATCTCATTTTTCACATTGAGAAGTGTAAAACAATCAAAGAGGCTTGGGATATGTTTCAGAAATTGTATGGACAAGTTGATGAAATCAGAGGCTATCAGATTGACAATGAGCTCACCAACTTGGATCCCAAGAGTTTTGATACAATCCAAGATTATGTCACCAAAGCAAATGAGCTAAGAGCAAAGCTTAAGGATTGTGGAATTGACAGAAAGGATGCTCAGTTGATATTCAACTTGTTGGACAAACTTGCACTAGAATATGCAGCATTTGTGTCTAGCTTCCAAACTTATCGTTTGACAGTGGGGAGTTCTTATGTTATGCCTTCATTTGATGCTTTCACAGAAAGAAATGTTAATATTGGAACAATCTAAGTTGTTGAACATGGCGTTTCTCAAGTCTTCAAAGTCCAAGGCTTTGGTGGCTAATCAAGGGAATCAAGGAAGTCAAGGCAAAGATTCCAACAAGAAGAAGAAGCACTCTAAGTCTAAGCCACACCAGGAAAAAGGGCAATCATCCTCTCCATCACAAGGCGATTTTTCATCCTCTTACAAGAAGGGGACACCACCTAAGAAGGATAAACCAACTTGTGCATATTGCAAGAAGTATGGTCATGATGAGCATCAATGCCATGCAAAGCAAGTTGATGAGTTAACCAATCTTCTTAAGAAAAACAACATCAACTTGCCATCCACCTACACAAAGAAGGATTCATCTCTTTCCTCTTCCTCACAGTCTAAGGGAAAAGGGCAAGCATTTGTGGCTACAACAGGTTCTTCACAGCAATGGATACTTGACTTGGGTGCCCTCATATCACATGGGTTCTACAAAGGAGTAGTTTTCTTCATTGGAGCCATCTAAGGTACCTCACATTTACATAGGTGATGATACACAAGTAGAGGTTGAAGGGAAAGGTTCAGTTGACATGGATGATGGAACATTTGAAAATGTTCTCTATGTTCCTAACTTGTCTACCAACCTTCTCTCCATCTACCAAATCACTCACTATGGGAATGGGAAAAAGGTTGAGTTTACACCAGATTCAATTGTGGTAAAGGAACTTGATGATGATGCCTTGGTAGCAGTGGGACAAGTCAATGACAACTCAAGGCTTTATTCATTCTCCCACTTTGTGCCACGTTCACCTTCTAGGGCCTTGCTTACTCATTCAAATTCAGAAAGTAAGCTATGGCATGAGCGGTTTGGTCACCTCAACTACCGCTATCTTCAGCAGCTCAGCACTAAAGACATGGTCACAAGTCTACCTCGAATCAGTTTTTCAGAGGGTGTATGTTCAGGTTGTTCCATGGGCAAGCATCCCGAAGAGAAGTTTGATAAGGGGAAAGCTTGGAGAGCTTTGGAAGTTCTTCAACTTGTTCACAGCGATGTAGCAGGTCCATTTCCAGCACCTTCATTTAGTAAGGCCTGCTATGTTCTTACCTTCATTGATGACTACTTCCGCTTCACTTGGGTCTACTTTCTCATTCATAAGAGTGAAGTATTTGACAAATTTCAGGACTTCAAGACTCGTGTGGAGAAGCAATTAGGGAAAGTGGTCAAGATTCTTCGCACAGATAATGGAAGGGAATATGTGAACAAGAGACTTGAGGATTTTTGTACATTTGAGGGGATTGATCTTCAGCATTCTGTCGCATACACTCCATAGCAGAACGAGGTTGCAGAACGCAAGAATAGAACTCTCAAAGAAATGGCTAGCTGTATGATACATGCACGTTCTCTTGATCTCGCCTTTTGGGCTGAGGCTATCAGTTGTGCCACACACATCCAGAATCGGGTTCCTCACAAAGCTTTGCAAGGTATTACTCCTTTTGAAGCTTGGGTTGGTAGGAAACCGATTGTGAGACATTTCAGAGTCTTTGGGTGTCCAGCATGGGCTCGCATACCTCCGTAGAAACGCAAGGCATTGGAGTCTCAGAGTCGGCCTTGCATATTTGTTGGATATCCTGAGGGTGTTAAGGCATACAGATTGATGGATCCAGAGACACATGAGGTATTCATTGAGAGGAGTGTTCACTTTGAGGAAAGCTCTCCTAGCTTAGCCTCTCTACATCCTCCACCTTCCTCCATTATGGATAGTGATGTTAGTGATTCAGATGATGAAACTCCTACAACTCTGACTCGCAGGGTTACACCTCCGCAGGGTCCACTTGCAGTTGAGGAGCCTCGTTCTCCACCTCCACCTAGACCTCGTTGGGCTCGACAGACACTTGAGTCTGCAGGTTCTCTTGTTGGGGATCCTTCGGATACACGGAGAACTCGATCACAACATCAGGATCTTCCACATGCATTCATTGCTACCGCTTCCAATCCACAGACATTTAGGGAAGCATCAGGGGTTCCTGAGTGGGACCAAGCTATGGAGGAGGAGTATAGTTCCTTGATGAGGAACAACACATGGGATTTAGTCCATCTCCCTAAGGGGAGAAAGATGGTTCGATGTAAGTGGATCTATCGGACCAAGTTTGCAGCGGATGGTAGTGTGGATAAGTATAAGGCTCGGCTTGTTGCGAAAGGGTTCTCGCAGGTTGCAGGTGTTGACTATACTGAGACCTTTGCACCCGTAGCCAAAATGATCTCCATTCGTTTGACACTTGCTATTGCTGCAGCTCATGGTTGGGCTGTACATCAGATGGATGTGAAGAGTGCTTTTCTTCATGGTGATCTTGATGAGGAGATTTATATGGAGTGCCACAGGGTTTCATCCAGGATACTTCCTTGGTTTGCAGACTAAGGAAATCTCTCTATGGCCTTAAGCAGGCCCCCAGGGCTTGGTACGCCAAGATGGATTCCTTTCTTCTCTCCGCAGGTTTCACCAGGTGTCATTCCAATCCGAATGTCTACATTTTGTGACAGGATGACTCTCACTTGATACTTGTGCTCTATGTTGATGACTTGATCATTACAGGGAGTACTTCATCCATCATTAGTAGGGTCAAATCTGCTTTGCATGACAGATTTGCTATGACTGACTTGGGTATTTTGCACTACTTTCTCGGAATAGAGATTTCACAGTCACCTTCCGGGATTACACTATCGTAGCCCAAGTATGCTCTTGATCTACTTGCACGCTTTCATAAGCCTACCCCGACTCCCTTTCTTTCAGGAGTCAAGCTTGAGGCTCAGTGTTCTTCTCCACCAGTTGATGCCACTTTGTATCGTCAGCTTGTGGGTAGTCTCATCTACTTGACTCATACACGCCCTGATATTTCATTTGCAGTTGGCATGGTTTCCCGCTTCATGCAGGAACCACACGAGCTTCATTGGAAAGCCGCCAAATGCATCCTTCATTACATCCAGGGTACACATCACTATGGGATTCACTATGCAGCAGGCACAGGACTTCGCTTGGTTGGTTACACAGACTCTGATTGGGCTGGTGATCTAGTTGATTGTAAGTCTACTTCTGGTTACAGTTTTCACCTTGGTTCGGGGCCCATTTGTTGGCAGAGCAAGAAGCAACATGCTATTGCTCTCTCTTCAACTGAGGCTGAGTATCGAGGCGCTGTCAACGCAGCGACTGAGACCATTTGGCTCCAGCAGATCCTCACAGAGTTTGGTTTCACCACTCCACGGCCGACAATTCTACATTGCGACAATCAGAGTGCTATTGCAATCTCGAAGAACCCGGTCCAGCACCAGCGGACCAAACACATCGAGATCCATATGCACTATATTCGAGAGCTCATCCAGGAGCAGGTCATTGATTTACAGTATTGTCCTACAGCAGAGCAGGTTGTTGACATATTCACCAAACCTTTCACCGAGAGTAAGTTCCAGCAGTTGCGAGCTCTCTTGGGGGTGCGGGATGTGTCATTAGGGGGGGTCAGCTGACTTCTCCTTCCTCTCTTATGGGGGGGGCTTTTTCCTCTTTGAGGTTTTGTCCTTCTTTGAGAGTCTTTTGTACATTCATCTCTCTTTTGGGGGGGGAGTTTTTTCCCACTCGGTTTTCTCTCTTTCTCCATTTGTGTGAGATTTCATTGCATAGTTTTGCTTGCATATTGTACATGGGTACCTATCATGGCCTAGTAGTCGAGACCCATCTTGCATTGTTGACTTGAGTCTTCATTCCTCTAAGTTGCACTTAAGGGGGGGTGTTGGTGTAAATAAATATTCATTTTGGATATTATTACACTTACTTAAGTTAACTTAGGATAATGCATCTCTTCGTAGTTTGGATTTGAGACACTTAGGGAAGTGTGCACATAGGGATAGAGCTTGTAGGAGAAATTCCACCTTTTGTGGTCTTATTTTGCTGTTACACTCCACATTTGGTGGGTCATCCACCTCTTGTGGAATATTATATTATTTCTCCTACCTACCCTTGGTATTTCTTACCTACCCTTGTTTCTCATTGAGCCACATGTCATATTTGTGTGCTCATACATCCATATGGCCTTGCCTATATAAGCAGGCCTATATTCATTGTATTGGTTAATCCAGTTGATCGTTTTGCATATTGATGAGAATACAGTTTGTTCTTGTCATTCTATTGTCTCTTTTATGCTTTTCATTGTGCCCTTGATCTTGGCAAAATCCTACACCCTAATTAGGGTTTGTTGCAACAAACTCAATTCTGGCCAATGAAATAATTGCATTATTTGGACACATGTCTTCTCTGGAATATTCGACCAATGGATAACCGGGGTAGTGTTGTGACCATTTCACACATCGCCCCATTGCAAATAGGGACCCTTGCTTTTTTGCTTTCTACGGTTTGTTTTTTTAGGTCTTTTAGGGTTTTGTCTGTTAGCCTTTGCAAGATGAGTGCTGTCGGGGAGATCAATAGGATAGCAGGTCCTGTTGGAGTGAAGTCCTGATCCTGAAATTTGGTTAAGTCTGAAAGTCCTGATCCTGAAATTTGGCTAAGTCTGAAAGTCCTGATCCTGAAATTTGGCTAAGTCTGGAAACTGAAAAAACCTCAAAAAACTAGATTTTGCAATATAACTCCTGGAGGTCTGAAACCACTCTCAAACATCCTAAAAGTGTATATGGAATATAACTTAAAGTATAAGTAGATGTTATATTCCATAAAATTATCCTGACAGAGAGTTCAAAAAGTCAAATTTCGCTCTTGACCCTCAAAGAAGGCCCACAGCGAAAAATCGCTCCTGACCCTCAGAGAGGGTCTAGGGCGAGATTTTGATTTCCTTCATTTTGCAATGGAAAAGGACTAAGTTTTGAGCATGAAAGGGAAATGAATGACTTTCTCCACCCACCTAAAGAAGTTTTGGCTAAAAATGATGAAAGACTTTGTTGAAAACAGAAAAATCGCTCCTGACCCTCAGAGAGGGCCCACAATGAGAAATCTTATAAGGGTCATTGCTAGCCTTATTTCGTCGACTTAAGATGTCAAAGGTATGGTGAAAGATAGAATGAGCATAATGAAGTATCCAGACTTGATCAAAGATGATAAATTGAAGGAGTTTTGCCCAGGAAAGGTAAAATCGCTCCTGACCCTCAGAGAGGGTCCACAACGATTTTCTTTGTGTGCACATTTTTGGACCTTTCTTGGACATGAATTTTTATTCATAGCAAAGAACAAGATGACATCTTCCTTGGCAAATTGATTTTTAGATGAAAAGTGAAACATTTTGGTCCAGGTAGCAAAAATCGCTCCTGACCCTCAGAGAGGGTCTATAGCGAGATTTTCAAATATGCATTATTCTTACAACATCAAAGTGATTTTATGATTGGAAGGGATGAAGGAAAGCATGTTCTATCCGTTGAATATAATTTGGAGGATCAACACAAGAAGAAATCAACCCAAAATGAAAAAGTCGCTCCTGGCCCTCACTGAAGGCCCACAACAAAAAATTGCTCCGAACCCTCAGAGAGGGCCCACAGCGAGAAACCTAAAATGAGAATTTTTCATCCAAGTTTGAGGAAGGCTAAGGCTAGGCATGGGTTTGAAACGATGTTTGAAAAGCCTTGAAGTGAAAAGAAATTGTTGAGAATCAAAATTTTGAAGGCAATTACAAAAATCGCTACGGACCCTCAGAGAGGGCCCATAGCGATTTTCCAGTTTTCTCTCCTTTGTTTGAAGAATTGAGACAAAATCTTGCTTGGACAGGAGGAGGACGTGATATGTTATGCCTTGGAGGTGATTTGAAGATTAAAAGATAAAGGAATTTGCTTGAAACCAAAAAATCGCTCCGGACCCTCACTGAAGGCCCACAACGAGATTTTCAAAAAATGCATGTTTTCTTCAAAATGGTGCTAAGGCAAGGTTAGGATAAGGAGAAGAGACCTCCAAAAGCATGATGAATATTGTTTTGCCTTTGAAACTTAATGATTTTTGTCAGAAAATAAAAAATCGCTCCTGACCCTCAGAGAGGGCCCAGAGCGAAATTATTGAAAATCCTCGTTTTACCTTGCAACAACAAAGCGAATTTGGATGGAGTAGATAAAGGAAGGATGTTGCTTAATGACGAATGAAGTTTCAATGAAAAATGATGAAGAATCAAGCCTAAAATCAAAAAATCGCCACGGACCCTCAGAGAGGGCCCATAGCGATTTTCCAGTTTTCTCTCCTTTATTTGAGGAATTGAGACCAGATCTTGTGTGGATAGGAAGAAGAGATGATATTTTATGTCTTGGAAGCAATTTGGAATCCAAAAGATGAAGGACTAAGAGCAAGATTGAAAAATCGCTCCTGACCTTCACTGAAGGTCCAGGGCGAAATTGGTGATATCCTTCATTTTTACATTATTGAGCGTTGATATTCCCTAAAGTTCACCAAGTTGCTAACTTTGAGGCCTTTGGAAGGGCTAAATCAAATTCGCATTAAATTAAAGGCATTTTAATTTAATAAATTAATTTTTAGGCCTTGAAATAATCAAAAATCCATCTTGGAGGCATTAAAATTAATTTTCAAATTTTAAATGAAGGTGAGCACTCAAATACATTTATTTGCTTTTACAAGCAAGTCGGCCTTCTTTTGAGGGGGATTTTATTTCATTTTCATTTCCCTTTTGGCAAGTCGGCCTTGGAGGGAATCAAGGTGAGCGCTCTATATATGGGTGATGCTTTGTTCAAGTTTAATCATTCATTCATCCTTTCCTAAGTGCGAAATTGGAGAGCTATTTGAGGAGCGAAATCCAGAGGTTGAAGTGCAATTTGGAGGAGCGAAATCTAGCTAGAGTGGAGCGGATTTCTACTAAGTGTTGAAGATCAAAGAGGGTGGAGTCCATTCTTTTTGAAGCTAGAGGAGGCGTAATTCATCCAAGGGAGAATTTTGATTTAAATTTTGCCTAGCAAAATCTATTTTTGCATTATTTCTTAGAGTTTAATACTCAAGGGGAGGTATGGCGAAATCATCTTGACACCCTTGTTGAAGATTTGATTTTTGGACATTTGTTTTGAAAAATCTAAGTATCGCATGGTTAATTAGGAAATGATAACTCAAGATTTATCATGAAGTTTCCTAATTAAAATCTTAAATCTTCCTTTTGAATCCTAATTTCTACACTTCAAGATATATTACTAATTGTGAAATGTTGTGTAGGTGTCAAGATGGCGACTCCAAAGGCAGGAGCATCTACAAGTCGGCAGGTTCTCATCAAAGACGATCAAGCAAGGATAAGGGCGACCTCCTCCAGTCTAGGATCGACAAGGACGGCCTTCTTCGGTCAAGTATCATCAGGAATGACTTCTCCAATCTAGCATTCCAAGGCGAGGTATGTCATCATCCTGCACATCAAAGACAAGAGAAGTTAGAGCAAGGGTTCGTTGAAGGAGCAGATAGTTCTAGAAGAGTTAATTAAAGCTAGCTTCTCAGCATCACCAAATTGGATATCTACCAAGTTACAAGTGTCAGATGAGGTGGCATCCTAGTCATCACTCCTCCAGTCGGATAGGTCCACCTCAGCGTGTCCAGATTCAATGTACCTAACTCATGGGAGGTGGCACAAACTTCGATGTAACTACCCCAACTATCTATTGGTCGAATTTTTCGGAGACGTCATGTGTCCTAAAGATGTAATTTTATCATTGGTCAAGCATTAAATGTTATGTAATGGTTGTAACAAACCCTAATTAGGGTTTTCATTATTGAATCTTGGCCATTGATCTCAAATTGATCTTAGCCATCGAATTGTATTAAGGGCACTATATAAGCCTCGACTCTTCATTTTGTAAAGGCAGTTGGAACCAGTTAGAAGGAAGGGAGTGAATAGTTAGAATAGTGAATTAGTCAGTTGATAGAATAGCAATTAGAGTAGAGTAGAGAGAGAAGGCAAAGATTGTTGCCAAGATGTTGTTGTAAAAGACTTGTAAAACTTCATTGAAGAAATGGTGAAATTTATGGGCCGATTCGACAATTTGCATGGTCTTTATACTTCTCATATTTGATTTCATGTTATTAGATGAGTGGAAGAAATGTGCTTGATTGATGGTGAAATTCGTATATCCATACTACTAGCAGTTTGTTGATTGCAGACTTGCCTTGTGTAGTCAACTGGAATCATTCAGCTTAAGCTGAACTTCAATTGTCGCTTCTTCATTGATATGCATCAGCCTGATGGTGTCTATGCCTGTAGTGATGATTTGAACATCATAAAGCTTTCCTTCGAAGATCACACTAACCTTGTGGAGATGGTCCTGTGATGTCAAAACAAGACTTAGTTAGAATTTCATCAAAGATCCTTCATTGCTCCTACATTCTTAGTATCAGAATTAGATCCTTTCCTCACCCTCATCTTTTTTTCCTTTTTTCAAATCAAAGCTAGTAAAAACCTGTGTCCCAACAATATTCAAAGCAAATCAGATGTTCAGTCATCAAGTGTAAGTCCCCTTGTGATTCCAGCAAAATCACATTATACCACAAAGAGCTTATCCACACGTAGAGATCCTACAACAAAGAACCTTGAAGTCACCTTGATTGATCCTTTTTCGCGATATCTTCAGCATTCAGAGGCTTTACTCAAGAGAGGATAAGGTACCCTTGGGTATTTTATTCTATGTTTGATAGTGTACAAAATACATGTCAACAGGTAGGTACATCGAAGTTTGTGCCACTTTTGAGGAGTCAGGGACATTGAATTTGGACACGTTGAGGTGGACCAATCTGACTGGAGGAGTGATGACTGGGATGCCACTTTGTCTGACACTTGCAACTTGGTAGATATTCAATTTGATGATGCTGAGAAGCTAACTTTAGTTAACTCTTCTGAAACTGTCTGCATCTTGAACGAACCCTTGCTTTATCTTCCTTTGTCTTTGATGTGCAGGATGGATGATGTACCTTGGATTGGAAGATGTCGTCCTTGTTGATGCTGGACCGAAAAGGTCGTCCCTATTGATGCTGGACTGGAAAAGGTCGTCCTTGTCTTGGCTTGATCTTCTTTCATCTGCAAAACAAATCAAAAGATGATTAAGGACACATAATAAATTCGTTTCAACATAATATTTCACACCTTAAATCATCAACAAAAGATATTAAAATGAAGTTAGTTCAAGACTCTTTCCAGGGATAGGCCCTATAAGAATTTCGCCCTGGACCCTCTGGAAGGGTTAGGAGCGAATTTTGCACTTTTGGACAAATTGCATCATGTCTTTATTCCAAAATACCTTCCAAGGCAAGCATACACTAGTCTTTTCTCCACCAAGGCTTGGGAATCCATTTCTTGATGGTCATTGTGAGCAATTTAGGTGATACACTGGGAATTTCGCTCTGGACCCTTTGGAAGGGTCAGGAGCGAAATCCAAGCTTTAGGTCTCAATTCCTCATTTCCTTCACTTCAATTCATCTTGCAGGGCAAAGTAACATCATTTCATCCTCAACTACGCCTTAGGACTCCTAGTCTTGACTTGACACAAGGAGGAAATAGGCAGATGAAGAATTTTGCTCTGGACCCTTTGGAAGGGTCAGGAGCGAAATTCACCATTTAGCTCAAAATTCACACTTTTGAAGGTCAAACATCTTTCCAAGGCATTCCAAATAGCTTTTCTCACCCTAGTCTAGGCCTGACTTAGCACAAAATTTGGAGGATAAGATGGTTTTAGGGTTTTTCGCTCTGGACCCTTTGGAAGGGTCAGGAGCGAATTTTTTGCTTGTAGCTCACTTCTCCATCATTTCAACTTCAAATCACTTCACAAGGCAAGGAAACACTTCTCTTCTCTCATCCAACTCTAGTTTGACTTAATTTTGCAAGGAGAAAAAGGTGATTGAAGAATTTTCACCCTGGACCCTTTGGGAGGGTCAGGAGCGAATTTCTTCCTTTAGACAAAAATCATCATTTCTGGAGACAACAATCAACTCAAGGGCAATCTCAAGGGCATCTTTCACCTTGGCCTAGGCATGGTTTAGCATAAATTTGAAAGGAATATGTAAATTTTAGGATTTTCGCTCTGGACCCTTTGGAAGGGTCAGGAGCGAAAATCTTATTTTAGGCTTATTTCCTCATCTTTTCAAATCCAATCCACCTCCAAGACCAAGGACACATCGCCTCACTCCTATCTAGGCCCTAAAAACCAAAAACTTGACTTGGTTTGCAAGGAAAAAAGGGTGATCCTAGGAATTTCGCTCTGGACCCTTTGGAAGGGTCAGGAGCGAAATTCTCATTTTGGCTTCAAAATTTGCATTCTTGGTGACTAAAATCCACTCTAAGGCAATCCAAATGACTTCTCTCACCCTTGTCCAGGTTTGACTTTGCTCAAATTTTGGAAGAAAAGATGGTTTTTAAGATTTTCGCTCTGGACCCTTTGGAAGGGTCAGGAGCGAAAATCACTTTTTAGGCTTATTCCTCTATCATTTAAAGTTGCATTCACCTCAAAAGGCTAGAAAACACTTCTTCTCTTACGTCCAACCCAAGTTTGACTTGATTTTGTAAGGGAAAATAGGTGTTTGAAGAATTTTCGCCCTAGACCCTTTGGAAGGGTCAGGGGCGATTTTCATCATTTGGCTCAATTCTTTCAAACTTGATAATTATTGACCATTCAAGGACATGCCTAAAGACACCTCTAATCTTGACCCACACTTGACTTGGCATAAATTTGAGGGAAAAGATATTCTAGCATGTTCGTCGATCATTTCATCTTGAATTCACCTCACAAGGCAAGGAAACACCTCTCTTCTCTCATCCAACCCAAGTTTGACTTGATTTTGCAAGGAGAAAAGGTGATTTTAAGATTTTTGCTCTGGATTATTTTATGGAATATAACATTTAAGTATAAGAAAGAAGAAAGATATTCTTATACTTTAAGTTATATTCCATATATACTTCCAGGATGTTTGAGAGTGGTTTCGGACCTCCAGGAGTTATATTGCAAAATCTAGTTTTTGGAGGATTCTTCAGTTTTCCAGACTTAGTCAAATTTCAGGATCAGGACATTCCAGACTTAGCCAAATTTCAGGACATTTAAAGATCAGGATGACATTCCAGACTTTATCACTCACCAACTTGACCTAGCTCGGACCTTCAAGAATGATACTCACTCACCAAGCAAGACACAATTAGTAACAAGAGCAAAACCAGGCCCTAAGGAAGACTCTCAAAGAAACCCTAATTCTGGGGCCCTGTGGACTCACCCTGGCTCAAGCAAAGCTTGCAATCCAACGATCCCCTCGACAACACTCAAAAAGCAAAGGCTAACAGACAAAACTCTAAAACCTAGAAAGCAAAACCCCACAAAGCGAAAAAAGTAGGGGTCCCCATTTGCAATGGGGCGATGTGTGAATACGTCACAACAGGAAGGCAAGTAGCTAGGAAGCCATTCTAGTAGAGACACCCCAAGTGGGCTGGGAGACGAATGATGGTGGTCATTTCGTGCACCTGGGCTGGATGGAATGGCTTGAAGCACCTTGTATGATCTCCCAATTGGTACTCCATGATGACAATGAGTTGTTTGGGTAGAACCTTAAAGGAATCTCCTATGTACATTCTGAATATTATAGTGATTAGAATTTGTGACATTGTTGGAGTATATGTTTATTTATCTTTTGATGACTAACTTGATTGTGGGCTCTAATCAAGGTATTAAGTTGACAATCTATTTTTCTCAGCATCATCCATATTTCTTAAGGGAATTTTAGGGCAAAACTATAGGGAACATTACATATATCTATGCATATATGTATGTATGTATTTGTGTGCGAATACACACACTCTCTCTCTCTCTCACACACACACATATATACAGATGTATATATATACGTATGTACATATGTACATATATACATATGTATGTGTGTGTGTACATATGTATGTATGTAACATATATACGTACATATATATTTATGTATGTACATATATGTATACAATGCATATACATATATTTATAAAAAAAAGTCAATAGGATTTGTCGTGGGTTCTTAGAAATATGGTTGGGTGAATGCACATCGAATGATGGGGTTCACCTAAGTTCATCTGGGATGAACCAATGTGGTGCAAATGGTTTTTGGATATGTTGCTGCTTGCATTGGACCAATATTCAACCTTGGAGTGGATTGTACCTAGATCTGGAGATCTATAGGGAAGAACTGGTGGCATAGGAACTTTTGCTTAGATTTTGACAAATAAATTTTCTAAAATAAAATCCAATATGATTTTAATAGAGTTTATGAAGCTAAAAACTGTATGACTTTGCTGCTAAGCATCTTCCACTCATATGGTCATCATGGCTCATGCTTGTACATTTTAATTGTTAATGTCAATCATGAGTCTTCCAGGTTAAAAAAATGGGAACAATCATCATATATTAGACAATGCTTTTATGCTTTTATTCAGTATTGCCTTATTCCTATAACCCTATCCGTGTTATTGTTCATGGATGTATGGTTAATTATAGATATTTTGGCAAGATTGTCAAATTTGCACTATATTTAGTGTAGTTGGGAAAAACAGGATATGTAAAATTATGTGATGATGAGTAACAAACCAAGTAATGCTTTGGATTTTAGTTTTAAAACAGTGTTCAATGAGGATGCATCCTTTCCAAAAATCTTGTGTTTCTAGGAAAGGGACGTCTTTGAGATGTTGAGACTTGGGGGGGACATCCCCTCACCACCTCGCCATCAGTGCCGTTGTCGGGATGTCTCCAAGATGTTTGGGGGACTCTGAGGAGCCCCTCGACTGTCTTGAGGATGCCTAGGCATCTCTTACAACTAGATGGCCAGAAAGCAATTTTTTTTATTATTGTGCCCAAGGCCGAACCTTAATGGCCTATGGGTCCCATCCAAATCCCACAAACTCTATAAAACACCCTCCCATCCTCATTTCAACTCACAAAAACAAATCAACAAGAAGCTGATAGTGTGAGCATAGTTAGAGTTACAAGTGCAAGGTGAAAGAGTGACAATGAAGAGAGAGATGATTGAGGAAAAGCAAGAAGAGGAGTGATGCCAAGTTGCAAGTATTTTGGAGGAGCTTGATCATGTGGAGTCTAGCAGTTTTAGTGAGGAGGAGTTTGGGGATGATTAGAGGCCTCACTTCATTCCATTTTGTCATTTTGAACATTTGTCATTGTAATCATCATTATGATATCTTGACTCTAGATAATGATATAAATTTCAAATTTGACATTTTCATTGTTTAATGTTAAGTTGTTTTTGATTAAGGATCAAACAGGTTCTGAGGGGACCCAAAATCCCTTGCAACAAGTTTTGAAGGGATCTGAAACCCTCGGATTTAGCACAAATCCGGAACCCAAAGAGGAAAGCTGTTATAGGATACAACATAGACAACCAACAGCCCACCAACGACCTAGCATCAAAATGAAATCATTGAAGAACTAGCTGAAAACATAGAAAGGCCGAAGCCAATCACCTGAAAACTTAGATAATCATGGCCATAGGGGTTTTCCAAGCCCCCTTAACCAGGGTAATGGGTTTTAACAAGGCTCCCATAACCTTAAGCTTGAGTTTGAACAACACTGAGAAAATAATACCCTCCACTCTCTCCACCTCAATAGGAGAAAAAGGAAAGAAATCAGCAAAATGACCAGTCTCAGTTCCCAAACAGCCAAAAGTCAGCACATCATCAGCTTCCCAACAGCATTTCCCAGCATCAACCGCAACATCCACCTTCACCTCAATAGAAGATAGGGCCACCTCTATAAGAAGGACTAGAGAAATCAAAAGATGCTAAGGTAGAGGCCAAAAAATAAGGGGGAAGCCAACCAAGGGGCCAAAAGATATAGAAACATTCATTACAGCCCACAAAGAAGGTACTCCAAACAGCACCCAGGGGACCAATCCACTCAACCATCCTGTCGAAGAGAGCAGAAAGCAGGAAAGGGTGAAGACATGAAAGAGGCAAGAACGAACAACACCCTTCAGGAACAGATCAATAGGTTTGAGAGCAAGACCAAGATTTCCTACCTCCCGAATCTCCACCACATAAGTGGCCTCCGGTATAGCAATAAGAGCACTGCTCACATAAAGGGCATCAACAGCCCTAGAACCCCCAAACACATCTTCTCCAGCCAACCTTGCCTCCACCTCGGAATAAAACAGGATCACCTCCAAAGGAAGACCAAAAGAAGAAATCTTGACATTTACCTTGTGGCTGCCCGAAAAGATAAACTCCATGACCCTCTCATCGAGCAAGACCACAACCCATATGAAAAAAAGACATACACTGCTCTCAGAAGGGCCCAAGAGATCAAAACAAACAACCCCCTTCAGAGCAGAAGCCACAAAGGTCTCTGAAAAAGAAAGACAAAGGGGATAACCAACATCAAAAGCCCAAAAAACAACTGGGCAAAAGAATGGGTTACCATCCCTCGCGAAGCAAGACAGCCCCCAAAACCTCAAAGAATACAGATTGTTTACTCCTTATGGTGAGTTGTTCAAGATCACGGAATAAAGAGGAAGTACACACAGAACATATAACCAGCAACTTCAATTATATTCAGAACATAAATTAACAGTCACAACAATATGGCAGAAGGATGTTTCCTTTATTGCATTCCAAAAACTAGTACATCAACATTATTGCCGGGGTTCCCTTACATGGCAATATATACTACCGGGCGGTTGGCCAAAGTACCAACTGTTGTAACTGACACGGGAACCTACACGGCCGACTCCACACATAACAAAAATAACATAAACTATAACTTAAGAGTTTTTATTCCTAAGTGCCGCCTAACACAGATTCCCATCCAAAAAATAGGGCCCCAAAAGAGCAGCCAAGGAAGTCACAGCCAAGGGCCAAAACCCATTTGGGTCAACAGCATCTCCCAAACCATTGTCAGAGGCAGCGGAAGAAACCACATACGCAGCCCACCAGCTCCACTTACACCATTCCAAAAGGGAAGGAATTTATCTTGTCGAATGATAAGGTCTCCGCTGAAGGAGAGCCACCAGAAGCAGTGCATGATGAAGAAAGAACAGCCACCCAAAACGCAGGAAGTGAAAGAGAGCCCCCGCCAGAGACGTCACGAACTGTGCAGAGAAAGGGCACATCACAGTCTGCACAGCCCTCAAACCCATCGGGATCTCCGGCATCCCCATTGCCTTCATCTTCCCCCAGAGCCCTAGTCATAGACGCCCCCAACCAAACGCTCCAACCGCAGAAGGTACATGTCGCAGGATGCAGCCCTGCATCCAAGCGCTGACAGGGGAAGGCATTCCCACCATCATCGTCATCATCTGCTTCATCTTCTCCGCCATCGAAATCCCCTGAAACCCTCACTCCCACCTTGCCTCCCGCCCTCATTTCAAATAGCTTCGAGAAATTATTTTCGGAATCCCCGGTTCAATGTTAAGTTGTTAATGTTCATTTCAAGTTTTAGTAAGTTCTAAGTTTTACTAGTTTGCCAAAGTTTCATTTGTAATTCTTATACTTCTACACCTTTTTTATACAATACTCTTCCTTAGTTGCCTGTGCAGTCCTCAGTTTTAGTATATTCTCTGGGAGTATGAGTATTTAATGAAATTGAGCAAACTTTCTTTGCTATGTGGAGTAGTGTTAGTGTGCTGACTCTGGCATGCTTTCAGCCACTGTGTTTAGTATTTAAGTGTCTGTCTGTTAGAAAATCATGGTTGAGAGATATTTTTTTCAAGGTATCATTAGCACATTCCATTTAAAATGGTTCATGTTTATCACACCAATCATGCTTACATGGTTGCTTGGTTGTAAGAAGTCACATTTATCACTTGACCAATTCTTTGTGCATTTTCATACTTATCTGACTCATCTATGTTTGGGTCTTTGGTTGTAATCTGAAATTATGTTTTTAGGATTGGAATACAGCATTAATTGTTATTGTGTATGTCAGCATCAAGCATCAACGAATGAAAATCTTGATTGCATTGAATATGGCTTTTAGACTTATGTCTTTACTTTCTGGGATGTAGTTTATGCACTCTGGAAGGTGCCAACACTCCTACCCTCATTTGTGCTCAAAGGTGGGGAAGTTTCACGCTATATTATTGGTGGAGCAGACTTGATGTTTCCTGGTATTGGTATCCCTCCAGAGGGATTGCCTTCTTTCTCAGTTGGGGAGGCCTGGTCAGTTAAAGTTCCAGGAAATGCTTATCCTATTGCTGTAAGTGTTATTAAGTTTCCATTCTGTTTTCTATTGCATTTGCATTATTCTTATTATTATTTTTAATATAAGTCACTCTTTTCATGCCGTGTCAAAATATCTACTCAAATGTGTTATCTGGATTCTGCAGTGCTATAGGATGGCTTATTTATTGTGGTTCTGAAATAATATAATTACAATTGTAGGTAGGAGCTACTTACATGAGTAGTGCAGAAGCATCCAAAGCTGGGTTACGTGGGAAAGCTTTGCGCATCACACACTATTATCGAGATACTTTATGGTGAGGAGATAGAAATGAGTCCTCTAAGATGATGCAGTATAGAAGGTCTAATTTTGTGCACACTTGCCTTGTCTCAAACTAGGGAAGCATTGGTTTGAAGACAGAAATGAGTCCTTCTGTAACATGATGCTTTGTTCTAATTCTGTAAAGTCCAGATTTGTGGAATTTGTCCTTCCTCTAACTAGGAAATCATTGGTTCCAGGGAGTCTGCAGAAGGCCGATACATACCCAATGAAGGATTCCTAGAAGATATAGTTGTAGAAGATCCTGCACATTTTGCAGCTTCTCAGACAACAGAGACACCTGAATCTAAGGCCTTAAATTCTCTAGAACATATACAACAGGGAAGTGGTAATGGTGGTGACGTATATGTGCAGGATGGAGCTGAGCTTGATCCTGATGATGAAACAAAAGTACAGCCGAATGATAAGAATGAGCCTTCAGAACAGGTTGCTAAAGACCTGGAGGAATTAAAGGTGGCTGATAATATTGAAGAAGAAGCAAGTAGCGGCAAAGGTCAGTCAGCTTCAATGACTGTAGAGGAGGTAGATACTCTTTTAGACAAGTGTTTGCTTCAAGCACTGCATACAACTGTGAAAGATAAAGATCTTCCCATGCCTGGAAGCACATTATGGTATGCTTTGGGTTTGAATATTTGAACTTTCCATATTGAATTATAATTACTGATCACTGAAGCTTCTAGATATGACCATGTTTTTCATTTTGGAAATATGCTTCTAAATTTATTTGTAGAATGAACAAATATGATATATTAAATTATAATTTATAAAGAAATTTTATAAAGTAGAGAATGGAGTTTGTTTGAAAGAAGACTTCCATTCTTTTCCACTTTGTAATATTGGAATGAATGCACAAGATTCCAGGTGGTTGAGAAGTCTAGAAATGCGATTTATGAAACTCGCTCCTACATCCTGCAATATCTGGAATTTCTTTATAGCTTTTGAATGAAAACTACCCTGAAATGTGTCACCATGCAATTTTGTTTATTGATATTTATTTGCAAGAACTTATTTGTTAATTTGTCCACAGAAATTTCTGCTTGTTTGGATATTTAGATGGTTATGGAAACAGTAGATCTACAACGAAAATTTTTATTTCAAGAAAATCAATGCATTCACTTTGTTCAAAATTAGGCAGGTACATGTAATACACAACTACTCCTGTGAGTACTAGAAAGCTGGAAAATATTTAAACAAGTTTGTAGCATTTACTTACGAGACTATCTGCATATATTTACAGTTGTATTCTTTACTGTGTTTTTATTTTGGATAATCAAAGGGGATCCATTTATGGGTTACCACACAGAAATCAACAACGTCAAACATGGATAAATTCCCGGTAATCATCACTTACAAGTTACATGATTATTAGCTTTCTCTGGGGAAATTTATATTTTTTAATAAAAAAATATGCATACAGCTAAGCTAGGAAACTTAGAAAAGAGGTTGCCAGTAACTGGTAAGCGCTTTTTCTCTCAACTTCCTGCAATTAATCTTGTAAAACTTTTTGCAATGGACAAGATTTACTCTTTATGATCAGCAAACGTTTACCTTGAAAATATGAAAGAGGAATTCCAGACATATGTATCGTAATGAACATGTACAAAGCAAAGTATGATTTTTTTCCTTATATTCTCCTGAAACATGTTATTCTGAGTCAGGGGACTTATAGACCATAAAAACGGGACACAATTAGGGTTGGTAGATACAGAATCAGAGCTGCACTAAACGTATGATGTGTTGACACCATTGCTAGTGCAAGAGTCAAGTCTATAACAATACCAACAATGCTCTTTTCAAACAGTGTTCTTCGACATATGTGGAACAGAATGATCCTTTGAATGGTATATGGGGTTTTACCAGCAAATCACAATCAGACAACCACGAGAACAAGACTTGATAAGAAAGGATTTTGCAGAGGGCAAGTCCCAACATACTAAATCCATGCATTGTTAGAACAAATATTATGAAATTGATGAAAAAAGCTATTAGTTACATTAAGTTCAATAGCTACGTACATAAGTAATGATGAATCTAAACTGAGAAGGACATCAGCTTTGGAGGCCAATTTCTCATTGATTTAATATTAGTTATGCATATCTTAATACAATTATAAGGATAATCATAACAGCAAGCTTTAAGCAGATATATTAAAACAAATCATGCCTATTGGAAGAATAAGGAAACAATTGAAGATAACATTGATGAGGCACTGTTTGATTGGATACTTTTGTTCTTTCTAGGAAGCTGGTTGCAGCAAAATGATCTGTGCATAAACAATGTCCATCCATGACTAGTTGAGTGAGAGCAATAAAATTTGTGTTCTAAATGCCATCTAGTGTGGCCCAACATATATGTGAAGTGATCCAGCTTAAGTAGTTGTAGGCTTGGTATGATCAGGTTAACAGATAACTAGGAAATCAAAGTTCTTCGGGTTCCTATGTAGTCCTATCTCTAAGGAATCTTCAAAAACTGTCAGTGCTATTGTGCAAAATAGTCATTGGTTATATTTCTTAATGCTTAAAAAAATTGATTCCCTTAATCAAATAAATTTGTCTCTATATTTATCTCGTGAAATAGCTTCTTTTCCTTTTTAGCTTTAGTCAAAGTGAACTTTGTTGTTGATTCCTCCTTGTACTTTTATTCCATGCTTTTGTGGAAGGCTTAATTGCTAGTTTTGTTCTCCAACTGTAAATAAGAAATCTTATGACCTTTTACATCAGTTTCCTGTCAGCGATACCTATTATGTTTGATGGTTCCTGGTCTTTATCTCATTTTGGTATTATATGTGAAGGTCAAACCATATCCTGGCCTGCAGGCCACCAGGAATCACACTAGACATCAAGAAATCATCTCACAAAAAGCTTTCCAAGTGGTTACAGGCAAAATCTTCTCATGGATTGGTATGTACATATTCAAACACATCTGTGTTTGTTTAAATTTTTGTTGGTCATTATGGAGGAGTGTTTCATAGATTGGGATAATTTTCTTGTAATGTGTCTATAAGGGAAGTTTAGGTTCTTTGTAAAAAACTTTTTTGATTTTTAATTTTCTTGCTATGTTATTTAATATGTTTCTTTCTAAGTAGATTTCAGCGAAGGAAGATAAACATCGAAAGGAAGTGATGTTGCTTGCTGTAAATCGTGGAAACCCAGACTATCAAGCATTTAAGCCTGAGAAGAAAAAAGCTGTTCTTACTGAGGCACCTGATACCACTCAAAGTGATGTTGCTCGGTCACAAATGCAACTCGAAGTTATTGAACTTTGGAAATCTACAACCCATGTTAATTCTATCCTGGAAGCCGTTGGAGCAAACCCAAACCAGTTTTATACTGCATTAGAGGCCACTGATATTGTTTTTTCCTATGTTGAGAAGGAAAAATTAGTAAAGCCAGATAACAAGTCTATGATAGTGCTCAATGCTACTTTATGTGATGCTCTTTACAAAGGAACAGTGAAAAAGGGTTCAATGTATCCCACAGAGATCCACAAGAAAGATCTGGGTCCAATGTTTTTGAGCCGCATGCAATCTAACCACCGAGTGACACGAGGAAATGAATCAGTTGTGAGAAAGGGTGGACTCAAAACTATTCAGATAATGACTGAGCGAAGGCAAGGAAATAAAAAGGTTACAAAAGTTTCAGGCATAGAGTCGTTTCTAATTGATGCAGATGCTTTAGCCTCTGAATTGCAAAAAAAGTTTGCTTGCAGCACTTCAGTTGCAGAACTGCCAGGTAAAGTTCATTTGTTATTATATTGTTCTATTTGAATTTTTGGTGATATCTGTTCTGTTCTTTGTGTTCTTGAGATTAAACTCATAGAATTAATAATTGTGATTACATGTATGCATATATCATGAATCGATTTTTGTTTTTACATTTCTGTAAATTGTACTTATTTTTCTCTTGGATTCACTTGTGAACTGGACCTTCTGTGGTTCCCTTTTTTGAGTGTGTGCTACAGCTCTTATTAGTTTTGGGTAAATGCAATTATTCTTAATCTCCACAACCTTCCTTTTAACCTCCTTCTAAACTTAAGCTTCCTTGAGGTTCCTACTTACAGAGCTATTGGAAGCCGTCATCCTCCAGTTTTATCCCATGATCTGCTCATGATCTACTCGTTTATGTTAGTTTGTATAAATCTAACAACTAATTATTTTTGTCTTCTTTTGGAATTTCAGCTTTGGTTAGATGTCTATTTTGAGTGCTATAGAAATAACATGTATCTTTTTATTTTGACATTTCTGATCCACAATTAATGAGGCCTTGACAGAGTGGGATTTTCCTATCATCTTTCTTTTTGATTGAATGATTGTTTTAAAGTTTTAACCACTAATTTAGTGAACTGCAAGCAGTATTGTTGAATCACTTATCTATTGTATTTGATTACACTAACAATATCCAACTATCCACCTTATCAGATTAGTTTATTCTGTTACTGGCATAAGGATGCACAATTCAATTCCTCTAGTAATCTATGAACTTAGAAAATGCACATGATTTCCAAATTTTCTTACAGTTGGTTTATATGTCTAAAATGCCAAACATTTCCAGGTAAAAAGGGACAAAATGAGGTGCTTGTTCAAGGTGGAGTTTTAGAAGACTTAGCAAGACATTTAGTTCAACAATATGGAATTCCCAAGAAATATATAGAAGTTCTTGACAAGACAAAGAAATGAGTTGCTTGTATTGCTATATTGCTCTGCCTGTATTTGTTTACAGAGTTATTATGTAGCCTTGATGCACAGAAGGATGCATATCTGCAGATGTTCAGTACCATAGTTCAGGGGGGTTTCTGAAGATCAATGAGATATCAGAATCAATTTATACAACTGTATTTTCAGTTTGGTATTCTCATATGGTACATTTCATCTTTTCTCAACCATTTGATTATATAAACAAATAAAATGTTTCCTTTCTAAAGAGTGTACATAATTGAAAATAATTTTTTCAAAAGACATAACCGTGTGGGTTGGCTGTTTTTTCTATCAGCGTATGCATGAGGTGGTCAACTATCTATTTAGTGTAAATTTAAAGGAAGGAGCTTAGGAGACAGCTTGGTCTTTGTAGGTGCTGATGGTGATTGGCTTATCACTGCAATGCACTGTTCTACCAATAAAAATAATGCTGGCTTTTTGGATATTACAATTTGCAACAAAATGTTTGCAAATGCCTCCTGCCGTCATTGATTATAACTTTCTTGCAGATGAGAATACTTTCGTAGACCCTGACCACCTTGCATGTTTGTTTGAAGTATTCTCCCTATATTATTAAAATATGATCCTCTGAACTTAAATGCAAGTGGTGTCGGAAACTTGATTATTATGTAATCACTTTTCTTTAAAAAATTTGATGATATCCTATAGTATTTCAAGTAGGAAAATTTTTATGCCGTATTGGGGCTGAAGCAATATCCAGTGCTACGAGTTGCATGATGAAGATTTAAAAGAGAGATTTTGCAACCAACTCAATATTTGTTACTGACCTGATTATC
Organism: Cryptomeria japonica; assembly: GCF_030272615.1. Classification (NCBI taxonomy): domain Eukaryota; kingdom Viridiplantae; phylum Streptophyta; class Pinopsida; order Cupressales; family Cupressaceae; genus Cryptomeria; species Cryptomeria japonica. The sequence goes on along the minus strand of NC_081407.1, from coordinate 893,827,240 downwards.
ATCAATTACCTATGTTCCACGGTGTTTGAATGAGGCAATATGGCATTTTTGGGAGAGCAGGAGATGGTAGGATTCGTGGAAATGCATTTATGGGATGATAGAGATGATAGGGGATGAAAGGCATTTTTTTTCCGGGGAAGACAATTAAAATATATGAAAAACTTAAATTGTTCTATTTGTAACTAAAACAAACATTTTATATAAAATGTTTAATCTTAAATTGCTATAATTGCATTCATTTGTCCAATTATCTAATTATTAATAAACAAACAACAATAAATAAGCATCAGTGAATAAAATGTAAGAACCGAGATTGGACTAGCACTGGAAAAGGAAAGAAGACAGAATCAGATGAGAATTGTCTGATTTAGCAGTCATAGAAGGTTAAGAAGATGATAGATGGCGTTGGCTTGATAAAATTATTTTGTGGGTTTTAATAATTTCGCCTCAAAAATTATTTGGTGGGTTTTAATATTTTTTTCCTTAAATTTTTTTGAGAGGGTTTTATAATTTTTGTTCATAAAAAATTATTGTAGGTTTTGTGTGATTTTTTGCCTTAAAAATCATTTTGTAAAAGTGTTTTATCGTTTTTTCTCAAAAACGAAGTTTTGTATTTTGATTTGTGTCTCGGATTTTGTGTCTTGGGTTTTTGATCGATTTTTTCCCTAAAAAATCGTGTCTGGTCATCTGTAATTTGCGATGTTAGCATGGGATTTTGGGTTTTGCCTGATTTTTTCATCAAAAAACATGGGTACAGGTGTCCCTGTCTTAGGGTTTTATCGTTTCTTTTTGGAAAAAAATCATGCTTTGTAATCTTTAGTTTTTGGGTTTGGCGATTTTTTCCTCAAAAGTCGTGGCTTCTTGCAGTTTGTTTCGAGGTGTTGTGCTCATCTACAAAAGTTTGTTGAGTGTTTGCAGATTTTTCTTCAAAATAATGGTTTTAGTTTCATCTTCATCTTGGTGTCTTTGGCTAGAGGGAGTGATACCTTTGTTACCCAACATTAGGTTGGACGATTTGTGATGATTTGTGGTGATATCTAGAAGTTTTGTAGATTCTGGGAGGGTCAGTGGCCCAGGCTCTTGTCGTAGAGTGTTTTGAGAAGAAGGGGGCAACCTTCTCTGTTTTTCTCTCGGTTGGTAGAACGATGACCATTAAGGGAGGGAGTTAGAATAATGTATTGTTTCTTTAATGGTCATCTAGTTGTCTAGTTTGCCTAGGTAGTTTCTATTTCTGATTTCAGTTTGTGATTGTTTCTTTTAATACAACATCGGATATTTTAACATGTTTTTAAAAATGGTGTTTTGAAGTATATGCTAGGTGATTCTATCCCTCTAGGCAAATCCACTTAAATAGGCACGTGCATGGTCGATACAACTATTAGTCATGAACTAAGGTATTAGGGTTTAGTGGAAAAGAGATATGTTTAGGCAGAAAAGTGTGAGTTTGAATAGGACACTAGTTCTCTATATTTTTGACTTGTGACTCTTCACATTGTTTATGATGAAGTTTAGTGCATTGCAACGATGGCCGAAATGATACGTGTGAACATGGGCGGAATCAGGTGCTTGCAATGTGGGGTAATTTGTGCCCCAAGTGGGTCAAAATTGGTCCCAGTTATGTCCTGTGAATGGGCATTAAAATGAGTGCAAAAGGGGGTGGAAAAGTATGCACTTGTTTCTACATTTTCCTCATACTTAAGCATTCATGTGAGATGCAATGAATGAAGTGTTAAATAAGCTTTTTTTATAGCATTTGCTAAGAAAATTTATCAAAATGATGCTAAGAATCCTACTCAATGATATGTGTCTATCTTGTACTCAAGCTTCTTTTTTGGATTTGTATTACACAAAAGGAGAAATAAATGTTTGCCATGAAAATACTTCAAAGAATAAGTTCCACACATTTAATAATTGGTTTCATTTAAGGTTTGTTGAGTTGGATGAGCAAGGTTTGTTATGAAGACAAAATTGACGTGGTCTCTATGATATTGGAGGTTTAGAAAGAGGTGAGATGGTATAGGATTCATGGAGGGTCCCTCTAACTAGGAATGGTGGAGGCATATGGATGTAGAGGAGTTGACAAAAAAAAAAAACTAGGGTTGAGGCAACTTGCACAATCCAAGAGAGTGATGGACTTACGCAGATGCACTTTAATTGAGGGTGTAAATCCTTTATTGGGGTTCATGAATAGCACCTTTATTCATTGAATGCATTTGGTTGTCTAAAATATGGACGGTATATGTCCCTCAAGTTTATTGTAGTATAGGAGGCAATTGATTTAAGAAGACGTGAATGGGAAGTGTGAGGATTGTCGTGGTAGGAAAGAGCAAAAATTTAATTCTTAGATAGGAAATGGGAGGAATGGAACAAAAGATGTTGCCCTCGATCATGACTACACAAATCTACCCCCACAATAATGATAGGTACGATGGAAGCGGGAAGTATGCAATGAGGTAGACTAAAAGTAAATTAAATATGAAAGTAGAAAGTGGTCAAGTAGGAAGAGTGTTAAGTATGATGGAGGTATTGGGATGAGAGAGTGCATGTAGAAGTATGCAATGCTCAAGACTAGAAGTATAATAAATAGGAAAGTAGAAAGTGTTCAAGTAAATAGGAAGAGTGCTAAGTATGATGAAGGTATTGGGATAAGCAAAAGCATGCAATGTGATCAAATGCATAAGAGTAAGTACACAAGCAAAATCATGAATGATAGATGCTTGACATAAGAGTATATGAGAAGAATGTAAAAGTATAATGGTGGTAACTATATAGCAAGAGATTATGCAAGAAAAATGAGGGGAAGAAAAGAGGATGGGGGTTTGGGATATGTAATACACAGGAAAAAGGCACAAATAGGTATGGACAAATAACATTAAATGAGATATCATGGATCAAAAGGACAAGGCAAAAACACAAAGCGAGCGATGCATTTGTATCAATGTGAAAAATGGTGCCTAAAGCACCCTTGCCCCTTTCCTCACCCCAAGTATAAATCCATAAAGTATATGAGAATGTAAAAATAAGTCTTGAAATAAATGTGAAGGTGTAGGGGTACACGATCCATAATCACCTACAAAACTATGCTTTGTGAATGACAAATTACCAAAATATCATAATGTTATATTTTATAATTGTTCTTTATCATTTGGAAACTAAACTATGTCCACATAAGTGTTGGCAATTGACACTCATCTAGTGGTTTCTGGAGGTTTCCGATGGCTGATTATTGGTTTAGGGTTGTCATTGATGGTAACTCTTCATAGAGATTCAATCCTGGTCGTAACTCTTCTTATTCGGAAGTAAGTGTTAATCGTTAGCTTGTTAATCGATATTTCAAGAAGAACAAAGCATTTTTGGGTCTGGAAGCTTTCCGGTAGTTGTGGTGCATTGAATCGCGTTTGGGATGATTGGATCGACTTAGAAACATCATTTTATTATTGTTTGGTGATCCGCATTTATCTTTGGTGATCCGGTCAAGCTGACATGAGACTACATATTACACTAGTAGGCCGACATGATGTATGACCTATTTTGTGGTTGTCGGTATATAACTTTGGTGTGGATGATCTTTTTGGTGAATGATGAGATTGTATGCGAGCGAGTGGTGATCGAGAATCTTTTGTAGCGCAGTTTCACATGCACATTCTTGAACCGGTAGCTGACCGAGACAAAGAATAGGGCAGAACAGAGCAGAACAAAGAAGGCGATCCAACCAGTATATTTAGCACTCAACCGAAACTCATCCAAGCATTGTAGATGCTATTTCAAAGGTCATTCACTGTAATTCATCACTGTAACTATCTTGTAAGGTAGTGAGCCTTCCCTAAGGGTTGTAACCTTCTGGGTTATTGTAATTGAGTAGTGAGCTCTAGGAAATGTGCTTGAATGCTCGCACATTCCCATTTTGTAATATTGGTTTTCTACTGGCCATAGTGGAATAATATTGTGGGTTCAAATCCCATCGTGGTTTTTCCCATTTGGGTTTCCACTTAAAAATCCGGTGTTATGATCAAATCCGGTGTTATGATCTTGTGGTTTGTTTTATGTTTCTGCATTTCAGTTTCAAGTGTTTGCATCCAATGGTTTAAAGTTAAGTTTGAAAATTTGCTAACCGATAGATCACTAATTCACCCCCTCTCTCAGTGATCCCTGATTCCAACAATTGGTATCAGAGCTTAGTTCCTTTGAGGAAGCTTAACCGCTTGAGGAAGGTTTGAGAGATTGATTCAATGGATTCCGGTTTTCAGAGACAACTCAGTGTGGCACTTGAGGATCTTGATGCAGCTAGAAATGAGATCTGTACCTTGAAGAAAAACCTGAATGCTGCCGATGATTTCATTAATGACCTGAAGGATCAAGTGAGCACTTCAAGAGACAAGATGAAAGAATTGATAGACAAGCTGAAGGAGAAAGAAGATCAGATCATGGAATACCGGGGTAAAGCTGATGAAGTTAGCAAGTTTGTAAGAGAGAATGCCGCCTTGAAGAATGAGATGCAATCCATTGTGATGAGGCCGACTAAGGAGATTGAGGACCGGAAGAAGAATGAAGAGAATCTGACACAATCATTGAAGGAAAGAGCTTATGAATGCTTTAGGCTTACCTATGAGAATGATCAATTGAAGCTTGAGTTGACACAGTCAAAGAATAATGGTCAACAACTTGAAAGACACATTGCTACCTTGAGGTATGAACTTGCTACTGCTAATGACTACAAAGACAAATTCAAAGATAGCTCAGCAAGGCTTGATGAGATGCTGGAAAGTTAGAGACATGGAAAGGACATGCGAGGACTTGGATTTGAGAAAGGTGAATCCTTCATATCTGGGCAAAGCAATGCAAAACTCGGTCAAAAGAAGAGCAAGAATCCTTCGGTAAGACAACCTAATGCACATAAATTCAATGGTAGATGCTTTACTTGTAATAAATTTGGTCATATGACGAATCATGCAGAAGTAGGATGAATAATAGAGTGAACAACATGAATAATGTTCCTACCTTTACCGGTCAATGTTTCATATGCAATAATTTTAGTCACAAGTCAAATATGTGTAGAGCAGTAATGAATAACTTCCAAAACAAAAGATGCTATGCTTGTGGGATGTTTGGACATATCTCTAACTAGTGCAGGATGAGACCAAATCAGATGAATTTCAAACCTATGTAGAAGAATGTTGTTTGTCGTGCATGCAACAAAACCGGTCACATTGCAAAGTATTGCATAAACAAAAATAGTGCTCCGGTAGACAAGAAGAAATCAGATGAGAAGGGAAAGGTGAAGGTAGAAGAGATCAGAGACAAACATGAGAAAATGTGGGTTAGAAAAGACGAATCTAAAGCTGACAATGTGGCGCACCTGAATCCGGTGCAGGATCTTCATCCAATAACCAGGGCTTTATGCCTTAGGGCGAGCTTTTCATGCAAATTCTAAGAACCCCCTCTTTGGTGGTCTGCAATTGATTTTGGAAGGTTGCAGAAGGCTTAAATCATGAATGCAGATGTTATTTGGAAGTTTCAGAAGAGACTTGATGCTTCGATAAGCGACTCTGTGAAAATCATGGTAACTGGTTGCAACATTTATTATAGTGGAAATTTAGGATTTCGAAAGATAAAAGTGCATTTCGAAGCTTCATTCGTTACAATGCGATCAAGCGAATAGTGTAGTGAAGAGAGCGAAGTGATTTGGCGATTTCCACAGCGATTTCAGCAATTCTAAAGCGAATTTCAGCACCCGATTGTGAATCAGGGTATTTATTTGTTCAGGCTTTCAGTTTCTGCAAACCCTAAATTTGAAATGGCTTCGGCTTCTAATGTTGCTACCCCTTTGGTGGTTGAGATTAAGGACATGGCTAGACCTATTTTCAAGAAACATCTTTTCAAGTCAGTTGAGGATGATTCAAAAGGTGCATTTTCATCTGTACCCTATGACGTTCTTCATAATGAAGATATTAGGGCATATATCCATTGTGATCTCGAGGAGCTTGGTAATGCGGATATGCTGGACTTGTACAACAAACACTTGGCAGATGGTTTGGGAAATCTCAAATCTGAGTACATGGTTCTTTAGGACAAGGGTTTCTCGCAATTCATCCACTTTCCGTTGTTTGATGAAGCAAAATGGATCCGGTACATTCTTAGCCATGTTCATGACGAATTTATATAGCTTGATAGGCCGCACAAGATCACCAAGCAAGCGATTTGACCTGTGACATGCCTAAATGAAACCGTTGGCGTATCCAGGTTGAGAAAAGTGTCGAATGACACAGTGATAGCTACCACTGGTTCCATATTCGAGAATAGAGCTATGACCATAAGCAACATTTTGGAGAATGATGTGAAATTTGCATTGATGGTGGTCGGTTACAAAGTTTACTAGTCAAGCAGGTACAACTCTGTCTCCGGTACTGCCATTTACTCTGCATATCAGATGCTGAAAGAAGACAAAAGATATGACCTATCTTCAACCCTCCTAAATGAGTTAAGCAATTTGAAGAAGATTAAGCAGGATAAAAAGCACACTTTCAAATACGGGACACTTCTTATTTGCTTGGCGTTATACTTCTTAAGTGAGATACCCGGTGTAAAAGGAAAGGTCCAATGGGCCTATGATAGACCGGTGGCAATGCAGATTAAAGAGGGATTGTGGGGAATTGGAGATGAAACAGTGAGAATATCTGCTCTCTGGGGATACTTCATATCTTTTCAAGCAGCAATGAAAAGCAGAGAGAGGATCCGTAAAGAGATTGTTGAAAAGTATGAGCAAACCATTTGCTTCATGGTTGACAAAGATCAATGCCAAATGGAAGCAGTGGAGCCTAGAACCGTATGGATTATGCCCATGGGGTATGAAGTTGACTCCATTACACTTGAGGCATATGTTCAACATTTACTGAGTCAACCCATGGACCCTAAGGAAGGGAGATTCAAAACATTCAAGGAGAAAGACCTTGAATTGCATAGACAATTCATTGCACTTGCTAGAAAAAGGAAAGTTACTAAGATGGCTGAGGAGGTGGCAACTCAAATGGGATTCACGCAGGATGAGGTGAAGAAAGCAAGAGAAAGATATGCACAGAAAGAGGCCAAAGATGAAACCAAGGAGCCTAAGGTTGATTCGGTTCCCTCCAAGGTCAAACCTAAGGAAACCAAGTCTTCTCCTGCTCTGGTGGCATAATCTACACGACCTGGTCCATTCGAGAAAGGTGTGTTGAAGTAGAAGGAGAAGCCTAAAAGGACCTATGTTGTAGTATCTTCGGTAGCTTCCGAAACGGTCCGAGGAGGAAGCAGGAAAGCTGAAAAAGAAATGAGAGTTTGTGAGAGTGGTGAGGAAGCCACAATCCGGTGGAGCCCAATAGAGCAAGAAGGAAAAATCTGATCCTGCCCCTACCAGAAGATGTAAGAGAGAAAGAAAGGTTAAAACTCAACCCGAGTCTGGTAATAAACAAGGTAAATCTGCATCTGTTTCTTCATTATCTGTAGCTCAGTTGATTGATGAAATAATAATTGATGACAATCTGAAGAATATTGGAGTGTGTTATGCAAATCTGAATGAAGTTGATTAGAGAAAGGTAGAAGAAGCAGTTGTATTATATTTGCATAATTTTAGCAAAACATTAATTGAGCTGGAGAAAAGCATTCCTAAGGATTTGTATAGTCTTATTGATGCAAGGAGAATGACAACAAACAAAATTGACATGGAGGTGAAGGAGAGAGAGCTCATAAATGTCTGCACCTGTTTCACTCATGATGAAGCCAAGAGGCTGACTAAGGAGGCAAATAAGAAAGAATTCCGAAGTAAGAACATGATGAGCAAACTAATGATTGGGAAGGTGGAAGAGGTGAGGAAAGAGATAGAGGATATATGGAGAAAAATCATTCAAAATGATCCCTTGTACAAGGATGCATTTAAGTCCTCTCAGCCAGAAGAAAAGCATGGTGTTTTCGGTGGTCAGAAGGATGAAACTCAGATTGAGGGACATCCAGAAGATCAAGGTAACATTACACTTGATGCTGAGATCGGTGATACTCCTCCAGTGGTGGATAGCTCTGTAGCCCCTAAGATCCAGAAGGATGATACTACACCAAGTGGTAGCACTGGTGCAAAAGATAAAGGGGACGAGTCAGAGAAGAAGGATGCTGAAAGTGCAGAGACAAAGGTTGCTGAGTCTGACAAAGGAAAATGAGTAGCTGATTTGACAATTGTCACTCCTCCGGTTATAGGGACGCCACCTTAGATCCCTATCAATCTAGATGGTCCACTGAACCTTGAAAAGATGTCTCCTGCGGAAAAGCTCATGCTCGCAGTTGCTGTGCAAGCCTAGGCTAGCCAAGATCTGGTGAAGTCTAAATCTGAGGACAAGAAGCTAATTTTGATGTCAGTAGATGTTTTGCAGAAGGTGGCTCCAAATGTACAATTGGATTCTAATAATAGCTCCTCCGGTAAATTGTTGCAATTAGTTAACAACGTAAATACCAGTTTTGATTCTTTAGAGAAGTTTGCTACTCAGAAAGTTTTGGATAAATTTAAGGATGTTAGGATACAAACATTCCAAAAGATGATTGAGGATGATAGAGTGAGACTAAATAAGAGATTGCAGATTATTTCTAATACATTATTAGAAGGCAGTAAATTGTACACATCTTGCCTAATTTTGTCTAAATTCATTGTAGATATCAACAAACAAATAGGTGTTTGCTAGGGCAATCTTGCTAGTATTTCACAGTCCTTTGATCCAAATGTAACTTTAATCAGAAGTGTTCAAGGGTAGATTATAGCTCTACATGATCAGATCTCAAGCCTTCAAGCGGACAAGGACAAAATTTTGAGAAAAGTTGGTGAACTCTGGAACCTAATTGACCCCCGGTTGGACACCATGTTGAGTAACAAGGTAGATTGTATGAAGGAGATGGCCCAACCCGTGTCATCTGACCTAAGGGAATTAAAGATTCATGCCACTGTATTTAGTGCATTCATCGTAGTTTTGGATAACTTGAAGAGTGGGTGGGATACTCACCTAGGATTTTTGAAGACTATTTATGCTGACATCTTCAAGTATTTATAAATATCTCTGTATATAAGTTTTGGAGAACACCCCATCTTTGGCATTGTTGTCAAAGGGGGAGAGGAACGGTGAAAAATGTATAGTATTGAAAAGTGAAATTCTTTGTCTAAGGGGGAGCCTTAGAAATTATTTTGATTCTTTTGAACTGGTGATCAATGCTCAACACTTAGTCATTTTTCACGAGTGTTGCCATCAATGCCAAAGGGGGAGATTGTTGGCAATTGACACTCATTCGATGGTTTCTGGTGCTTTCTGGTGGTTGATTATTGGTTTAGGGTTGTCATTGATGGCAACTCTTCATAGAGATTTGATCCGATGGTCGTAATTCTTCTTATTTGGAAGCAAGTGTTAACTGGTAGCTTGTTAACTGATATTGCAAGAAGAACAGAGTATTTTTGGGTCCGGAAGATTTTCGGTAATTGCGGTGCATTGAATCGTGTTTGGAATGATTGGGTTGACTTAGAAACATCATTTTATTATTGTTTTGGTGATTCGTATTTATCTTTGGTGATTCAGTCAAGCTGACATGAAACTACACGTTACACTAGCAGACCGACATGATGCATGACCTATTTTGTGGTTGTTGGTATATAAGTTTGGTGTGGATGATCGTTTTGGTGAATGATGCGATTTTATGTGAGCGAGTGGTGATTGAGAATCCTTTGTAGCGTAGTTTCACGTGCACATTCTTGATTCGGTAGTTGACTGAGACAAAGAACATGGTAGAACATCCAATCAGTATATTTAGCACTCAACTGGAACTCATCCATGCATTGTAGATGCTATTTCAGAGTTCATTCACTGTAATTCATCACTGCAACTATCTTGTAAGGCAATGAGCTCTAGGTAGTGTGCCTGAATGCTTGTGCATTCCCGTTTTGTAATATTGTTTTGCTACTGGCCATAGTGGTATCATATTGTGGGTTCAAATCCCATCGTGGTTTTTCCCATTTGGGTTTCCATGTAAAAATACAGTGTTATGATCTTGTGGTTGTTTGTTTTATGTTTCTACATTTCAGTTTCAAGTGTTTGCATCTAGTGGTTTAAAGTTAAGTTTGAAAATCTGCTAACCGGTAGATCACTAATTTACACCCCGTCTCAGTGATCCCGGATTCCAACAATAAGTTGAAATTAATACAAAATACAAGGATGCACAATTAAACAATGTTATTTGCACTTCTGAAATCCCTATTTTACAGGAAGAAACCTAGCTTGGTAGGTGCCAATATCATTTTTACCTATTGTAGTTTCTGTAAATAAATACAAATAGTATGAATTACAACTCTATGTTTGGTTCATTGTGAATTCAAATCGTGCTTTTGGTGCTCAATGATGGTGTCTTACATTTATCAAAAATTCAAAGAAGCTTTAATGTATTTCTAACCTCCCTCCTCTAGTTGTGGCATCGTCTTCCTATGCATTAGAAGCCTCCAAGATTGGAATTGAAGCATTAAAAGTGAAGTTTTTCCACATTCCCCAACTATTGCTTATGCAATGGCACTTTTGTTACTTTTCATAGGGATGATTTCCTTGTGGAAGTTGAGCATTTCCTATGGTGTTTGCTTGTCTACCATTGCATTTTGTTGAGTTAATTTTACACATTTGCTAATTCAACTTGACATTTTTGGCACTTTTGTTAGGTGGGAATTTTCTCTTATCATTTAATGAGTATTTGCATATTTTGAAATTTTGAAAAAAGCCATGTTTATTTGTTCCTTAATTCATCTTGATCCTTTTTGAATCATGCCTACCTCCATAGAGAGGCGTTTGGTCGCACAAAACCTTATTAAACTATTGAAGAAACATTGTCTTGATCTTCTCCTTGGAATTCCAAGACTCTTGGACTCCTTTTCTCTATCTTTCTTAGTTTACTTTGACGTAGTGGATCCTGAAGACATAATGTTTGCTTGCCATAGACCAAGTCTTCCAACAAAGGTAGTAGTTGATCGTCATCTTCATCAATATGAATAGTTCATACAACTAAACATCTTCACAATCGATCATGGAATGAATTTTTACGAAAGGAGATAGGTCAAATCTAAATGAATTCACCCCAATTGCTGTTAAGATAGTGAATGCCACACACCTTAGAGGATTAGATTGTTGGTCTTTGCATACTCTTTTCCTATAGGCAAGCATGCCTTGCACCTTCCATAAGATTATGCTTCACATGACACCAATCTTGTCTTTTCCTTGTACATCAATTGAATATTCTCTAATCGTGTCTTCACTTTGAGTTGGATTTGTCAAATATTCTCAATGAACTTTTGTGCTTTTTCATTTTTGAGTTTAATCCTACGAGCATATCCTATTGTTTGAGTGCAACATCAAGTGGACTTGTTGACCCATAACCCAAACATGCTTGAAAATGTCATTTCCTTATAGAAGAATGGTTTGGTTTATTGTTTGAGTGTTGTATGCAAGGCAACAACACGTCCTAAGCCTTTGGAAACTTGCTATTGCAGCTTCTATTTTAGTACGATTGTTTTGCCAACTATTGGGGGATTGAATGCAATGTTTTTTTGAATCTTGGTGTCCATCTTCTCCCACAAAGTAAACTAAAACTTACCAACAAACTAAGTGCTTCCATTAAAAAATATTGACCTTATTAACCCATAATGCGCCCACACTAGAAAACGAATTGATGGTCTTTATTTTGGTAATTATTTTCTTGAATAGGGCTAGAATAAACAACTTGTTGAATTACTAACAAACAATAACAACAAAACAATCATTCACATGCTTTCTTAGTGATAAATGACCTACAACATCTATAAAAATGCTTTGCCATGTGTAAAGGGGTGAAAATATTAGGGTTTCCACCATTAGATGTATGAAAACCGCTAATATTTTACTTGGGGACCTTTACATTAGGCAAAGATAGGAATTAGATAGATCTAAATCTAAGAGGTCTAATTGTTGATTAGATCCTAAGGATCTTGGATGAGCCTCTTCTTTCCCTCGAGTTGAATTGAGTTATTGACGATGCTGAAATTAGGGTAAATGTACAGGAATTGATGTAAAAACGCATGAACAGTGAATTACAGTCGTTGGATCGAGCCACAAACTTGGATCTATGGATTGTAAGAGGATTAAAACTTGTTCCTAGAAGAAGCTTCTGATTTGTCGTGTTTGGTATGGTGGTCGCTCTGGTCTTCCACACTTTTCGCACTGTAATGGGCGATTGATTTGTCACTGTAAATAAAGCTTATTATGAAGATCACAACTTTGCACCTATTCCTACACACACTAGGGAGGGGAAATAGGTTGAGAATAGGGGTTTGCTTAAGTCAAACCCTAGTTTAGGAATTAGCCTTGAATGAAATATTGCAAATATTGAAACAAACAATGGCAAGATATACCTTAGCTCTACAATGACTAATAATTATTCTTTGCTTCTTGAACATGATCACATATGTTGTATGCCATGAACATGACAAAACCCTAATCACACACACATGCTTGCATATGAATGATGTAATTTTGCTCCACAATGGTTGAATGAAGAAAATGTAGCCTTGAAGATCTCTGTAAATGCTTGATGATGAACAATTCAATGCTTGAATAATTTTGGTCGAACACTTATGATGCTTGGAGTCTTAGGATTGAATTGATTAATGTCTTTATATATGAGGATCTAGGTTAATTTATCGATTAGGTCGACCTCCAACAGTCACATAGAGCCACCAACTTCATTTCCCGTTCGAGAGATAAGTCACACCTCTCTCTTGAAAAATGGGCCCCATTGAGGGGGACCAGGGCACTAGCGCCCTGAGACTCCTCAATCAGGAACCAAAATCAGGGTCCAAAGAGGAGGACACACCTTTAGGGAATCATTTGGTAGGTCTATGAGACATCAAAATTGGAGTTAAGGTGTTGAACGAACCTGTATAGGAGATGAGAGGGAGATGCGTTGAAATAGGGGCACAAACATGATGTGTAAATTGGCCTGGTGACAATTTACGACGCTACATTTAGCCCCCACTTTAACGAGAGTATGAGCTTATGCAAATACTCATGACAAAGTAGATGAAAGAGGGATGGAGATAGGAGAAAGGAGAAACAATCACAAGGAGTACAAGACATTCCTAATTTCAAGGAACTAAGCCCCCAATCTTAGGATCTTAACTCACTCAAACACATGTAATGGCACACAAGGCAAAAACAAAAAGACAAACAAAAGGCAACAAAAAACAAAGACAAAAGACAAAAGACAAAAGACATGCAACAAAAAGCTAAAGACCAAAGACAAGACCTCAAGTCAACTAGTGGAAGAGCCCTCGATATCAAAACGTCTTAACCACTAATATCCTTCTTGAAAAATGCCATCTCAAGAACACAAGTGATCACATACAAGAGCAAAGCACACATCATCTATGAACTATAGATAGCAAAGCAATGAGCTCATGAGAAGAAGGAAAGAGGGAACACAGATACACGCTAGATGTGTTTTTCTATGTGATCCATGAGAAGAATGATAGAGGACATGGATACACACTCTAGATGTGTTTTTCTAGGTGATCGATGTCGGGGAGGAGAGTAGAAATGGTCTAGCTATGTTTAGCTAGTTCCACTCATCCTCATGCGTGTGTGCAAGTGATGTCTGGTTTCAAGTATATGGCACCCCATATAAGAGTTTGTTTCCTCTGGTTTCAAGCATGCATCAACCTGTTTAAGACATATAATGCAAATGCCAAGGGGCAAATTTCTGGTTTTGGGAACATCTTGTTTAGGAGTTTGTTTTCTTTGGTTTTGAGAATGTGTAACCCCATATAAGACAGATACATGCCTAGTTTCGAGGACATTTTTTGTAAGAGTTTATTTTTTCTGGTTTCGATGATGTATACCCCTTCTAAGACATATCAAACGCTGTCTAGTTTCAGGCATGAAGCATCTTGTATAAGAGTTTTTTTTCTCTTATTCTGGGTTTGAACACCTCGTTTAATACATGCAAATATGATATGCAAAAAAAAATACGGTACAAAGAGAGTGGTATGTATGCCCCTTCCTCTTAAGATATCAACATAGCCCTATGTTGATGTCTTAAGGAAGCTAGAAACAAGGATACCTACCTTCAACACCAAGGAGATATCCTTTAGGCAACAATGTCATAAATCCAAGCTAAATAGGCAATACTCTTATAAGCAAGGATAAGATAGTTGAAAAAGAGATATCTTACAATAAGTGTAAAGATGATCCTTAGAGGAGAAGAGATATTTTCTCAAAAGACATCTACCTCCAAGAGGAGTTCTTGAACAAGTACAACGTCCTACCAAAAGAAGGGAAGGAGAAAAATAATACCTACCTTCCTCCTATTGCTAAGTGAAAGGGATTCTTGATGAAGGATAACACACTTTTGACCCAATGAAAGGGGTAATTTTATAATAGATATACATTGCCAAGTGAAGAAGAGGTTGTAGACAAGGACAAACACCTCTTGCATAAGAGAGAATCCTTGAGAAAACAACAACTTCACACAAGGAATGACATCAAATCGTAAGAAAACACCACTCAACAAAGGAAAAGTGGATCCTTAGAAAGGATAAGTGAGGGAGATCATTGCCCCCCAAACTCAAGGATAATGAAACCAAACACAAAAGACAATGAGAAGAATTACACAACCTCTAAGGAGAGATTAAACATAGGCAAATGCAGAACGTACTCACATGAAGGGATATTTAATGCAAGAAAATACATTAATATATGTAAAATGCAACTCTAAAGAAGAGATAATCTTCAAAGAGAAAGACAGAGAAATGTGATGAAAGAAAGATCACACATTTTACTAGAGAAGACTAATCATAAAAGAGATACCATTCTATGCACGAAAGGATATCCAAATATGAAAAATGTAACCCCTAAAGGGAATCATGACAGTTTAGATAGAGAGAAAGAAAAGTATAACATTCTTGCCCTCCCCCCTCTCCCCCCCCCCCCACGCCCTCCCGCAAAGTATAGGGACAAGAATGAACATTGTTGCTACCCTAAGATGGTTTTTATTGAAAAAAATCACCTTTTAGGACAAAGAGCCTTCAATTAAGTTAACTACTTGTGTCATAGGGTGAGGAGCAACATGAAGGGTGAGAAGAGTGCCAAGGCACCACTTTCTCACTAAGAAAGAGAGCAATATCAGTAGAAATATTTATTTGAGCCTTATCAAATTGTTCTTGAGCAAATTCCTTAAATACTTTACATTTTGCAAGAGAATGACAATAGCTATGATGAAAGAGACAATTCTCATCACATTCTTTATGTTTTTTGCTAAACTTGACAAAAGGAAAAACAACATTTTAATCATACTTTAACTTCCAAAAGATTCTAGTTGCTAACCTTTCTTGATCATCAATAGGATTAGGCCTTGTCTCTTGTGATGTAGGACAAGGGTTGTTAGAAGAAGAAGGGTTGTCATTTATGATTTTAACTATGCCTCTATCAAAGAGTCCTTACATGCCATTTTGATAATAAGGACAATCATTGGTAGTATGATCATTAGTTTGGTGAGATGAGCAAAAGGGAGCTTTTGAAGAAGAAGCACTTTTAGCGGAACAATAGGTTTCTTGTCTTGCAAGATGATCTTTGAAGTCTTGATTCCTAAGGAGATCATCCATAGGAGAATTATGATTATGTCCTAGGCCTTTTGTGTTGACTTGTGTCAAAGGGTTTATAGGGACTCTAATTCCTTGTTCAAATTTTCCAAGTCCTCCTCTAAAATCGTTTTTGATATTATGTTAAAGCCACTCCTATAAGAATCTCTTAATTGAAAAGGAGAAGGAACATTATATTGAATTTCTTTGAAATTTGTAGTGCAAGTGTGTTTAGAAGAAACAAAGGGACATGTAGATGAAGAAGGAATATCTTGTGAAGGAGGATTTTCCTTTCTATCATCATGCATATCCTCTTTGGTAGATTGGGAAAGAATATCCTTATCATCTAAGACCTCATATTTGCTTAATGTTATTTTGGGAGATATATCATAGTAAAAATTCATAACATCTTCTTCTCTACAAATGTTTTGATGACTAACATAGGTTGTAGGAGAGTAAGGAGGATCTAGAGAGATTGAAACACCAATATTTTGATCTTGCCCTCCTTACGCTAGGGTATGTGTGTGAGAAGAAGATGGTGCCATGTTGCTCTTCAATGATTGCTCTCCATTAGAAAGACCATTGATAGGAGTATTAGCTTTTTCTTCATTCACATTAGATACCCTAGGAGAGGTTTAAGTATTAGGTTTTCCATTAACATCTCTAGGATTAGGATCTACAAAAGCTTTAATGTGATCTATATATGCAATGCATTTTCCTAGAAATATCACAATAAAACAACATCCATTATAAATGAAAGCTTTGAGATCTAGTTCATTGAAAGGAAGAAATTTGGAAATTCTAAAAACACAATATGCCAAAGTGCAATGGATGAGAAGAAGCAATGTGAAATGAAAGAAGCCATTATCCAACGCATGATTATGATAAATATAAGTGAAAAACAAAGTAATCATATGTGAAACAACAAATAAATCAGATCTATTAAGTGCCATTATTAATTTTTAAAATCAGATCTGAAAATTAAAGTGATGAATTATACAATCCACAAATACAATTAACCAAAATAAATTAGGGTTTTTATGAATAAACCTCTAAATTTATGGTATTTGATTACAATGAGATCTATAAATGTAAATTTAAAAATTGAAATGTTTCCAAATTAGATCTAAAACTATTAATCCAAATTAGACGACCCACAAGCTCAATTTTAGAATTAAAAATTAGGGTTTTTGTGAATTTAATCTCTAAATTTTTGAAATTCAATTGGAAATTAAACTTGTAAATGTAAATTTGAATTTTAAATTGCATAAACACTCAGATCTTAGAACATCGATCAGAATTAAAGGTGTGAGGATTCAAGTTCACCAAAATGTAAAGTGGTGAAAATATTAGGGTTTCCACCATTAGATGTATGAAAACCGCTAATATTTTACTTGGGGACCTTTACATTGGGGAAAGATAGGAATTAGATAGATCTAAACCTAAGAGGTCTAAATACTGATCAAATTCAAGGGATTTTGGATGAGCCTTTTCTTTCCCTTGAGTTGAATTGATTTAATGAAGACACTGAAATTAGGGTAAATGTGCTGGAATTGATGTAAAAACACGTGAACAATGAGATACAGTCGTCGGAACGAGCCGCAAACCTGGATCTGAGGATTGTAAGAGGATTTAGATTTGTTCTCAGAAGGAGCTCTTGATTTATCGGGATTGCTATGGTAGTTGCTTTGGTCCTCCGCACTTTTTGCACTTCAATGGGGGATTGATTTGTCACTATAATAAAGCTTATTCTGAAGATCGCAACTTCATACGTATTCCTACACACACTAGGGAGGGGAAATAGATTGGAATAGGGGTTTGCCTTAGTCACACCCCACTTTAGGAATTAACCTTGAATGAAATATTGCAAATATTGAAATAAACAATGGAAAGATATACTTCATATCTGCAATGACTAAAATGATGCTTTGCTTCTTGAATATGATCACATATGTTTTATGAAATGACATGAACATGAACGTGACAAAACCCTAATCACATACACATGCTTGAATATGAATGATGTAATTTTGCTCCACAATGGTTGAATGAAGAAAAAGTAGCCTTGAAGATCTTTGTAAATGCTTGAATGCTTTCGATTGAATAGTTATAAAAATAAATTGATTAATGTCTTTATATATGAGGATTTAGGTCAATTTATTGATTAGGTCGACCTCCAATGGTCACATAGAGCCACCAAATTCCTTTCTTGTTGGAGAGATAGGTCACACCTCTCCCTTGAAAAATGGGCCCCATTGAGGGGGACTAGGGTGCTGGGCGCTTTGGTCCAGGACCAGGGCACTAGCACCCTGGTCCTCCTCAATTAGGGACTAAAATTAGGGTCCAGGGAGGACACACCTCCAAGGAATCATTTGGTAGGTGTACGAGGCATCAAAATTGGAGTTAAGAAACTGAATGGACTTGGATAGGAGATGAGGGGGAGATGCGCTAAAGTTGGGGCACAAGCATGCGGTGTAAATTGGCCCGATGACAATTTACGATGCTACACCATGATTTAGGTGGAAACTATGTTCCGCTGAGTTTTTAGGATGGGATGAAAAGGGATGACATGATGTGTTTCCGATACGGGGGTACTTTTGGGGCATTTTTAGGGGACGACAAGTGATTGCTATTAAAAAAATAGGGGATTTTAAAAAAATATAGAGAAATTTCTAATATGCATATTATAATATTGATAAAGCATTCATCATAGACATTATAGAAGATTAAGACATAGCATTAGACTTGAATTGGGACTTCACATGAGAATCAAAAAACAAATTAAGAAAATTCAATTGCTTTTATTGTCAATGTGCATACATATTATATTAGGATTATAACAAAAATGCCCAAAGATTCCA
Source organism: Cryptomeria japonica (assembly GCF_030272615.1). Lineage (NCBI taxonomy): Eukaryota > Viridiplantae > Streptophyta > Pinopsida > Cupressales > Cupressaceae > Cryptomeria > Cryptomeria japonica. The sequence goes on along the minus strand of NC_081407.1, from coordinate 893,808,733 downwards.
AGTATCAACTATGAAATGACAAAACTGTAAACAATAAAAATAAAACTCTGTAATCAACTACCCATATTAATGAAATGATAAAACTAAGAAAATATATGGCTGTCCATAATTAGAACATGGTAGGTTTAAGAGTCTAAATCAAAATTAGAACTCGAGTTAGAGTCACTGCTCCTCTTGCTCCTTCTCTTGCAACTCTTCTTCTTGTTTGCAAATCTAAAAAGAATGTGTTTTTCTTCTTTTTGGTTATTTTATGCTTAGATTAGATTTTGGTATTGTTTAATATGGTTTGGGGGTCCTTGTTGGCCCAACTAAACCTTTTTCAAATTGAAACATATGTTTCTTTTTTTATCTGATTGTCCAAAATTGGTCTGGAAGTCCCTTGGCAATTCCCTGTGCCCCTGATCACTCGCAAAGGTGTCCTAGAAACGTTTCCAAAACTCTACTCCATTTGGGGATGGGCAGGGTATTTCTAAAAGGTGTACCTGCATCCTCATACCATCCCCAATATAGGAATGGGGGTACCGACATAGGGGACACATCCTTGTGGAACACAGGGTGGCACCAAAGAGGAGGTGTAGAATCTATCCTTTTGTATATCAGGTTAACAATTGTGACATAACTTACATCTAATGAATTTCAATGTCTTGATGTATCCTAAGCTAATGCATATACTTTTGCATATCTTGTCACTTTGGAAGTATGAACCTTCCTTGTAGAAGTTGAACGCTTCTTGTATACAAAAATTGCGAAGTTTATAGAAAGTCCATCCTTGAGGTTAAAGTCCACCATATTTACAACTCATTCTTGGATCTCTTTGTGCTTGTCTTCAAAATTTGAGTCATATGTTACTCTCCAAAATTTGAGTCATCTATTATTTTTTCCACATGCTTCCTTGGTGAAAGGCTCCAACTACATGATTATAGCTAGAGTTGATATGTGTTTTGCAATAGGTGATCTAGGCAACATGTCTCTCATTATATTGGTGCTTCTTTTATATATGGTCACCAAATACACTGGCTATGGAAAATCATCCATCTACAATGGTGTTCTTGTTTTAGCTAGTTTTTAGCTTCTAAGTATTTTAAAGGGTTACAACCCATATGTATAATAGTGTCTTTGCTAAGTAGGGAGTGTCTCCATTTATTAATTGTTTGGATTAATTCTTGAAGTTCTCTTTCATACAACATATATCCTCTTACTATTGAAGTGAAGACCTTTGAATGATAACAAACATATTTGCCACCTTGGAACAAGATGACTCACATGACTTGTCCACCAACATTTCTCTCAACCTCAAAGGGCAACTTCAATTTAAGCCTAACACTAAAGCATTTTGAATAGTATTCATTGAAGTATTAAAATCATTGTCATGTATCATAGAAGAACGAAAAATCTACCCAATATTGTAATTCAATGTAAAGGGACAACCATAGAAGAGAAATCTAGAATGAAGTTACACATGCTTTGAGTAGCAGTTACAAAGCTCCTTGCTTCTTTATAACCTCTACCTTTGCAAGATTGTAAACCTTATAAAAAAAGAAAAGTTAGATGCCACGATCGACTCAACATTAGGGATTGTTGTCATGGCAACAAATCACATAGGCATATGCAAGAAAACAATAAATATATTAAAAGTTGCGATTTCATAAAGGAGAATAAGACATTGACGTGAAGAACAAGACATTGATGTCTACAACTCAATGAAGAAGATCAAAACACAGTTTGGTGAAGATCATAACACATTGATCCGTGAAGAAGACTATGAATAAAAGATTGAAATAGATGCATGGTTAAAGTTACAGTAGTGATTAATTTCAAATTTAGCACTCAAACAAAGATATGAAGAACAACAATTTAAAAAGATTAGACTATAATATTAAGATCAACAATTTGTTGAAAACAAAAAAGTAATATTGTGACCAACTTCATAATATTTATCAAATAAAAAGCAACGATTAAACAAGTTAAATATGATGACTTTATTAAGGATTGAATATTTTTTATACACGTGACAACGATTCATTAGAATATGCAGTAATTAAGCTTGAAAAGATTAGTGTTGATGTTTATTGAATGAGAATTTTTTTTACAAAAATTGAATATTATGAAGGTGGTACATATAAACAATAATTATTAAACAAGGAAAGTTTAAAATACATTGGTGTTCAAATCGAATGAAGATCAAAGATAATGACTATGAGAAGCGACATACTTTGATTGTCATGAGAATGCATATTGTTGACTTCTTCCTAAGACAATCAAAAAAATGGTTGATTTGTTTTTGATTAAGAAAGCATCAAGAACAAGGGTGCTGACCCTCAATACAACAACTAGAAGGGTGTAAGAGAGACAACAAAACGGGGGAGCAAACTCCAAACAAAACACGGTCTGATAGGCCAAAAGAAAAAAACTTGTCAAACCAGCAACAACCCAAAACCCCACTCAAGGAAGGGGAGATACACTTGAAACTTGACGAGGAGGGGTTTGGGAGAGGGAAGAAGACTTCTCCTTCTACCTGCAACAAACCACAGTCTAGGCAATATTGTCACTAGGACCATCAAAAGCGAGACCAAACGAGGAAGATCTTGTCGAAACACGATTAGAGGTGCCAAAAGAGTGTTTCTGCAGAGGAAAACAATAGGTTGCCGTAGAGAAATAACAACAGAAGACTTTTGTAAAGGAATGACATTAAGAGTAGATTCGGTAGGAGTAGAACGAAGCTGCAAAATAGAGGAATTGAATTCTTAGGGATGACAATGGTAGCAACAACAACATCAGCGATAGTAAGAGGTACAACTTCATCTTGGGAGGAGGTCTTATCCTCCAAAGAGGAGTTAATAGAATCAGAAGCGTAGACAGTCAAGTGATTAGTTGTAGTATCTGTGAGCAGCAACAAAGAGGGAAGACTAAGAGGGGGGAGGTGAATCAATCTTCACTGGAATATAAAAGTTTAAGCGTAACAACAAATCTAATAAACTGCAGCAATAAATAGATAAGAAGATTAACATCACAACACACAACACCAAGATTTTTGACGTGGAAACCCTGGTTAAGGGAAAAACCACAGTGGGAACCTACCCATAGTAAGGTGATATTCTGCAGTAGTATGTGTAAATATTACAATGGGGAATGCACATGCATTCAGGCACACTGTCTAGAGCTCACTACTCAAAAGATATTTTCACAGAAGCCTACAACCCTCAGGGAAGTCTTGTTGACTTACAACAAGATTCAAACTACAATCCAGAAGAAATGAACTGGAATAATAACATCTACAAATACCTGAACTGCAATATTTTGGTTAAGCACAAATGTCTACCCTACAACACCAATCTCACCACAAACTCAACACTAAAGAGCAAATCACTTGTTCGCACATTCACCTCTATCTGATAATGCAGATAGAATATCGACCACCAAATCATATGACAATATCACCTATATATACAATTCATCAACCTTGATAACAAGGTCGGCTAAACCCTCAAACCTCAATTACAAAATTATATCACACGATACAAAGATCGATCACCGAACCAATATAATGATTTATGTAGCATAGTATGGACCTAATTCAAATTCCCAAATGATCAACTCCACCGAAAATCTCGCCAAGATCAACCGCAACACACTACACCACCAGAAATACCGCATAACATGAAAATTATCACCGATTTATGGAAATCACCAGAAATTCTCACAACGATCAATGCAGATCCCCAAAACAAATAGGAAATGACTAGGAAACACCAACAAGCACATTAGAATCATCAGGAACAACTGCACCAACACCACTTCTCAAATCTCCACCGATCAACGTCTAGAAGCTTAAGAACATAACCAATCAACAAGTGTCACAAAGAAAGATAACTTGTGGAGCACCAAATCATGAACCATTTGAAATGAAGATACACAAGACCATCCCAAACAATATCCCAAGATCTCAGCACAAGATCTGATCACATCAGAATATACCAGAGGAAATATCGGATTCTGCAAAACAGTGATCAACAAAACCAAACTACAAAATTGGATCAAAAAATCTTCCCAAATACACCAACTCAAATCACAGAAATATTTTGACATCAATAACAACAACAAATACTAGTAGCAACAATGAAAAATGATATCTAACAATCTCCCCCTTTGGTATTGATGGCAACATATGAATGTGAAAAACAATCAATGCAAAGAAAAAATATATCACCAACAAACTCCCCCTAAGATCAAGACATATAAAGGAATTTTTCACATGATCTCTCTCCCCCTTTGACAACAATGCCAAAGATCTCAAAACAGAAAATTAAACTCTCACTCTCCCAAAACAGAAAGTTGAATTTCTCTCCCCCTGAAACACATAACCAGATCGATAGACTACTTCAACAGAGGAGCAACACCAACTCACCAATTTGGATAGAAAGATAAGGCTCTGAAATCCATCGGATCGATGCAACTCAATGCATCTAGTTCTCATCAAGAGTGGTGGATACTCCTAACTTGTCTCTCAAATAGACAAATGTATCTGCAGGCAAAGGCTTAGTGAAAATATTAGCTATCTGTTCCTTTGTAGATACATACTCCAACTTCACCTTTTCTTCACTGACTTGTTCTCTCAAGTAACGATATTTGATTGATATATGCTTAGTCTTTGAATGTTGCACCAGATTCTTTGACATGTTGATAGCACTAGAATTATCACAGTAAATGACAGTAGGCTCATCATGAATAAATATGATATCTTTCAACATCCACTTCATCCAAACTACCCAAGTGCAATTAATAGCAGCAATGATGTACTCGGCTTCAATAGTAGATAAGGATATTGAATCTTGTTTCTTGCTAGCCCATGAAACCAACTTCTTTCCCAAAAAGAATGCTCCATTGGTAGTGTTCTTCCGATCATCTACATCACTAGTTCAATCAGCATCAGTGTAGGCACACAACATGAAATCATCGTTCTTTGGATAGTATAAACCAAAATCCATAGTTCCCTTCAAGTATCTGAATATCCTCTTAACAATAGTGACATGACTCTCCTTTGGATCAACTTGATATCTAGCAGCCATACACAGAGCATGCATAATATAAGGTCTAGTCTGAATAAGATATAACAGTCCACCAACTATAGATCTGTACAAACACCGATTAGCTTTCAGAGATTCATCATTTTTAGACAATTTACAACCAGTCACCATAGGAATTCCAACTGGTTTGGAATTATCTAATCCAAACTTCTTCAACAGTTCCTTCACATACTTTGTTTGAGATATGAATATGCCTTTTTCTGTCTGTGCAATATGCAAACCTAAGAAAATTTTCATCTCACCGATCATAGACATCTCAAATTCTTTCTGCATCTCATTGACAAACTTCATGCTCAAGTCATCATCACCACCAAAGATAATATCATCAACAAAGACTTCAATTTTAAAATACAGATTATTGTTAGCAACACCTTTAGTAAATCCCAATTTCAACAAGTATTTGCCTAATCTAGCATACCACGCTCTAGGGGCTTGTTTCAATGCATAAAGAGCTTTCTTCAACTTACATACCATGTCTCCATCATTCGACAATGAAAATCCATTAGGTTGTTCAATGTAAACCTCTTCCTCTAGATCACCATTTAAAAAGGCAGATTTAACATCCATCTAATACACCTTGGAATCTTTATAAGCAGCATAAGCAAGCAACAATCTAACAACTTCAATTCTGGCAACCGAAGAAAAAGTCTCCTCATAATTAATTCCTTCTTGTTGTGAATACCCTTTGTAAACCAGTCTAGCTTTATTTCTGACAACTTCATGGGCTTCATTCAATTTGTTTCTGAATACCCATTTAGTACCAATAACATTCTTATTCTTAGGTCTAGGCATAAGTTCCCAAGTATTATTCTTTTCAATCTGATCTAGTTCTTCTTCTATAGCTTTGATCCAATTTTCATCTTTACAAGCTTCGACAATATCTTTAGTTTCAACTTTAGAAATCAAACATACTTCTTCAACAACTAACCTTCTTCTAGTCATCACACCTTTATTCTTATCACCAATAATTTGATTTTTAGAATGATTCAATCTTACATACCTCAAAGTCTTCTGATTGTTCTGATTCTGTGGTTCCTGTACTTCATCACCGGTAGCAACAACATCCGGATTAACAATCTCTACTAGATCATTCTACTTAGGCTCTTCAGACTGAATAGGGGCTAAAACAACATGTTGACCATCATCATAACCGCATGCTCTGATCTCCTTCCCAATGTTCTCATCCACCTTCACATTTGCAATCTCCACAATATTTCTCAGCCTCTTATTGTAGCACTAGTAGGCTTTGCTGTTAGTTGAATATCCCAAGAAGATACCTTCATCACTTCTAGCATCAAACTTTACTTTATGCTTATCTCTCTTGATATAACATTTGCTACCAAATACTTTGAAATATCTTATATTAGAAACATGACCAAACCGTAGCTCATAAGGGGTCTTACTAGTATCACCTTTGATGTGAACTCTGTTAAATGTGTAAACAATAGTTCTAATGACTTCTCTCTAGTAGATATTCAGAACATTCTCTTCAATCAACATAGTTCTTGCAACATCCAAAACAGTTTTGTTCTTTCTTTCAACAACTCCATTTTGTTGAGAGGTTATAGGAACATATAATTGTCTTCTAACTCCATGTATCTCATAGAATAAGTTGAACTTACCAAAACATAATTCTCCACCTCTATCAGATCTCAAACATTTCACCTTTAGTCTAGACTCAGTTTCTACCTTAGCTTTGAATATCTTGAATTTGTCCAATGCATCTGATTTCTCCTTCAAAAAGACAACCCACATCATCTTGGAATAATCATCAATTAGCAACATAAAATATCCATCACCCTGCACACTTCTAACATTTGTAGGTCCACATAGGTCGGTATGCACAAGATCTAGCAATCTATCAAATGTATACTATTTTCTTTTGAAAGAAATCCTTGTTTTCTTACCGAACTGACATTCCTTACATACCAGATTAGCAGGCTTAACAATCTTAGGTAGATCTCTAATAGCATGTGTAGAACAAATATTAATCATTGAATCAAAATTTACATAACACATTCTCCTATGCCACAACCAACTCTCATCTATCTTAGCAATCAAACAACTTTTCTCACCGACATTCAAACGAAAAATGTTACCTTTAGTCTTAGTCTTAGATGCAATCTCTATACCGGAGGCATTTAAAATCTTGCATTTACCATCCTTGAATTGTAGATCATAACCCTTATCAACCATCTGTCCAACACTCAAAAGATTATGCTTCAAACCTTCAACATACAAGACATCAACAATGTTATACTTACCATCAAAATAAATAGAATCTCTCCCACAGATTACACAAGCTTTGTCATCTCCAAATATAACTATTCCACCATCATACCTTTCCATGCTCACAAATTTGCTTTTATCACCGGTCATATGATGTGAACAACCACTGTCAATCACCCATTCATCCTTCTCTTCTACCTTAGCCGCTAAAGCTTTCTCCTCAATAGTACAACTAGTGAAATCAACAAGTACATGTCCATCTTCCTTAATGGCAAGAAATACAACTTCATCTCCTTCAGATTCATCATTTGTAATACCTTCATCTCCATCATAATAACGTTTCTTCTGGTTCCTAAACTTCCAGTTAGACTTATAAAGCTTATCATACTTCTCATACTTTTCATATCTATCATTCCTATCTTGCTTATCAAACTTATCATTTCTGTCATACTTAGCCATTCTCTCCCGGCATCTAGAAGCAAAGTGTCCTATCTTATTACAAGAGAAACATTTCAAAGGTAATTTTCCATCATACTTACTGACACCTTTAGGCACTCTCCGAGCAATCAGTGCTTCAAGCTCATCAAGCTCTCTTTCTTGCTCTTCTATCTCTCTTCTCTCTCTTTCATATCTGGATATTCTGCGTTCATTAGGATCATACTTCTACTTACCGGATACAGATGCATATGCTCTAAATGATGTCTCAGACTTTCCATGCGATTCTCCAAACTCACTCAGCTCAAATGCATCAAGCTTTCCAACCAACACATCTCTTGTCACTGCAGTCACACTCTGGATTTCATCAATAGCAGCAACCTTATGTTTATAAGCAGGAGGCAAAGATCTTAGCACCTTAGCAACAATTTCATCTTCCTCAATGGTTCCACCGACACATCTGATACCTAGGACAAGGTCATTCACCTTAGCCATAAAAGAGTGAATGTTTTCATCATCTCCCATCGTCAATGTCTCATACTTTCCTTTCAAACTCTGCAACTTAGCAACTTTCACCCGTTTATCACCTTCATACAGAATTTCAAGCATCTCCCAGATCTCATGTGCGGTTTGAATTCCCATAACTTTTTTCATCTTAGAATCAATCAGGGCACTAAGGAATGCTTCATTTCCTCGAATATTGTATTTTGCTTCCTTAACCTCATCAGGAGTAGATGGTCCATTCTGAGGAACAACATAGGGATTCTTTGTAATCTTCCAGTAATCTTCTCCAAGACATTTCAAGTGCATTTCCATCCTATTTTTCCATATAGTATAGTTGCTTCCATCAAACCTCAGACTGTCCTTCTTAAAGAAAATACCTTCAGCTGCCATCCCAGATCTCCTCAAGCAGTTAAGCTTCTACTGAAGGATCTAGCTCTGATACCAATTGTTAGCAGCAACAAAGAAGGAAGACTGAGAGGGGAGCGGGGGGGGGGGGGGTGTGAATCAGTCTTCACTGGAATATAAAACTTTGAACACAACAACAGATCTAACAAACTGCAACAATAAACAGATAAGCAAATTAACATCACAATACACAACACCAAGATTTTTGACGTGGAAAGCCCGGTTAAGGGAAAAACCACGGTGGGAACCTACCCACAACAAGATGATACTCTGCAGTAGTATGTGTAAATATTACAATGGAGAATGCACATACATTTAGACACACTGCCTAGAGCTCATTGCTCAAAAGATATTTGCCCGGAAGGTTACAACCCTCAAGGAAGTGTCACTGACTTACAACAAGATTCAAACTACAATCCAAAAGAGATGAACAACAATAATAGCATCTACAAATGCTTATGATAGTTCCGCTTAAGCATAGATGTCTGCCCCGCAACACCAATCTTACCACAAACTCAACACTAAAGAGTAAATCACTTGTTTGCACATTCACCTCTCTTTGATAAGGCAAACACAACATCGACCACCAAATTACATGACAATATCACCTATATATACAATTCATCAACCTTGATAATAAGGTTGGCTAAACCCTCAACCCTCAATTACAAAATTACATCACACGATACAAAGATCGATCACCAGACAAATATAATGATTTACATAGCATAGCATGAACCTAATTCAAATTCCCAAACGATCAACTCCATTAGAAATCTCACCAAGATCAACTGCAACACGCTACACCACCAGAAATACCGCATAACACGAAAATTATCACAGGTTCATAGAAATCACCAAAAAATCACACACTGATCAATTTGGATTGCCAAAACAAAAAAGACACAACTAGGAAACACCAACAAGCATGTTAGAATCATACAGAAACACTGCACCAATACCACTTCTCAAATATTCATCGGTCAATGTCTAGAAGCTCAAGAACACAACCAATCAATAACTATCATGAAGAAAGATAACTTGTAGAGCACCAAATTACAAACCATTTGAAATGAAGATACACGACCATCCCAAACAATATCCCAAAATATCAGCACAAGATTTGACCATACCAGAGGAAATACCGGACTTTGCAAAATAGTGATCAATGAAACCAAACTACAAAACCAGATCAAAAAATGTTCCCAAATACACTGGATCAAATCACAGGAATATGTTGACATCAATGACAACAACATATCCTTGCAGAAAAAATAAACAACCATATGCATCAGTATCCTTCCACCAAGTGGCAACACCTTTGTGGCGCAGAAGAGATAAATTTGAAGTTAAATGGCCCATAGAGAAGCATTTCTAGTAGCGAAAGGGGAGGTCCTCAAAATATAGCAGTTGAGTTCAAGGCATGTCCCCAACCATAAGAACCACATCCCTAGGGAGAGGTGAAGAGATGTCAATATTGATTAAAATGTGGGCAAAGGTGGAGTGGCCCATGGAAGATGTGGCATCATCAATGTTCAAGAAACGACCTATAGAGTTACTGATTGCCTCATAGCAAGAATGTTCCTAGAAATGAAGAGGAAGATTCAAAAGGTGAACCCAAACCAGACACACATTAAGTGGTTTAGTAAGGGGGTTAAATGAAGTTGTCTAGGGTTTAACAGAGAGGGAGTGAACTCCTCAAGCCCACAACTTGCCCAAAATCAAGTCATGATCAGATGAGGAAGCAAAGCGATGAAAAAGTCTTTAGCACAAGGAAAAAGTTCAATACTATGAGCAACCAAAGGGAAGAAGAAAAGATGGTTGACTTGTTATAAACTAACCATGGTCAATTTTAATTGTGTTGGTAAATTGTTTATCAAAGAAGGTTACACAGATTGCATTATATGTTAAATAAATTATTTTTTGAAAAGGTGCGACTGTGTTGATAAGTCAAACTAACATAAAATTATTCAAAAGCAGTGACTAACTAAGGGGGTGCGATTAGTAGAAATATAATCATTCCAAAAATGAGGTGTGATTACTTGAAAAAGATAATTAGTTTTGATGGAACATAACTTATTGGGATGCATCTGTTCATGGTGAAAATGTAGGACCTTTTGGTATAAAAATGGAAATTGTTGCGTGTATGGAGTAAATAAAGAACATAAAGAAGGTTATTCAAGAGATCAAATTAGAAATATGAAGGCTTATTGCAGATCATAAATCAAATATGGATATAGACTGATAAGTGTGTGACAGTGTTTTGAAAGAGTATCCTTCATGTTTTGTAAACAACCATATGATAGTGTTATGAGCATTTTGATGAAGTAAGTATATAGTAGAATGTTGAGTGAATATAGAGCAGATCTATAAGAGTAAGAAAAGAAAAATATGAAATGTGTTTCAGATTCATACTGAAATATATATGCAGCCCATGTTTGAATAGTATATGCAGATTTAAAAAAGAAGAGTATATAAAAGAGATTTTATTAAATTTGTGAGAGAAAATTTATGTAATTAGATCATATGAAGGCATTGCAAATGTTTTGTCATCCATTGAAGAAGACATATCTTGTGAAGAGAAGTATGAGTAGAATAAATTGAATTGTCCATCATCCTTTGTAGCAGCAACATTCGAAGGTGGAACCATGATTTGGAGGTTGGTACCTCATTTAGGTGGAGTTAGTGCTTCATCCTTGTGGGTTGGTGCTCACTAAATCAAATTTTGGAGTTGGTGTTTCTAGTGGGTTGGTGCATACAAATTCAGAAGTGGGAGTTGGTGCTTCCAATGGATTAGTGCTCACAAATTTAGGAGTTGGTGCCTACAAACATTGTAAAAAGAAGAATTGTATAAAAGCATTGATTTGTCATGGTTTTCTCTTGTAAGGTTTTCCGCGTATATATCTTGTGTTCTATTTGTGTTCATAATAGCTAGATCACATATGAATGTTGGTATGCAATGAATATGTTTATAAGAAAAGTTATATGCTTGTGATTAAAGTTCAAAAAGTAAAAGTTTGTTAATATACTAATTCACGCCCACCTCACCCCCCTCCCTCCTCTCAGTATATTCTTGTGCTCCTCACTTAGCCCCTTCAAAACATCCTTAACTCCTCCCTTTATAACCTAGGGGTTAAATTCTAGCATTTAAGGATAATTTACTAAACATAAAACACAAAAATAGGATGAATACACAAACAATGGTAAATAACACCATTACAATACAAATCACATCCAACACCTACACATTCACAAATAAAAGCCATTGACAACACATAAAAGTATACCCTAACTCCCTATATGAGTTAGGATTAGCTTAATCGAGATACATACTTAGGGTTTGCATTATATTCCTGAATGCCTATTGGTATTAACCTCTACACTTGAAGAGAAGCATCAATACATCTTATAAACATATATAACCGAAACATAATTATTGAATTTTTAACACAATATTCCAATTATTTATTATACATATGAAAATCACTAATCTATGAACATTATGTTAAATGATAATATTCATAAATTTCATTTAACTAATTTACATCTCATAGGGTTACTAAATCATGATTTACATCATTATAATGTCATCACGATTAGAAATTCTAACATACATTTAACCACATGCTCACACAATCATTACCATTATATACATCAATTATAGACATTATCTAAAAAGCTAGCCTAATTGAACATCACAATATTAATATATTATTAATAGAAATAACCATATCAAATATATTGTCCATGCGATAATATCATAACCCTAAGTATGCTATCACAACATGATCATCACAAAGTAGTAACATCTAACTATATAGTCTAACACAATAAGATTAAATAATCCACAATACAAATCACACATAAAAATCATATAGTATCAAGATATTATGAAGTGCAAAGTTTTTGGAGGAGAAGCCTCACCCCCCAAAGGAATGGACTTCCTCCTGATGAATAATGATGAACAATAAATACCCAACAGATACTGAGAGTGGGGGGGGTGAATCAGTATGGACAAAAACTTCTTCAACAACTTAAATTGCAAAGACTGTACTAACTGGTAAACAATATCACCAATCTAAATCAAGGCACTTACCGGTAAAACATAGTATGACTGTAAAAGACATAAACCGGTAACATCTAGATCTTCTCAAAACCTAATATCTCATCTCAACTTCACCCATATGCTTAAGCAAGTAATACATCAGAAATACAATGACCATTGGATCAACTTGCATTACCGCTTAACAGAAAACACTAAAACATCACATGAAAAAACATCACACATAACACACTGATTTTTCACGTGGAAACCCAACTGGGAAAAACCATGGTGGGGATGAATACCCACAAGTTTTTCTTGAACTCTTCTGAAGTTCACTCTATTAGGAGCCTAGTCCGGTTAAAGACTTTACAATTGGTTCTACTAGGAACCCATCTTGCTAAGGATCACCTGGTTAAGGGATGGCAAAATACCCGGTTAGAGGCTAAAACCCTGTTAAAGGTTACCTTGTAAGAGGATTTGAATAACTCAATGATTTTGAGTCACCCTGTTAAAGGATTTACAAAAAGCCTATTAAAGCTACTTGATAAAGGGATTTTCCATCTACTGAAATGGTTAGAAGTCAACAGGTAATACACTGATTTGATAACAACACTTAATGCCAAGGCAAATCCGCTTTAGTTCCTTTACATCTGCAATCATACTCTGTAAATCTCTTCTTACTCCTTTGGTCTGGCAAGAATCACCTCACATACATTCATTTGCCAACAACTTCAAATAAAAATCATCATCGACCTTATAGACAACAATTAGGTTGATGGCCAAAACCTAAAACCCTAAGCATCTAGGTTAACAATACAATCGGTCCAATCCTGGCCGTTTAAACACATTACATAGGGTAAAACAATCTTGAACAAATCTCAAGACGTTCTCCATCATTTGTTCTTCACCGCTTCTGGAAGCTGATAACCCATCATGCGCTCTCCACCATTTACTAAGATTGTGCACATTCCTGAGGTAGATAGAATCAATCTTCTTCATGCAAGATCCTCAAGAAGATCCTTCATGCGCACACGACTGACATGGAAACGTGACCTAATCTTCATTTCAATGCTAACTCATCACAGGATGTCGTCAGTTGAATCACACAGACTTGGAATGCATCAACCAGAAACCCTGAAGCTGAGACTACCAACCGGTAGTCATATCAAATGAAACCCCAATACAAACTTTGCATATACGGGTTCACACTCCAATCATACCGGTTCACTTTTTGCATATACCGGTTCATACCATCATACCGGCTCACTTGCCAGTTTTCTTACTTCAATATACCCATTCATACTTCAGCATATTGACATCAATGACAACATACAATCCCATCATGTCATCAAACTCTGCTCATATGCCAACAATCTCCCCCTTTGACATTGATGGCAATACACAAAGATATCTCTATATCTTCTTCCATATTATATGTCTTCAATACTGTAGATATTTTCTCTGCTTCACATCTTCTCTACAATACCTGACTGATGTGGAGCACATACCTTTAGTTCACCTCTTGAAGGGGCAACACCCCTAATTCACCTCTTAAATAGGTAAAATGTAGCCTTCGGTAGAGGCTTGGTGAATATATCTGCTAACTGCTCTTTACTGGAAACATGTTTCAATACAACCTCTTTGTTCTGAACTTTCTCCCTCAAGAAATGATACTTGAGCTCGAAGTGCTTGGTTCTAGCATGAAATACCAGATTCTTGGAAATATTAATTGCACTTGTGTTATCACAGAACATACTCACTGGTTCAAATACAGGGACTTTGAAACCACTTAATACATGCTTCATCCAAATTGTCTGAGTGCAGTTCATAAATGCTTCTACATATTCTGCTTCTGCTGTGGACTGAGAGATACAACTTTGCTTCTTGCTCATCCATGAGACTAGTCTACCACCGAGAAATAATGCACCATCGATTGTTCTCTTCCAGTCGTCCACATTACCAGCCCAATCGACATCAGTAAACACTTTGAGATTGAAATCATTATTGTATGGATACCACAATCCATAACCTATAGTTCCCTTCTGATATCTAAGAATCCGCCTGACTGCTACCAAGTGGGACTCTCTTGGACTTTTCTAGAAACGTGCAACAATGCCCACTACATGTGCAATGTCCGGTCTGTTGTGTACTACATAGTGCAACTTACAAATCATTGACCGGTATTCCTTCTCATTCACCAATGTTGGGTCATCTTCTTTTGACAATTTATAACCGGTCATCATCGGTGTACCAACCGGTTTGCTGTCTTCCATGCCAAAAGTCTTCAACACCTCTTTGACATACTTGGACTGAGTGATAAAAATACCATCTTTCATTTGTTGAATCTGTAGTTCAATGAAGAACTTAATCTCTCCGATTAGTGACATCTCGAATTCCTTCTTCATTTCATTTGCAAACGCATGGCTCATCTTGTCATCTCCACCAAAAATTATGTCATCAACAAACACTTCACAAATCAGAATCTGATCTCCTTCTGTCTTCAGATAGATATTGCTATCTTCACTTGTTATTTCAAATCAAATCTTAACAAGATGGGAGTGTAAATGTTCATACCATGCTCTAGGTGCTTGCTTCAATCCATACAAGGCTTTATGTAGCCTACACACCATATCACTGTCTTCTGATAGGGCAAACCCATCTGGTTGCTCTATATACACTTCCTCTTCAAGTATTCCATTCAGGAATGTAGATTTCACATCCATCTGATACACTTTGAATCCCTTGAAGGTTGCATATGCAAGTAGCATTCGAACGCCTTCCAATCTAGCTACTGGAGCAAAGGTTTTTCCATAGTCTTCTCCTTCTTCTTGAGCATATCCCTTACATACCAATCTTGCTTTGTTTCTTACCACTGTGCCATCTTCATTCAGCTTGTTTCTAAAAACCCATTTGGTGCCAATAACATTTTTGTGCTCAGGTCTGGGTACCAAAGACCATGTACCATTCTTTTCTATTTGGTCAAGTTCCTCTTCAATAGCCTTAATCCAATCTTCATCTTTGTGTGCCTCTTTAAATGTTTTGGGCTGAAATTCAGAAATCAAGCAAGAATTCTCTCTGACCTTTCTTCTTGTAAGTATTCTTGCATCCTTATCCCCTATGCTCTGTTTTGGATCATGATGCAACTTTACATACCTAGGAATGATCTTAACTGATTCCTCTTGCTTTTCTTCTTCATCCTCATCTTCATCTTCATCTACATCAACATCTACTGGTGTAGGAGTACTGTTACTTGTAAATTGTTGTTTTGCAACCGGTTCCCAGAAGGTTACATCCGGTTCATCTACCGCTCGCTCGCTACTGGTTTCCTCAGGTTTCTTAGAGGTTTCATCAACTCTAACATTGATACTTTCAACAATTCTCCGAGTCCTATTGTTAAAACACTTGAGAGCTTTTCTCTTGGTGGAATACCCTAGGAATATTCCCTCATCACATTTTGCATCAAACTTGCTCTCGTATTCACTTCTCTTGATATAACACTTGCTACCAAACACTCTAAAGTAGCTTACTACTAGAGTCTTACAGGTCCAATACTCATAAGGAGTTTTATCCTTACCTTTCTTGATGAGTACTCGGTTCATAGTGTAGACTGCAGTGCTCCCCGCTTCTCTCCAAAAAGTGTGAGCAACCTTCCCTTGAATCAACATCGTTCTGGTAGCTTCAACTACAATCCGATCGTTCCTTTCTGCTAGGCCATTTTGTTGTGGAGTCCGAGGGGCAGACATTTGCCTCTTGACGCCGTTCTCTTCACAGTACTTATTGAATTCACCAGAAGTGAACTTACCTCCTTGGTGGGTTCTAAGGCATTTAATCCTCTTACCGCTTTCCCTTTCAACTAGTGCTCTGAAGGCTTTAAAATTTCCAAAAGCTTTAGGCTTGTCTTTCAAGAATGTGACCCACATCATTCTTGAGCAGTCATTAGTAAGAATCATAGAGTACCTATCTCCCTAAACACTCCTAGTTTTCATAGGACCACACAAATCAATATGCACAAGATCAAGTAAATTATCTGTTGTGAAAGATTTACCTTTGAAGGTTGAGGAAGACATTTTCCCCAGTTGACATTCTTTGCACAAAGGATTCTCCGGTTTGTTTAGCACATGCAATCCTCTAACTGCCTTGATCTTACTAGCCTTCACAATATTATCAAAATTTACATGGTAGAGTCTCCTATTGCATATCCAACACTGTCATCAAACTTAGCCATTAGACATTGACTAATATTTGTATTTAACTTAAATAAG
This sequence comes from Cryptomeria japonica, assembly GCF_030272615.1. Lineage (NCBI taxonomy): Eukaryota > Viridiplantae > Streptophyta > Pinopsida > Cupressales > Cupressaceae > Cryptomeria > Cryptomeria japonica. The sequence goes on along the minus strand of NC_081407.1, from coordinate 893,791,769 downwards.
TTACCTTTGGTCTACATACCGGTGGCCATCAGTTCACCACTCTTTCCTTTTATTTTGCACACTCCATCTTTGAATTCCAAAGTGAGTCCTTTATCATTCAGCTGGGCAACACTCAAAAGGTTATGCCTGAGACCTTCTACCCAATACACATTATCAACACTTCTTTTTCCATTTAGAGAGATGGACCCTTTGCCTTTTACCATACACGGTGCATCATTACCAAATCGGATTACACCTCCATCGTACTCTTCCAGAGACAATTTTTTTTTCCAGTCACCAGTAATGTGGTGAGAACATCCACTATCTACTCATTAGAATTATCAAAGCGGGAGACAAGAGCCTTCTTGTCTGACACATCTTCCTTAATGGCTACAAACACTATGTCTTCGCTTTCTTCATCTTCTGATTCATCATCAATGACACCTTCATCGACTGCAACAAGATAGTTTCTCCTATTTCCTCCTTTGAACTTTTTAAACTTCTCCGGTTTGTCCTTATTATCATTGTTGGGACAGTTGACAACAATGTGTCCTATCCTATTGCAAGAAAAACATTCAAAGGGAGCTTACCTCTGTATTTTCCAGTTCCCTTAGGAAGTCTCTTGGCAAGAAGAGCTTCAAACTCTATCAGGATCCCCTCATCATCCATATCCTTGCTTTGTCTGGGTTCACAACTGGTACCAACTTCTTTTCCCTTTCTAGATAGTGCAACAGATGCTCTAAAGGCTGATTCAGTCTTCTGATCACTGCCATCATAACTATTTAGCTCATATGCGGTCAACTTAGCAATGATGGAGTCAAGGGGTACCTTTGTCTTGTCAATATATCTCAACTCCTGAATAGTGGAAGCCCTTATTGCATAGACCGATAACAAGGATCTCACAACTTTGCTAACAATGGTGGAATCATCCATTGTACCTCCTGCACTCTTGCTGTCTCCAACAACAGTTTTAATTCTTATCCCATATTGTTGAATGGTCTCTCCTTCAACCATCTTCATGTCTTCAAATTTTCCCCTAAGGCTCTCTTCCTTAGCTTGCTTCACATGCTCATTACTGCCATAGATAGACTCCAGAGTATCCTATACATCTTTGGGATTGTCTTTGTCTTGAACATTCATAAACTTAATATCAGATAGACGTCTGATAAGAGCTTCCATGACTTGCACATTCTCCTGAATTTCTCTTCTTTGATAATCGGTGAGAGTACTAGTAGGGACAACATAAGTATTCTCAACATAGTTCCAGTGTTGAGCACCCATGCTTGTAATGTAGATCTTCATTCTGTCCTTCCATATCTTAAAGTTATCTCTGTTGAATTTAGGACCTTCCCCCTTCATCATTAGAATAGGATATTTTCTTCAAACGGTTAAGCTTATAACACAGAGGACCTGGAGGACGCTCTGATACTAATTGATGAATAATGATGAACAATAAATACCCAACAGATATTGAGAGGGGGGGTGAATCAGTATGGACAAAAACTTCTTCAACAACTTAAACTGGAAAGACTGCACTAACCGGTAAACAATATCACCAATCTAAACCAAGGCACTTACTGATAAAACATAGTATGACTGTCAAAAACATAAACCGGTAACATCTAGATCTTCTCAAAACCTAATATCTCATCTCAACTTCACCCATATGCTTAAGCAAGTAATACATCAGCAATACAATGACCATTGGATCAACTTGCATTACTACTTAACAGAAAACACTAAAACATCACATGAAAAAGCATCACACATAACACACTAATTTTTCACGTGGAAACCCAACTAGGAAAAACCACGGTGGGGATGAATACCCACAAGTTGTTATTGAACTCTTTTGAAGTTCGCTCTGTTAGGAGCCTAGTCCGGTTAAAGACTTTACAACTGATTTTGCTTGGAATTGATCCTGCTAGGGATCACCTAGTTAAGGGATGGCTAAATACCTTGTTAGAGGTTAAAACCATGTTAAAGGTTACCTTGTAAGAGGATTTGAAGAACTCAATGATTTTGAGTCACCCTATTAAAGGATTTACATAAAGCCTGTTAAAGCTACTCGGTAAAAGGATTTTCCATCTGCTGAAATGGTTAGAAGTCAATAGGTAATACACTGATTTGATAACAACACTTAATGCCAAGGCCGATCTGCTTCAATTCCTTTACATCTGCATTGACACTTTGCAAATCTCTGCTTACTCCTTTGGTCTAGCAAGAATCACCTCACATACATTCATTTTCCAACAACTTCAAATAAAAATCATCATCGACCTTATAGACAATAATTAGGTCAGTGGCCAAAACCTAAAACCCTAAGCATCTAGGTTAACAATACAATTGGTCCAATCTTGACCGTTTAAACACATTACATAGGGTAAAACAATATTGAACAAATCTCAAGACGTTCTCCATCATCCATTCTTCACCGCTTCTGGAAGCTGATAACCCATCACGGGCTCTCCATCGTTTTCTAAGATTGTGCACATTCCCAAGGTAGATAGAATCAATCTTCTTCATGTAAGATCCTCAAGAAGATCCTTCATGTGCACAAGGTTGACGTGGCAACACGATCTAATCTTCATTTCAATGCTAACTCATCACAGGATGTCGTCGGTCGAGTCACACAGACTTGGAATGCATCAACCGGAAACCCTAAAGCTGAGACTACCAATCGATAGTCATATCAAATGAAACCCCGATACATACTTTTCATATATCGGTTCATACTCCAATCATACCAGTTCACTTTTCTGCATATACCGGTTCATACCATCATACCGGTTCACTTGCCAGTTTGCTTACTTCAATATACTGGTTCATACTTCAGCATATTGACAGCAATGACAACATACAATCCCATCATGTCATCAAACTCTGCACATATTCCAACACCTCCTAGAAGTACTGTTCCCTAATCTAGGAGGCACCCTCCCAAGTAGTTGATTTCTCGTCATATCTATCCCACTAGATCTTGACTTGGTCTAGTGTGCGCTTGCGAAGTTCTAGGGTCTATGACTCTAGGATACAAATTATCCTAGAAATAACCATATCAAATATATTGTCAATGCGATAACATCATAACCCTAAGTATGCTATCACAAAATGATCATCACAAAGTACTAACATCTAACTATATAGTCTAACACAATAAGATTAAATAATCCACAATACAAATCACACATAAAAATCATATAGTATCAAGATATTATGAAGTGCAAAGTTTTTGGAGGAGTCTCACATCCCCCCCAAGGAATGGACTTCCTCCTAGAAGTACTGTGTGAGACATCCTTCCAAGTAGTTGATTTCTCATCATATATGTTCCACTAGATCTTGACTTGGTCTAGTGTGTGCTTGTGAAGTGCTAGGGCCTATGACTCTAGGATACAAATTATCCTAGAAATAACCATATCAAATATATTGTCCATGCGATAATATCATAACCCTTAGTAGGCTATTAGGACATGATCATCACAAAGTACTAACATCTAACTATATAGTCTAACACAATAAGATTAAATAACCCACAATACAAATCACACATAAAAATCATATAGTATTAAGATATTATGAAGTGCAAAGTTTTTGGAGGAGGAGCTTCACATCCTCCCCCAAGGAATGGACTTCCTCCTAGAAGTACCATTCCCTCATCTAGGAGGCACCCTCCCAAGTAGTTGATTTCTTGTCATATCTGTCCCACTAGATCTTGACTTGGTCTAGTGTGCACTTGCGAAGTGCTAGGGCCTATGAATCTAGGATACAAATTATCCTAGAAATAACCATATCAAATATATTGTCCATGAGATAATATCATAACCCTAAGTATGCTATCACAACATGATCATCATGAAGTACTAACATCTAACTATATAGTCTAACACAATAAGATTAAATAATCCACAATACAAATCACACATAAAAATCATATAGTATCAAGATATTATGAAGTGCAAAGTTTTTGGAGGAGCCTCACACCCCCCTAGGAATGGACTTCCTCCTAGAAGTATTATTCCCTCATCTAAGAGGCACCCTCCCAAGTAATTGATTTCTCATCATATCCGTCCCACTAGATCTTGACTTAGTCTAGTGTGCGCTTGCAAAGTACTAGGGCCTATGACTATAGGATACAAATTAGATCTCCAACACCAACTATCCTCTCTCTTGCACCTTTAATGCAGTCCAATCCTAAACTTGAGAACTACCATGGATGCAACACCTCAAACGAGATATGAAATACATCGTGGAGTGCGATAGGCTAGGTGGTAATGATAGATGGTAAGCTATGGGTCTTATTCTCTCCAAGTCTTCATATGGCCTGACAACCTAAGGTGCTAACTTAGAGCATCTTCCATATTAGATAGGACACTTATGAGGCCACACTCTCAAGAAGACTCAATCTCCCACATCAAAGTTATGATTGATCATCTTAGTATCTACATATATCTTATGTCTGTCTTGGGCCTCTTGCAATCGTTGCCTAATCAATGCATCCTGTCGCTCCATTTCCTATATGAACTTTGATCCAATAGAAACTCTATCTTAAAGTTGATCCCAACTCAAAAGAGTCTTGCAAGGTCTACCATATAGAGCTTGATATGAATTTTCGTTGACTGAACTATGATAACTATTGTTATAAGAAAACTCAACTAAATAAAGATACCCCTCCCTCCCGAAATTGATGATCTATCACATACATCTTGAGCATGTCCTTCATAACTTGATTCACCCTCTTTGCCTACCCATCAATCTCAGGGTGATATGCTATACTAAAATTAACTTGAGTGACCCAAAGCCTACTATAATGTTGTCCAAAATGCTGAAGTGAACATTGGATCCTTGTTTGATATTATCTTATGAGGCACCCCATGCGATCACACAATATCATCAAGGAATACACAAGCCAGTGTTGGTGTGTAGAGGTAATCCTGATAGGCAAAAAATGCAAAACTTTGGTTAACTTTTCCACTATCACCATGATGGAATCATCGCATCTAGAAGACAAAGGTAAACCAACTATAAAATCCATGGAAATGGTATCCTATTTTCACTCTAGTATATCATAAGGATACAATAGTCTAGGTGGGTGTTGATGCTTCTCCTTAACCCTTTGACACTCTAAACACCTAACTACAAACTCAAGTATGTCTCGATGCATACCAACCTAATGATATAACTGTCGAAGATCTGCATGCATCTTCTTAACCCCTAGATGTGTTGCATAAGGTGCTCGATGATCCTTAGTCAAAACCAAAGTACGATTATGCCCATTAGAAGGAACATAAATATGCTCTCTATGATGAAATAGTCCATCAAACTTAATTGAGGGTATAACCTAAATTTTTTCCCTTAAAGGATATATATGGCTGAATCTATTCCCAAACATCTCTAAACCACTCATCCTATGGCAACTGCTGAAGAATGTGAGATCAAAAATTTATACTCATGCTCATGACCGTCATCTCATGTTGTCATCTAATAAAGTCATCTGTGACTACATTCTCCTTGCCTATGATGTAATTAACATCAAATTCATACTCACATAAGAAATCCATCCATCACCATTGATGAGCATTAAGATTAGGCTAAGTTAAAATTTACTATAGACTGCAACGATTTGAATGCAACTCATAGTGATGACCCAAAAGAAAATGCCTCTACCTAGTAAGTGCACGAACTGCGATTACTAGCTCCAAATCATGAGTTGGATAGTTAAGCTCGTGGGACTTCAGCTTTTGTGACATACATTATCACTACACCTTTCCACATCAGAACAATGTTAATACCATCCAAGGAAGCATATGTGCAAACTGTGAACTGTAAAGCTAAATTTAGAATAGCTAAGATAGGAGCCCTAGTAAGCTACTCCTTGAGAGTTAGAAAGTCTCTTTCACACTTCTTGGTCAAAATAATCTTCTTCCCTTTTCTTTGAAGGGAAGTGATGGGCTTTGCAATCTTGGAGAAGTTATCTACAAATCTTCAATAATACCAAACTAACCCCATAAAATTCCTCACCTTTGATACTGTTGGTGTAATTAATTATTCATGTTGGATATTATTACACCTTACTTAAGTTTACTTAGGATAATGCATTTCATAGTAGTTTGGGTATGAGACACTTGGGTGTTTGTGCCACATTGGGATAGTGTGTGTAGGAGAATTTCCACCTTTTGTGGTTTATCTTGTTGTTACATTCTACCTTCGTGGGTGATCCACCTCATGTGGAATATTTTATTGTTTCTCCTAACTACCACACCTATTTCCTATCTACCCTTGTTTCTTATTGAGTCACATGTCATGTTTGTGTGCTCACATATCCATATAGCCTTTCCTATATAAGCAAGCTCATATTCATTGTATGTAACAATTGATCATTTATCTATTGATGAGAATACAATTTATTCTTGTCCTATATTTTGTACTTTTCATTGAGCTCTTGATCTTGGCAAAATGTCACATGGTATTAGAGCATTAGAGCGTCATTGATTCGTCTTTGAAGAGATTTTGAAGGACGTCAAGAGGTAGATCTGAGGAGAAACATCTTCTAGAGGAGTCCTAGACCAGATCCGACCTCACCATTGCGTCCGGGTGGCCGTTTCCATAAATTTTGACTATAAATTCACCTATATTGGGGGAAAAGTCAATTTCGGGCTTGGAGGAAAATTTCTGCCCTATTTGAGCGGTATGGTACTTTGCAGGTTGTACTCCTGCGAAATGCCGCCGACTGCTGCCTGTATTCTTTCGACGTCCCGTCTCTGCTCCTGCCAACGACCGTTCACTGCTCCCATCGGCACGTTCTGATCACTGGCCGCTGCGCAGTGTTCCGTCGTTGACAAGCACCAGCCTTAGTGTCCATCTTTTTTTCCCAGAGACACTTAGGACCCTACCACCTGGGTGGCTAGTTAGCACTGTCGAGTCAACGCCCTATCACTAGCTAGTTCGCCATGTCATGCAACCTAATAAAGACACTCAACACACCACGTTTGCGCCACGCATCCTGCAGTTGGCAGTCCACGACGACATCTACCTCAGCAGTCCGTACTGCCACTCAGTCATCCGTATGACCAGTCACTCGCCATGTCATCAGATGATGTCATCATCTGTACAATAGGCATGGGGAGCGACGGTTTGGTGATGACCATACGACCATCAAATTTAAGCTAGTATTTTGCTGATGTCATCAATTTTTTGAAAATTTGGTAGGTCCCTCCCATTGAGCTTTTTGATTTTGTAGTTCAGCTTCAAATGGCCATATCTTGCTCATTTTTGCTCCTTTTTTGGTGCGATTTTTTTTGAAATGGGATTTTTTTTCATGTACTTTCTTATGGTGGCATTATTTTCTGATTTTGATGGACAAATATTTCAAAAATCTTAGTTTTTGATGACTGTACCTATCCAATCCCCATTTTTGCAACTTCCGGGACTCTGTTTGGGCTCATACGAACTCCTTTTCAGGTGCCATTGTTTTTGAAAGTGCATAATTTTTCATCTAATTTCATAATCTAGTATCACCTTGCGATGATTTTGAGTAGAAATTGTACTTTCAACATAGGATCTTTTTTGGCCAGTTTGGCACTTGTATTGCATAGATCTATCTTTTTGGTCTTTTGCATTGTTGTTCTTAGCCTATTGGGGCAGTTGTAAAACAAAATTAGAAGTCCACCTTTCCATTGTTTGCGAGTGGCCTATTGTACACACACTACATATAAAGTGCCAAAATCATCATTTGGGGGGAGGGGTACTTTGATTGAGTGATTTTGGGGGGGTGTCTCTTGTGCTTTTGTGCTCTTGTGTTCTTTCCATTTTTTTGCTATGTGTTCTCCTAATTTTCCTCTCTTAACTCCTCATAATTATGCTACTTGGAAAATTGATGCGTGGAGTAAACTTATGGAAAAAGGACTAACTCAATATATTGATGGAACTATTGTTGCTCCTGCTGATCCTAAGGCTGATCCTGTTGCTCACTTGGATTGGCTCACTAAAAATATCATGGCAATTGGTACCCTAAGAAAGTATGTATCAAAGGATCTCATATTTCATATTGAAAAATATACCTTAATTAAGGATGCTTGGAAAAAGTTTCAAGACTTGTATGGTCAAGTTGATGAGATTAGGGGATATCAGATTGATAGTGATCTCACCATGTTAGATCCCAAGAAATTTGATACTATACAAGATTATGTCACTAAGGCAAAAGAGTTGAGGGCACAACTCAAGTATTGTGGCATTGATAATAAGGATACTCAATTGATCTCTAATTTGATGGGCAAGCTTCCACAAGAATATGCAACATTTGTTTCTAGTTTCCAAACCCATAGGATGACAATGGGTTCAAGCTACACAATGCCTACATTTGATGCTTTCACCGAAATGTTTATGATGGAACAAACTAAGTTGATAAGCATGGGCATTCTTAGGGCTTCTAAGTCTCAAGCATTAGTGGCAACTCAAGGGAATAAAGGAAATCAAGGAAAGGACAACTCAAACAAGAAGAAATGGCAATCAAAGCCTAAGGACAAAGCACCACCTTCTCGACACCGAGGAGATTGATCCTCTTCAAAGAAGGACAATTCACCAAAGAAGGAGAGACCTACTTGTGCCTATTGTAAAAAGGTTGGTCATGAGGAGCATCATTTCCATTCTAAGAAGATTGATGAGCTCTCACACATCCTCAAAAAGCACAATATTGATTTGCCTAATTCTTACAAGATTGAGGACTCATCACCTTCCACTTCCTCAAAATCAAAGGGGAAAGGGAAAGCATTCATGACCTCAACAAGTGGGAAGACTCACTCTTTTTGGAAAAGAAAAGGACAAGCTCTTTGTGCTACTACATGTCATGATTCAGGGAGATGGCTTCTAGATTCAGGGGCTTCTCATCATATGGCATCTTCACAGTCTATGTTTTCTACATTTGACCCTTGCACCATGCCGCAAATTTTGATGGGCAATCATACATACATGGATGTGATTGGAAAATGATCTATTGGCATTGGGGATAACTCCTTCAATGATATGTTGTGTGTACCCCATTTGACAAACAATCTCCTTTCCATCTATCAAATCACACATGGGGCAACTAAGAGAATTGTGAAGTTCACATGTGAGTCAGTTTTCATTAGAGACTTGGAGACTAGAACTATCATTGCGACTGGGGTGGTGGATCATGCATCTCGGTTATACTCCTTTTCAGATTTTGTTGATGAGGATAATTTCACATATGATGACTCTACATATTATGATCACAGTTCTTGTGATGATTCAGATTTTGAGGAGAACTTTGGGTACTTGAACTTGGGGATTCTCACAGGTGACCCTGTTCTTGAGCCTTGCACTTCATCTCCTCCTATTGCTATCACATCACCTATTGCACCTGATGATGCGAATAGTGTGTCAGTTTTGCCTTCTTGTGATTCAATGTAACATCATATATCTTGTCTTCCAACTTCAATTTTATGGGATGAGTACTTGATAGACATTGCATGTTTGTTTGTGGAATCCTACATTGCAGATTTGGGAGTCATCCTTGATGATATTCATATTCTCTTTGATGAAGATGATCCTTCTTCGATTGTTGTGAGGGAACACTCTGACCCTCTTTTTCATTCTCTACATGATCATTCTTTCAAGGTTGAAATGATTGTGGATTCTTATGTACAACAGTTGGAGGAGGTCTCTTTATCTTTAGAGGAGACATGTGAGTCTTTGGGACTTGTTATACACTCATCTCCACTAGATCTTGGAGTACCTTTTTCAATAGTGTGGAGTAGTTCACCACCTTTGGAGGGGGTATCTTTCATCATCGACATGGGGACACTTAAGTAGTTTTCGGAGATTCCTTTCATCATGAGTTTTTTTCCTACATCTTCCCTTCATGATGGGAGACTTCATGGATACACCTTTGGTTTTGTTTCTTCATAAGGGGAGGAATGTTGTTCGACATTCACGGAGCAGTTTCTTCATTCATTCTTGAGTTTCTACCATTGGTGCAGATTCTACATTGAGGGGGGGTTACCTAGCTTCTCTTCTCTCATATGCGGGGGACTTTTTCCTCACATGGGGTTTTGTTCCTCACACACTTCTATGATAGTTCTCTTGTATAGTTTTCATCTTTGTTTTGGGGAGGGTTTTTTCCCATTGGGTTTTTCTCTCTTTCCCCGCTTTATGAGAGATTGCATTGGTTTGCATTTGTACATGGGTACCTAATATGGCCTTGTAGCCGGGACCCATCTTGCATTGCTTAGTTGCATTATAGACTTAAGTGCATTCCCCTAAGTTGCACTTAAGGGGGGGTGTTGGTGTAATTAATTATTCATGTTGGATATTATTACGCCTTACTTAAGTTTACTTAGGATAATGCATTTCATAGTAGTTTGGGTATGAGATACTTGGGGGTTTGTGCCACATTGGGATAGTGTGTGTAGGATAATTTCCACCTTTTGTGGTCTTATCTTGTTGTTACATTCCACCTTCGTGGGTGATCCACCTCATGTGGAATATTTTATTTTTTCTCCTACCTACCACACCTATTTCCTACCTACCGTTGTTTCTTATTGAGTCACATGTCATGTTTGTGTGCTCACATATCCATATAGCCTGGCCTTTATAAGCAGACTCATATTCATTGTATGTAACAGTTGATTATTTATCTATTGGTGAGAAGATAGTTTATTCTTGTCCTATATTTTGTCTCTTTATTTTGTACTTTTCATTGAGCTCTTGATCTTGGCAAAATCTCACAGATACATTAGTGGATGCTGACCACTCCACTATCGCTTTAATCCTTGATGGATCAATTGAGACACCTTTTCTTGATATAATGTGACCAAGGTACCCAATATTTGTCTTACAAAAAGAGCACTTAGCTAAGTTGGGATAAAGTTGACATCTCCGCAAACATTGTAATACTTGTTTCAAATACTTCTCATGCTCCTCCATAGTTTGATAATACAAGATGTCATCCAATAAAATCCCAACATTGAATTGATCTAGAAATGTGTGATATACCTCATTCGTAAAACTTGTGAACACTGTGGGGTCATTTGTCAAGCCAAAAGGCACAACTGTAAACTCATAATGACCACACCATGTCCTAGAAGTTGTCTTATGGATATCTGCCTCAATAATCCTTAGATGATGATAATTTGACTTAAGGTCAATCTTGGAGAACACCTTATCTCCCTTGATTTGATCAAACAGATCATCAATCCTAGGGAGTGGATACTAATTCTTAATCGTTAATTTGTTCAGTTGTCAGTAGTGTATGAAAAGATGAAGGGATATGTCCTCCTCAATGAAGATGATGAGTGCACCCCAAGGGGATACACTAGGATGAATATGGCCCTTGTATAAGAGCTCCTCTAATTGAACCTTGAGCTCATTAAGCTCTTGATTGGTCATCCTATATGGTGACCAAATATATGGTTGTGCCACTAGAATCAAATCAATGTGAACATCGTGCTCCCTCTTGGGTGGTAACCTTGGTAACTCTGATAAGAACATATCTGCATAAATCAGTAAAATCTTCTATTGAACCCTCAAATTTATCACTAATAGTGATAGAAAATATTGAGCATATTTTTCACATGCACCCCTTAATCTACAAAAAAGATATCATGTAAAGAGAAATCAGTGTCTGGATTCTTGAAATATCTACTACTGTACCAGAATCATCACAAATCTCAATCCTCTTAAGGTGACAATCAGTTTTGGCTTGGTGCAAGCCAATCCATAAAAACAGTGTCGTAATAGCCCAGTGGACTCACTTGAAGATCAATTGTAGTGGATACAAGTCCAACGATCTACCGACATCCCCTAACCATTGTATCAACAAGTACGTTAGCTCCATAAGCTAACTCAACCCTCCACTTATCCTCTTTCCTAGATGCCACTAGCCTGCTATGCTCTACTAAAGAGGGGGAATTGAAAGAATCTGGTGCTCATGAATCAAATAAGATACTAGCAAAAATATCATTAACTATACCCCTCACCTCAATAATGGTAGCTTGTTGATCAGCTTGGTAGCTATCAATGACTGCAAAACCCCTATGGAATTTACCCACATCACCAACAGTCTATTCTAAATTTGCTGCACGTATATTCCCAAAACCCTATGGGCACTCATGTTTCAAATGCCCTGTACCACCACATATGTAACATGGTCCTCTAGTCTGCACCTATACTGATGCTATCCTAGTAGTTTAAGAAATATTATGCTTGCTTGATCCACTAAAACCTCCATGAAAATATGGCTATCCTCTAGGTGGAGCAATACATTGCCCCTATGGCCTTTGATCCCAACAGGTCCTTGTGAAGTGGATTGAATTGATTTAAATCTATTATTTTGTTTTAGTAAATAAAGTGGTAAATCAAATAGGGCGATCAATTTATTAATTATCTAAGTTGTTGCACATTAAATTGAAGGGATGTAAAAGCAATTGGTTTTGATTCCATGAGATAGCTATATATGAAGATGAGTTAGATTTAGAGGAACATTGGTAGAGTGCAAGAGTTCTATTAAAAAAAATAGAACTCCATGGATAGAATATTTTATTCAAGGTTGTCTACTGCCAAGATCCTATAAACTGAGCTAGGTGTTGGTACCTAAGGCTTATGATTATCCTAAGGAGGAAGTCATGTTTATGGGTAAAGCTTTTCCATTTTAACTTATCTTTGTCCTATTATCAAGTATTGAAGTGGACTGCCATTTGTTGTAAACCAATTACCTATTATAGTGGATAGGGGATTTCAAAATAAGAGAAATGGGTCAATGTACAAATCGTTGGCTAAATTATTCAAGAGTAAAAATCATTACTAAGTGTACGGAGATAGCCATGTGACAATTTATCAATCTTATAATATATTATAAAAAAGGTAATCATGTCATAATTGTTAATTACTAGGTCATGAATATTTAAGGAGATAGTCACATTGGACCTACTCAAAGATCTTTACTTTCCACATGAATGTTATTATTGGATAGGAGAAGGGTTGCCATTTTTAATTAGCACCATAAACAATGTAATGTGAAATTTATCTTGATGTATTTTTTGGAGAGATGTTCCTAAATGCAATAGGAGAAATCATAAGAGACAACCACTAAATTATATAGTTCAAAATGAAGAACATATTATAATGTTGTTATATCATTCACAATACTATTGTCATTAGTTATGGGACCACCGTATTGTTAGCTAGTATCCAAAAGATATTCATAAATACAAAAAGATCATATTCATTTCAAGATTATCATCAAGGGATTATACTAACTCCATCAACCTAAATTTAGAAGAAAGTGTTTAAATTTTATTTTTAGATCTAAGTAGTCTAGGATTAGAGTAGGATTTCTTAACTTTTATATTATTGTTTCAAGGATAACACTTTATGCTTGCAAGTTATCTTTTTGTTGGTTATGAGTTGAAATGCTACATTTATAGCAACTAATGTTGGAATTAGTTTTTTAATGCATTGCTAAATCTAAAATATTGATTGTACATTTGGAAATTAACCCTTGAATGTTGGAAAAATTCCAAATCCTTAGGTACTAGATTGTAATAATAAAATTGACCATTTGTTTTGCTTGCAAATATTCAACCACTTCGTTATAAAGACATTGGAGTTGTTAATCTTCTTCTTGGAGATTGATTTACTTTTAAGAGAGGTGTCATTCATCTTGGATTTTACCTAAGTTGAGAAGTGCATGTTAAAATTAATCTAAGGTCTTAAGAAATTTACCTAAAATACTCATGTGATTGAAATTTCAAAAGGAGTAGAGATTTCTTTGATTTTTAATGATGATGATTTGTGCTATTACTATGAAGAGGAATAAGTGAAGAGGGAGGAATAATTTTAATTTTTTTATGCATATATACTAACATTCTATTAATTAGTAAACAAAAAAAGATGGGTGAATACAAGATCACTTCTCAAGAGTCACATAGGTCAGGGCCCAAAATGACATCCAAATAACAAAGCCACTATATAGTGAGAGAAGTAGCACTAGGAGGAGGTGGAGGGTCCCAAATAGTCAACCTAGCCCATAGATCAATGGGGTGTGAAGTGACATTAGAGACATCCTAGCCTTCATTAGTATCTTTCTCTTTATCTTTCAAATTAGTGCAAGATAGAGAAATTTCTAGAGCAATATGAAGTGACCACTTCAAAGAGTTAGTAGTAGGTCACCTGAGAGTAGCACTAATTAAGGTCCCAATGCTCCTAGAAGACCACCCAAAAGTGGTACCCTAAGGGCGAGGAAAGACAAAGTGTCACATGCTAAAATTAAATGAAGCATTTAAACAAAAATATAACTTGCTGAAACAAAACTAGCCATTAACAAATATAGCTGTTAACCAGATCAATTTCAAACATAATATAAAAGGAAGAGATTTTTTTTAAACAAATTCTCTTTAATTAATTTAAGTAAAGACCTGATTACTCTAACACTCCCCCTTAAGATAGACTTAGGGAGAAGCTAAAACCTAGAACAACTACTAAAAGTAGGAAAGATGGGTCCCGACAACAAGGCCTGATCAATCTCTATGAAACGGAGAAAAGTGAGAAAACCCAGTGGGAAAAAACTCCTCTCCAAAAAGAGATAAAAGAACATGCTGAAAGAAATAAGAAGGAAGGAAGGCCTCATAAAGACCCCCCAAGCACAACTTCCTTCACCCCAAGCATAGAGCGCAACTGAAGATAGCGCGACGATGCAAAAGGTTTCATGAAGATGTCTGCAACCTGCTCGACAGTGGGAATGTACTCCAAGATGAGAGAACCATCCTGAATCAACTGGTGGATGAAATGCATGTGAAGCTCAATGTGCTTCATCCGTTGATGCTCTACCGGGTTGCGAGAAATATGAATAGCACTTTGATTGTCACACCAAAGAATAGTGGGACTATAAGGAGGAAAACCAAACTCAGTCATCAACTATCAAAGCCATAAGATCTCTTGACTGGTGAGCACAACAGCTTGGTACTCAGCCTCTATAGATGATAATGCATGAGTTGTCTACTTCTTGTAAGACCATGTGATAGGACTAGAGCCAAGACAAAAAACAAAGCCAGAAGTAGACTTCTGATCATTGACATCACCAGCCCAATCTGAGTCAGTGTAGCCAACAATTTGAGGTTCCCCAGATGTGTAGTGAATTCCATGAGAAATAGAGCCCTGAATGTACTACAAAATACATTTGGCAGCTTGCCAATGACTCTCATGAGGATCATGGGAGAATCGAGAGACAAGGCCAACCACAAAGGAAAGATCAGGATGAGTGTGAGTCAGGTACAACAAACTGCCTACCAACTGCCTGTAAAGTGTAGAATCTACTGAAGGAGTGGAGAAAGTGGTAATCAAAACAACCCCTGACTGAAAAGGAGTGGGAGAAGGCTTGCAATCAAGCATGCCAAGAACATACTTCTGCTGGTAAATGAAGATCCCATTAGAAATTGAATCACCTGAAGAGCAAGAAAATAATGCAGAAGACCGAGATCTGTCATCTCAAACTGGTCCATCAAAGCTCGTTAAACATGTTGAATCATAGAGGATGAGCTACCTATGATGAGGAGATCATCAACATATAGCAAAAGAATCAGGATCTCACCCTCAAGAAGTTGAATGTACACTGTGTGATCAGAATGACTGCGGGTGGAACTAGTGGAGAGCAAGAAAGAGTCCATCTTCTCATACCAAGCCCGAGGGGCCTGTTTGAGACCATACAATGAACGCTGAAGTCTGCAAACCAAAGAATTGTCCTGCACAAATCCCTGAGGATGATCCATAGAGATTTCCTCCTGTAGGTCTCCATTCAAGAAGACACTCTTCACATCCATTTGAAAAAAAGGCCATCCCCTAGAAGCTTCAAGAGATAGTACAAAGCGAATAGAGTTCATCTTGGCGACAGGGGCAAATGTCTCGGAGTAATCAATACCCTCAACCTGCAAGAAACCCTTTGCAACAAGACATTCTTTGTACTTATCAATCGAACTATCAACAACATACTTAGTGTGATACAACCAACGACACTGAACCATCTTTCTGCTCTTAGGAAGAGGACATAGATCCTATGTATTATTCCTCATCAAAGAATAATACTCCTCCTCCATAGCACAATCCCACTCAGGGTGTCCTGTAGCCTCTAAAAACTTCTGAGGATCATCTGAAATGGCATGACTCAAAAGACTAGAACCCATAGTATGAGAATAGGTGCGATGAGTATCTGAAGGATCATCGACCAGAGATCCTGCCGCCTCAACAGTAAAGTGAGCCCACATGGGCATCTGAGGTGGAGCAGGTGGAGGTGGGGATGGTGGATCATCAACATCATCAGAATCATCCTAAAAATAATCCTAAAGAGATGCAGTGGGAGGAGTAGGTAGAGGAGTAGACATTGGAGACAGGGTATCCACTGTGGGAAGGCGCTCATCAAACTGAACATCTCATCAAAATAGGACCTCTCTAGAATCACAATCAAACAACCTGTACACCTTAACATCCTCACAGTAACCAACAAAAATGAGGGGTTGGATCTTCCGCTCCATTTCTTTCCTCTGAGCATCAGGAATAAATGCCCATGCCTCATTGCCAAATACTCGAAAAAGAGAAACATTAGGCTTGTCATGAGACCAAGCCTCCTCAGGAGTCATATGTCGAATCGCTTTGTGAGGCATCTGATTCTGAATGTAGTTGTCACAATTGACTGCCTTAGCCCAAAAGATGAATCCATGGACCTGGATTGAATCATACAATTCGCCATCTCTTGTAAAGTTCTGTTCTTTCGCTTAGTGACACCATTCTGCTGGGGGGTGTAGGGAACAGTAAACTGATGCTGCAAACCATGCTCAGTGCAAAAATCTATAAAAGCCTGATTCACATACTCCCCCCCATTATCTCTACGTATCCACTGAATAGAACAACCAGACTGCTTCTCTATAAATGTCTTGAAGATTCGAAATGAATCAAAGACATCAGACTTGTACTTATGAAAGTACACCCATGTGCGTCTAGAGAAGTCATCAATAAAAGTGAGTACATACTTGGCCCCATAAAAAGGAGTATGGAATGACATGAGGTCACTGTGAATCAACTCCAAAGGTGCCAAAGCACGAGGGGCTCTTCCCTTCGGAAAGGGATCCCGGTGATGCTTGCCAAGCACACAACCATGACAAACACCATAAGTGCAGGAAATTTGTGGGAGCCTAAGAACAAGTGCCTGTGTACTCATCTACTGAAGATATCTATAATTGACATGGCCCAAATGCTCATGGAAAAGATTACTCACTGAATCTACATGTGCTATAAGAGAATAACTTGCACCCGTAGAGGGCTCAAATCCATCAAATCTGTAAAGACGAGATGCAGTATCAACACTCCCAGTAGCCACAACCAAATCAGAGTCATGGAGGTCCTGAATAACCACATCATGTGGTGAGAACTCAACTGTCTTACTAGAGCTGGAATGAAAAATTTAATAAATGGGAAGGAGGTTCGTCGAGATGTTAGGAACAACCACAACATCCTGCAAAGTACCCCCATCAAAAGAGACAAAACCTGAACCCAAGATTGAAAGCTGAACTGAGTCATCCACTGCAATATGTGAAGTACCACAAGAGGCAAGAGAAGTAACCAACTGTTTAGTGTGAGTCATATGGTGAGAAGTGCCAGAGTCTAAAATCCAAGTGGACCCATAGGTCAAAGCTCGAGTAGTGAGAGCATGACCTTTCCCTGTGGAAGGAGAAGACGCCTAAGGTGAGGAGATGTGATGCTCCTGCATGGCTTCCTCTAAAGCTTCTAATCATTTCCAACACCTGGAAACTGGATGTCCTTCCTTGCCACAAAAACTGCAAGTATCTCCTGATTTCTTCTTAGTCTTGGATGAAGACTCACCAGACTATGAAGATTTCCCATGTTTAAGAAGAAATGGTGGTTTAGAATTAGACTTGGGAGGTGGCTTGGAGGAATGCTCACTGCTTGCAGAATTCTTCTTTGACTTCAGTTTTTGCTTTTGCGTCTCCTTAGAGGACTGAGCAACCAAAGCTTTGTTCTTGAACCTTGAGAGTATGTCCAACTGAAAAAGGTGAGATTGCTCATGAGACAAACGCTCACAAAACACATCAAAGATAGGCATGGTGATACTAACACCCAAGCCATCCATAGTGGAGTAGAAAGCAGAGGAAAAAAAATTGAAAATGACCCCGAAGCTTCGAAAGGATCAATTGAATGCACTCTGTGTCTGTCTTGATCTTTCCACACCCCTGGAGAATAGATCTGGTAGTCTTGAATTTGTTCAAAAAATCCTCAATGGTGGGAAAGGAATCAGGTGAAAAGGAAACCAACTCTGCCTCAATCTGTAATGCCTGGATCTCATCAACCCTCCCGAAGAGAGACTCAAACTTCAACCACATAGTGCGAGGAGTGAGCAACTCATCAAGGTGAAACATAAGACTGTCAGAAACATGTAAAGAGAGCAAACCCATGGCCTCATCCATCTTGTTTTTGTGTTGAAGAAGCTCATAATGATGTTGCAACAGATGCTAAACCTCATCCAAACAAGACCACAACCCTCGTGCCCTGAGAAGCCTTGTGATGCGAGGCTTCCAGGTGTGATAGTTGTGTGATGTCAACAACTCAAGTGAAGGATCTGCCATGAAACTCTGCACTTGTACTTGCTTGTGGTTTTTTTTTATTATGTGATCTTTCATAATAGATAGAAGATGCATAAGGGTTTATTTGTTTTGAGAGTTTTGGTGTTCTAGATTTCTGATATAAATGACATAAAGAGAGAAAAAACACCCCCCACAAGAGATAAACCCAAACCCTAGTACATACTGATGAGAAGGAAGTAGTGCATAAGCAAAAAAAAATTCAAATTGAAATATCATGTACCTAATGAAAAATATGAAAAACAAGATCACATATCTGAATAGAGCATGCTGAGAGCTTTCCAACGCCTATTCGTTTTCAAAAAACAGAGTCCGTTTGCCCATTCTACGACCCCGGAAGTGCAGAAAAGAGACCCAACTTTGACTGGAAAAAAGTATAGTCATACAACAAAATTGGAAAAAAATTCCAATACCAAGAGGTCCAGCTTGGAACCAGCTTTCCAACGCCTATTTGTTTCTAAAAAAACGACTCCGTATGTTCAAGTTATGTAGAAAAAACCAACCTCCTTAAAAAGGCAAGAGGGAGGTGGTCTGGTGGCAGGTTCGAGCGGAGGTGGCCTATGGGCAATGCTCTAGTGGTGGAGCGGTGGACAGGTGGAGTTGGGGGTGGCGGCAGTCGACAGGCGGAGGCAACGGGGGCCAGCGGGAAGGGCCCGCTCTGACAGAATCGGCGGGGGCCGGACTGTCAAGCCGACGACAGTGCAAACCCTAAAAAGTTTTTTGATTTTTTACAAAAAAACTTTCGCCTTCTTTTTTTGAATGATTTTTTTTAATTTTTGATTTTTTTGTGTAAAATCAAACTTCGGCCTGCATGCTATAAAAAGACAAAAAATATTTTTTTTGAATTTTTTCTCGAATTGCATGCCAGTGTCGTATGACCTGGTACAGACAAAAAAAATATAGCCCCAGAGGCTCAGGTGTCGAAATTGGTCAAGTTTTATATGACCATAGGGGTTTTTGGGCCTTCTGAGCACGATGGTAAGGTCCATTTAGGCCCAAAGTGCTAAAAAAAAGCCTATCCTTAGGTGCATAAAAAACTTCTGAAAAACCCCAGATCTGCTTCCAATGCAAAAAACTCAAAACAAGAACAGGTAGTTGCAGATCTAAAGCTCTGATACCATGTGAGAGTTGAGAAATACAACACCACAGGATCCCAAATGATCTCTGCAAGTTGAATAAACCTATTACAAGGAGAAGCAAGGAAGAAACAAAGAGAAAAACTAAAACACAGGAAAATGCTCAAAAAGATGAGAGCTCTGTATTCACAAAAATGTGTAATAGAATAATGATAGAAAGAAAAGAATTAATTTCTAATATGTCAAGAAACCCTAAAAGGGAAAACCCTAGGCTTGCATATAATAATTAATAAAATAATTAATTATTATGCACCTAATGTTAGTTTAAATGTAAAAGAGATAAGGGAACTTAATTAATTTAAACAAATGTTATTTAATTAATCAAGTAAAGACCCGATTACTCTAACATAGATGTATTAGTTTATTCCTATTTCCTATATCTCCAACATAATCTAAATAGTCTCCCTTAGTTTGATAAAGAAATGACAGGCTTTAGAGCTACCAGCTCTCCTGCGCATTTAATATTTTTCTATTTTGCATTTGTAATTGCTCTTTCCACTGCTGCAATTATTAAATGCTCTTATTCCGTTCCTAATATGCCAATCTACATTTAGGAGTGCATAAAACTATTTAAGCCCGCTTTCCTTTATCCAACTAAGATAACCTATAACCCATTCCTTTGGAAGTTATTCTTGAGATGGTGTAGACAACTAAAACTATTGAAGTGTAATTCCCCATTTAATGAATTTCTGAATGGTCGAGTTAAATTCTAATCTTAACAGCTCAACTATATTCTTTTTGATTAATTTAGAATTTTTCCGCACCTTTGAAATGCAAGGGTTTGTTGTAGTTCTAACACTGTTCTAAAATACAAGACTACGTTGTTAAATAGGCATTCAAGTATTCATTTATATTATAAATGATTCGGCTAAATCCCTGGAATGGGAAAATAGGGGGCATAAGAGTCTCTAGCTATGCATCCAACTCATAAGTGTGGAATATAATCCGTGCCTGACATCTCTCTGTTGTCCTGACATCTTAAATCTTTTGATGGTGACGCTATCTGCATTGAAGTACAATGGTGCCTTTCTACCCACTACCTCCGTACGCTAGGGTATTAATTGATTTCATAATCTAAAGTGGATAATCTCAATTAGATAGGTTGTCTGATTTTCCTGTTATGATTTCCAGACCTAAGCAATTTCTGGAAACACTCAATTAAGAGGTCGAAAGTCTTCTTAACACAAGACTTGGATATGCCTCTGATCTAATTCTGAGGATTACTGCTTGCATATCTCTTCCCATCTTATTAAGTTGATTATGGTTTAAATAATCCATATACTTACTCATACAGGTATAAGTATTATACATACATGCTCACATACACACACACACACACTCACAAGTATATTTATGTATTTATACTAAGTTGCAGGGTTCGCCCCTGGGAAGCCCTGGTACGGGTCCGGGTTCGACCGGGTCCGTGGTACGGGTCCGGTTCGACCCGGGTTCGACCAGGGTTCGTAAAACCCAGGGTGGGTTCGACCCGGGTCGAACCCAGTCGAACCCGGGGTCGAACCCAGTCGAACCCGGGCGGACCCAGTCGAACCCGCGTGGCTGGGCGGCCCAATAAGTTAAAAAACAAACCAAATTTTTTTTTTTTTTCAATTCCGCCTTTAAAAAAGCGAAAATTATAACCTAAAAAACACTTCTAAAACATCTTATTGACACATTTCACCTCATTTGTGTTGCAAACAAATTTTTTATGAGAGCAGGTTGAAGAGAGGTTGAACAAAATTTGGCTTCCAAGATCAAAGAGGAGGAGTTGAAGACTGATTTTAGAAGCTTCAACAAGTGTTGCAGCATCATTTCCATACATTTTCAAGCTTCCATTGGCAGCAAGAGGTAGGTTTTTAAACATTTTTTTCCAACTATTTTTGTTTCACAAATTGTCAAACATGAAACTTGAATTTTTTTTCATTATTTAGTTTTTGTTTTTGAATATGTTTATTTTATTTCTTGCCATAGGAACTAGAATGGCATCTACATCTTCCTCCATTGGCAATGAACAAATAATTGCAAAACAAAGAAATGATCCAAATTCTCCCTTATGGAAATATGTGGACATTATAAAACAACTTCCGGGAGGTGGGGGATTCCGTTGGAAATGCCATGGATGTGATATTGAACGTAATAGTTCATATTATCGAGTGGTAGGCCATTTGTGTGGAATAAAAGGAAGAGGCATCAAAAAATGCCCTGGCAAAAATGGTAAACCTATACCAGATGAGATAGTGATGAAATATATTAGGGAGCATGAGGCAGCAGAAGAGAGGGAAGCCCGTAGATTGAACCAAACCGCATCAAAGAAAACAAGGGGAATGCAAGGCCCTTCTAATCCCAGTATTGTAGTAGAAGACCACCCCTTCTTTGCCACAAATGAACCTCAAAGTGAACCACCCTTGACACGTAAAAGAACAAAAGGGCCTTTAGAAACCGCATTCCAAAATGAGAGTAGAGACAATGCTGATCAAGATATAGTAAGGTGCATTTATGCAAATGGTTTGTCATTCAATGTTGTTCGCTCCCCATATTGGAAGCAAATGATAAAAAGTGTTAATGAGGCACCAAGAGGGTATAAGGGCCCCGGTTATGAGAAGGTACGTGGAACATTATTGGAGAAAGAGGTGAAGAGGGTTGAAGATGCATTGAAACCCATAAGGGATTCGTGGGTTGAGACAGGTGTAACAATTGTTTCAGATGGGTGGAAAGATGCTAAAAACCGTCCCTTGATCAATGTCATAGCGGTGTCCCCTAAAGGGGCAATGTTTTTGAGAGCTGTGGATTGTGAGGGCCAAATAAAAGATGGCGAATTTATTGCAGAAATTCTCATCTCTGCCATTGAGTCTGTGGGACCCCGCAATGTTGTCCAAGTCATAACGGACAATGCAAAAAATTGTAGAGCTGCTGGTTTGTTGGTTGAGCAACGCTATGATCACATCTTTTGGACACCTTGTGCGGTACATTCGCTCAATCTTATGCTACAAAGGATTGGGCAAAAAATAAAATGGATCAGAGATGTGTATGCAGAGGCTGAGGACATCCAGATGTTCATCACAAACCACCACATGTCTCAAGGGATTTTTAGAACCTATTCGAATTTGGAGCTATTGAAGGTAAGTGAAATAGTAATTTAATTTTACATTTTCTGATTTTTTTGAATTTTCAATGTTAATAATATCATTGTGTAAGCTATATTGTGTATTCTTCTTTAAAGTTTGGCTTTATTTTTTAATAATTTGGCATTAATTTGTGTTATAGGTTGCTGAGACCCGTTTTGCATCAAACACAATCGTCTTAAGACGACTTGTGAAAGTTAGAGTGGCACTATGCAATATGGTGATCAGCACCAATTGGACTGTATGGAAGCAAAGTAGCACTGAGAGGGCAGGAAAAATTAGGGATAGAATATTGGATGAGAAATGGTGGGATCTTGTTACATATCTCCTAAGTATCACTGAGCCCATCATGAGCATGATTCGCTATACAGACATGGATAGGCCTTGCATAGGTGAGATTTATGATGGCATTGATTCAATGCTTGAAAAAATAAAGTTCACTATAAATGAAAAAGAGAATGATCCTCAGGAGAAATTCTTCAAAGAACTGGAATTAATTATTGTAGAGAGGTGGAATAAGATGACCACTCCTTTGCACCTTCTTGCCTATGCCTTGACACCTAAGTACTATAGCAATCAGTTTCTTGATAAACCAGGAAGGATTCCACCATGGAGAGATCTAGAAGTATCTGATGGGTATAAGGCAGCATTTCTTAGACTATATCCCGATGATGATTTGCGAGATGTTGTTACAAATGAGTTCATAGAATTCGCAAATGGGAATGGTCTAAGTGTTGATGCACTTCGTCATAGATCCAAGAAAGATGCTCATAGCTGGTGGTACTTCCATGGCACATGCTTCCAACACCTACAACCCCTCGCTATAAAAGTTTTATCACAAGTAAGTTTAATTAATTAAAATTTTTAATTTACAAGTTTTAGTTTATTTATAGTTTACTTTGTCTTCATAGGTTGCTAGTAATTTTATTTTTATTAATGTATAACTTTAATTGTTTACTTTGTCTTCATAGGTTGCTAGTTCATCTGCTTCAGAAAGAAATTGGAGCACATACTCTTTCATCCACTCAGTAAAGCGCAATAGGCTGCTATCAAAAAGAGCGGAGAATTTAGTATATGTGCATTCCAACCTACGTCTTCTTTCACACAAACAACATGACTACACACAAGGGGAAACAAAGATGTGGGATATAGAGCCAGAGCATACTGATTTGGATGCTCCTGGTTCTCAGCTTCTTGCATTGACACTTGATGACTCGGAAATTGAGCCAACTTATAGTGCAAGTGCAAGTGGCATTGGCTCATGTAATGTCAATGTCAATGAGGATGAGGAGGAGGAGGAGGAGGAGGATGAAGAATTAGATGATCCATTTGATGATTAAACTTTTAAGTTTATATTTTTGAAAGTTGAAACAATGATACTTGAATATTTTGTCATTTTGATATTAAACTTGATGTATATGATGCTATTATCAATTATGGTATGATCATGATGCTATGATTACAAGTTTATGTTTGTTTTGTTGTTCATATGATGCTATGTGACATGCATATTTTAATTCATGCTTATAGGCTTTGATATATATATATATATAATATATATATATATATATAAATTTACATGTTTTTGTACTAACGAACCCAAACGAACCCAAACCCCTTTTCAAAATTTTGCCGTACCGGCGTACCGGGTTCTTCGAACCCGAACCGGAACCCGAACCCGAACCGGCAACTTAGTATTTATAAATTCATCTACCCATATTTTTTAGGGTTCTTTTAAATGTTAAAGCTAACAACCATCTATTTATTGTAACCAATTAGGATGTACTACTCATTTTAAGAGATTTAGATTTTATCCTATTCTTTTAAAACAACCTCAAATGACTGTTGTACATAGATTAAGCTAGTGGGAAGGTCTATAACAACCATTATCCAAACAATGAGTATGATTCTTCCCATTTGAAGAATCCCCACACCCTACTGGTATTTTAGAGAAAACACAATATTCTAGAACTGTTTGGCATGTAGTTTTTTTTTAAATGCAATGAACTACATACAATCATTCACCCATATGACCTTCAATCATACTTATACATACACATACATTTATATCATGTGGATACATTGATATACTTGTATGTATATATATAAATTTGTATATAAATCAAAGATATGTTTGATTGCAGAAACATATAAATTGGTTCTGACTTCTTAATAATCTTCCCTAACTAGTAATGCATAACTTCCAGACATTTCTCTTCCTATCCATAATATAGGAAGCAAAAATTAAACACATTTCCATTATTTTCTTTTTATAAATAGGAACCAACATACCCCAAACACAGCGAAAAGCTTCAGACTTAATCATTTCACACTTGCACACAAATTGAATAAAAACATTCGATTCTAAATGAAGAAGTAGAACAAAAACCACTAGCTGGGTTTTGAAATAATACATGACCTGAATGTTTTTAGAAGAAGAAATCTTTGAATAATGCCCTCCCAAAGTCGTTCTTTATTGCAAGCCCTTATTTAGAAAATGCAAGAAGAAGAACCAATTTCGCAGAGCCAAAACCCTCCTCACGGTTACCAAAGATAAGAATAATGCCTCCTTCCTCTCCCAAAATCTGCTTATGTATTACGAAACATGTTTTTATTGCTACCCCTACCCTAATACCAGGCTCATTACCAAAAACCGTCTCCATTCTTCATGTGATTTTGAAGACCTCATGCCAAAAACACACTTCTCTCTCTTCTCCGTGAAGACTCTCACTTCACGCTAAAATCCTCTCCCATTCATGCGGAAAGAATGTCTGTGTTTTTATTTTTCCTTGTCTATCTTATTCCATATCGATATTATAACGAAGAGTTAAATAAATATTTATAAAATCCATTTTCCACCATATGCTCGATAAAGAGTTATATCTTTCCTTTTCATATCAAAATGTAAATATCCTCGATTTCTTTTATGCCTCAAAATATATTAGGGTCATGCGATAATAGATGAAAAATAATATGCTTTACATTTAAAAAAAGAAGTAAATGTCCTTTATTGGTTCAAACAATATCATTGCCAAGGAGTATTAGAATTGAATGGATTGCGCTAAAAAGGGGGGGGGGAATATTATTTTACATCTTGCCAAACCAATGCACTTATCCTAGCCAAATTACCAAGAGGAATTGACCCCTGATAAGCATTTTATATATTATTATTTTTAAAGATAATTGATGCAGGAGCATACCCGGTTCATAGAAATTTTGCATCAACCAAAAACATTTTCCTTTCTGTTTTCCTTTCTATTTGTAGTTTCGGTTTTCCTTTCCGTGTGTCCCGATTTTGGCTCATTGGATCCTGTGGAGTTAGATTCTACTTGAAGACTTGATCATCTTTCTTTCTTCCAGACCACATCGCTTTTGGATAATTTTTAGGCAAGATATCGCTACCTATTTCCATGACAGTTTCCTGTTATCGGTTGACAGTCCTTTGTTACCAGTTATCTGGACCTACTTTGGTGATCTACCAGAAACCATTCTGAAGCTTGCAGAGCCTTGGGCATTGATTTCGATGTTCTTTGGTGTGTGGCTACCTTTTCCCACGATCTGTGTTTCATCCTTTGGATTTTTCGGAGGAATCTCTTGGCGGAGGCTGACCTTGTTCATTTTGCACATTAGGTCTTGTTCTTCGGGTTTTGATCCCTTTTGGGCCAACTGGATCCTTTGGATCGATATATATATATATATATATATATATATATATATATATATAATTGTATTGCGCATTAGAATGTAATCAATCAGAGAATCAAGTAGCTAGACTATGTGTAGAAGATAGATCTCACAATTCAAGGTCTCGGTTGTGACCTATTCTACCAAGCCTGTGAGCTGGTATGTTGTAACCTGGTTGTTACCGGTTGGATGTAATCAAATCTCATGCAATAAAATAATCTATTTTGCATTGCCTCCATCATATCTTTGTGTTTCTGTTGTGTTTACTCTTGCTGACCGGTCCAGATTGATCTCTTTGAGGTCCCTCCTGACCGATGACTTCTTCAAGTGGTATCAGAGTGAAGTTTCGGTCTGGAGGTTGCATGTCCTTAAATTTTCTTGTAGGGTGGCAGATTGCAGATTTGAACTACAACTGCAGAGGACTAGCATGAACGATGGTGCGAAGAGGAGCTAGGAATGGTGGAGCGCGTGGGAATGCATACCTTGCTGTGATGGAGATGTTGTGAGGTATAACAACCCAGTTGGAAGCCGTGGAGACAACCCATAGAAGAGGCCGACATATTGAAGATGTAAGTGAAGATGAAGGAGAAGAAGCCTTGACAAAACAAGTAAACCTACCAGTGGTTGATTAGGATGAGGAAAGGTTTTTGAGGGTTTTGAGTAGGGTGAATACTAAACCTCATTTTACCCTACCGGAATATGATGGGAAGCTAGATTCAGACGAATTGATGGATTGGATCTCGGAGATGGAAAAGCATTTTGATTTTGAAAACATTGCAGAAGAGAGGAAGGTAAAATATGCCTATACCTGGTTGAAAGGTCATGCATCTCTTTGGTGGGAGCATTTGCAAGTTGATAGACAGAGAAGAGGTAAAGAGAAGATTAAGACATCAGATAGAATAATTTCTAAGTTGAAATCAAAGTTTGTGCCGACGAAGTATCAAGTGGATTTATTCTGGAAGTTGTAGAATTTGAGACATAATGAATCTAGTGTGGAGTACATCGAAGCATTTTACAAGTTGAATATCAAATCCGGACATGTTGATGATGGAGTTGAACAAGTTGCAAGATATTTGAATGGATTGCAGATGTCTATACAAGATGAACTGAGTATGATCAAATTGGAGAGTGTTGAAGAGGGTTACCAGTATGCCCTAAAGGTAGAAGAGAAGTTAAAATAAAGACATGAACAGAGGCAGAGAGGCAGAGGTGGAAGTTTTACTAGAGGAATATTTCAAGGAGGAAGAGGATATACCGGAGGAAGAGGAACTAGTATAGATCAAAGCAAGGACAAGGAAGTGAACAAAGAAGGTAATTCATACCGGAAGGATGATAGAAATTTCTATTGGAGGAGAGAACTAGATGGTTACCAAAATGAGAATTTTGGAAGACAAGACAAGAGGACATTTAGAGGAACGTTCTTTAAATGTGGAGGAGAAGGACATCATGCATTCGAGTGTAAGAAGACAAAAAATACCAGAAGAGTAGCAGTGGTGGAAGAAAACCCCACTGGATCAGACAATAAACCTAAAGACGGAGAACTATTGGTGATGAGGAGAGCTTTGTGTCATATCAGAGGAGATGAAGAACCCTTGGAGAGGAAGAATCTATTCAAGACCAAATATAAGGTATCTGGTAAGTGTTGTAAAGTTGTTATTGATAGTGGTAGTTCATATAAGCTTGTTTCAGAAGAGATGGCGAATAAGTTAAAATTAGAGAGATTGAAACACCCTAAGCCTTATCAGATAGCATGGATTCAGGTTGAACATAAGTTGTTAGTAAGTGAACAATGTTTGGTGAAATTGAAAATTGGGAATTATCATGTCTTGTGTGATATTATGCCTATGGATATTTGTCATCTTTTGTTGTGTAGACCTTGGCAGTTTGATAGACAGGTAGTACATGATGGGAGGAAGAATACATACACTATTGTGGCGAATGGGATGAAGCAAACCTTGTTGCCTTTGGAGGAACCTTTGAATGAAGTCTATATAAATACTAGAATCTGTTTGGTAGATGGAAGGAAATCCTTGGATGGATTGAGACATGAGAATGTGTGTTTTGCCTTAATTCCTAAGAAGATTGAGAAACCGAAACTAGAAGGAGAACACCCAGATGAGATAAAATATTTATTGACAGAATCTAAGGACATCATTTCAGATAATGTACCTGATGGATTGCCACTTATGAGAAGTATTAATCATTGCATGGACTTGGTTCCTAGAGCTAGTTTGCCTCACAAAGCTGCACACTGGTTGACATCGACAGAGAATGAAGAACTGAATAGACAAGTGCAGGAGTTGCTAAAGAAAGGTTTGATCAGGGAGAGTCTGAGCCCTTCTACATTACCAACATTATTAGCACCTAAGAAGAATGGAGAAAAGAGAATGTGTACCAATTCCAGAGCAATAAACAAGATCACAGTGAAATATTGGTTTCCTTTGCCTAGGATAGATGATATAATGGACTGTTTGAGTGGAGAAAAATACTTTACAAAGATAGATTTGAAGAGTGGTTATCATCAGATCAAAATCAGAGAAGGTGATGAGTGGAAGACAACATTTAAGATGAATGTAGGACTATATGAATGGTTGGTGATGCCTTTTGGATTGACTAATGCACCGAGTACTTTGATGAGGCTGATGAATGAGGTATTGAAGAAATTATTGGGTAAGTTTGTTATTGTGTATTTGGATGACATTCTGATTTTCAGTAGGACAAAAGAGGAGCATTTGTTGCAGTTAAGACAAGTTTGCAGAGGTTGAGAGAAGAGAACTTGCTGATCAATATCAAGAATGATGCCCAGAGGAGATATTCAATGTATGATTAGGAGTTTTATGCCATAATTCAAGCCTTGAAGAAGTGGAGACATTACTTGTTTCTTAAGGAGTTTGTGTTGTATACAAATCATCAAGCTTTGTAGTATTTGAACAGTCAGAGTAAATTGAATCATAGATGTATGAGATGGGTAGAATTCTTGCAGAGTTACACCTTTAGGTTGAAGCATAGAACTAGGAAATCTAACAAAGTTGCTGATGCGTTGAGTCAGAGAAGGAATTTGTTGACATGGATGAGAGTGACAGTATTAGGATTTGAAGATTTGAAGACCTTGTATGATGATGACCCGGATTTTACAGAACCTTGGAAAACATGTAGGGACCTGGTTATGGTAGATAGAAGCAAGTGGTTGGATTACTTCATTCAGGATGGGATGTTATTTAGAGGAGTTCAATTGTGCATACCTAAGAGTTCTATGAGGGTGAATTTGATAAAGGAGAAACATAGTGGAGGACTAGATGGATATTTTGGCATTGACAAAATAGTAGCATTGGTGAGTGAGCAGTACTTTTGGCCCCAGATTCATAAGGATGTTAAGAAATATGTGCAAATTTGTAGAGTTTGTCAAGTTGCAAAGGGTAGTAGTCGGAATGTGGGATTTTTATAAACCTTTGACAATACCGGTAAGACGTTGGAAAGATAAGCATGGATTTTGTACTTGGATTGCCTAAGACATCGAGAGGGAATGATTTTATATTTGTGGTAGTGGATAGATTCTCGAAGATGGCTTATTTCATACCTTGTAAGAAGACATCAGATGCATTGCATGTAGTAGACCTATTTTTCAAGGAAGTGGTAAGATTGCATGGATTATCTAAGAGCATAGTTTTATATAGAGACACTATGTTTGTTGGCTATTTTTGGAGAACCCTTTGGAAGAAGATGAAGATAGATTTGAAGTTCAGTTCTACTTTTCATCAACAGACTGATGGATAAACGAAATTTGTTAATCAGAGTTTGGGAAACTTGTTGAGATGTTTAGTGGGAAATAAAACTGGAAGTTGGGATTTGATCCTTGCACAAGCAGAGTTTGCCTACAATTCAGTGAATAGAAGTATCAGAAGAACACCTTTTGAGATTGTTACCAGAGTGCATCCTAGAGGTATATCAGAATTGAGAGACATTAGCAGTGAAGACCAGAGAAGTTAAAAAATCAAAGACTTTGCAGATCACATGGCAACATTGCATATTTAGGTTATGCAACATTTGGAAGACATGACCAACAAGTATAAGGAGAAAGCAGATGAGAAGAGGAGACATAAGGAATTCAAAGTTGGTGATGAAGTGATGGTATATCTGAGAAAAGAGAGATTCCCAGTTGGAAATTATAATAAGTTGCAAACGAAGAAGTTTGGACGTTGGAGGATTTTGAGGGAGTTCAGTTCTGGAAATGCATATGAAGTGGAGTTACCAGATAGTCTAAGTATTTCACCTGTGTTTAACATTGCAAATCTTCATGAGTATCATGGACCAAAATTCAGTGAGGACAATGTTGCAGACTTAGAGAAATAGTTGCCCCAGAAGGAACCAAATTAGATTGAAGAGATTTTGGACAGTGGGATTGGGCGTAGTACCCAGAGCAGTCAGTATAAGGAATACCTTGTGAATTCGAAGGACAGACTAGTTGAAGATTCATCTTGGATTTCTGAGGCAGAGGTAGACCGCCTTGGTTTCCCTCTGACCCCGACAAAGTGAGAGGATCACTTTTTAAATAACCCCAGATGTTTGATGCAGGAGCATCCTCAGTTCATAGCAATATTGCATCAACCAAAAACATTTTCCTTTCTGTTTTTCTTTCTGTTTGTAGTTTTAGTTTTCCTTTTGGTGTGTTCTGATTTTGGCTCACCGGATCTTGTGGAGTTGGATTCTACTTGAAGACTTGATCACCTTTATTTTTTTTTAGACCGCATCACTTTTGGATCATTTTTCGACAAGATATCCCTACTGGTTTCCACGACAGTTTCCTATTACCGGTTGATAGTCCTTTGTTACTGGTTGCCTGGACCTACTTTGGTGATCTACCAGAACCCATTTCGAAGCTTGCAGAGCCTTGGGCATTTATTTCAATGTTCTTTGGCATGTGGCCAACCTTTTCCCATGATCTGTGTTTTATCCTTTGGATTTTCCGGAGGAATCTCTTGGCGGAGGCCGATCTTGTTCATTTTGCCTATTAGGTCTTGGTCTTCGGGTTTTGATCCCTTTTGGGCCGATTGGATCCTTTGGATTGATATATAATTGTAATTGCACATTAGAATGCAATCAATTATAGAATCAAGTAGCTAGACTATGCATAGAAGATGGATCTCATGATTCAAGGTCCCAGTTGTGACTTATTCTACCAGGCCTATGAGCCGGTATGTTGTAACCCAGTTGTTACCAGTTGGATGTAATCAAATCTCACGCAATAAAACAATCTGTTCTGCATTGCCTCCATCATATCTTTGTGTTTCTGTTGTGTTTACTCTTGCTTACCGGTCTGGATTGATCTCTTTGAGGTCCCTCCTCACCGATGTCTGCTTCAATAACTTTACCTTTTATGTTAGAATTTTGCATATTCATATACGTATCTATATGAATATATACTTATATAAATATTTATGCATGCTTAAACATGAGCTTCTAAGGCATTTAAATAAATAAATAATTAAATAATCAATTCAAATTTCCTTAATAAATATTAACGAGTTACCCCGCAACACAAACTTAACCTAGGGTTATGAACCCTAAAATCTCTACACAGACCATCTAGGTTACTAGACGCAACGACCAACAAGGTTTGACACGGTCAAACATGATGATGGAACAACCTGACTAACAGAAAAAAAACACAACAATTGAGAAACAAAAGAGAAATTTTATTATTATTTGCAACCAACATGCACTACATGCATTACAATTTCAGAGGATTAAAACCTCAAACGATGCCACACATGTAGCTTATAGATTTTGGAAAATACCCTTCCCACAATACAATCTCTCAACTCTAAAGCTCTCAAAAAATAACTCCAAAAACTAGACTATTTTCCTCAAAGATGAGTCTTAAATATACTTTCTTTCCTTAGGAGCTAAGATTACATTTGCAATAGAAACTTGGTGGACTAGCTCAAGAACAAGAAATTGCCTAATTTCACTGAAGCCAAATTCGATAACTGGAAACTTTTCAAAAAATAATTGTCCAACTTTCGGCAGCCATACCTTTTGATCTAACTGTCAGATTTTTAATGATAATACCTTTTTGGAAAGCTCTTGAATCTTGAAAAGATGATGTGGCACAAAGTAGGGCCTAAAGACCAACTACTTTGGATTTACACCAATTTTTGAGCTCATCTGGAGCGTCTAACAGCTTCAAATTTGACTATGAATAAATTGCAAAAATAAGAAAGGGAAAATCCAGAAACTACAACAACAAATAAAAATCTTTTTGGGTGATTCAAGATTGCCCTTACAACAGCAGGTGCTCCTGCATCAAAAATAAGTCTACCTGGCTCAAGTTAGGGGTTTTAGACGGTATTGAGTTCTTTCTTTCCTTCACCTCCCAACTTGATGATACTTTCCCTTGCGGAGGACGACGATCTCCTGTACACACTTGGCCAATTAAATCAGTTAGATCCAAATCTTGTCTTGTTCTGACAATTCATAATTCATTGACAAAGGTAAAACATCATGTCATAAAGTTAACTATAAATTCATCACTTTACCAATTAAAGTCCATCAAATCATCATTATAAGCATAATTGTCATCATTCAAATATGCATAAATATCTGAACATATTCATCAATTAAAGCATGAAAAACTAGGGCACATTCGTTCAAATTAATCATGAAAACTAGGGCACTATAAACATCTTGCAAGTATATCATATATGCACTAGGGAAAACATGTATCAGGGCGTAAATACTACATATTAACAACTAGGGCACACGTGGGATGTAACACAAAGCACTATTGGCCAAGCTGTGATGCACTTTTGTGATTACTAGTATAGCCAAGAGGAGCCTAGGATTAAGGAGATTGAGTGCAAAGAACAAATTGGCTCTTCCCTCTATGTGGGCTACAAGCAAGATAATTACCAAGAGAAGAAAAAATATAGGCACTTTTGCAATAGTACAAGGGTATATATCTAATGCTCTAGTGGGTCCTAAATGTGATTCATTTCAAGGGAAAATTTTTGGGCTTGCACCTTGATTTGTAATAAAATACTAGAACAAATGATAGCTTTAAAATAAAGTGAAACATTGTGACCAATAATATAATGAGAAAAAACAGGAATTTTTTTATCTTTCCAAATGTTGAAGAGAATTTTCACCCTAAAAGCATGGCAATATGAGTATATTTGTGGGGAACGTGAGGTCAATCCCTAAGAAGATCCATATGTTAAGATAAAGGATCTAGCTAAGAGGTTAAAGGAAGTCATGAATCCATTTCAAAATTTTCTAAGCTCTATGGAAAAACTAGAAGAGACGTTTGAAAGATTCCAACTAACCATAGAAGGGACAACTAGGATCCTAGGTCTACAAATGATGGGACTTATACCTCACCAGTAAGGCTTGTAAAATAATAAATTGGGTTCCATAATAGCCAACCAAATGTTAAGGAACTTGCATTATCAGATTAAGATTGATGATTGAAAATGTTATATCTCTAGTTTAAACTAGGTACCATATGTATGTGAAGAGAAAACCAGTGGTATCCAATACGCAACTTGTAATTACAAAGAGTTGTATTAGGACACTTTCAACCACAACTTGGTAGAGTGAACTCCAAATTTATATTTCATATCTTAAGGGATGACCTCCATAACTATATAAAACATCTCTCAATCCTAAAGAGAGATGAATAGATCTCAAGGACATTGGATGCCTTTTTGTCAAATCATAATGTCTTAACCCTAGGCAATTGAGCTAGAGGGAGACCTTGATTTTGTAAAAGAGGGGGCCACTATAAATTAAGTTTATTAAGGGAGAGGCCATCTTGAAAGCTAGATCTCATCACTTAATAACTTACTAAGCATGCTAAATACTTTTGGCAATAAAAGAACCATAAATGTGAACGGCATCCTTCATGAGGTGAAGGGTTTGAAACCTAATATCCTTGTAGGAAGGTCTATTGATTAGTTGGCCTGAGGAAATACAATGTTGATTCTTGAAGAATATTCGAGGATTCATTTCCAAAAAGGTCATAAATAATCCATTCCACACATAGGGCAAACCCTTGACATTGACTTATAGAAACCCTAAATCTCTAGATTCACAAGGGAGGCAACAAAAGTCTTAGGCAACGTAGTGAATACCCTTGTGGTCTTCAGAAGAGGCCCATAAAATATCTGAAAGAAGCTCCTCTAATTTCAAGTAAGAAGTATTTGAAGGAGCCCAACATGAAGAGTAGTAGATGAGTAGCAACAAGAATTTAGAACAAACTTAAAACTTTCCTTCCAAAGCCAGAGGCTTTGCAATCTAATAGGAATTTTTTTTCTCAATTTTGGAAAGGACTGCATTCCATAGAGCCATAGATAAAGATTTAAAAGAAAAAGGAATGCCCAAGAACCCGAATATTTCCCCATGATCTATCTGCTTCCAATTGATAATTGAATCCATTTAGGCATACAAAGAATGGACTATTGATAATACTTGGTTTTGATCCATTGAATTGTCAAGCTAGAGTCTTGACAAAAAAGTCTCTAGACACTAGAGAACCTCTTTGATACTTTTCTCCTCTTCAATAAAAGTGATAAAAGATTCATCTACAAAATGACCACTAATAAACTAGTTTGATGACTCAAATAGAGTAATACCTTGAACAAGTTCATGAGAAATAAAATGAGCCAAAAGATATCCAAACCCTTTGGTGGAAAGAACATATAAAGAGGGTGCAAGGGGAAATCCTTATCTAACAAAGTAGAAAATTCCAAAAGCATGAGATTCACAACCATTAATGGTGATGTAAATAGAGGCATTGACAAAGAGCATATTGATAGATTGAATGAATTGTGGTTGAAACCCTAGGGCTTGTAGCATGACTAGAATGAAAAGTCCACTCAATGTAATCATATACTCTGGGGAAGCCAATTTTTAGGAATTGATAATGTCGAGCCTACTCTATGCCTTCCCAAATGACAATGATATTATCCAGAATGTATCTAGATCTAATGAAGCCTATTTTTTTAGGGCAAAAAATTTGAGGAAGAAGATAAAAATTTCTTATAGCCAAATCCTTGGAATGATTTTATAACACATTAAGCAACATTATTGACCTCTAATTAAAAATTCTTTAGGATCAATAGCTTTAGGTATGAATTTGATATTCTTTTTGTTTATGAGTTTTCCCAAGAATTTCAAATGAAAAGCCTCAAGATAGACTTAATTTAGGTCACTCCTACTGCAATCTTAGAGGGCCTTGTAGAAATCACAAGGAAAGTCACAATACTTGGGGTATTTATCATCTATCATAGAGGTAACTGCCTCCTTGAGATCCTCTAGGGAGAGTAATTGCTCAAAAAATGTTTTCTTGCACACCAAAGAGCTAATGGGGAACAACTCGAAGGTATTCTTGAAAGGCATTCTCTTGTTTTGGGGAATTAGGCTAAGCTATGAACACCTAATCATAATGCTTGAAAAATTCTTGAAGAATATCTGGTAGCTTAGTGAGAACCAGATGACCTTATTTTATTTTCTTATGCCATGAACATTATGGTAGACTTGAAGAGCTTAAAAAATGTCTTTGAGGCACAATCACAAACTTCAAGTGAGTGAAATCTATCTGTGATTTTAGTATCTCTTACAAAATAATTATCTATAATTTGTTTTTGTTTCCTTAGATTTGAAACTTCAACTTGTTATTTAAGGGATAAATGTTTTACAAGTTCCTCTGTGACATGTTCAAAGATATGAGGTGATGGCCTCATATGAGCTCCTCTTGAAAATGGCCAGATGGTGACCATAGATGCAAAGGAAGAGAGATATATTTTCTATGGCTCTATTCTACCAAGCAATCCATCCAAAATATTGAGTGGAGTGACATTCAAGATCATAAACCCTTATTATTGGAGATAGCATGGGCTAATGACTCAACAATGAGTTTTTCAAAAAAATTACCTCTAAGATGATGAATCTTAGAGAACAAACTATCTGCCACTACCTCACTTAAATTGGTGCTAAGGGTGAGCCAGGGGATATGAGATATATAACTAAGTTAATACAAGACAGATAGACCTTCTAGACAATTCTAGTAGCTCTTTGTGACTAGGATGAATGTGCAGAACTAGGACTCCAATGCGATGCGCTACCACCCTATACGGACAGAAACAAAGAACTGTACAAAGAAGGGACTGACGATCATACAAATAAATGAAAGAAGTACAATAAAATAAAAATACAGATAACTAGGAGATAAAGTGAAATAATAGAAAAGGGAAGAAAATAGATGAATAATAGGTCCACGCTACGAAACCTCTAGCCAGATAAATCTTCTCTAATGCAACCTACACACAAGCCAAAAAGGAAAAATGTTTGGGGCTTCTTGGGGACTTGCCTTAGTCAAATACCCGTTTTGGTGTTTCCACCTCCATAGATAGCCAGATAGATAGATAGATAGATAAATAAGATAAATGCAAGATATGATAAATGATAAATGATAAATGATTTGATGGATAATGGATGTAAGATGCTCAAAGATATGATAAATAGATAGATATTACCCAATAGGTTTGACAAAAGCCAAGTTAGATTCAAAGAGATTACTATGAGAGCTTTAGAGCATTGTAACAAAGGAAAGATTGTTGTAGCAAGTGCATGAGAATAAGAGCAAGTTGTAAGAGCCAAGACAATCAGAGAGATAATGCTAGAGAGCCACAAAGGGACCAAGAGAGTGTAAGAGAGTCTAAGAGAGAGAGTCGAGAAAACATATTGGTTTAGAAAGAGAGAAGAGGAGGGAAAATGAGGGCTAGCAAGCCGTTTGAAAGATTCAGGGTCGTTTCCACCGACATGTACAAGTGACAAGTGGAAAGTTGTGCTCAAAACTAACATTTGGACGTTGGGATTTTGCAAGATGATTGTACGACACACATACATCCACGTGGCACGCTAGTGTCCAAATGAATACATTCAAAAAATACAGGAGACAAGGGAGACACGTGGCTAACATGATTGACGCTAGGAGGGAGCTACCAGAAAAGGGGGGTCTCGAGCATCCTAGGAGAGAAAAGGCTAATGCAAGGGATGAAGTGAGCCTACTCAAGTGCTAGGGGAATGGAAACCAAAGTGGTTATAAAAGATGTAGGTCAAATTACAAAGGGGTATATAATTTTCGACACTACAATGTCAAGCCCACTTAGCACTCAATGTTGAATTTGAAAAGAAAGTGGTCTGATAAAGTCACAACCATTTAAGGACTGACCAATAAGGAATCAAATGAGGTTAAGGAGAAAAATAAACATAGATATCATGGCATGATCAAGGTATTTAAAAATTCTCTCAGAGCTAGCTTAGGTATTTAAATAGGTTGGTTGTGGTGACAAACCAAGTTAGGATCATAAAGGCCCAATTTTTATGCATATAAAATCATGCCTCCAATTTTCTATCTATCCAACAATAAAGAAAAATGTCATCCTTGTCATATGCCATCTCTACCATATTAAGATCTTTGTGCAAAACCCAAGTAGCAAGGGGCATTGAATCTACAATCCACCACTACAAAATCTCTCAATAACATCATTTGAAGCATAAACATTAATGATGCCAAAATAATATCATCAACGTTTACGAGGATCCAAACTAGCCAATGATTTAGATTGGACCCATGGTCAACCATATAGAATACCATCATGACACCAAAAAAGTGGTAACACATCCATGACCAACTTCATGATTTGTTGTAAACAAGATTTCATCCAACCAAATAACATAATGTAGACACCTAAAATTGTCCTCTTTAATTAAATAAATATTTTTATTTATTTAATTATTTTATCCTAAGTCTTCTATTAATTAAATAAATCTTTATTTATTTAATTAATTCATTAATCCTCTTCTAAGGCTTTCCTCATTTAAATAAATACTTTTATTTATTTAAATTGTGCTTTTTCTAAATTAAATAAATATTTTCTTTATTTAATTGATCCCACTTCCTCTATTAATTAAATAAATTTTTATTTATTTAATTAATTTATTAGCCTTTTCTACCCACGACACATGGCACTCATCTCTTAATTCTTCTCTTACCTACCCCCTTTATCATTTAATTATTTCCTCTACCTACCCTTTAATCCTAGCCGACCATTTATCCTTTACACCTCTCAATCTTATCCCTTCGTTTCTTACAGTGTTCTCTATATAAGAGGATACTTCCTTCATTATCAATCCTAATCGTCTAACCCTAATGACATAATCAAGCCTTCTTGCGATCAAGCTATCAACCACATTTCCATTCTTTGTTAAGCTCTTGTGTACACAAAATATGAGAGCACACATATATCAAACATGATCAATGGAGATAACAATGGAGATTGAAACCCTACTTGACATGTGAATGGTAATATTGTTTTATTTTGTTGATTTGCATGATCTTAGGTATATCTATTGGTATTGGTGAATGTTTCATTGTAGGACCTAGATTGTTTGTGGTTGGATCTTTATGGTTTTACAATAGTTTATTATCATCACTTTTCACCGTATAAATTTTGGCATGCCCGGTGGGACACTTGTCTCTTTTATTTTGACATCTTGTTTGCAGTTCTTGTGTTTTTAAAAGTTGCAGGTTCGACATTGTGACGATTCTGGGTTTTTCTGCATCTGCAACGGATCTGACCGTGTCCATGTTTTGTTTATGTGTCTGCGATTGTTATTTCTATGTTTTTGATTTTCTGTTGTTTTCGCAAATCTGTCATCCTAAAGTTGTGTCTGTGCAACATCTTACCACATTTTTGTTTTCTTTTCATGTTTGCATTGCTTCTTGTTGTGTTTTTGTTTTGTAGGGTTTTTGCTCAGTTTTTCCAGTTACAGGGTTCTAGAATCATGCCTGCGAGCTATATTGTTGCATCTGTGTCTAGATCTTGCGTCTATATAGATTTCTGTCACGTCTGCAATTTTCTATTTGTTTTACAGGTCATAGATCTAGAAACTATGTCTTTGTTTCATCTTTTTGTGTCTGTGATTTATTTCTACGTCTGAGTCTGGTATAGATGCATCTATGTTTTCAGTTTTGCATTTTTCATTTTCATTTAGGGTTTTCAGATTTGAATTTTAGGGCTAACCTCTTTTGATCCAATTAACGAAGTGGTGCAACTCTTTAAAAATGAGAAAAATGCCTTGTCGAAGGCCCTTATTTCACAAAGTCTTTTGGATCTAAAAATTTACCTAACTTGTGTGCTTGCAAGAGGGGTATCATTTCAAAACTACTAACAAGTTTGTTGCAAGACCTTTGACAAAGATTTGATTTTGAAATTGCTTGCTTTTTCTTCTTTAGTTTAGCAAACACTTCATTTTGGTGCTCTAAAATTAACAAGTGTCTTTTGTGTCTTGAGCAACAGGCTCTTTGTGTTTTACATTTTAGAGGGTCTGCCTCCTGAGTAGCCCATAAGGCCAAGTGAGAGGGAACGACCCAAGTGGTAACGGGCTAAAGCCAAGGTCTTCCAAGCCACTATAAACAAAAGTGTTTATGATGAAAGTTGCAAGCAATGGATGTTACATGCTACTATAACGACGTTATGACTCCCCATAAACCCTATAGAGCGCAACCTCTATAGGCTAGGAGGCCTTCCATTTAACGGAGCATAACATGCTGCTGATTATAGATGTCCTTGCTAGACACCATCTTGTGTTAGAAGTCAAAAACCTTCTAGTTGTTGGCGCAGGAGGTCAAACGTCTGAAGCAACTCACATTCTTACAGTTCTTAGTAGAGATACAAAGTTTGCCATAGGGGGAGTTTTCGTGGGGACTGGTGCTTGGCTACCCCGAAGAAGTGAGTGCTAAGAGTGGATCCAGTGGGGTTAAGCATTTAAGTATCCACTCTGAATTGCATAGCTCAAGGTAACCCCCCAAGTGAGATTCAACAACTATTGTTCCGACCAATCCTAGGATTTGTGCTTGTATGATCAAAACACCCAAACATTTTCAAACAAAACAAAGAAACATTGTATTTACCATGTTTTCAAGTGTATACAAAAACATTTCACATTATATTTCTCACTTGGAATTTTTTTTGATCCTTTGGACAAAAACACTTTCAAACATTGAGTCTTCATTGTTATTGTGTCCTCTTGCCACAAAAAAGGGTAAAAAACATTGAGATTTGGTTACATTAAACAACTTCACCATCAAACAAAATTGCACAAAATATCAGAAAATGCGTTTGTGACTGTTAAAACCATGTTTGTGTTAAAAAAATTACATCTATGCAGTACAAAATTGCGTTTGTGTCCTGAAGAAGAATATCTGCAAGAAATTGTTATATTTTCCAAAATCGCGTCTCTGTTGATTTAAATTGTGTTTGTGTTGAGAAATCACGTCTGTGTAGAGAAGAATTGCGTCTTTGATTTTTAGGCTAAAATTGTCATATCACCAGAAAAATTGCATATGTGTTTATTGTAATTGCATCTGGGATTAGAAGTCACGTTTGGGTTTGTTAAAACTGCATCTGCGTTCACAGTTAAGAGATTACAAAAAATTCTTGAGAAGAAAAGGGACTTAAGTTTTCAGATTCAAAGAGCTTCTAAGGCCGCTTCTTATAGGGCTTCATTTTTCAATCAACCTGTCTTGGTCACACATAGTCAATCATTTTCCTTCATTTACATTGCCCTCATACATATCTTCTAAGTTTGAGTTAAAAGGTTACTTTTCTTGTCCTCATCAAACTCTGCAAACATACTACAACACAACACTAGGTGATTCCCGCATCAAGATCTATCATCTTTGGGTCTCATTTGGTCTTCTTGAGTCAAGGTCAACTTACCTCCTCAAGAGATCGATCATCTCTTTGGAAGCCACACCTTACGCTTAAACATACATACTTTGGTCTTACACTCTTGGACATTGCAAGTTTACCCTAGATTCATCTACACTTCATACACCTCTTGGTCTTCCATAGTCTTTGCATCTTCATCTTATCCTTTCATTTTGGTCAAGGCTTTAGTCTATGGTTGAAACTCGTTCACAAAGGTCTAGAAGGGAAGCTGAATAAGATTTAAGGTCTTTAAACATGAGTACCTATGAGTTTGATGGAGATAAATTCTACAATCCATTTGACAACTGCAAAAATATACCAGATAATGACAACAATGAAAATACCAATGGAAATGATAATAAAATGACAATGTATCTGTGGATTCTGCAGAAGTTGAGGAAAATATCATGGATCCCCACTTTAATAAATTGGCTCAAGAAATCATTAAGAGGGATAGACAATATTTCCTACAAGTCATGGCACAAAGTGGAACAAGATTACCTCATGATTTTGATACGTCACAGATTTTGGAGGATGATACAAACCAAATAAATCAAGTTAATACAAGACAAAGGAGGCCTAATAATGGTGGTAATAAAGAGGGTCTCGTTCTTGAGTCACCTTCAACCCTATTTCAAAAACCTAAAATTCCAAACACATGCACTCATTCTCATGCCAATTATGATTGAACCTCTTATGAACAACCTCGCAGTCATCCTTTCCCATGGAGAAGAACTACCACCACGCATGACCATGATGATACCCAAGATAATACCAATGCATACAATTACACTCAAGAGAATATTCAAAATCATGACACGAGGAGACCCCATGTCAGATTTGGGGGCAATACTCAAGATCACTCTTATGATACCTTCTATCCTTATGGTCATGACATGTATCGACCTAGACCTAGTGGTCCTTATTACAACACCATACCAAGTGGTCCATATACAAGATATAACTATGTCTGATGTAGAGGTATGGTCTACACAACTTGGAAAAACCCAAATTGCTCACTTGCTCAATAGGCAACACTACCCCTTTGGGAAAAGAGGTTCTCCTAACCAGACCTCACACCTTACAAGAACAAATATAACATCTCAACACATATTTTTCATTCCCCATAACCCCCCATTGAGACATTTCACAAAAGTCACCATTAATGGATTAACAACCCCAAAGGCAAAATGCTCAAAAAGTGCTCAAATGGCTCACTCCCCTCCAAGTAAGGTTTATATGTTTCCCAAAGCCTTGTACAGGTTTGATAGGTCTAATGGATCATAAAATATCCAAATCCACCCTCTGGTTTTCTCCTCCAAGTCCCCAAGGTATCCAAGCCCAATTTGGCTCTCTAGGCCCACTAGTCTCCAAAAACAACTTTTTGGCTTACAACACAAAATCTCCAAAGGACACCTAGATTTTATTGCACACATCAAATACACTCCCCTGGGCAGCACTTTTTCCAAAAGGAAAGGGCTTGAAGGCTTCAACAAACCACATTTCTACCAAACCCTCAATGATGACAACAAGGACTAATTCAAGCACTTAATGAAGGAAGTACCATTTTTACACACCATATTAGAAAAGTATGACTTTAAGCATTTATGGGAATCCAAAATAATACCAATTCCAAGGTTTTATACACTGGTTAACAATTCACCAATAGTTATGGGGTTTTTTTGTGTCTTTTTACTACTTTTGCATTGCCAGCCACATAGAGATGTCTGGCTTCTTTTAATTTCTGCTCTTTCCAAACACTTCCTCCAGGTTTGAAACAAAGAAAATATTAAAATACAGTCCCAAATCTTCCATCCAACCAAGTTTTAGATTCTTTTCATGATTAAAATGGAAGAAAAGGGAAAAGAAATGTGACACCCTAGGTTTATGCCCTTTCACAGGCTGTCTTCACTAAAACTTCAATATCTCGCTTATTTCTCCACTTCAAATACTCTAGTTGGACTCAAATGAAAGGTATTTCACCCTTCTAACTCATCATGGAAGAATTTTTCAGTTTTCAGATCGTACAAGCCCGTACCAACCAAAATAGCAGCAAATTTGCAGGAAAATACAGAATTTTTATTGCTTCAAATTATCAACTTTCACATTATTCTTCAACCAACCTCCAAATTGGTTTGTTGAGGCATAATATAGCCATCCCAACATGTTCCAACTGAAATTAGGTGGTTGTGAATGTTAGGAACTGATTTTAACAACTTTTCAAAAAGTTGTTCACCAATATTGACAACGTTTGTCAATTTTTTGACAATTTTGTATTTTACCAACAAATTATCTTCAAAGATAGACCTAGGAGCCTAAACATATTATTTTGGACCTAATTAGACCAAAATACACTTGAATCACTAAATCCACACATCCTATGTCCTTTTGACCATAGTTGACCATAGAGTTTATAAAGCACCCCAGGCCACTAGGCCTTACAAAAATGGACTATGAGGACTTTATTATCCAAAATAAACATGAAAATGGGATTCTAAGGTCCCTTACAACACCTTGAAACAAAACATGAAATTCATTGAAGAAGAAATGATTAATTTTAGTCTTGTGCCCCTGCACCATACTCCCGGGGAGGGCTGATCTCATTTCCACATGAGATAAGTTGGTCAATTGAAGTACCATGCTTTAGAATCTCTGCCTCATCCATCCATACAGCCTCTTCAATAGGTTTTCCTACCCATTTCACAAGGTATTGTTTGTACTCTTTGTCTCTGGTCTTCTTGATGACTTTCTCATCAATGATTTTCTCAAGCTTCTTTGGTGCATGATGAGGTATGGCAGCCAT
This sequence comes from Cryptomeria japonica, assembly GCF_030272615.1. Taxonomy (NCBI): domain Eukaryota; kingdom Viridiplantae; phylum Streptophyta; class Pinopsida; order Cupressales; family Cupressaceae; genus Cryptomeria; species Cryptomeria japonica. The sequence goes on along the minus strand of NC_081407.1, from coordinate 893,747,615 downwards.
ATCCTCTTGAACTTCTTCAATTTGAAAGTCCATACTTGCAACAACATTACCTTTATATGGTGTTAGATCACATACATTGAAAATAGGAGAAATACCAAGATTAGGAGGAAGAGCAATCTCATAGGCATTTAACCCATGCTTCTTCAACACTTTGCAAGGACCCACTTTCTTCATGAGTAACTTAGTATGCTTCCCCTTTGGTAATCTTTCCTTCCTCAAATACACCCACACCATATCACCAATCTGAAATTGTACATCTCTCCTCTTATTATCAGCAATCTCCTTGTACTTTTGAGAGCTCTTTTCAAGTGCCAACCGTACTTGATCATGGATCTCCTTCATGCTATCAGCAAATTGCTCTCCATGAGCACTTATTTGCCCATCATGTGGAAGGTCTCTCAACTCCAAGATGCCTCTTGGATTTTGCCCAATACACAATCTGAAATGGACTCCTTCCTGTACTCCTATTCACAGAGTCATTGAATGCAAATTCAGCTTGTGGAAGTACAACATCCCACTTCTCTCCATATTGCTTTGTCAAACATCTTAATAGGTTTCCCAAGGACCTATTCACAACTTCAGTTTGCCCATCTATTTGTGGATGGTAGGTTGAACTAAAGTTCAAGTTTGTTCCCAACCTCTTCCATAAGGTTCTCCAAAAGTGGCCAATGAATTTCACATCTCTGTCAGACACAATTGTTAGAGGAAGTTCGTGAATCCTCACAATCTCTTTGAAAAACAAATTTGTTACATAGGTTGCATCACTTGTGCTCTTACATGGCAAGAAATGTGCCATCTTACTGAACCTATCAACAACAACAAAGATGCTATCAAATCCCTTTTGAGTCCTAGGCAGCCCCATTACAAAATCCATTCTACGACTTTCCCAAGGCCTTGTAGGTATGGGTAATGGTTGATACAAACCAGCATTGGTGGAAGTACCCTTAGCCTTTTGACAAATGCTGCAAGTCTCTACAAATCTTCTCACATCAACCTGCATTTTAGGCCAATAATAATGTCTTCGTACCTGCTCAAGAGTTTTATCCAAACCAAAATGTCCACTCATGGTTCCACAATGTTTATCTTTCACAATGTTCTCCCTCATTGAACACCTAGGAATGCATAGTTCATGTCCTTTGAACAATAAACCATCTTGGATCAAGTAATCAACATATTCAATATGGTATGCTTCAGAAAAATTAGAACAAACTTTATAAATTTCATGAAAGTCTTCATCACCTTCATACATACCTTTCAAGGAGTCAATCCCCACACTTTGCAACTTCACCTCTTGCACTGTCAAGGATCTTCTACTCAAAGCATTTGCCACCTTGTTTGCAACTCCCTTTTTGTGTTTGATTGTAAAGGTATATGCTTGGATTGATTCTACCCATTTCATATGCTTGTGACTCAACTTCTCTTGGCTATTCAAGAAGCTAAGTGCTTGATTGTCTGTAAAAACAACAAACTCTTTTGGAAGGAGGTAATGCCTCCACTTTTTCAAAGCTTGTACAAGTGCATACATTTCCAAATCATATGAGGAATACTTTCTCTTTGCCTCATTAAGTTTCTCACTAAAGAATGCAATGGGCCTACCCTCTTGACTCAAAACAGCCCCTATTGCAACATTAGATGCATCACATTCAATAGTAAAAACCTTTTGAAAATCTGGAAAAGAAAGTATAGGCTGCTTTGCTACCTTTTGTTTGAGACTTTGAAAAGCCTCCTCAGCCTCCTTGGTCCATACAAACTTGCACTTTTGTCCTCCCCTGATTGTATCTAGGATAGGTGCACAAACTTGGCTAAAGCCTCTTATAAACTTCCTGTAAAAGGAAGCCAAGCCATGGAAGCTTCTAACTTCAGTCATTGACCTTGGAGAAGGCCAATTCAAGATGCTCTCCACCTTCTCAGGATCCATCTTGACACTTCCACCTGAAACAATGAAACCAAGATACACCAACTCTTCCTACATGAAAAAACACTTGTCTATATTGATTAGGAGCTTAGCCTCTTGCAATCTTTTAAGGACCAAATTCAAATGTTGCACATGTTCATCTCTATTCTTACTGAATATGAGAATATCATCCAAGTAAACAATGACAAATTTACCAAGAAAAGGTTTCAAGACCTCATTCATGAGTCTCATGAAGGTACTAGGTGCATTGGACAAACCAAAGGGCATAACCCTCCATTCATAGAGGCCTTCATTAGTCTTGAATGCTGTCTTCCATTCATCTCCAGCCCTTATTCTGATCTGATGGTATCCATTTTTCAAATCCACCTTTGAATACCACCTTGCACCCCCTAGATGATCCAACAAGTCCTCAATCCTAGGCATAGGGAAACTATACCTGATAGTGATCTTGTTAATGGCCCTTGAGTCTATACATAACCTCCATGTACCTTCTTTCTTAGGTGGTAGCACAGCTGGAACAACACATGGACTCATACTTTTAGAAATCAAACCCTTATCTAAGAGTTCCTGGATTTGTCTTGCCATTTCCTCATTTTGTTGGGGTGTTAACTTATAGGCAGCCTTATTGGGAAGTGTAGCCCCTGGAATCAGATCAATGTTATGGCTAATCTCTCTAATAGGAGGTAAGGAATCAGGTAACTCATTGGTTACAATGTCTTTGTAGGTCTCAAGCAAATCAGCCACCTCCTTTGGTCCTATCCTCCTAGATTCTTCCTTCTTTTTGTGCACCTTCTTTTCTTCCTGTTTTGGCAACACAACCAAAGCATAACAAGGAGTATCCTCCTCTTTCAAGCATTCTAAAAACTCTTTCTCACCTACAAACATGATTTTAGAGTCCTTTGCTTCTTCACCATTATTAGGTAGGGGTAGTAAAGTTACCTTCTCACCTTTATACCAGATGGTGTATGTGTTTTTCTCACCATCATGCCTTGACTTCATGTCATATTGCCATGGCCTTCCAAGCAGCAAATGGCATGCATCCATGGGTACAATGTCACAAAGTACCTTGTCCTTGTACTTGCCAATAGAAAACTCCACCCATGCTTGTTCTTCAATGATGGTTTGCTGCCCCTTTGTAAGCCATGAGACCTTGTAGGGTCTTGGATGCTTAATCCTCTTCAATTTTAGTTTCTCTACTGCCTCAATGGACAGCAAATTATCAGTAGAACCTGAATGAATCATCACACTACATACTTTGTCACCACTTCTACAAGTAGTTCTAAAAAGTGCCTTCCTTTGGGGTGGCTCTAGTTGACTAGGTGCTTTGATCAATGTCCTCCTCATCATCATGATCTCTCCTTGTTCAGGTTGCACAAAGGATCCATGAGAGTGAACACTATGTGTGTCTTCATCTCTCACCAAATTTGCTCTCCTTTCACCTTGTTTGTTTGCCTTCTCTGGACATTTGGATGCAACATGCCCCATTTGATGACACCTATAGCATTTTATGCCTTCTAGGCCTCTTCCACTACCTCTTCCTCTAAAGCTTCCTCTCTTTCCTCTGAAAGATCCTCTAGAGCTGCCTTCCCCTTGTTCATTTCCTTGACTTGATTCACCAAGGTCTTTGGAACGTTGTCCTCTTCCTTGAGACATATTTCTGCCCCTATTTCCAAAGTCTTTTTGCCCTCTCCCTCTTCCACTTTGATCACTCTTCCTCTTGAGTTTCTCCTCAACCTTCAAAGCAAGTTGAAAGCATTTTTGGACTGTAGGAGGGCTGCTTAGACTGAGTTCATCTTGAATGGTAATTCTCAACCCTTGCAAATATCATGCAAGCTTCACACATTCAGGCTCCACTACCTTGGACTTCATCACCAATTTATGGAACTCTTGAGTATAATCTGAGACACTCATCTCCTTTTGTCTCAAACTCATTCTCCTCTTATGAAGTTGGACTTCATAATCATCAGGAACATATGCATCCCTGATCAATGCAACCATCTTCTTCCAAGTGGTCACTGGATTCTTCTTCTCCTTCACCCTATCATCTTGAGTGAAATTCCACCATGTAAGGGTTGGTCCCTTCAACTTAGACTTAGCAATCTTAACTCTCTGATTTTCAGGTATGTCTTCACATTCAAAGAAGATTGTGAGGGCATCAATCCAATCCACAACAGCATCTGGATTCAAGTTTCCATCATAGGAAGGTAGGTCCAACCTAACATCCATGGTCCTTCTCTCCATGGACTTCAAGGTTTTCACAAGTAGTCTCTGATCAGCAGGCACTTCCTCTTCTTTATCCTGCTCAAGGGGTTCCTCATTACTCCCCTCTTCAACAAAATCAAAGTTTCCACCACTTTTCTTATGAAGTTCCCCATTAAGTCTATCAACCTCCTTCTGCAAGGAATCAATCTTGTGATCCAAGTTTTGATCCTTCAAAAACTTCACTATTTGTGCATTAGTCATCCTTGAGGACAACTCACCCTCTTCTTCTTCCCCTGACATGGCTAAACTGAAACAATCCTTCTCCTAAGGATCACACTTGCTCTGATACCAATTGATGTAGAGGTATGGTCTACACAACTTGGAAAAACCCAAATTGCTCACTTGCTCAATAGGCAACACTACCCCTTTGGGAAAAGAGGTTCTCCCAACCAGACCTCACACCTTACAAGAACAAATATAACATCTCAACACATATTTTTCATTCCCCATAACCCCCCATTGAGACATTTCACAAAAGTCACCATTAATGGATTAACAACCCCATAGGCAAAATGCTCAAAAAGTGCTCAAATGGCTCACTCCCCTCCAAGTAAGGTTTATATGTTTCCCAAAGCTTGTACAGGTTTGATGGGTCTAATGGATCATAAAATATCCAAATCCACCCTCTGGTTTTCTCCTCCAAGTCCCCAAGGTATCCAAGCCCAATTTGGCTCTCTAGGCCCACTAGTCTCCAAAAACAACTTTTTGGCTTACAACACAAAATCTCCAAAGGACACCTAGATTTTATTGCACACATCAAATACACTCCCCTGGGCAGCACTTTTTCCAAAAGGAAAGAGCTTGAAGGCTTCAACAAACCACATTTCTACCAAACCCTCAATGATGACAACAAGGACTAATTCAAGCACTTAATGAAGGAAGTACCATTTTTACACACCATATTAGAAAAGTATGACTTTGAGCATTTATGGGAATCCAAAATAATACCAATTCCAAGGTTTTATACACTGGTTAACAATTCACCAATAGTTATGGGGTTTTTTTGTGTCTTTTTACTACTTTTGCATTGCCAGCCACATAGAGATGTCTGACTTCTTTTAATTTATGCTCTTTCCAAACACTTCCTCCAGGTTTGAAACAAATAAAATCTTAAAATACAGTCCCAAATCTTCCATCCAACCGAGTTTTAGATTCTTTTCATGATTAAAATGGAAGAAAAGGGAAAAGAAATGTGACACCCTAGGTTTATGCCCTTTCACAGGCTATCTTCACTAAAACTTCAATATCTCACTTATTTCTCCACTTCAAATGCTGTAGTTGGACTCAAATGAAAGTTATTTCACCCCTCTAACTCATCATGGAAGAATTTTTCAGTTTTCAGATCGTACAAGCCCGTACCAACCAAAATAGCAGCAAATTTGCAGGAAAATACAGAATTTTTATTGCTTCAAATTATCAACTTTCACATTATTCTTCAACCAACCTCCAAATTGGTTTGTTGAGGCATAATATAGCCATCCCAACATGTTCCAACTGAAATCAGGTGGTTGTGAATGTTAGGAACTGATTTTAACAACTTTTCAAAAAGTTGTTCACCAATATTGACAACGTTTGTCAATTTTTTGACAATTTTGTATTTTACCAACAAACTATCTTCAAACATAGACCTAGGAGCCTAAACATATTATTTTGGACCTAATTAGACCAAAATACACTTGAATCACTAAATCCACACATCCTAAGTCCTTTTGACCATAGTTGACCATAGAGTTTATAAAGCACCCTAGGCCACTAGGCCTTACAAAAATGGACTATGAGGACTTTATTATCCAAAATAAACACGAAAATGGGATTCTAAGGTCCCTTACAACACTTTGAAACAAAACATGAAATTCATTGAAGAAGAAATGATTAATTTTAGTCTTGTGCCCCTGCACCAATGTCCCTCCTCCATATGAAAACATCTATGATCAATGCCATCCATACATGAATTATATCCCTCCTCCTCCACCTGGTGGCTCAGGAATGGGACTAGCTCAAAGAGAAAAGACACCACCCAAGAATGACTTGCAACAATAGATAAATGATTTACAAAAGCGAATGGCAGACATGAATACACCAAAGCAACAATACACAATGAAAGATATATGTCCTTGCCCATTTGATAGAAGCATTCCAATGCCTCGATTCCCTCCACATTTTGTGACACCAAAGTTTTAAAAGTACAAAGGCAAAGGGGATCCTAAGGAACACATAAGACAATTTTCATCGCCTCCATTGAGGTAGCAAGAGAAGAAACATACTTGATGAGATTGTTCCCACAAAGTTTAGGTGAAAACACAATGGAATGGTTCTCCCAACTTCCACCTAGAATTTAATCATGGAGTGATCTAGCAGAGGATTTTATACAACACTTCTCATATAATATTGAAATAGTTGTATCAGTGGCCACCTTATGCAATACTAGGCATAAAAATGGGGAATCTTTCTCATCATTTTTACAACGACGGAGAGGTCTTTCTAGTCGATGCTCTTGTGATATCCCACAAAAACAAATGGTAGAAATATTCACTCAAAACATCAACAATCATATTGGATACGAGCTAAGAAAAGCTTGTTTGTCTACCTTCAAAGAGGTCATTGAGAAAGGAATCATGACAAGGAAAGTCCTTATCGAACATGGTGTCATCAAGATATTTAAAGAGAACAAATAGGAATCAAATGGGAAAGAAAAACCCCACTTTTGGAACAAGAATAAGAATTTAGTAAATGATGGGGTATCAGATGCAAATGTTGTGAAATCTAAGATTACTTTCCTTGGCCGAAGTTCTTCCAATACAAATGATCAAGTGAAAAATCAAAGGCAATCAAAACCCCAAAGAAAGGACACTCCATTGGGAGAACCAATGGAAACAACATTCAAGAAGTTAATGGAAAAGAAGCTCATAACATTACCAGATAATCTACCATATGAGCTGAATGTAAAACCAAATTGGTGGAATGATGATGAATATTGTGAATATCACAAGAGTAAAGGGCTTGTTACTAGTAATGGTCATAGATTGAAGAATATCATACAAGATCTCATTTACAAAGGTGACATAGAAGTTGATGGTCACACCTCCAATGAAAAGCATGCCATGTTTAAGGAGCCATTTCCTAAACATGACAAGGGAAAAGCAAAAAATACAGATAATCAAGTTAATTATACTAAAATGTCTATGATTATGATTTCACTATTAATCACATTTCAATGGACAATCATGTTTCTACTATCATTATAAAGCACAAAACTCCTGAAGGCTCTACCCAAAGGAGTAAAGTTGTTTTAAAAGGTATTGGACCATCTTCCTCATCTTCTAAAGATGAAATCTATGAATATAATGTCACAACTCATTGAGGTAAAGTCGCCTTGCAATGTGTTCCATCCAAGACCACAAACTTTTCATCCACAAAGAATGAGTATGACCTTGTAGATCAGTCAGGGAAGACACTCGCCCTCATTTCCATCCTTGAGCTTTTACACATATCCGCTGCACATAAAGCCATCCTTGATAAGACCTTGATAGAAACTTTTGTACGCACTGATCTGAATGTGGACTAGTTTCAAGTCATGGTGGGATACCTTTCTGTTCTGCATACCCTCACATTCATAGAAGCTGATGAGGCATCTGTAACCCAACCTCATAATGCACCTCTACATATTGAAGCCTTTATCTATAAAACCCAAATAAAATAAGTCCTGATAGATGGAGGAGCAGGTCTAAATATTTGTAAATTGAACACTATTAAACAATTGGGATATTCTGAAAAGGATATGAATTCTACACATGCAATCACCATTAAAGCATATGATGACGGAGAGCGCTCATCCAAGGGAATAGTCACCTTACCTGTCAAAAAGGATGTGGTATGTCAAGTCCTCGATATAGAGCTCACATACAATATACTCTTGGGACGCCCATGGATTGATGAAATGAGAGCTATCCCTTCTACATATCATCAATGTATTAAGTTCCCACACAATGAAGTTGAAATGATCGTTAATGGTGATCCGAATCCGTTCATATATTGCAACAACCTGTGATCAAAATTAGAAACAATAATACCAATCAATAGAGAAGTGACTCCATCATCCACATATGTTGATCCTGAATACTAAAACCTTCAACATCAAAACAAGGTGAGATTAAAGGGAAATATCAAGATAAAGGCATGGGCGAGTACACTCTAAATCAAACTATGTACCTAAGACAAGTAATGGACTCTCCAAAAGAATATGGACGGCCACATCCTTCTAAAAAGGTATCTATCATTACACTAAAATGGGATCCTACTATATTCCAAAAGTGGGGTGAGATGGAAGAAGATGACTTATAGAAAATGCTTTATAAAGAACCTAAAGAGGATACACAAGATCACATCAAGATACCATGTAAAAGTTATGGCAAAGGGTTCAAGATCTAGCAAAAATTCGGATACGATGGTAAGAGCCCTCTTGGATTAAGAAAATAAGATATCACTCAACCTTTGCAACCCGAATTGACATTCAATTAAAATCAGCGCTCCAAAGGACTTGGTTTCACACCTTTCAGGTTAGGTTCTTACAAGTCTCAAGGAGCATTCCAAATCATAGACTCTAATGATCAACAAGAGAAATGCTAATCCACCGATTCCAATGAATGAGAATGGGGTTCAGACAAATCATCTAGTGATTATGAGCTCACTGAAACATTCAGAGAACTAGGTGAACCCACAAAGGAAGAAGAGAGTTACTATTTACTAAGTTGTCATTAGTTTTATGTCCAAAGTCATTCTATATACTCTAGTCGGTTATTACTACCAAAATATTCAGTTGGTAAGAACAAAGCAGTTGGTTATAGAAGTTACAAGTCACAAAGTTTAGTATACACCGAGCTGTCTACCGAGTAACGTTCTATGACTACCGAGCAACAAAGATGGTATACTGAGGTAATACACACCGAGTGATACGTGTTACCAGATTCATTGAACCTAGACACATATGGGAAACATGTTACAAAGATCGAGGAACAAGAAACCGTTAACACATTGGAAATTGCACTTATAAATTTTATATGATTTTGAGGACATCTATCCAATGAAATAATTTTGTATGGTTATTCATTTAATAAATCATGTTTGTAAGATCAAAGCATGAACAAGATCACCGTTACAAGAGATCTATTTATACAACATGAATTGAGGATCAAATATATGTGTATGAATCAAGACATATGTGAAAAGAAAAAATCATGGGAAAGCACTGGGTGTTATGACTATTACGATTGACAAAGATACACAGAGGTCACCAAGAAGGATTTCAGAGAACAGTCAAGGAATAGAGTAAACAAAAAGGTTTATCGAGTTAATTTATGGTTTACCGAGGTATGCTATAAGCAAGGTAATTTCATTTTGAGCACATAGAATCTGCTATAACGTTTCAGATGTGAAGTTGCAGATATTTTGTAAGATTTTGATTGTAATATTTTGAGTTGTAAGAGAAACCTTTAACAGGGTAAAAGACTCTAACAAAGTCTATAAATTGTAAAGCCTTTAACCAGGTGCAACATTTAGAATAAGTGTTGTAAAATCCTTTAGCAAGGTAGATCTAAAGATCTTGATACTCCTAACAGGGTAAGCTATAAGAAATAGCTAAACATGTAGCTCTAACCGAGCAACCTTTATTATTGAAGTAGTGAAGTTGTGGGTGCCATCCCCACCGCAGTTTTCCTCTCTAACCAAGAGTTTCTGCGTAACCAAAATATGTGTTATGGAGTGAATCATGTATGATTGTTATTTATTTATTTTAGCATTATATTATGTTACAATAGTTTTCAGTTTATGCTTAACAGTAAAGTTATTGTTGAAGAAAAGATTTGAAGTACTGATTCACCCCTCCTCTCTCAGTACATTAGCTTTCCATATTGGGCCTAACAATTGGTATCAGAGCTTTAATCTTGGAAAAGGGTTTAACTGCCTAAAGAGAAAGATCTTATCAATGAAAGGCTATAAACAATCTCGGAGAATTGTGAATCTTCAAAATGAATTGGATCATGCTAATCAAGTGATTGCAGACATGCAAAAACAAATGCAAAGATCACTAAAAGTTAGAAGAAGATTGTCTGATGATTTGCAGGACTCTCAAGAGCTGGTGGAACAAATTGAGACATCATTTGAGAATAGTATATTTTAAGAGATTGAAGAAATGATTGGAGCATTGAAAGAAAAGAACAAAGCACTGACTGATCAGCTAAAAGCAATGAAAAGAGAACATGAACATTTCAGCATACAGATGACTGAAAATCTTGATGCATTGAGGACAACCGAGGATAACATAAGATATATAGAAAGAGAAAAACAACAACTTGAAGCATTAGTGTCTGAAAAGAATGATTCAATCACAAGGATGACTGGAATTCAACAAAATCTATCTGATCAATTGGGTTATGCACATCATGAAGCAAATCTGAAAGAAAATGAGAATCAAGTATTGAAACTTGAAATATCAAGATTAACCGATGAACTTGAAATAGAGAAGAAATCCAAAGAAACATTGAAGAAAAGTTATAAAGCATCAAGGATGTTGGATGAGCAACTAACTACAAGAAGACCCAACAAAGATGCAGGACTCAGTTACAAAGGAAAGAACTCCATCGAGAAAGGGATCAACACCACTGAGAGAGGAGAATCATCAAAACAAGCTGTAAACAAGAAGAACATCAAAGGAAAGAAGCCTATTTGCAACTACTATGGAAAACAAGGACATACTGCCAACATGTGCCAAATCAAAAAAGGTAAGCAACTGAATGTCACTAGGTCCAATGGTTATTGTTACAATTACAATAAATATGGTCACACATCTAACCAATGTAGGACAAAGTCTGCTAGCAATTATTAGAAGGCAAAATTCAAATGGTTTTGTAAAAACTGCAATAGATATGGACATAGTACCAAGAAGTGTTGGTTTAAGCAGAAGAATTATATGTGGTCTGCACACCAAGCAAATACTAGAGGTTACCAAACTCAAACAGATCTTAACCGACAATATATTGGAGTACCATGGGATTATAATGCAAGGATATGGTGTGAATGTTGTGGAAGATATGGACATATAAGTGCCAACTGCTTTATAAAGTTTGGAGTGAACAACCGAAGATCATGGAGAAATACTGGTATGACATGTTTTCATTGTCACAAAGTTGGACACTTGGCTAGAGATTGCAGAGATCAACCTAGAGGAGATATTGAAGAAATAAAAAGCAAGTTCCAGATGATTTGGAAAAAGAAGGAAATTGTGTCAAATGAAGAAAGCACCTTACCTACCGAGTTAGGTGCATCTATTCCAAATTATTCGGTAAAGGTATGAAGGGACTGCATTCTCTCAAGGTTAAATCTTAACAGTTCCTATTTTATCATGTACTTAATTAAAAATATGCATAGCTAAGATGCATTAGCAAGTTTGAAATTTTATCAAGTCTTTTGGAGCACTAGTCAAGTCAGTAAATGCAGGAAGTCTGGCTACTCGATAAAAGCATAAAAAGGAAGGTAAATCGGTTTAGTGGAACCAAGTGCATTTAATGTTTTCTGACCTAACTGCATGAAGCCTGATAAGGTAAAATGTGTACTTAAAGCTTTTGCATGGTCATTTTACACTTACCAAGTTTTCAGAAAGCAGAGCGAAGCGATTCAAAGGCAATCAAATCTCTTCCGAAGTGAAATTCAAGGTATTTATATCAATCACAATGCATTGTCAAGCAAGTTAACCGATCATATCAGTTGTGAATATCTATTTTATATTTACTAAGTGGAAAGCGTCTATTGGTTAAAAGCTTTCAAACCCTAAGGCTCTTTCGTTAGTGATTATCCAAAGTTTGAAATGGCTCCTAAGATTCAGAAACCCATTGTTGTTCAGAACATTGAGAAGCCCTCACTGAAATACTCACTACCTCCTAAAGTAGCATCTGAACCGGATGATAAAACTGCATTTTCACTCATTCCAGATAGGGTTTTATTAGTTGAGGATGTCAGATTCTTCACTAAGTGTCGTGTTGAGGAACTAGGTCACATAAAGATCAAGGACACGTATGATGAATTGTGTACCGATGGAAAACTGGATAGCAAGTTTGAACATATTAAAGTCAAGGGACTGAACAAAGCCCTAACCTACCCGCGAGTCTTCAAACCCCAATGGGTTAAATTTGTTTTGAGCAGAGTTCATGATGACCTTATGTGGTTAGAGGAGCAACCATTCAAGATCACCAAGGAAATCATCCACTTGATCATTGATTAGCCTATTTTTGACCATGCATGAGCTCATAAAATGATTTCACCAAAGGAATTGATCACTTTAACCGGAGTTGAATCTGATTGCAGAGGTCTGAAACTGAACAATGTCACAGATGCAGAGCTGAAGTTTGCAATTAGAGTCATAGGTTATTGTTTCTTTCAATCGACAAGGGAAAATAGTGTACCTCGTGCTGCTGTTGATTTAGCTTATAAAATTGTGAAGAAAGGTATGAAGATGGATCTATGCGAAGTGTTTTTGAAAAATCTGTTTGAAAATATCAACACCATAAGGAAGCCGAAGAAGAACAACTCGACAAACACATTGAAGTTTGGATCACTTTTGGTATACATGTTTTTCTATTTTGAGAAATTCTTTCCATTAGTCGGTAATGTAGTTTGGGAGCTACACCGACCAATCACCCATCAAATCAATGACTTCATCAAATAGGTAGGTGATAACTTCAATGAGATTATGGATGATTATTTTAGCAAGTTTCAGGAAAAGATGCATAACAGGCACAGGATACCACCCTAGTTAGGGGAAAAATATAAGGACAATATATGTTTTGAAGTGGACACCGACTATTGCTATGTCAATGCGGTAGAACCGAGAACTCAATCTTTGCCGCCTATGGGTTATGAGATTGATTTTGATATTACATAGCAGCAGATAGCTGCCTTTCTCTCACTACCAAGGCATGCTACCAAGACTAGATATGGTACATATGAAGAAGTTAAAGAAAAAGTCAAAATGAGCATTGTAGTACCAAAGGCTACAAGGAAAGCAACCAAAATGATCAAAGTATTAACAAAGAAATTTGGAGAAGGTTCTTCCTCCACTCCTGTCAAGAGCAATCAAGCCATCACTGAGGAGGAATATGAAGCCCAAGAAGCAGCAATTACATTGAGCACTGATTTGCCAAAAGGCAAAATTTTGAAAAGCAAGAAATAGGATACATCACAGGTATCACCTATTCCTCCAGTGAAGAGCCCCAATACTAGATCATCTGTAGTATCACCGAGTAAGAAGCATAAAAATGTTGCAATGCCTAAGGTAACAAAAACTTATAAGAAGTCTACTCAGAGACTCATTTTAAATAAAGAGTCAAGTGACACCAAATCTGAAGACAAAAATAAATTTCAGATTGTCAAAAGCAAAAAGGAAGATGTACATAGTGCTGATAATTTTTGTGCCAATTTGAAACAATATGGTGGATTTGGGTCATTTAGGTATGTCAAATATGACTCTTGGACAGAAGAAGAAAAGAGGCAAATAGAAGAGTTAGTTGTATGTACACTTCTTAAATTCCGATTAGTCCCATTGGAAGTAACTAATTCTCTTCCAAAAGCATTGTACTTACACATTGATAATAGGTGGAAATATGCTATGGACTCAGAAAAGAAGATGAGAGAAAGAAGTCTGGTACATCTCTTTCCAGACATGTTGGTAGATGAGATAAGTGAACATCTGAAAAAACTACCAGACAAACTTCCTAGTCAAGCAAAGAGCCTTGAAACTGATGAATGGCCTTTATCTTGAAGTAGAGAAAGAGACAAAAGAAAAATGGCAAGAAATTTTTCGAATCAAGAGTGCTGATGAGCAAAGTGAAGTTGAAATAGTTGATATCACTGAGCAAGATCCCGCTGAAACTATACAACCTGATGAGGATGTCATGGATACTGAGGTACAGGAACAGGAAATGATAGAAGGGAATGCTTATGCCAAACTGGTATCAAGTGAGTCGGTTTTGGAACAAGTCAAGTCCTATCCTTTGGTAAGTCAACATGTTTCAACCGAGACACCTCAGGATATTGAACAAGGAAAAGAGGGTCACTAGTCTATAGAAGGAGAAGCTACTTCTCAGGCCACTGGGGAACAGACTTATCAAGCCCCTTCAAGTACTGACAATGTTACAACTGAGACCCCGAGCAAGGATTCACTGAAGGCTACATCTGAGGCTAAAGAAATTGACAAAAGTGTTGCCTCTACCGAGCAACCTACCGAGGGTGAACAAGCCTCCCAAGCCATTGTATTAGTTCAACCGGTGAAAGCCTCCTCCTCTAAAGAAAAGAAAATGAAAAAGCATAGTTTCAAGTTAGATTTGTCAAAACCAATTGTGTTGCCGAATGTAGACATATCCAAATTAAAAGGGCAAGCACTTATTGAATTCGGTGAACTATGCAAAGCCAAAGCCAAACAAGAGAAACAAATGGCTATACAAAAGAAAAATAGAGTACTTTAGAAGGTCAAAGCACTATTAACAAAAATGCTACCTGAAGCTACAGTGACAAAAGATGCAACCATCCATATTCAACTAGATGAACTCCTCAATAAGATTGAGACATCTGGAGTAGACACATCTGAATACCTCAGTAAATTGAAGGACAAAGAGCTCACTGCAAAAAATGATTGAAGAGGTACATAAAACCATTGTTATCAGTAAAGTAAAACTTGTCAAATTTATTGCTGAGTTGTCCCCTCAACTCAAGCACATTCTCTATTTATTTTAGAAACTGTACATTTTCTTTATTCATTAAAGATATCAAGAATAGAACAGAAGTGATTGAGAAAGAGATCACTGATCTCTCCAATAAATTGACCACTGAGCAAAATTCTATTCAGAATTTCTATGCCAAGTTACAAATGCTCATGGCTCAACAATTGGAACTTAAGAATGAAGAGCACAAAATAAGGATGGACATTATGACTCTTCAAACCTTATTCATTCCACAATTGTCCTCCATCCAAGAATAGATCAACAAGGCTACCTCCTTATCCACACAGCCAGAGGGAAGCACTTTAGATGGTTTTATTTCACTGTTAGCTGATATTACAACTCATAATTCACTCATGGATAGTGTCAAGGATGCACTCTTTGCCGCTCTCACCGATGCAAGAACAAAGTATAAATCCATTTTTGACCAGTTGTCTCCATCGAATAGTAACTAGTTTTGATGTTTGTCAAAAAGGGGGAGTATAGTGTATACAAGAGGAGTATACCAAGTAGATCAACATATTCGAGTATACAGATAATTTTGACAGGGGGAGAAGTGATCACTGAGCAGTGAATCAAGCATTGAATATAGAATATTGACCACAGTGCATGCATAATCAAAGTTATATACAGTATATTGATAAGGGGAGTATATCTATGTATACTATTTTATTGACAATTGTATATACTATTAGTTTAGTCAAATTTTGTAAGTATATAGAATTTTTGAGTTATGACTTTGAAAGAAGTTTTGTCAAACATTTAAAAACTAATGTCAAAAGGGGAGATTGTTACTATTTACTAAGTTGCCATTAGTTTTATGTCCAAAGTCATTCTATATACTCTAGTCGGTTATTACTACTGAAATATTCAGTTGGTAAGCACAGAGTAGTCAGGTACAAAAGTTACAAGTCACAAAGTTTAGTATACACCGAGCTGTCTATCGAGTAATGTTCTATGACTATCGAGCAACAAAGATGGTATACCGAGTTAATACACACCGAGTGAAACATGTTACCGGATTCATTGAACCTAGACACATATGGGAAACGTGTTACAAAGATCAAGGAACAAGAAACCATTAACACATTGGAAATTGCACTTATAGATTTTATATGATTTTGAGGACATCTATCCAATGAAATAATTTTGTATGGTTATTCATTTAATGAATCATGTTTGTAAGATTGAAGTATGAACAAGATCACCATTACAAGAGATCTATTTATACAGCATGAATTGAGGATCAAATATATGTGTGTAAAGCAAGACATATGTGAAAAGCAAAAATGATAGGAAAGCACTGGGTGTTATGACTATTACGATTGATAGAGATACACAAAGGTCATCGAGAAGGATTTCAAAGAACAGTCAAGGAACAAAGTAAACATAAAGGTTTACCAAGTTAATTTATGGTTTACCGAGGTATGCTATAAGCAAGGTAATTTCATTTTGAGCACATATAATCTGCTATAACATTTTAGATGTGAAGTTGCAGATATTTTGTAAGATTTTGATTGTATCCAGCACCGGAGACAGAGGCATAGCCAGCAAAAGCAAAGGTATAAAGGCAGAGCTAGCTAGAGTATCACCGGCAAAGGCATATAAGCCATCCACCTCGCTGAGTTCCAAGAAAGGCAGGGGAGGCAGGAGCAGTTCCAGTTGCAAAGGTAGCCAAAGCATAGGCCGGCTCATAGCATACATGGGAAGCGGGTTAGAAATCGAGGGCCATAGTCTCAAGGTCATGATCCAGTTCCTTATGATGTGCTAGAACCAGCACCAATAACAACAGTAGCATCAGAAGCAGTAGCAGGGGAAGCACCAGTAGTAGATCCAATAGGAGATATGTACATGTTCCAAAAAGTGATGATGTTCCGACAAGTGCACCCGGTGTTCCTACAAGTGATGATGTTCCACTATCTGTATGTGTTACTAGAAGTAGATATGCATGTGTTCCAAGTTATGATGTTCCAACTAGTGGTGTTCCAACAAATGTACCAGGTGTTCCGACTTTTTACACATCCTAACTTGTGTCAGGAGCATATCCCGGTGATTGAGTTGTAAGAGAAACCTTTAACAGGGTAACAGACTCTAACAAAGTCTATAAATTGTAAAGCCTTTAACCAGGTGCATCATTTAGAATAAGTGTTGTAAAATCCTTTAACAAGGTAGATCTAAAGATCTTGATACTCCTAACAAGGTAAGCTATAAGAAGTAGCTAAACATGTAGCTCTAACCGAGCAACCTTTATTATTGAAGTAGTGAAGTTGTGGGTGCCATCCCCACCGCAGTTTTTCTCTCTAACCAAGAGTTTCTGCGTAACCAAAATATGTGTTATGGAGTGAATCATGTATGATTGTTATTTATTTATTTTAGCATTATATTATGTTACAACAATTTTTGGTTTATGCTTAACAATAAAGTTATTGTTGAAGAAAAGATTTGAAGTACTGATTCACCCCTCCCCTCTCAGTACATTAGCTTTCCATATTGGGCCTAACAGAGAGTTCAATAGAAAATTCAGGGTTGGTCAAAATACTTCAGAGTCTACATCACAAAAGGAGGATAATAAAGGAAAAATTATCAAGGATCCCTAAGAGTCTCCATTTCTAGGTTCTAGGCTAAAATCACAAAGAGCGTGGACTCCCATTGCTGAATGCGCCTCTAGTGATGCCAATTTGGATTCATTTACGATTGAGATAGATGAGGAGAGTGCTAGCGATGACCTCAACAATTACCTTGATATACTTGAAGACAATTGCGTCTTTAGCCTTACTCTCACTGACTTTGAAAATATTGATGGCCTTCCCCTCATTCACCCACAACTTATTGATTGGGACCACGAAGGACCTTTACAACTAGACACATTTCAAAACGATGATGCTTTCATAGACTACTTAGGAATACAAGATGATCTTCCACTTGGGGACCATAAAGTAGGGTACACTATAGAACTCAATAGCGTGACATACTTCGATGAGGGTGTTGGGCCTTCTAGTCGCAAAAATATAAAATTAAAAACAAATCATGGGTCTTATGGTGAAAACCTCTCTGAGGTGCCCGAAGATGGAAGGCTTGAAATTCTCCCGATGACTTCATATGAAGAGAAATCATCCGTGTTTGTGGAGGAAACTATCAAGACAAACATTGGTACATAAGAGATTTCACACAACATATTCTTAGTACAATCCTTGACAGACAAAGAAAGGCCAATTTTTATAAGTTTCTTCATAGAATGACAAATCAAATTTGCATGGTCATATGTGGATATGCCTAGACTAGACCCTACTCTAGTAATGCACCATTTGACAGTTACACTAGGAGTAAAGCCAATGAAACAAATTTTTTAAGGAAAATGCATCCACAAGTGGCACTATTAGTAAAGGTAGAACTTGAGAAATTGTTGGATGTTGGATTCATAAGACCAATTGATTACTCCGAGTGGATTTCTAACTTAGTACTTGTCAGCAAGCCAAATCATAGCATCAAAATATATACAAATTTCAGAGACATCAAATGAACAAGAGTATCAAGGATATAATTTGGCAATGGAATTTTCCAATCAAATGCCAAATTATGAAGAACCTTTGGTCTTTGAACCTCCCCATGATTTGCTGGGGCATTTGGAAAGAAAGAAATAATAGGATATTTAGGGAAGCTAAGTGTAATACTCAGGTGGTCTTTGAAAAAATCTACAGGGCTATAAAGGAGAACATCAATATTCTTCACAAGAATAATCAGCAATGGTCTGTTACTGATATGAATGATATGGAAAGAGACATCCTCACTGAATGGAACCTAATGCATAAGGTCTACAGATTGGAAAATAAGAATAGGAGAGATAACATTGTCTAGCGTTTTCCTGAATATGACTGGATAAAGGTTAATTTTGATCGGGTGGCTAAAGGGAACCCTGGAAAGGGTGGTGGTGGAGGAGTTATTAGAAATGCTCAAGGAATTTGCATTGCTTCTTTTGCTTCTCCTTTTGGGGTCCAAAATAACCATGTGGCTGAAGCTCTGGCAATGCTAAAAGCCTCTAGCTAGCTCAAGAATTCAAATTCAAAAAAATTTGGCTCGAAGGGGACTCTTTAAACATCATACAAGCCCTCAAATGTACAAGTTCTATTTCCTAGAATATTACCAATTTAATTAAAAGTGCTAAATATCTTTTAAATAACTATGTTAGCATTAGTATAACTCATACCTTTAGAGAAGGCAATAAGGTTGCGGATATCCTAGCCAATGAAGGGGTCAATTTGGAGAAGGATGTCAAATACATTGGAGAAACTCACATTAAAAGGGAGGTTAAAGAGCAATTATACTTTGATCACATCAATGGGTCAAGTTAATCTCATGATTACTTTTTGTGGAACGATTTCCAAAGATAGATTTTGGGGGTGGATAAACTGTCAGATTATGAGTGTTTTTTGGCATCATTTCCAAGATCATATGTGTGTGAAAGATTATAGTAATAATCGTTGGTTTGTGTGGCCATAAGTAGAAATTTCAAAACAATGAAAGAGTCTTTACACGGGAATTCCAAAAATAACAAGTTCTCAGAGTCTTATCTATGGATTGTGAACTGTAGCAGTGGGTATCTTTACTTGGAGCTCATAATGGGTGGTAACCTAAATAGGAACGAGCCTCCAGGATGTGAAAATTGGAAGAGTGAACGAAAGGTCTGGAGAAGGCTCCACAAATACGGCTTCACTAACTATATGGAAAAGCTTCACAGAAGCAAAAATTCTATGTCTTATGGTTTTTCTAAAAGCTAGAGTAACAACAAAGTCACCCTGTTCGGGGAGATTTGACAAATCGATGAAAACATGGTTGCAGATGTCATAGGTCTCCATATGGAGGGGACTAAATTCTACAGGGATCGGAAGTATGCAGCTGAAGCTTTCAAAAACTTCCCAAAGTCGGAGGACGAGAAGGGCAAGCTTGTGAAGAAGGACAACATCTCCTACTACACTCCCCAGTAGGTAAAGCCTTTCTAGCAAAAATTTCTAAGAGTTTTAATGGAGTATTTGACTGTGGATGGCAGATTTACAAAAATTATAACTATCATTTGGCTATTCTGAACCATTTTCGTCATGGGGCTAAAATATCCCTGCCTTTCTATTTAGCATCCTCTCTAAATGAGAGCCTTGCAGACCATGCTAAAAAGCCTAACTCTTACCCTTTAGCCTACCAGGGGCTCATACTTCTAATATATGAACATCTAAAGGATAAGGCTAGAGAAACCAAGGATGACTCATTGATCATTAGCACTCATATCTCTGAGAGCTACAAAGACTCTGACTCGAATGGGGATCAGCCCAACACCCCTACCCACAAAAAAAGGAAAGCTGAAATAGACATGAGGAAAAGGAGGTGCATTGTGATGAAGAAGAGGAAAAGGATAAGGACACTGATACTGAAATGGAGCAAAATAAGGATGAGAACTATGGTAAAGGGGAGGAAGGGGATAATTCTAAAAATCCTCACTCTAACCCTAAGGGCTCGAAAAGTGAGAATGCTGCTCTGAATCCTAAGGAGTATGACAACCCTAACTCTAAGGAGATTGAACAGGGCAAGGACTCTGTGAACACCATCTTGTAAAACGCCCATAACTGCACTCTAGAATCCTTCAATTTCCAAAAATGGGTTGTCAAAAATAACACCAGTATGCAAGGTAAGCAAAGGGAGCTAGAAGATAAGATTAATAAGTTGATTAAGAATTCTAACTCTGGGAAATAGGATGAGGATACGGAAAACAGTGATGCTGAGGAGGAAATGGAGATGGAGGACTGGTTGGAGAAAGATATGATCAAAGGGGACCTAAAACATTTGGAGGATGTTATTAGAACTCTAAAAGAGCAGGTGGAGAAGGAAAAAGACAACATCAACACCCAGATCCCCCGTAATGAGAAGGCTTTGAAAAGCCTCATGAACCACAACCTCTAGGTCCTTAAAGTTTCCTCCTAGAATATGAACGCTTTGGTGGATCATTTGGAAAAGAAAAATTAGGATAAGAACCTGGTAATTATAGAAGATGCCCCAACCTCCAGCCCCACCCACCAGAACCCTAGACGCAGAACTAGGCAGACCACTATTGGGAAGGACACCAAAATGAAAGAGAGCTAGCTGGGGCAGGAAAACAACGACCTGAGGGAAGCAACCAAGGTGATGATGCTCTTGGTACAGAATGCTGAGGAAACTATGAAGAGTTTTTAATTAACTTGTAATGCTGGGCTTGGGGCCCATTTCTTGTTGGCCTCTTGCTATCCCTTTCTCTGCTGCTGGTTTTTTTGTTGGTCTTTTGCAGCTGTCTTGTTTTGTTTCCTTCTTGGACATCTTTCGAATGTAATCGGGTTTTGGGTCCCTTAAAACCTATTTTTACTTAATAAAAAACAAAGCTTGTCCTAAAGATGACTTTTTGCTGCCAAATATTGACTTGATAGTGGATCTTACAGCTGGTCATGCAATGTTATCTTTGATGGATAGTTTTTTCGGCTACAACCAAATAAAAATCTCACCTGAGGATCAACACAAAACAACATTTACTTGTCCTTGGGGAACCTTTTGCTGGAATGTTATGCCCTTCGGACTCAAGAACGTGGGTGCCACATACTAAAGAGCTATGAATACCATATTTCATGACCTTATGCATGCTACTATGGAAGATTATGTTGATGACCTCCTGGGTAAATCATTAGAAAGAGAAACACATTTGGACAACCTTTTAGTGGTCTGCTATCAACTAGAGAAATACAAAGAAAGATTAAATCCTAAGAAGTGTGTATGTGGAGTAACCTCTGGTAACTCCTTGGATACATTGTCTCAAAGAGAGGAATTGAATTCCATCCAACAACGATTAGAGCTAAATTAGAAATCCCACCATAAAAAAATATCAGCCAACTTCTGTCTCTACAAGGAAGACTCCAATCTATACGAAGATTCATTGCTCAACTTTAAGATAAATGTCATCCTTTTCAACATCTACGCCACAAAAACATCAAATTCAAATGGGATGATTAATGTGAACAATATTTTCAGACACTCAAAGATTATATTCTAAATCCACCAGTTTTGATGCCGCCAATTCCAGGAAAACCCCTGTTACTATACATATCAACTACACAAACAACACTGGGGGTACTCTTGGCATGATGGGACAATGAAGGCAAAGAAAGAGCAGTATATTACATCAGTCACACTTTGGTTAGCTATGAGCTTAACTACACACTGATTGAGCGTGCATGTGTTGATGTGGTTTTTGCCTCACAAGAATTACGACATTACATGCTAACTCATAAAACCAATCTCATTGCAAGAATAGATCCACTAAAATATCTTCTCAATAAGGCAATGTTCATTGGTAGATTAGCTAAATGGGTTATGATCCTAAGTGAATTCGATATCGAATATGTGGATAGAAAAGAAATTAAAGGACAAGCCATCACAAATCAATTGATAGATGCACCCATGGTTGATGACACTCCTATAACTTCAGAGTTTCTAGATGAATGCATTATGACGATGACACACACAAAGCCTTGGAAATTAGACTTTGATGGTTCATACATGCAACATGCTACATGAGCTGGCATCCTCTTTATCACACCTCATGGGGATTCTATTCCTAAATCCTATTGATTGTCATTTCCTTGCACTAATAACATAACAGAGTATGAAACATTGACAATAGGTTTATGAATTGTAGTTTAGTGGAAGATCTAGAAACTTCATGTTTTTGGAGACTCTCAACTTGTAATTCGTCAAGAAAATGATGACTACCAGACAAAAGATGAAAAATTATTACCTTATAAGAAAATGGTAGATGATTTCAAACAATACTTTAGAGAAATAATCTTTGAACACATTCCAAGGGAAAATAATCGAGTTGCAGATGCGATGGATACTATTGCTTCATTGATTGATCTACCACAGAATGAAACCCACTACGAGTTCTTGGTGGACAACCTTTTGGTCTCCTCGTATGAGATTACTCTTGTTGAGATGATATGTGTTGTTGGTCCCGATTCCCCTTGGTATGGTGCCATTTTTACATACCTTCGCAACAATACCTTTCCCCCTAACCTATCCAACAATCATCATCATACTTTCCTCCACCAATCTTCTTTCTATGTCATTTTAGCCCATACCCTTTACCGGCAAGGTCTAGATCCCACTCTTCTTAGATGTTTAGAAAGGGACAAAGTTCAGATTGTATTACGAGAGGTTCATGAAGGTATATGTGGTGCCAACTCTAGTGGTCTGACCTTAACCAAGAAACTTATCAGGACTGGATACTACTGGCCCACTATGGAAAAGGATTCATATCAGTTTGTCAAGAAATGCAAGAAATGTTAGATTCATGGAGACCTTATTCATGCGCCAACCCAAGAACTTTAACCGATCGTGACTCCTTGGCCATTTTGTCAGTGGGGACTCGATCTCATAGGAAAGATTCACCCTCCTTATTCCAATGGCCATAAATTCATTATCACTGGCACATAATATTTCACAAAATGGATTGAAGCGATTCCTCTCACACAAGTCACTGGAAAACAAATTGCTACACTCATCCTTAACTACATTATCGATCATTATAGTATTCCTCTTTCCATCATCACAGATAACAAACGTCCCTTCAAGAATCAGGATGTTCGTGAACTTTGTGATTGCTTCCATATTAACCATCGCTTCTCCACTCCATACTACCCCCAAGGTAATGGTCAAGCTGAGGTATCTAATGAAACCACTCTCAGAATCCTCAAAAAGACAGTCGATGACGTTGGCCGAATTGGCACATCCAACTTAATCCCACACTTTGGGCTTATCACACAAGTATTCACACAACTACAGGAGCTACCCCTTATTCACTTGTCTATGGAACCAAATCTATCTTGCCTATTGAGGTCGAGTTACCATCCTTACGAGTCTCTTTGCATAATATAATCAATGATGAAGACTACAGGGTCTCCCGTTTACAAGAACTAGAACTATGGGATGAGCGACGACAAACTGATTTTAATCATCTTAAGGCTTATCAACAAACAATGAGTCGCAACTATAATCATAAGGTAAAGCCTTTCACATTTGAGGTGGGTGACGTAGTATTGAGAGAGAATCCTAAGAATCAACAAGATCAAGAAAATAAACAAAAATTTGAGCCCAATTGGCTTGGTCCTTACGTCATCACAGTAGTCTATGGATTAGGTGCATATCAACTCTCAATACTAGATGGAGAACCTTTGGAAGATCCTATCAACAACATGCACCTTTGCAAGTTTTACACAGTTCTTTAGAATATCCTAATTCAAAAATACAAAAAAAAATTAAAAAAAAAAAAATACAAGAAAATCATTAAAAAAAAAAAATCGATACTTGGTGAAAACCTGGAAAACAGGCTTCTTGTGACACAAAAAAATTGAAAAAATAAAAAGAAGTAAAGAGAAATGAATTCATCCAACGATGAAAACCACTTCGGTGGCACCCTGGGCAAGTACCATGGTGAAAATCGAGTTGCCGACACCATGTGTAGAGACATTGCTCCTCCCTCCTTAAGGATTCAATCCCTTCTCCATTTCACTTTGCACACACTTACAGCCTATACATCCATAATAAATTTACGCATTTCCATCATGACTTATTATTGATCTACCTAAGATTGGTTAAACAATCATAGTAACCCTCCCCGTTTCACCCTTTCCTTCCATAATAAATCAGGTCCAATAAATAACTGGGGCAAAATCCTAAATCTAGTGATGGAAGTAGTACTTTGAGCATCGCATGTTTTGAGGAGTATTGTCTTTTCATTCCTCCTCTTTGCACACAGTCTGCAATAAAAGATCACTTTCATCGCCAATCTGCAATAAAAATTCCATTCTTCTTTGCAATAAAGTATCAGTTTCATGGATTCAATACTTTTCAGATGAGACACAAGCAGCAGTGGGCTTTCAACAAATCAAATATTTTCACCAAAATTTGGCAACAACATGTTTTTCAGCATTATCTATCCTTTATCAGGATGACAATATTGTGACCAAATCAAACATGTTAACATATGTGGCAAGAAACATAAATAAATTGAAGATTTCATTGTGGGCTGGTGTCAAGTCTTTTGTTTTCTTTTGATTTCATCTTTTGGTGACATGTATTTTATCTTTTCCAGGATGTCTTTGACTAGAGATTATATCTCCAAGATGTCTTTGACTAGAAAGGCGAGGATGGGAAATGTTCACCTATTGTTTTGCTATCTGTGGACTGTCTTTTAGTAATGCTATGAATTGTCCAAGGATATGAGGATACTATGAGTCTAGTGTGAATTGGGGCATTCCTTGTTTGTGACTGTCTAATCTCCATGCAAACGAGTACAATGACTTTCTGGGTCGAACCTATACTTCGATTGTCATAACCTATTTTCCATAATAAAGCTCAATGATGATAAAACATAAGAAGTTATTTCACTTTCATATCTTCTATCTTCCATCCCCCTTTCATGATTGTCCTGCATCATTCTTCCCCGAGTCTGTGTAGCCTGCTATCACATGACTGAGTACAATGCATTTCATGTAGTTTGCACCTGCATCACCACATATTAGTAATTAATTATATGCATGCATATAGAAATCATAATCACATCACATCCTGTACACACCACTGATTAGAATATCATATATAGATTTGCATTCTCATCATGTAAATAATTATAACATGTTAATAGTCATACACACATTTACATATAGTACATCCATATTTGCATGACATATAAAAAAAAAAATAATAAAAACATATTGCATATCATCATGTACATCTTTGAATCTATAATATCATCATAAGAATCATAGAATCATTATAGGAACATGCATACATAAACTGCATCAACATGTATAATCATAAACACATAGTAAACATGCATATAGCTTCCACAAGGATGGATCATCTCATATATATATATAAAACAATAAGTGTCATTATACAATATCTCATAAGGCTACAATAAGTGTCATGATACAATATCTCATAAGGCTATATATATAAAAAACAATAAGTGTCATGATACAATATAAAAACAAAGCAAAACTATGTGAAGAGGGGAAAACAGATTAGAAGGTTAAATGATCAAAACATAACAAAATAAACCTGCAAAATGCTAAAATAGTATGAAAATACCATTTTACCTTGCTATTTTACCTTCTTCAGATTGAGCTTGATGAAGTGAAGGCGCCTCTTGATAATGCTCCACTTGATGTGCTCCTTTGATTGCTGGATGTGGATGGCTCTCCAATGATGTGCACAACATGAAATGGATTTCAGGAGGATGATAAGGATGAAAATGATGAAGCTGCCAAGATGATTTCTTGGGCTCAAAAGGGCAACATAAGCTTACTGGATTTCAGGATGTTCAAATGAAAGGATGGAGCCTTTTTATTTATAGGAAGAGGAGAGAAAAATGGATGGCTAGGATGGATTCGAGATGAAGGGCTAAGATTTACTTGTGAGCTCACACAAGCTCCAAGAGAGGGTGTGGAGACCAAGAAATATGCCTTAAAGGCATTTCGTATCTCCACACTCCACAAGGTGCATTGGAGGAATTAAAAAATTCTCCAAAAAGGATATTATGGGGATTGGAGGAATAAAAGAGGAATTAAAAATTCCTTGAGAGAGGGGATACCTGGAGGAATGTGAGATTTCAAAAATCTTACATTCACCTAGGAAAAGATTATTTAAAAGCAAGGAGTTGACTTTGTGGCTAATCATGATGATTAGCCATTAATGATTCATTAGGAGGGGGATTGGAGGAAATGTTAGGTGGGGTTATGATTAGACTAGGAGAGAGAATGAGTGGAGGGAATAAAAAATTAGAAGAATAATGTTAAGTGAGTTTAGGGAGTTTCTAGAAGAATTTATTAGGTTAATGATGAATTAAGAAGATGATTTGTAGGAATCATGTAGGTTAACTAATTAATTGAAATTAATTAGCTAAGAGGAAGATTTGTGAGGATTTGATTTTTTAGAAGAATAGAGAAAGGGATTGATTTATTAAATAAATCAATCACATGCTATAGTGACAATATTAATTATATTTAATTAATATTGAGAAGAATTTGAATTAACATAATTAATTAATTAATTATGGGAGGCATTAAAAAAAATTAAAATAATTATTTTTAAGTGTCTACATTTTGCCCCTCTTTGAAGCGAGGTGTGATGACGCATTGATTCAAAGAATAATCTTGTTTTGATGTTGATATTGGTTTGATAGGATGCCCTAGCTCTTGATTGATAGATTATGGTATGGTGATGCCCCCTCGGGAAATCAATTGATCTTTGGAGTTTTGTGAGATTGATTTTCTGATAGATTTGATTCGATTCGATTGATAAGATCTAGATTCAGTCTGGTTTCAAGAAGGATTCATCCTGTATAAGACAAACATGATCAAAGCATCTGGTTTTAGGAAGGATTCATCCTGTATAAGACATGATCGATCACAACGTCTGGTTTTAGGAAGGATTCATCCTGTATAAGACATGATCGATCACAACGTCTAGTTTCAGAAAGGATTCATCTTGTATAAGACAAACATGATCAAAGCGTCTGGTTTTAGGAAAGATTCATCCTGTATAAGATATGATCGATCACAACGTCTGGTTTCAGGAAGGATTCATCCTGTATAAGACATGGTCAGAGCGTCTGGTTTCAGGAAGGATACATCTTGTATAAGACATGATCAATCACAACGTCTGGTTTCAGGAAGGATTCATCCTGTATAAGACATTATTGATCACAACGTCTAGTTTCAGGAAGGATTCATCCTGTATAAGACATGATCAGAGCGTCTGGTTTCAGAAAGGATACATCCTGTATAAGACATGAATCAGAATCCGAATTGATTATGTGAGGAAAAATAGAGGAAGAAAAATTAGGGTGGAAGGGATAAATGATATATGAAGTAGTCATGAGGTATTTGGAAAGAAGAATAAGAGATGCGAGACCGTGGAGGAAAATGGGGACAATTGAGAACTCCATCGGATTATTGAGTTTAGGATTTGATGGAATGATGGTGAGATTTTGTGCACAAAAAAAGTGGAGAGCCAACCTAGCTTGATATTGCCCTAAGTGACTTGCACCACTGATTATAGAAATCAGGATGCCATGAGAAATCCAGGGCATGGACTGACTCTATAGACAAATGGGAATTTCTTGCACACAACAATGCAAGTGTTAAGAAACACTAATACAAAATTGTGGGTTCATGCAAGGAAACCCTCAAACACACCGATACCTCTTGTACACGAGAAGGTAAGTGTTGGTAAACACTAGTACCAGGTCACCGGTTTATACGAGAAGAATCCAAAACATTCCATACTATGAAATATGCCCCAGTATGCGCCTATCATAACGTACCTAGATATGAAAGAATCAAGGTAGTTGTAAATAGTAGCAATCGTAGGGCAAAGATGCAAGTCTATATGAAAAGATCTAACAAAATCTAACAAGTCTCTTCCTTGCGACCAAATGATACCTCTTTCCAAGAGTAGAACTAGGATGAACTGGGGATTGTTGCTCAAGACTTCTTGAAGCTTACATAGAGGCATAAAAGCTTAGTTTCAATGGGACATTCCCTATTCATGACTCAGGTGAAGACTCCTCATCATACACATGTTTTATTGGGAGGCAGAAAAGAAGGAATGTCACGCATGCATGGGCTGGATGGCAGATGATTTGTAGTATCGACATGATAGACAGTGGATCTGGTTATTTACCTTGGCGCCTGCACAAAGGTTTTCACCAAGGTACTTGTCCATAGCGCCACCAAGTGGTTTTCACTAATGGACAAATTGTTTTTCTTTCTTTTTCTAATTTTTTAATAATTTTTTTTTTGTGTCATAAGGCGCTTGTTTGCTAGGTTTTCACCAAAGTAACGATTTTTTCAGGATCTTTTTCTGACTTTTAAAATTTTTTTTTTTGATTTTTGATTTTTTTGACCATTTAAGACTTTCTGAGGACTAAGCATAAAATCTTTTGAGGTGCATGATATTCATTGGATCATCCAAAGGATCGCCTTCAAGAGTAGCCAACTGATAAGCCCCTAATCCATATTTCATTGTGATTACATATGGTCCAAGCTAATTAGGCTCGAACTTGCCTTTCTTTTCTCTTTCTTGTAGATTTTTTTGATTCTCCATGAGGACAAGATCACCAACTTGGAATTCTCAGGTTCAACTCATGCGCAAATGCTTTTGATATACCCAGAGATGATTCAAGGCCTTGAGATGCCTTTCATCTAACAATTCTAGCTCTTGTAAGCGGGCAATTCTGTATTCTTCCTTTGGTAGGATGTTTTGCAGCGATACTCTTAGAGAGGGGATCTTGATCTCAAGGGGAAGGATGGCTTCAGAACCAAATACTAGGGAATAAGGAGTGGCACCTGTGGGGGTGCGGATGGAGGTGCGGTAGGCCCACAATGCAGGATGGATTTGGATGTGCCAATCATGGCCTGCTTCATTGACTGTCCTTTTGAGGATTTTTATTAGGGTTTTATTAGAAGCCTCAGCTTGGCCATTGCCTTGGGGGTAATATGGAGTGGAGAAGTAGTGTTGGATGTTGAATTTTTGGCAGAGTTCTTTGACATCCTGGTTTTTAAATTGTTTACCATTATCTGTGATGATAACTTTTGGGATGCCATATTAACAGATTAGGTAGTTCAGGATGAATTTGGATATTTGCTTGCCGGTGGTGAGAGTAAGAGAGATAGCCTCTACCCACTTGGTGAAGTATTCGGTGGCGGTGATAATGAATTTAAGTCTGTTGGAAGATGAAGGGTGGATTTTCCCAATGAGATTGAGCCCCCACTACGAGAAGGGCCATGCTGTAATGAATGGCTGCAATTCTTGTGATGGTGCATGAATCTTGTCACCATGCTGCTAGCAATGGATGCATTTCTTCACATGGTTCTATGCATCTTCTTCCATTTTAGGCCAATAGTATCCTATTCTCAAAAGTTTTTTATCCAATGTGAGTCCACTTGAGTGTGCCCCACAGATACCCTCATGTACTTCGCATAATGCCCATTCTGCTTCTTGTTTATCTAAACACCTTAGGAGGGAACCATCAAAATGTCTTTTGAACAAGGTGTCTGCAAGGATGGTGTAACGGGCACATCGGCAGATGAAGGTTTGTTGTTGGGTTTTGGTGAGGTGTGGGGGAATGATGTTGTCTTTGAGGAAAGCTAAGGTTTCTTGGTACCAAGGGGACTCGGGAACAACGAGAACACACACCATTTCAGACTCTAGTAGGTCATATACCGGTATAAACAATTGCTCGACCAAGAACTCACACTTCTGACTGTGTGCTAGCATTTGAAGCAGGGAGCCAATGGTGGCCATTGCATCTGCAGTCCTGTTGTTTGTTCGTGGGATTTGATCAAACTTGATTGCCGTGAAATGTTGCTTAAGATCTTCAACCATGGTATAGTAGGGAAGGAGTTTATAATCCTTTGTCTGGTATTCATCATTGACTTGTTTTATGATGAGTTGGGAATCGCCATAGACTTATAATTCCTTTATTTTCCAGTGGATAGCCAAGTGTAAACCTATGACGAGCACCTCGTATTCTGCTATGTTGTTGGTACATGAAAAGGCTATCTTGTATGATTTTGGGATGCCATCTCCTTGAGGTGTGACCAATAATATTCCTGCCCCTGATCCATTTTGAGTGTAGGAGCCATCAAAATACAATTGCCATGTGGAAGATGTAGTAACAGTCATAATGAACTCATCTGGTAATTCTGTGAGAAGAGGATGGTCACCTGGAAGTGGGGCTTCAGCCAACTGATCTGCAATGACCTATCCCTTGATTGATTTTTTGTCCACATATTCAATGTCAAACTCACTTAAGAGCATGACCCATTTAGCCATTCTGCTAGTGAGAGCAACTTTGGACAAGAGATATTTAAGTGGATCGATTTTAGCAATTAGTTTTGTTTTGTTGTTTAGCATATAATGTCAGAGTTTTTGTGTGCTAAACACCAATGCCAAACATTCTCTTTCAATGGGGGTATAGTTGAGTTCATACCCTACCAGTGTACGACTGATGTAGTAAACAACATGTTCTTTCCCTTGATCATCTGTTTGTGCCAATAATGCCCCCAATGCCACTACAGTAGCACATATATACAAAATAAGGGGTTTTCTAGGAGCAGGAGGCATCAATACCGGAGGTGATGCTAGATATTCTTTTAGTTTCTCAAAGGCCTTTTGGCATAAGCAGTCCCATTTGAATTTTGTATCCTTGCGCAGGAGGTGTGCAAATGGATGGCACTTATCTGCTAGTTGTGAAATGAAACGCCTGACAGACTAGAGTTTTCCCTGGAGACTGCGCAGTTGTTTGAGAGTTTTTGGTGGAGGCATTTCCATGATAGCGTTTACTTTTGCAAGATCGACCTTGATGCCTCTGCGGGAAACTATGAATCCTAATAGTTTTCCCGATGTGACTCCAAACACACACTTTTTTGGATTC
The DNA here is from genome assembly GCF_030272615.1 of Cryptomeria japonica. Taxonomy (NCBI): domain Eukaryota; kingdom Viridiplantae; phylum Streptophyta; class Pinopsida; order Cupressales; family Cupressaceae; genus Cryptomeria; species Cryptomeria japonica. The sequence goes on along the minus strand of NC_081407.1, from coordinate 893,716,165 downwards.
AGTCGTAGTTTGTATTTTTCTAATCTTTCAAAGATCTGCTTTAGAATGGGAATGTGTTCTTGTCTTGTCTTAGATTTTCCTAGCAGATCATCCATGTAGTCCTCCATAATTTTGTGTAAGAGGTCATGAAAAGTTGTTGTCATTGCACATTGATATGTAGCTCCAGCATTTTTGAGACCAAAAGGCATGACCCGATAACAGAAAGTCTCCCATGGTGTTGTGAATGCATTTTTATGTTGATCCTCATTTGCAATCCTGATTTGGTTGTATCCAAAAAATCCATCCATAAGCGACAGCATCTCATGGCCCGCTGTAAGGTCCACAATCATATCTATGTTTGGGAGCGAAAAATCATCTTTAGGACAAGCTATATTTAGATCTCGAAAATCTGTGCAGATGGGGATGCCCCCAGCAAGTTTGCCGACAGGTACAATGTTGGAGACCCATTCAACATAATCTATTGGTTTGATAAATTCCATGTCTAACATCTTTTGGAGTTACGCCTTGACCAAGAGTGCAACATGTGGGTGCATTTTGCGCAATTTTTGTTTTATAGGTTTTACATCTGGGCAGACGCCGAGATTGTGAACCACCAAGGCAGGATCCAACCTTGGCATATCAGAATAGGACCATGCAAAATTGATTTTTACCTCTGTAAGGAAGTTGATGAAGTCTTGTTTCTCTATTTCTATGAGGGATTTGGCAATGAGCACATTTTTCGGAATGACTTCGGTGCCCATGTTGATGCTGTCTGTTTCTTCTATCAGCAAATTTGATTTGTCCTGTGGAAGATAACCAATGGTAGGGAGGTCAAATCTCTCATCGTTAAATGCCTTTTTTAGGTTTTCACTTTTGGATACGCCCTTTGTTTTTATTTTTTGCTCATCCAAAGGTGCCTCAGGGAGGTTTTCACCTAGGGAATCATGTCTTTTCCTTTTATTATCTTTTTTGTGGCTAAGGGAATTGACCTGACTACCAAAGTATCCCTTTTCATGTAGTTTAATACCCTCGATTATATTACAATCTTCTAGGTTTGGCACCGTCAGGAGAGCAATGAGAGTATTATCATCGACGCAGATATCTAGAGTGGGTTTGTCTCATTGGCCCCAGTTAATGAGTTCAGGATGGACAAGATGTAGCTCATGTGAAGTGGGAAGGGTTACGGGGGTGATGGTATTGATGTAAGCATCTAAGAAGATGTCTTTCTCGTATTCATAAGGCATTTCGTGGAATTCCTCTTCGTCAGTGCTTTCAATATCCGAAGGACTAGAAGGGGTACCAATAATAGTAATCTTAGGCATCGGGGTGTACCCCAAGCCTCTGTTGTATCTGTAGGAGATAGGATTTATGGGTACTTTTCTTTCTTTCTCCTCTGGTCCCAGGCCGTGTCCTTTGTAACACATTTTTTCAACTATGGCAGATGCTTTTGGGTACATTTTTTTGGATATTCTTGTTGGATCTTCATCCTCTTCTCTGTACAGCCATGAAGAGATATCTACTTTGAGGCTCTCATTATCAAGTGGGCCCCATTGTTGGAAGGTGGTGTTTTGGCATTGCATGACTGGTTTCGGGTCCTTTTTGAGCTCTTTTGGTTTGCCAAATGACTTAAAAGAGAGAGGGAGGTTGCCTATCAATAAGACATCCTCCAATTTGTATTCCCCACAACCATTATCTAAGATCTTGATTTGATTATTTGGTTGGGATGATGTAGAGGCAACATTTGGTGTGTCAGATGGAGGCATTGGTGAGGGTCTATTTAGTGGGCAATGATACAGATGCTTCCCCTCTAATAGTTTGCAATATTGAAAAGGTTGGGGATCACCTTTGATAGTGATCACTCTTCCATTATAGGGGAATTTGATGCATTGGTGATAGGTGGAGGGTACGACCTAAAAGGAATGAATCCATGGCCTCCCGAGGAGAATGTTGTAGGGGAGATCAAGATCTAGTACTTGGCAAGGGGTTTCAATTGTAATGGGGCTCACTTGGAGAGGTAAGGTGATCATGCCCTTTGAAATTCTTTCTGCATCATCATATGCCTTTATTGTGATCCTTCCTGATGTGTCTATTAGATCCTCAGAAAGTCCCAATTGTTTTATTAATTTGTATGTGCACAGATTAAGCCCGGATCCACCGTCTATCAGGATATGTTTGACCTTGTGCTTGTGGATGAGAGCTTCAATGTGCAAAGGTTTGTTATGGTCTTCATCTGCGGCAGCATCTTTGGAGTTAACTACAATGTGTTGCTGGGTAGAAAGGTTTCCAATGAGAGCTTGGAATTGGGTGGCGTTGATGTTATCCGGAACACATGATTGGAGAAGGGCTTGTTCCAAAATTTCTTTATAGCTAGGGAAGTCTTGAGAAGTTCTAAAATGGAGATCTACGCGGGTGTCTTCCCAGCTGATCAAGGAGGTCATATCGGCGGGTGGAAGACATGGGTGGGGGGTTTGGTGGGGGAGGGACTCCTTGGATGGTGACTCTTCCTCGACATGTAGTTGCATTACAGTCATTCTGGAAATGGGAGGTGGAAGGCGTGGCACCTTGAATGACTATCCTAGCAGGATTTGATTTGCTTTGGGAAGAAGGAGAATTGACTCCTTGGATGGTTATGACATTGACATGATTGTCTACAGGTTCAATGCGACCCACTAAAAAATCAAAGCCGGTTATGTGATTAGCGTAGTCATAACCCATTGCGTTAGATGATGATCCTTTTCCTTTATCATGATTTGGGAAGGGTTCCTGGTACATTTTGAGTTTGTTATTGTTATTACCAGGTTTTGCATTTGCTACTTCAATCTCACCTCTATCAATGAGATCTTGTATGTAGATCTTCAGTTTCATACACTTGCGTGTATCATGTCCCTTGATATGATGGTATTCATAATACTCATTTTCATTATACCATCTTGGTTTAGGTTGATTGGGATCAAATGGGCGAGTGATTGGAAAAACCACTGCACTTGCTTGGACAAGTTTCTGAAACACCATTTCAATAGGCTCAGCCAGAGGAGTGAAATCTCTTGGAGTCTTGTTATTCGATCGGGGTGGTCATCCTTGGATTGAGACATTGTTGTGAGGTTTTTGCAATTGATTTTGATTATTTTGATTGTTGAATTGATGATTATTGGTGGTGGATTTTGGGGGAGCGGCCATGGTTTGGACCCACTTTGCATCAGTTACACCATCATTGACCATGTTTTTGTTCTTGTACCAGAAATTTGGCTTGTCGTTATGATAAGAGGAAAAAATTTGTGTCGACTTCTGGTAATGTTTCAAGGTTCCTTCTTCCAACAAGACACGTTTGAGGGCGAGGCCCTTCTCAGTCAATTTTTGGAAGGATTTGATGCATTGGGATATTAAGGGTCTTGAAAGTTCAGACACCAAGTTCTTTTGGAATAGTTCAATTTGATGTTGTTCAGGCATGTCCCACTGGAATTTCTTGATAAGATGTCGCCATCTTTGTAGGAAATTGGCGAAGGTTTCTCTAGACCTTTGTTTTGTATTACATAGGTCCATCATAGAAACATCATTACCCATGTTGTATGCATAGTGGGCCACAAATTTTTCTCCCAAGTTTGGAAAAGAGACAATGGAACCTCGTGGTAAAGATGAGAACCATGCCAGGGTGTCTCCCATGAGACTCTTGGGAAAGAGTCTGCAAAGATAATGGTCACTATAGGAGACTTCCTGGCATAAGATGTGAAATTCTTGAACATGATCGTAGGGGTCTCCTTTGCCTTCATACTTGGTGAATTTAAGATTCTCAAATCTCAGGGGATATGGTGCAACTGATATAGATGGATCATAAGGACAAGGGCAAAACTCTTCGAACTAGTAAGTTTTCCTTTTATTAGTCCTTTGTTTCATGTCCTTGATGATATTTTTCATGTCTTGACTTTCCTTGATGAGGTCTTGTTGTGGGCTTTGATAATGATGAATTGTATTTTCCCTAAGAATTGGATGAGCCAAACAAGGTGCACCACCACCAATATATTGATATGAAGAGGACGTGGGAATGTGGGATGTGATGACCGATGTCACTGGGGTTAGGAGACTTCCTGGCATAAGATGTGAAATTCTTGAACATGATCGTAGGGGTCTCCTTTGCCTTCATACTTGGTGAATTTAAGATTCTCAAATCTCGGGGGATATGGTGCAACTAATATAGACAGATCATAAGGACAAGGGCAAAACTCTTCGAACTAGTAAGTTTTCCTTTTATTAGTCCTTTGTTTCATGTCCTTGATGATATTTTTCATGTCTTGAATTTCCTTGATGAGGTCTTGTTGTGGGCTTTGATAATGATGAATTGTATTTTCCCCAAGAATTGGATGAGCCAAAGAAGGTGCACCACCACCAATATATTGATATGAAGAGGATGTGGGAATGTGGGATGTGATGACCGATGTCACTGGGGTTTGTGTGATGGTTGTGGTCCGTAAATGGTTGTGACGGGATTGAATACAGCCCAGATAAAATTTGCGACATTGTTGGGAGGAAGGGAAGTTTGTAGAATAGAAATATATGATTGAATAGAAGGAGGTGGTATAGAAGTTTGTTGGAGAATAGATGAGATCGGAATTGATAGTGGTATAGATGGTAAGGAGGAAGAAGGTGGGATGGAGACCACAGTGGGAGGTACTGCGGGTGGCATTGATTGAGCTTGGATGATTGATGTGGCTACAATTAATTGAGTTTAAATAGTAGGTGCAGCACTTTGTGTGGGAGCGAGGTCTCCTTGTGGTTGTTGGGTGAGAGCAGATCTATTAAACTCCAACGGAAGTTGAGCTCCATTTTCAAGAAGAGCTTTCAGAAGTACAGTAGGATTGTGTTTAATAAACTTGTCCATCATCTCTTGGTTGTAAGAGTCTGCTAGGAAAGTTTGCACTTCCGGACAAAGTTCATCTTGGCTAACCATGTCAGGATTTTGGCTTTGATCTTGATTGCTATTGTGTATGATCTTGCGTGGGATCTTCATATAGGACACCAATGTCTGGCATGCCATATTGTTGTTCAACCATCTTTTTCTTTTGGGATCGAGTTGCGACCATACACGATAGTTGTGATGATAGGACTTAAGAAATTTGTGATGAAAGGACTTAGAAAATTTGAGGATGATTGATGGAGGAGGTATGGTTTTAGAAGAAACTTGATGGCTAGGTTGTCTTTGGTATGAACATGAAGGATCGATTTGAATGGAAAGTTGTATGAAGGGATACAACCACCCTGATTTGGATGATAGTTGGTGTTTCAAAGGACAAACTTGAATGTTGATGGAGATGACAGACTCATAGCTTCTCTCTTAGGCTTATGAAATATGGGATGGACAGAGCTTTGAGGTAATTTTGGACTTGGTGTGGGTAATGACTTGGACAATTGTTTGTGTCTTGACAAGTGTTTTTGTAAAGTGTTTGGTGATAGTGATGTGTTTTTAGTCTTCTCTTGGCAAGTATGTATCAAACAAAGCAAACACAATGATCAAATGCATATTATCTCAAAGACACTCATGCTCATATACAACATTCTTAAGGCTGGCAAAGACAATAGTTATTGGATCCCAATTGGTTTCCCAGCTATGCTTACCCAGAGAAGACACTTAGATGCTTGACCCCACCGGCTCCCCTCCACGACACTCACTTCTCGGGGCAGCCAAGCATCAATTCTCATGAAAACTCCTCATGGAGAACTTTGTGTCTCTACTAAGGATTGTAAAAATATGGGCGGCTTCAAAGGTCCGACCTCCTGCACCAATGACTAGAAGGTTTTTGGCTACTATGAACAAGGTGTTTAGTAAGTCTTCCCGTTAGGAGCTACCCTTCAAAGTTGCGCAAGCACAATTGAGGCCTATAGCCCAACAAAGCACCAAGAACTTAGTAGTCACACAAGCATGATTGAGATCTCTAGGATCCTACTAAGCATCCAATGTGAGAGTGAACTCTCATATAGCCCCAACCATTAACCCTTTCATAGTCAATGGCCTATTTATTATAGTGAGTTGGGAACCCCAGGTCCAGGTGTACTCACTTGGGTCATTCTCCTCTTACCTTCTCAAAGAGCAAGTTGGGAGGGCAGGCCCGCTAGAGGTAAACACATAATCAAACAAGAAAAGGTTGGAGGGTCTGGATTTCTGATCATCTAGTAAGATGAGAGCATACTTTCCTACCTTTACACTTTTCTTAAAGACACATAAGACAATGGTTCATTCCATTTTAATTAATATCTAGGTGCCTAGTTTAAATAAATGCACAAGATTTGGTTGAATCAGCTAGACAACATGCAAAACAACTTTATTAGTAGTTTTGAAAAATGGAGTCTTCAACAAGCATCCTGTAAAACAACTTGATTAGTAGTTTTTAAAAAAAAATGGAGTCTTCAACAAGTGTCCTACAAAACAATTTGATTAGTAGTTTGAAAAATGGAGTCTTCAACAAGCGTCCTGCAAAAGACAACAAAATGACAAAATATTATTTTTTTTAATTTTTTGGGAATAATTAGAAAAACATAAATAAAAACTTTTTTACTAATGACAAATGTGGATTTGAAGGAAACTTTGATGGGTAAATGGGGTTTGACTAGGTTTTTTGCCACTTTCCAAGGGACAAGCAAGCAAAAAATGGGGATTTTGGAGGAGAGATGAAGGAATGGGAAAATTTGTCAAAGAGGACAAAGAAGCAAAAGTTGGAGATGGATAATATGGGAAAAATTTGGAGGTGATTAGATAAAAGGGGAAGAAGTTATGACAAACCCTAAAAATAGAGAAATATGGGATTTAGGCTTCAAAAAGTGGATTTTTGGGATAAGGCCCCCAAGGAAGAAAATGTGGAAAATGGCAATGCAGAGAATTTGGTGAAGTTTGGAGGAAAATGGAGTCAAGATAAAGAAGATATGGTGAAAAAATAGATTTTATTTTTTATTTTTTTTAAAACCTAGATTTAGCAGAGCAAACAGAAACCCTAGATTTAACAGAGCAAACAGAAACCCTAGATTTAATAGAGTAGACAGAAACCCTAGATTTAACAGAGCAAACATAAATCCTAGATTTAACAGAGCAAACAACCTCACTTAAACAGAATAAAAAAAAATGCCAAAGGTTTAGATTTCTAATTGTCTAGATAGACGAGCATACTCTCCTACTTTCACACTTTCCTGTGGTCAGACAGATTATAATTAAATAGAACAGATAACACAAAATGAAGAAAAAATGCAGACTACTATTAGCGCCTAACAAATTTCAGACATATTAACAGAGCAGACAGTCGCACTAAACAGATAGAAAAGTGCAAAAAATCTAGATTTCTGATTGTCTAGATAGACAAGAGCATACTCTCCTATTTTCACACTTTCTTGCAATCAGAGCATACAATCGCGCTAAATAGAATAGAAAAGTGCCAAAGGTCCAAATTTCTGATTGTCTATATAGACAAGAGCATACTCTCCTACTTTCACACATATTATAAATAAACAGAACAGATAACAGAGTTGTCATGCTGAAACAGAAACAGAAACAAAAAATAAACAAAAACAAAAAAGTAAAAGAATAATGGGAAGCTATCGCGTAGAAATGCAGAGCCGTTATTTTGGAACTTGTGGATCCTGTCTCTCTTTAGCCCCCTCTCTGACATCCCTCTATCCACCCCTACCTCTCACCACCCTCCTCACTACTTCTCTCCTCCGCCTTCTCCATCTCCCACCACCTCTGTCATCATCACCCTGATCATCATTATCCTCCGCTGCCACAAGATGATCTAGATCTGTCAACCTCGGTACTAGATGTGCTGCAAAATAAGCACCATACTCTACATCTGTACCTCCGTGAATAATATCCCTTAGTAGATTGCAAGGCATCAGAAGCATCTTCTCAAACTATGTCATTGCAACATTATAAGAGAAAATCAGCCCCTAGTGAGCCTTCTCTCGCACTGTCCGTGCAAACTCTCCCTATTCTCGAAGTATGCTCTGCTGCTGCCCAAACTGCCTACATAACCTATCAATTAGATGCCTATCTAGTATATAAGGCATCCGCCCGATCAGGTACCTACTCCTGAAAACATATGGTAGTTCTGTGACATCCTCCTTCCAATCCTCACAATCTAGATAGGGTCTCCATGACACTATCTATGTCGTCAATAACTCGTCTCCAATAGTCCACCTTCCCAATCCATGACTGGGAAGTGATCATGTTGTACAAGTGTGGATAGGACTATCCATGTCCTCTCCCTCTGAAGTGAACTGGTCTAGTCACTGCAATGTGCTCATAGGACCATACCTGCAATAGAGTCACCCCGCAACCTAATCCACAACCACCGAGATACACAAACTGCTAAAGCTCATGATACAAATGTGCTAATACACATGGACCCCATGCATATCTCACTAGTACATTTGGTGCTCAATTCCGACGGCTGTTCGTCGTAATTCTGACTATTTTTCATCAGACTGCAGACAAACACAGCTGTCAAAAACTTGTAGTCAGAGATTTTGATGGTGTTTGCCAACGTCGGAATTTCGATGACACCCAAGACTCTTTCGACGATGGCTATGACCGCTCATCCAGTGATAGATTGTCATCGGTCATAGAGAATCCTCGTTAGATGTTTCTTGGGTGGATGTCAGAATTCTGACACCCGTCTGACGAGAGAATGTCGTCGGACATACAACATCCTTGTCGGATGTTTCTTGGGTGGACGTCGGAATTCCAACGAGAGAATGTCGTCGGACATACAACATCCTTGTTGGATGTTTTGTTGACTGGCATCAAAATTCTGACGACACCCAGGACTCTTCCAATGATGACCATGACTGCTCATCTGGCAAGAGAATATCGTCAGGCATACAACATCCTCGTTGGATGTTTCTTGGGTGGACGTCAAAATTCCGATGGCACCCGAGACTCTTTCAACGGCGGCCATGACCGCTCATCCACCAAGAGAATGATGATGACCATGACTATGTTTGGATTGTACCCTCATTATATTCTTAATTGTTCTAATGCATGTTTGTGGAGCATATTTTCAAGTAGATTTATTTAGACAATAATTTATTCAAGAATAACATTTGCCAAAAATTTTTAACAGGAGCAAGGCATACAACCCCAAAGAGTAAAGAAAGAAAGAATGAAGTTACACAATACAATATGTACTCACACAATTAAAATCTACAAGAGCTCCAAGTCCTGCATGCAGATGGTCAACATAAAGGGGTTAAAATGATGTATCCAAATATAAAAACAAAGCAAAACTATGTGAAGAGGGGAAAACAAATTAGAAGGTTAAATGATCAAAACATAACAAAATAAACTTGCAAAATGCTAAAATAGCATGAAAAGACCATTTTACCTTGCTATTTTACCTTCTCCTTCAGATTGAGCTTGATGAAGTGAAGGCGCCCCTTGATAATGCTTCACTTGATGTGCTCCTTTGATTGCTGGATGTGGATGGCTCTCCAATGATGTAAACAACATGAAATGGATTTCAGGAGGATGATAAGGATGAAAATGATGAAGTTGCCAAGATGATTTCCTGGGCTCAAAAGGGCAGCATAAGCTTACTGGATTTCGAGATGTTCAAATGAAGGGATGTAGCCCTTTTATTTATAGGAAGAGGAGAGAAAAACATATGGCTAGGATGGATTCGAGATGAAGGGCTAAGATTTACTTGTGAGCTCACACAAGCTCCAAGAGTGGGTGTGGAGACCAAGAAATATGCCTTAAAGGCATTTCGTATCTCCACACTCCACAAGGTGCATTGGAGGAATTAAAAAATTCTCCCAAAAAGGATATTATGGGGATTGGAGGAATAAAAAAGGAATTAAAAATTCCTTGAGAGAGGGGATACCTAGAGGAATGTGAGATTTCAAAAATCTTAAATTCACCTAGGAAAAGATTATTTAAAAGCAAGGAGTTGACTTTGTGGCTAATCATGATGATTAGCCATTAATGATTCATTAGGAGGAGGATTGGAGGAAATGTTAGGTGGGATTAGGATTAGACTAGGAGAGAGAATGAGTGGAGGGAATAAAAAATTAGAAGAATAATGTTAAGTGAGTTTCTAGAAGAATTTATTAGGTTAATAATGAATTAAGAAGATGATTTGTAGGAATCATGTAGGTTAACTAATTAATTGAAATTAATTAGCTAAGAGGAAGATTTGTGAGGATTTGATTTTTTAGAAGAATAAAGAAAAGGATTGATTTATTAAATAAATCAATCACATGCTATAGTGACAATATTAATTATATTTAATTAATATTGAGGAGAATTTGAATTAACATAATTAATTAATTAATTAATTATGTGAGGCATTAAAAATCATTAAAATAATTATTTTTAAGTGTCTACACTATGAATTACCAATAATTCTTGTCGTACAGGTACATGAGAAACAACATTAAAATGCACTTCCTTCCTTGTCTGAAAAGAATACATGAAGATACCACAAGACAAAGAACACCCATATTTTTTTAAAACCAAACAATTATTGGAAATCAGGGGATAACAGAAGGGAGTTAGATTCTAGGAATCCCATACAGATTTGCAATAAAAGTTGTTTATTGGAAACCAAAGTGTTTACCATTAGAAGATAATGGTACACATGCAGTGTAAATACTCCCAACCTTCAACTTATTCATACATATAAATTATAGCAAGCAAACATTGAGTTATCATTAGCATACACAACTATGACATTATCCACACCATCCAACATCACCCTATAATTGAATGCTAATAAAATATGACTGTATATGCAAACATCTTAATTTGCAGATATCTCAGCTAGAGTATTAATTAGATGTTCATATAAATAGAAATGAGCAAAAAGCAGATGGACCTTTCATATCTCAAGATCATGCCAAGGATGTGCAACAATAGACCTCTGAGACATGGATGGAAGAATTCTTTCATTCAAAGATGAATGAGGAGGGTGTGAATCCTTAGTTTCATTGCCTGCAACATTGGTGCTAGGGGTAGTCATGGTTGAATCTTGTGACATGAGCTTCTTTGTTTCACCTATTTTTTCTTTGAAGAAAGATGCTTAAGCAGATTCCCTGTTCAACTAGTGGAAAGGGAAACAAGTAAACCCAAGCCTCTGATTACACTTTTGATTAACAACAATCAACCAATGATTTAGCTTAAATTTAAATAGATCTTGCATGGAATAATTATATTTCATAGATGTCATTACTTGTTGATTGATACAAGAAGCATATTCTAAGTATTTACTTTCAATAAATAGTGAGTAATAAGGAAAATGATGTAACTAATTGAGCTGAAAATTTGTAACTACCAATCAAAAGGGGAAACGAGTAGGTCCAGGTCATAATTATGCACAAAACAATTAAATTTTCATGGTCCAATTAAATATATGGTACATGTCATTACCTGCTGAGATGCAAAATTGTTAAGCTGAAAATGAATATATTTCATAATTGACAAGCAATAGAAGAAACAAGCACGTCCAGGTCATAATTACATGCAAAATAATTAAAGATTCATTTCATATTTCTAACTACCAATGCCAAGAAGATCGACAATTATAAATTATAATGACTTTAATATTTGGAAAACTCTTCAATATAAATATAAAATATGATCCTCTTTCAACAAGATTTAATTAAACAAAATGATTTATTGAATAATAAAGAAGCTACATGTATATGATCTGGATGGAAAAAGTGCAACAAAAGAGATAATGGATCTAAATTGAAGGACTGGTTAGAGGATAAGAAAAAAATCACTATCAAACCACAATAAAGACAGAGCAACACTATGCATGCACCATGAAAAGAGCATCTTGAAGTATGATTTTGGACCTCAAGAACACCTATAGAGTGATTAAAGCTATAGATCTTGTTCTTGGTCATTGAAAATCATACATAGAGAAATGGCAAGGTTGCATTCATAAGAACCCAAGGAGTAGAAGGAACAACCTTGCATCTTTTGAGACTTCTATTATAGTGAGTTGATAGACTTAAGTACAACATCTTCAACAAATATCTTTAAGGTTTTAGTTTCAAATCACAAACACAATCTAGAATCAATCACAAAATACTGTACAAGCTATCAAATAGGAAGGAAGAACAGTCTTTGCTGAAGACAAAACACTAAAAATGAAAGACTATGTCAGAATAGTAACAATACTATTACCAAAAGAGATTAAATGCTACAACCTCATAATCCATATCGCAAAGACAATCATTGTATAATGAGAATTCTGAGAGAAACAAATGAACATGGGGGTTGTTAATATGGTAATTCAATGATAGGAAGTGTAAGGTCAGGCAAAAGATGCCATAAACCTAGAAAATACAATCATTTGAAATCTCAGAAAAGTGCAATGAAAGATTAAAAAAAAGCAGTGAGCTGGAAATAAGGTTGCATGAGGACAAAACAATGATATTTGTGCCTAATGAAGATAGAGCATTTACACTTATACATAGTGACCAAGGAGTAGTTGTAGGCTTTCCTTGGACTGTTATAGCAGTCATAGTAGAATGATAGCAGTAGCTCAAGATTTGTCTGAAATCTTGTTAGGACAAAGGCCATGACAATGATCAACAAGAGAAGCAAAATAAATAGAGAAATATTTAATGATGAGGAAGCACAATGAGAAAATAAGTCATAGTATGATGAAGGATAAGAAAAATGACCTTGTAGCAGCCAATATTCCCACCCAAAGCAAGTCTAAAATAGAGTAATAGTGGGATCCAAAAGTTTTGATCAATCAATAGCCTAGTTGAAGGTATACTAGAAAGCTCAGTGATCAATCAAAATATCATGCAAATACTTTAATGCTCAGTTGCATCATCATGAATCAATTCAAAGGCATAAGAGGGGCTTGAAATTTATTTATGTAGCAGTCATATCATTGTCATGAGCCATCAAAGAGTATTTTTAGAATCTCTAATGATATCTTAATATGAGTTGAAAGTGCCAAATAGTTAAACAAGTTTTGTTTACTTGAAATGAGTTCCAACCATTTTTACTTCTTGAAGTTCATATGAACAGTTAGGCTCTATCATACAACCACTAAAGGGGTTTAATTCATCACTTGATTGAATAATGTAAACATCACTCCAAGGCCTAACAAAATGGAGGGATTTTGAATTTTTTCTAGCAGTCTTAGTACAGTTATGAACCCTTCAAGAGTTAGTTTTGACTTGAGGTAACTATCTGAGCAATGACATTAAACAGAGAAGGTTCATATGCTATAGGAGACTCTTCAAGCCAAACTTAGAGGAACACAAGTACCATGAAAGACAATTCTTCTTCAAGACAACCAATAAGGAAGGTTACCATTAAATATTATGGCCAAAAAATCAAAGAATGACAATAAAAATGATTGTGAGATGCTAAAATGCAATAAAAAATACAGACAAGGAATATTTAGAACATACAAAAGGCACTATGAATTTACAACCACTATTATAGCATTTTAGAGCATAGGACAGTCAATAAGGTCCCTAGTTTTAAATCAAAATTCAAAGGATAGAAGGATCAACCATGACAGTGAGGATCTTATCCAGATAGATAGTCTCAAAAATCTTAAGAGTTTGCAAATACAAGGATAGAGTTTGAAGGAGGTTAGGAAATTGCTAGACTATAATATGAAAAGAAATCATGAATGAGCTTATACTAGTCATGATCAACAACAAAATGAGTAGATCAAGAGGAGTCATGATGAGTAGATGTTATGTTGAAGAAGGTGGATAATCCTTTACATTGTTAAGACATCCATTGAGGAGAAACAAGTTGTTTTGTTCATTGTCATGAAGGCAAAACACAGGTATGAAAACAAAGGAGTTCACTATCAAATGACAGGTAAATAGAGTTTTGACACTAAGATCAAATACCATTACATCAAAATAAATATGTATTCAATCATTCATAGCAAAAGTAAACAATGCAACACCATAGATATCTGAGATCAATGACAAAGTTCCAGTAATACCAAGCATGAATGGCAGAGGTTGTGAACAACAGAGTATAGGTCTAAAAGGAAGGCATATTTAGTCCTAACAATAAAAGGGAAAAATGGAAGTGTTAAAACTTGAGAATATAGTTGATATAGTGTTTTGATAGTCAAATAATGCAACATACATAGTCCATATGACATACACAGTCATAACAAAAGTTTCAGAAAGATGGAGCAATGACAACATCAGAATCGAAGATCAAGGACAATCACCAATCGAAATTGCCAACAAAAGAGTAGTTCTAGAGAAAAGTCAATCTAAATACCATAGGAATCCATGCTAGTAGTAAATTAGAGATGACCTCTCAGTCACCCAAGCACAAGGCATATACTGCAATATTTTATTAAAATCAACCCTGTTTGATAGCTTAGGGATGGAGAAAGATACATGCATGATAAAATAGTAAAGGATTTGTAACCACTTTAGTATAGAGAAAATATATGGATGAAGGTTATCATGAATGATAAATGTCGACAAGTCATCCATGCAAAGTGTATTGATAGGATGCAATACACTCCTTGAGAACCCCATGTGTAATACTATTTGAGATAGGGTTATGAATCCATATGTCAAAATGACATCTAAAATACAGTGATATGTGAGAAACAATCTCATATAGGTTACAGACCAATCTTGGAAAAATACTTTATGCTAGTGTTAAATATGGTAGGCCACATTATAAAGATGAAATACTAACCATGAGTCTCAATGACAGTGTTTACTTATTTTTTGTGGGAAACATAAAGGCTAGTAGGTGAAAGAAGCAAAAAGATACAGTCTTCATGAGAGTTGCAATAGTCAAATGACCATGAGCAGTAATACAAAAGATTCTCAAACCTACAAAAAATAAAAAAACCTATAGTAGTCATGATAGGGGCCATGCTTTAATTAAAAGGTTTGTTCCAAGACACTTCCTCGAGACAATAGAAGGTAGTGGAGAAACCATTTTAGAACAAAAGATTGCAGTCGTCAATGTTATAAAAATAATCTAATAAAAAAATGTTAGCCATAGAGGGTAATTATAACCTTAAGACAACCCAAATTAGGAATGATTCTCATGAAAATCAAGAGCCCTAGTAACATTTATGACGTTGACAAGGACAATACAAATATGTAGATCCAATCAATTATAGTATGAAATGGAGATGCAAGCTAGGCCTAATCTCGGTTAGCAACCAATCCATGGAATAAATAAACCCAAGGGATATGATGGAGTTTCATTCAAAATCAAATAAAGTAGCCTTCATGAAAGAACGTTGCAGTTTTAATGAATGTGAAGTTTCAAAAGAAGACAATATACAATGGATAGAGTATGTTGAAAATACATTATCTCATAACAATCCAGACAATGGATAAAGAATCATCAACAAGTTTGTAGTCCTAGAATTGAGCTTTAAAGCTCAAAGGAGAAAAAGGGAAAAGGGCATAAAAAAATCTCCATAGTCTTGTGAAGGCACATGGGCACAAAAGAATAACTCAAGAAAATTTATTTTGACTATTAGAAGAAGAAATACAAAGTCATAAGTCTACAACAAAAGGCAGGGTATACCATAAATGGCTATCTTGTGACTGTTACAAAGTAAAATTTGGATGAACTCAAAGAGACATTTACAGATACAACCTACCCTTTATAATACCTAATTGAAAAAATGGATGCAATGCAAGTCCTTATATCAATAATGTCTGGCAGATAGTAAAAAAACTATAACAATAAATTCCATATAAAAGTGGTTAGATTTAAAATGATAGAGAAAATTAAAAAATGCTAAAGAAAATGTCAACTAATAAAAAAACTTACAAGGATGAGGCATACTCACAACTTTTGTAGTCGCGCCATGGATATCAACACTAGAAGCAGCTCATAGTGTTAGTTTACATACAAGACAATATGGGAGTTCATTATACCCAACAACTTGTGGTGTTGTTGTTCATGTTAGGTCTGTTGGACCCTGCAATTAAGATTCAATAAACATTATTCAATAAGATTAACTATGCAATGTAATGAAATATTGAAAAGTGTGTTATCTTATTGAGCTTCGCATTGTTTCAAGAATAGTTTAATATTCTCTACTTAACAAGGCCAACCACGTGAAGCTGGAAGCTCATTCCTCCCCCCCGCCCCACCCCAACATCACTCTAAATTCCCTGTTAACATCTAACATTCATTCATTCTTTTATCCATTATTAAAATATAGCATTTATTCATGATCACATAATGTTCATTAATGCATAACATTTATTAATATTCACTAACATGCATTAACATGTAACATTCATCAATATTAATTAACACATATCATTCATGAACATTCATTAGCACATAATTACATTCATTAACACATAAAAATCAGTCATTAACAAATAAGCTAGATTACAATCATTTTTTTTTGAAGCTATGTAAAAACTAAGTGGAGCATCATTTTCTTCATCATTTCCCCCATCTTCAGTTGTTCTACCCTCTGCTCATGATCTCGATGTATGCCTAGTCCTATACAAAGGATGAGGACACTGAACCAAAGGGGGGTCCTCTGCGATAACAAAGAAATGGGTTAAATTCAAAACATTTATTATTATTATTACAAGTATTTCATTAATTTAAAGAACATAACCATGGCACTCTACCTGATGGGGCGACATCATCTTCCACATCATTTTGTCTAGCCTCAACCTCAACATGCCGAACACCCTCTAGATCCTCTGGAGTTGAAATATGAAAGGTAACATTAATCAATACACCAATTGCAATTAATTTTGTTTAAACGAATAATAATGGTCCTCTTTACCTGATTGGGGAACATCACTTTCCTGATGTTGTCTACCTGGATCATGCTCCACTTGGTCACCACCAACTATATGCTCTAAAATATTAACAAAAAAGGTTACATTAATTACTACACTAATTACAATTTAATTAAGATGTTTAATTGTATGAATAATTACATAAAAAAAATTGAATAGCAAATGAATACCTCCACTACTGGGATGCACATCTGGACCTTCATGTCTAGGTTGTGTTCCATGATTAATAGGTTGCATTCCAATGTCATGGACATTGTTATCATTCCTTGCTTATTTAAAAAGAATATAAACACTTTATGTTGGAACTTAACATCAAATAGATCATTGGTAAAGTATTCAATTTGAAATCATTTTCATTTAGCTTATTTACCTTTGTGTTGGATGCATCAGAATCTTGTGTTTGCCCACTCAATTATCGTAGTCGTTCAACCACGACTATATAGCCTTGCTGGTAGGCAATTCTCTTGTCATCTTCTATGGGTGCTCTATTGAATTTAGAGCCCTGCATTTTTGCTTAGTATCGTGATTTTTTCTTGTATTGTTTGATAAAAAAAATTTATTTACAATTTATAAATATTTTGATGCGATATTTCATTTATTGATTCTTACAATTCATGCGACAAGTTTCATATAACCACCATAGTCGAGTTTGTGTTGCTCGTGCTTTTCTTGTCTTGCCTTGGTTTCCTTTGACGTGTCACTCAGTCTATGAAAAGTTTTAAATATGTTAGATTATATAAATATAAAGAGTAATTAGCACATAATTACATTCTTAATAGTATCATATACCTTCTTCTGGCATCTGGTGGTGTATTTCCTTTTTTCCTTTCAATTCTCTCATTTGCATCCAAAATCAGGTCCTTCCACTCCGTCTCTAGAATCATGGGGGGATGCTCGTACTTTACGTTCTTCTTTAAACGTGTCTTGTATTGGTCCCTCACATACTTTAGATATGCCAACTTTTTCAAGGAGCTTGGTTTTGTTGAATGTGTCATTTCCTAACAACCCAACCATACAGTTTGTGATTTCATCTTTTAACTTTTTTTCTTGGTATTTTAAATATCTACAATGCAATGTCATTAATATTTTTATAAAAAATATCATTTCTTGCAAAAAAAAATCATGAGTTCATTAGTTCAAAACGAGTGATTAGTAAGTATATTACAATTAGACTATATATAATAATAATTTTAAAGAACTTGGAACCTTATGTATATTTAAGGGAATCAATTCTTCATTGCTCACCACCAACGTGGCCTGCAACATTCCCGTACTAGCAATACGGGAAGATCCAGTAAATGATGGTATGTTATCAACAATAGTCACCTCTGGCGCATCCTCATGTGCATCTCCTGGTGTAGAAAGTGAATCCACTATGAAATGCCCCCAAGAAAGAACGCTTCAAGGAAAATAAACACATAACGAAAGAGAGAGCAAAAGAGGGATCTACCAACAGTGGGTGGGTCAACATGACGTGCAATAGACGATGTCTGCATGGTGTGTGTTGTCAACATTGCAATCGGCAATACAGGTGGGGATAACCTCAGATGAGGCAACGTTTGTATAGGAACATTGACAACATCTGAAGAATAATACATTAAATCTATGAAAACTGCAAGAATTGTAAACAAGGATGAACCTTTATTAAGAATTGCAAAGAAAGATGAACCTTTATTAAATGTTCGATGCTAATCTTAATGATACTATAGTTTGAAGGAGGACAAAGGTAGGTAAATTTGTGACAAGAGAGAAGTGTAAAGGAAGAAGGAAGGAGACACCTTGAAGAACACTATAATGTATTATGGTTTGATAAAATCAATAAAATTTTGTGTTTTGGAACTTGTTAATTGCAAATTTCCATGACAGTCATGTTTCATGCATTGTTTCAAGTTTCTTCTCATCAAGAAAATAGATTAAAAATGTCTAATCAAGGATTGGAGGGTTAAATGTAATGAATTAACTTTGTTTTGTGCCAAGTTAGAGCAATGACCGTGAAGAATGAGGAGAGTTTGAATTGATTTTCTCTAAACTATCCAAAACCCTCAGTTCTGGGCTAGTCACAAGGGCTTTTTAATATCCATTGATGTAGTCATTGAAAAAATCTCAAATTATAGATTCCTATTGTCAACTCAAGTATCTTTCATATTGAATTGTTCTTATATTGAATGGTTGTACAAATGCCAAGAAAACTAGTGCCCTAGAAGACTGAGACAAGTTTTCCCTGTTTTGGGAAAACAAACCATATTGTTTTGTTGAGTGATGTCTAATGGGTTGAAATAGGACTGTGTTGATTAAATAAGGTTGGAAAAACTCTAAATAACCTTCCCCAGTATTATGGATATTGATCATAAGGTGTTGAGGCACTAAAAATGGCATGAGTACAATGTTTATGGGTTGTAAACTATGTTTGAAGATCTAATATGTCTGAGACAGTGATGCAGAGGTCTTCAGCAATAGTGTGGAAAACCCCACACACTCTCTCACCTTTCACTCTCACAATCTCAAGCCTATGAAGGCCTCAACTCACACCGAAACCAAAACTTGAACTTTATCCCTCACAAGGGTTGGCAAACACCTTCACTATGCCCTTAGGGTCTCACAAGACTTTCCACAACCTTCTTATTATTGATGGAAACAAGGTTTCACAGGATCAACCAACCATAGACTTCACCTACCGACACTGATAGATACAAAAAGGCTCATTCACACGGGCATCTAGTTTACACCAGCAGAAGATTATATCGGCATTCTAGGCTTACTTGACAATAAATGTTGTTTATGTGAACTAAATTGTAATGTAAATTATAATTGCAGTTTCAAATACCCTTTTGGAACTTCTCTCAAACTCCAAAGAACCAGATCCCCAACTTGCTCCGACACTCCTAGACACCTACTTGGGTCACAGACCTAGTTGATCAAATTAGGCTTGGGTTACAAAGGAAGTGTATGGGAATGGGACCACAAGGAAGATCAAATGCTTTAGAGGAATTTTCTAATGTTTGAATGTACCAATTCAACCATCTAACTCCTTCTTCTAATGTTTGGCATCATGCAATCCATCAATTCTTGACTGTACTAGTTTAAACCCTTACAAAGTTTAAGCTAGGACTTGTTGGTAAAAATACCAATCCAACTCCTCTGATCTCTCCCCTTTGGAATCTCATAATACAACCTCCTAACTTGTATCCTACCAAAGGTCGTTGAGAGCCAATGATGAGATTGCAAGTTAGGGCCTCATCTTTGCAACACCCTAGGGAAATTAAGGGTTGTCAGACCTGTAGAAGCAAATTGTCAATATCTCATTCCAAACACCACTTCAAGGGGTCATACCAGATTCATATGAAATATTATTCAGTGTTCTACTATACCAAGCCAAATTTTTACAAAATCATTAAATGTTTTGTATGAACAGTACAAAAAAGTAACAAAATTCAGGCAAAATCAGATTTGTTTCATTCCATATTCTCCACCAAACTTCTCCAAATCATTCTGTGCCTTCAACCACCTTTCTCATTAGTTGTACAAGCACAAATAGGATCCTCTTAGTGACCACAACCAACTTTGAAATGATTGTGACCGTTGAAGAGAGGTTACATTCCAACCAACGACATTTCAAAAGTTGCTTTGACAATAATGACAACTTTTGCAACCTTACTAAACATGTCTAAGGACATCATTAACCTTTAAAACACCTAAGACAACATTCTAGGATCATAAACACAAAATTTCATGATTCAAGCCTACATGGCCTAATAGACCTCTAGGCTTATATGTGCACCTAAGAGGTTATTGACCACACAAAGGCATTTTATTACATCTAAGGTGATCCTTGAGATCAAACCCATTATGGCAACATAAGTAAACACAAAAAAAACACTAGACACCCCTAATGGCATGAAAAGAAGAGGTGCCCTGCACCATACTCCCCGGGCTAAAGAAACTCATGTCCCTTGAGTGGGTATGTCTACAATTTTGGTTCCTATTCTCTTAATGGCTTCTAAGGTCATCCATGTATCATCTTCTAAAGGTTGATTCCTCCATTTGACCAAGTATTCCAAATAAGTCTTCCTCCTTGTTTGCTTGATGACCCTTTGATCCAAAATACACTCAAATTCTGGTTTGGGTTGTGTGGGAAGTCCTTCTAGTATGTCTACAGTAGAGGAATCAGATCAACCTACATCACAAACATCAGCAACAACACCCTTATATGCATATATATCATAAACATTAAATATAGGTGACAGTCCCACATTCGGGGCTAGATCTATTTTTTATGCATTATTCCCACATCTTTCGAGGACCTTGAAAGGACCCATCTTCTTCATGAGTAGCTTGGTGTATTTCTCAGTAGGGATTCTTTCTTTGTTGAGATGAATCATCACCATATATCCCACCTTAAATTGAACATCTCTCCTTTTTAGATCTGCTACTTGCTTTCATTTCTTAGAGGTATGGATCGGTTTGTCTCTGACTTGTTGATGTATATCCTTCATGACTTCAACAAAGTCATCTTTCTAGGCACTTCTTCTATCAATATTCTTTACGTCTCTAAGTTCAAGAATACCCCTGGGATGTGTAACATACACAATTTGGAAAGGAATTGACCCTGTACTTCTGTTCACAGAGTCATTATAGGAAAATTCTGCTTGTGGGAGAATGGTATCCCAAGTAGTTCCATGCTCTTTGGTCAAGCACCTTAACAAGTTTCCAAGGGACCTATTTATTACCTCAGTTTGCCCATCAGATTGAGGGTGATAAGAAGAAGAGAAACACAAGTTAGTCCCCAACTTATGCCACAAAGTTCTCCAAAAGTGTCCTAAAAACTTAGGATCCCTATCCGAGATAATGTTCAAGGGTCACCCATGAAGTCTGACAATTTCCTTGAATAAACCTGCAATATTAGAAGCATCATGTGTAACCTTGTATGGTAAAAAGTGTGTCATCTTTGAAAATTGGTCTACCATAACATAGACACTGTCATAACCTGATTTAGTTCTAGGAAGGCCTAAGAAAAAATCCATACTGACCGAATCCCAAGGTTTGGTAGGGATAGGTAAAGGAGTATAGAGACATGCATTTGAACTTGTACCTTTAGCTCTTTGACACACCACACACTTTGAAACAAATTTCCTCACATCTGATTGCATTCTTGGCCAAAAATAAAACCTTCTAACCAACTCAACTGTCTTATCAAGTCCGAAATGTCCTGATAAACTCCCACAATGCTTTTCCTTGACAATATTCTCCCTCATTGAGCAATTAGGAATACAAAGCCGACTACCCTTGAAAAGTAAACCTTCTTGAAGCATATACTTAGAAAAATCAGTATGATACCTTTCATTCATAGCTTGACAAACCTCATAAGCCTCCTTGAAATCTGCATCTTCTTGGTACATGTCCTTCATAGCAGTGATTCCCATGCTTTCTAATTGAATCTCTTGGATTACCAAGTTCCTCCTACTAAGGGCATTTGCAACTTTGTTGGCCACTCCCTTCTTATGCTTGATAGTGAATGTGAAATCTTGAAGGTACTCCATCCATTTCATGTTCCTGTGATTGAGCTTCTCATGCCTATTCAAAAAGCTTAAAGCATGGTTGTTAGTATAAGCAACAAACTCCATAGGTAATAGATAGTGTCTCCATTTCCTGAGAGATTGTACCAAAGCATACATCTCTAGATCATAGGTTGAATATTTTTGCTTTTCTTCATTTAACTTTTCACTGAAAAAGGCCACAGACTTACCCTCCTGACTCAAGACTCCTCCTATAGCTTTCTTAGATGCATCACATTCAATAGTGAGCACCTTATGAAAATCAGAAAGGACTAAGATGGGTTGCTTTGCAATCTTTATTTTCAAATACTCAAAAGACTTGTTAGCTTCATCATTCCAAACAATTGACACTTTCGTCCACCCTTGATGGTATCTATCATAGGAGCACTAACCCCACTGAAATTTCTTATAAACTTTCTATAAAAGCTTGCTAAGCCATGGAAATTTTTTACCTCACTTGCAGATCTAGGTGTGGGCCAATTGATGATTGCCTCCACCTTAGATGGATCCATTCTCAGATTACCTTTGGAAACAACAAATCCAAGAAACACCAATTCTTCTTGCAAGAAAACACACTTGTCCAAGTTGACCTTCAACTGCTCCTCATGCAACCTTTTCAATACCAAATCCAAGTGCATCAGATGTTCATTTTTATCCTTACTGAAAATTAGTATATCATCCAAGTATACTACCACAAAATGATTGATAAAGGGCTTAAGAACCTCATTTATTAACCTCATAAAGGTACTAGGGGAATTGGAAATACCAAATGGCATTACCATCTATTTAAACAAGCCTTCATTGATCTTAAATGCTGTCTTCCAATGGTCTCCATCTCTGATCCTAATTTGGTGATAACCACTTTTCAAGTCTATTTTGGAGTAGTACTTGGCCTCTCCTAGACAATCCATCAAATCCTCTATTCTTGGCATTGGGAACCTATATCTAATTGTTATCCTGTTGATAGCCATAGAGTCTGTACACAACCTCCATGTTCCTTCTTTCTTAGGAGCTAGCACCGTCGGGACTGCACATGGGATTATACTCTTCCTAATGAACCCTTTCTCAAGTAGCTCTTGGATTTGTCTGGCAACTTCTACATTTCATTTAGGGGTCAGTTTATAGGCTTCCTTTTTAGGTAGTGTAGCACTTGGTATAAGGTCTATGCAATGACTAATTTCTCTTTGAGGAGGTAGAGTATCTTTGGTACTGTCTGCAACAATTCCCTTATACATATCTAGTAGATCCTAAACCTCCTTAGGCCCAACTTTTTCTTTTGCCTCATGGCTCTTAGGCTTCTTCTTAGGTTCATCCCTAGGCTTGACAACTATGGCAAAGAAAGGAGTATCCTTCTCCTTCAAATCCCTCATGAAGTCTTTCTCATATACTAGCATGACACTAGTCACAATGTGTTTATCCTTATTGTCATCCGGGAGAGGGGTCATGGTAAAGTTCTCTGCATTTTTGGTGATGGTGTAGACATTATTTCTACCCTCATGGCTAGCATCCACATCATATTTCCAAGGCCTACCAAGTAACAAATGGCAAGCATCCATTTCTACCACATCACACAACACTCTATCCTTATATTCACCAATTGAAAAGTCTACCCAAACTTGTTCACTAATCAACACTTGTTGTCCCTTATTCAACTAGGATACCTTATAGGGATAGGGATGAGACACTCTTTGCAAGTTAAGCTTGGTGACCATCTCAATAGAAGCTATGTTATCTGTGGACCTAGAATCTACAATGACCTTACAAACTTTACCTTGTACCTTGCAGATGGTTTTGAAAAGAAATCTCCTCTGAGGTGGTTCTTTGCTGATTGGTTCCTTGAAGAGAGTCCTTTTTATCATCAAGAGCTCTCCTTGCTTCGGATCTACAGACTTTTAATTTGATGTGTGGTAGGAGGTCATGCTCTAACTATCTTCCTCTTGAATCAAATGTGCTCTTCTTTCACCCCCTTGACCACCATTTCCTTGCTTCTCTGGACACCTAAAGGATTGATGTCCCACCTGGTTAGAAGAGAAACACCTACCGATGAAAACACTAGGTCCTCTTCCCCCAAATCTTCCTCTTCCATTTTCTCTTCTCCCTCTAAAACTACCTTTGTTCCCTGATTCTCCCTCATTTTCCTAACTTCTTGTTTCTCCTTGGGGTTTAGGGTATGATCCTCTACATTGAATCTGCCCTTACCTCTGGAATTTATACCCCCTTCCTCTATTATGGTGTTCTCCTCACCTCTTTTGCTTCTCCTCAATCCTAAGTGCCAGTTGATAATACTTATGCACTGATTCTGGATTAAACAAACTTAGTTCATCTTGAATGTTGAACTTAAGGCTATTCATGTATCTTGCTAACTTTTGTGTCTCACTCTCTGGTATCTTTTCTTTGAGTGTCATTCTGTGGAACTCCTCGATGTAAGCACTAACATCCTAATCCCTTTGCCTCAAATTTTGTAGTTTCTTATGTAGGATTATAATATAATCCTTTGGGACAAAATGCTTCTTAACTTTTGACACCATCCTCTTCCATGAAGTGACGAGGTTCTTACCTTCCACCATTATTTGCCTTTGTAAGACATTCCACTAACTAAGGGCAAGACCCTTCAATTTTGACTTAGCCACCTTTACTCTTGGTTATCCTTCACCTCGTCATATTCAAAATAATTTTCTAAGGCCTCAATCTAGTCCATGCACTCCTCTAGATTCATCTTCCCTTGAAACATAGGTAATTCTGCCTTAGTGTCTCTTCCACCTACTCTCTTAAGGGCTTCAATGAATTGCCTTTGATCTGTAGGTATAGCTGGGTTCTCTCCTTGTTCTTCTCCTTCTTCTTCTTCCTCAAAGTTTGAGCCAACTTCCTTCCCAGCCTGATCCTTCTTCAACTTTGCTAGTTCTTCTTCCATCCTTTTGTTCTTGGCTACTTGCTCCCTCACTATCCAAGCCAATTCTACATTGGTGACTCTAGAGGGTATCTCCTCTTCACTTTGTCCCTCTGTCCAATCTCCCATGGTTCAAACTCTTCCCAAGTTCTTCTAGAGCTCTGATACCACCTGATGCAAAGGTCTTCAGCAGTAGTGTGGCAAACCCCACACACTCTCTCACCTTTCACTCTAACAATATCAAGCCTATGAAGGCTTCAACTCACACCAAAACCAAAACTTGAACTTTATTGCTCACAAGGGTTGGCAAACACCTTCACTATGCCCTTAGGGTCTCACAAAACCTTTCACAACCTTCTTATTATTGATGGAGACAAGGTTCCAAAGGATCAACCTAGCATAGACTTCACCTATCAGTCATAGACTTCACTTATCGGCACCGACAGATACAACAAGACTCATTCACACCGGCATCCAGTTTACACCGACATTCTAGGCTGACTTGATAATAAATGTTGTTTATGAAAAATAAATTGAAATATAAATTATAATTGTAGTTTCAAATACCCTTTTGGAACTTCTCTCAGACTCTAAAGAACCAGATCCTCAACTTGCTCCCGC
Organism: Cryptomeria japonica; assembly: GCF_030272615.1. NCBI lineage: Eukaryota > Viridiplantae > Streptophyta > Pinopsida > Cupressales > Cupressaceae > Cryptomeria > Cryptomeria japonica. The sequence continues at coordinate 893,690,332 of NC_081407.1, read as the reverse complement.
ACTCCTAGACACCTACTTGGGTCACAGACCTAGTTGATCAAATTAGGCCTAGGTTACAAAGGAAGTGTATGGGAATGGGACCACAAGGAAGATAAAATGCTTCAGAGGAATTGTCTTATGTCTAAATGTACCAATTCAACCATCTAACTCCTTCTTCTAATGTCTAGCATCATACAATCCATCAATTCTTGACTGTACTAGTCTAAACCCTTACAAAGTTTAGGCTAGGGCTTGGTGGTAAAAATACCAATCCAACTCCCTTGATCTCACCCCTTTGGAATCTCATAATACACCCTCCTAAATTGTATCCTACCAAATTCCGTTGAAAACCAATGACTAGATTGCAAGTTAGGGCCTCATCTTTGCAACACCCTAGGGAAATTAAGGGTTTTTGAACCTGTAGAAGCAAATTGTCAATATCTCCTTCCAAACATGACTTCAAGGGGTCAAACTAGATTCATATGAAATATTATTTGGTGTTCTACTGTACCAAGCCAAAGTTTTGCAAAATCATTAAATTTTCTGTACAGACAGTATGAAAAAGTAACTAAATTCAGGCAAAATCAGATTTGTTTCATTTCATATTCTCTGCCAAATTTCAACAAATCTTTCCGTGCCTTCAACCACCTTTCTCATCAGTTGTACAAGCACAAATAGGCTCCTCTCAATGACCACACAATACTTTTAAATGGTTGTGACCATTGGAGAGAGGTTACATTCCAACCGACAACTTTTCAAAAGTTGCTTTGACAATAATGACAAATTTTACGACTTTGAATTCCTAAGCACCTAAACCTTACCAAACATATCTAAGGACATCAAAACACATAAGACAACATTATAGGATCATAAACACAAAATTTCATGATCCAATCCCACATGGCCTAATAGACCTCTAGGCTTATATGTGAACCTGAGAGGTTATTGACCACACAAAGGCATTTTATTACATCTAGGGTGATCCTTGAGATCCAACCCATTATGGAAACATAAGTAAACACAAAAAAAACACTAGACACCCCTAATGGTATGAAAAGAAGAGGTTCCCTGCACCAAACAATATCAAGTGTGATGTGTTTTGGGTGCTCAAATTGATAAGCCAAGAAAGTTTCAATCTAGTTGTTTGATCATGATAGTCACAATGAATGGTAGTTTGGGTTCCTTATTTTCCATTTTTAGAATTTGTAAGGATTCTATGAGTAAGTGCAGATTATGAGTACTTGGGCAATTGGAGAAGACATTAATGAGATGAGGACAGTGAAACAACACTCTTGGAGGACTGGGGTAAGTATATTATAAGGTATGATGGTTGAAAAACTTGATATTTTCACAATGTTAAGGCTAACATGGAGCTGCTTGAACATGTAACTTGTCTTGTTGGAAGTTGAGCTCAAGTAGAATGTGATGAGCTTTAAAAGGAGAGTATCATATAGTGAGAGGTGAGTTGACAATGAAGAACAAATCACAATATGAAGCTCTAAAAAATTATAAGTGATGAAGTGAGAGGTTTATCCAAGTCAATGATCTAGAAAAAGGATGTGTTGGGGGTTTGTTGAGAACAAGTGAAGGGATGTGTAAGGGGGTTTGTTGCCATAAAGTATGAATGATCAATCATGAAGAGCATCAACTAGACCCCTCTGCATCAACTACATAATAAATATATGATCAATAACACTAGCATTAAAAAAACAAGTTCACAAGTCCAAAGGAGTAGTTTTAATATATAGAATATGGTCATCATCTGAACTACCTGCAATACCCTGATCATGGCCACCGGGTTGATGAGGATGAATAAAATCTTGTAAAAACAACACATACATATTTTAGTTAATGACATAAAAGAGAATAAAATATAAACCATTATTGAACTTTTGTTATAATTAAAGATTTCATTATTGCTTACTTGCAAGTTTTGTACTATCCGCATCAATTGTTGTACCCTCTCTTTTATTACATCGGTCTGAGGGCTCATGGATGCCAAAGCAAGAATCTCGCTATTAATTTTTCTAATAGACCTTTTCATCATTTCTATAGGGTTTGTAGTAAATGCGATATCATCGCATAATACTATTGAGTCCACATCCTTATAGAGGTGATGAGGTACTGCAGGTCCCTTTCCCTTTCCTTGAACATCCATCTATAACAAGAATATTATTAACACTATCAAAATTACTCCAAAACACTCAAGAAAAGAACATAATAATGTAACGGTTTGCTTCTATCTAATTTGTACAATTACAATGAGGTTTACCTACTCGGTAGAAGTGTCGGGACCTAAATCCCTGTCTGTGCTATGTGATGGATCCATGTTGCCATGTGACAAAGAAAAAATATAAAAATGTTAGCAAAATGAAACCAATAGACTTAGCAAAAAAGCTTAATTATAAAATGGTATATTAGAGTCATTAACTGGTGGTTGGTTTAAATGGTATATAGTACGTACCACCCCCATGATAGTAACTTTGTTTGTATCTATATGATTCAAATTGTAATCGATTAGCAGCTCTTCGCTCACACTTATTGATTTTATTGCACATATGAATACACGATTTCCCTCATGTGCCTCAAATATGCAATTGGGTTGCTTATTAGTTGACCCAGGTCGCGTACTATTTATAAAACCTGCAAAATTCCCTGTTGCTTTTTATCTTCCATCAATGTATACAACCACTCGTTTACTTTGATCATTATCTTTCTGTTGTATATAATTTGCTGATAGTGCATACCTATGCATACTTTTTTTATATCGAACAATCTGCATCCAATTTTTGTTATTGTAACAAGGTCCAACATACTCCATCAATTCAAAAACTTTGTTGTAACAGACCTTTATGTCATCCATGGAAAATAGGTCCAAAACATATAACGACAAAGGTGCTATGTGATATATCTTCTCGTTAACACAAAAATGAATGTTTATTGGAGGAAGTTCCTTAGGTACCCATTGTTTATGTAGATGTTTGTACCTCAAGGGCACCTCGATGTCACCTTTGGTCTCATCATTGTAAGAACATGAGCCCCCTTGAGCAAGGAAAAATTTCATGTGTTGATTGAATTTTCTTCTAATCTTTTGACCTCTAGTTGATCTCCCTATTTTAGATCTACTACATTTCTCTCACTCGAGGAAGACACATCTGACAAATACGTATTTGGTGATACTTGCACTCCATCAAATGAGAGAGTTAGTTGGTAATGAGAGAGATATTTTGCAAATGAGGGTAATTTTGATGAGGAAGTCGACCCTAAAGTTGATGTTGAGATTAAAATTTGAATAAGTCCAATTGGGGCCTCAAGTGTTGATAACTGTATTAGATTTGCTCCTAATGTCGAGGTTTGAAAAACTGAGGAAGTTTGTTTTCCTAGTAATTTTTTTAAAATAAACCATTTCTATAGGGTGTATTAAATTATACCTGTCGATCCATGAGACTGTGTAGGATCCTCGTCAAAGGGGTTCAGGTTTCTGCATATGTAATTCAATTATCTTATGTTAGCTAAAAATTACATGATACGTATACTAAAAATTACATGGTACACAACATGAACAATATGCAGTCATCATAATCATTGCATATTTTTTATTCCTTACCTTTACTTTATGTACATTGTGCAAGATCCTCAACTAAAGGGTTGATGATGTTTGTAGTCAATTACCTATTTCCACAAACGGTGGTAGCATCACACAAAATATATACATGAAATCAACACCAACAATTGAGCATCATTAGCATTACATTTTGTAAGTTGATAAACAATAAATACATATGTATCATAAGCATCATAAGCATCACATATGTATCATCATATATGTAATTGAGCATCATAAGCATCACATATGTATCCTCATAAATATGTAATCCATTAAATATATATCATAAATCACCATCCATTACATAGCTAATAAACAATCCACATAATGAATTAATTATGAAACCATATAAGTCAAATAAATTTCTATTAAGAAATCAATTATATTAAATAGATAATATATTAATCACATACCTCATACATTTCATTCATGTCATTGATCTTCTTCTTCACCAACTCATCATCATGACCATCATGATCATCATCTCCATCATGATCATGATCACGATCATCACCATCATCACCATCACCATCACCATCACCATCACCATCACCATCACCATCACCATCATCATCATCATCATCATCATCATCATCATCATCAACTTCTTCTTTTTCATGAACATTTCTATCAGGAACATCATCGACTAACTGTTGATCATGATCATCATCTACATCATCTTCTACTTCTTCAATATCTTCTTCTTCCATCGCATTATACTTTATCGACCTTCCTCGTGGATCATGTCTAACAACAAATGACCAACCCGATTTATGTGGAACCTCTGAGTAAAATACCTTCTCACTTTGCCTTGGAAGAACATAGGGCTTATCGCCAATTGGCTCAAATGACCTTGTATTAACCATTGTAAATCCATTATCATGTTCAATAACAGTTTTATTAGGATCATTTTTATTCACTCGTAGCCTATACCATTTGACGACAAACAAAACAAATTTGAAGGAATTAAAGTCACACTCAAGTATATTATCCAAAATGCCATAGTATCGATTTTGAGACTCTTGATGATGTAGGTCATTTCTAGATGAGATATTGGTCACCTCAAAGACTGCAGTTATCCTAAAATCACAAATTTTCTTCCTGTCATCCAACTTTTTGATGTGAAACTTATGACCATTGAAACACATAGCATTGTGGTGTTTGACCTGCATTATGTCAAACATGTAAAAATTATTGCATCATGAGTTGATAAACATATGGGTGATTAATAAATTTATATGTACCTATTTATCTCTTAAACGATATGCTAAATCAATTTCCCTTTGCGTAATATTGGAATCTCGATTATGATGAGCTTCTTTAACCAATGAAGCGAAACCTTCCCATGTTAATGTGTGACCAGAATGTTGACCTCGTTCAATCCATACCGTCATCCAACCAAGATTGTTTGTAATATAGAAATGTAGTGCATCCCACTCTCAACCAACTTTACAAAAAATAAATAGACGACTTACAACCAATTTATTTTGAAGATTAAGAATTAATTAACTACAATAACATCTTATAATTACCTCTCCCTTTCTTCAATCTACCTTTCCCCATCAAGTAATCCCCTTCAAATTTGTTAATGGGGTTGGGATCCCAAATGCGATCTACGTGGATCTTTGCTGCAAACTTAGGAAGATATTCAATAATGTACACCATAGTCTGGTATACCATATATCCTTCCACCATAGAACCCTCATGATGTTCTCTTTGTCGAACCAAAACCTTCAAAAATTTCAAGTGCCTCTCAACCATTCACATTGACCTAATGTGTACAAGTCCACACAATTCAATCTCCTCAACTTTGTGTATGAGGTAGTGTTCTTGTGCATTGAAAAAAGTTGAAGGTAGACACTATTGCATTTCACATATTAGATGAGGAATTTTTCTCTTCCAATATTTTATCTTCTTTATGGATTTCTTTAGATGACAACCACCTACAAGAGATTCAAGAGACAAAAATATATAAACGAGACTTTACAAAATAATATATAATATATTACATAACAAGTAAAACAAATCACAAATATAATATATACAACAAATTGAACAAACATCACTACTTACCTCATGTATTTTCCAAGATCATATATGACTTGCTTGACATTATTGTCGAAGTGGTCTGAGAGAGATAGAGGTAGAACGTATTGCAACAATTATAAAATGATCTTTTCATTGTTTTCTAACATAATACAATGAAAAGTACATGTGCAATATACAAATATATAGTAAATACACAAGAACATGAATTACCTTAATGAAGGTATGCCAATCATGCATTTTCATCCCTGACCGAAAATCACTTTTCTTTGATATGAGATTGTTTATATTCGCAGCAAATCCTGTGAGAAATTGAATTTTTCGTATGACTTCTTTTATAACATTGCTTTGCTATTCCGTTAATAACCAAGGAAGGGCACTTATATTAATGTGGTCTCCATTGCTATTTAATTGAATGACATTTTTCATTGCATGATTAGATTCCTAGATGTCACTACAAATTTTGACAATTTTTTCTTTGTCATGCTTTCCATCCAATATTTTCCATAATGTCTCTGTTATATTTTTTCCAATATGCATAGTATCAAACAAATGCACAATTTGTAGCTGCTCGTAGTAGGGCAATCTACTAAATTGTCTAGGATAGCTTTTTAGTCCCTTTGGAAGGTGGTCATCCATGCCTTGATGACCTTCACGATCATCAATTACATCATCAGTAAACAAAACACGATAGGAAAATACAAATTCCAACCATAAACCATTAGATAGAATGACATTGCCTTGATGATTAATTCTATTATATTCCAACTTCTATAGGTGAGGTGTCATTCTTCGTGTCTTTGATGTAGTCTCTTCTTTCCTATTGAAAAAATATTTTTCAGTATTCCAATACTTATGATTTTTTTGGAGGAAGTGCCTATAGTCATCAAACACCTACTTTCCTAAAATTTTTGAATAACGAGATTTCATCTTTGGACCACAAACTGGACATGCAAATTTTTCCTTTGTTTGAAGACCTACAAGATAATATATAATTTGATTAAATATGTAAATTTTTATAATTATAATTATCATCCGCAACTTGAAAACTAGAACATACCACAAAAATGTGTTAGCCTTGGGGCATCATGTATTGTCCATACAAGCATTGCATGGAATTGAAATTGTCTTTGTCCTATTGGTCTAGAGACGTCATATATGGTGACACTATTCCATAACTCTAGCAACTCATTGATAAGAGGCTCAATATATATATATATATATATATATATATATATATATATTCATGTCTTTAACTTGGTATTTACCTAGTTGAATGAACAATAACATTACATAATTATTATGACCATTTTACTATAATATTTATAATTAAATGCAGATAATTATTAAATGATAAAATACCTAGAACAATCGTTGCCAACATTATGTGCTTCCTCTTTATTGAAATCCATGGAGGAATGTTATTGTTGATAACAAAAACATGCCACATCGAGTAAACAAATCTCAACTCTCCAAATGGATTGACACCGTCCACTACCAATGAAAGCTTGAGATTATGAGGTTCTTCTTTAAAGTGTGACCACTTTTCCTCTATGTCCATAAATGTTGAACCATCCACAGGCATTCGAATAATGTCATCTCGACTTCTATTGCATACATGGTAATCCATAAATTTTGCCAAGCTAGTGCACCTGAATAATCGTGCCAAGCTAGTGCACCTGAATAATCGTGCCAAGCTAGTGCACCTGAATAATCATGCCAAGCTAGTGCACCTGAATAAATTGTGCCAAGCTAGTGTTCCAAATTTATGTTGTTTATGATATATAATATGATCATTGAGACAAACATCTATTTCTTGATACTCCATTCCAATATCTTTCATAATGATAGATAATTCTCGGTATGAGCGAGGTAGAATATTTGATGGTGGTAACAAAAACTCACCTATCAATCTACAACAAAAAATATAATTTGCTAATATAAAGAATATTAATGGTACATGATTCACCATTTATTAACTATAATGACATATATGATATACCTTAACATATGTGAGATTGTCATGTTGGATAAATCATTCATAACCTTCCAGTTCACCAACAACAATACAACAGAGAGAAAAGTTGTTTGGGAGTGCCTTCATAAATTGCCTTATATGCTTTCTCAAGTAGAGCTAAATCATGAATAATATACAGGTCATCTTGATAATCATGATCAGCTGTGCCAGTACGTCAAGGATCAATGTATTTGTACCATCATCTTCAATTGTGCTTTTTGGTGCATGATCGTCATCTTCCATGGGATCATTATCTCCAGCTTCAATATTCACACCTCCATGTTCCTCCACTTCAAAAACCATATTCTTCGGGTTGTGTTGGTCCATATCATGTGCCCTAGGGTGCTCGACGTATATAAAAATGATCAAAATAAATAAACCATGATCATGATCACATCATGAAGTGATTTCTTGTAATGCTCCGCCAGGAAACCCCGAAGGGATTAAGCCATAACACAAGAATAAAGTGCAACAATTTAAAAAAAAAAAAAAAAGTTACACCACATTAAGATACAACAAGATATCAAAGATTCAAATTACAAAGCGGAAGACATCTACTAACACCTAAAGAGTTTCCCAACGAGATTACTTAAATTTCACAATTTACTTAACTCACACAATTAATCCTATAAACTGATTATCTTAATAACGAGATAATTCTTAATCAGGATAATTTCTTCCAAAAGATGGAAATATAAATCACAAACAAAGATTCATCCATTAAGATCTATTCATAATCTTCATTCAAGCTTTCCATTTAAAATTACAAGCCATACATCTAATATCCTAACATACAAGAATTCCATCATAAACATAAGAGATATTTTCAAGGATACTTAATTTCCTTAACAACAACTGAATATATTCCATTACTCTAAGTTACATTCTTCCATATTCCAACTTATTGCATTTTAAAAGACGATTACATACATGCATCTACGATAAATCTCATCTAAACCACTTATGCATTCGATCCACATGGCATTCAAGAAAGGACTGAATATAAGCATATAAAGTTAATTCCATTTATCCACTTAACCATTCTAACATAAGCTAATCATACATGATAAAGCTGAATAAAGGAAACATAAGAGAATACATCACATAACACCATAATGATCTCGGAGTTCACCCCTAAAGGGCTACATATCCGGGTCTGCTCAACTGCAAGACCCCTCTGATAATTAATAAAGTTAAGAATACAAGAGGTTACACCATTACAATCCGGCCATCAAGGTGAAACAGAAACAATATTCAAACGACCGCATCGGTCAATTAATACATAAACGATCCTTGAAAAGAACAGGATCCCGCTGAACATAATCAAGCTAATACAAAGGTCCAGAAGAGCATCCACAAGACTGAGCCATCACCACCCAAGGTCTAACATGAAGCCGATACTCACAAGGGCATAAACAAAAGGACGACCCACAAAGGTACTCTCAATAGGACAAAATGACAACACGCTAGCGAACGTAGGGACAAGTGTCATCACACAACCTGGTATGGTTACCATGGTAAGTCTTCATAGGTCCCGGCCCCATACATTGGGTCACCCTGGCAACCTAATCCAAGCTTCCGGCCCATCCAAGCCTCATGTGGACCCACACATCCTCTCGTGAAGACAAGGATGGTGGTTTGCCATTTCAGGCCTTCTCAGAGCATGTCGAGTCTATGTTAGCACTCGTCCCATGTGTGAGGCACATTTATCTTACTTAGAGATTACATTCTAATCTACTGTTAGGTTATCACTTATTAGACTCACTTTCGACGGGTTACCCAGCAGCCACTTTGGGCACAGCCCCCAATCGAAAGCCATTTTCCCATATGACACTAGACTATACTTAGACGAACGAAGTTCAAGAAGGAAGAAACAACTATCTGGTCAAACACAACTCAAAGATGAACACTTACAGACAGTACTCTAACTAGAGACCTGACAAACTAAGGTCAACCACGAATCACCATTCGACACCCTCACAAGGGATATGACCAACTATGACAACACCACAATACAACAGTCAACTCGGAATCGAGGACTGAAACAGGTACCCCAAGTCAAGCCATACGACAGGGTCCTATCAAACAAAGCACTCTTGCCATTTCATAATTAAAAGCGAATACAGAAATTAAACTCGCAAAGGCAATAACCAGAAAAGACAATATTCAACAGATGCAATCTTTCCGAATTGATCTAAACTTTAAACGTCGATCAAGTTTTCTACAAGATCCAAATTAGATTACAGTTATCTACCTCATCTAGGGATAGGTTGTTCTTGGTTTTCTAACTCTCTAAGGTTCAAAGCATCGAACAGACATATAAAGTCATAATGAGTTTTTAAACCAATTAATATTAATAAAATTCAGACAACCATTAATCAACTAAAATAAGATATTTAATCTCCAATAAAACATCATTGACATACTGGTTCAAAACCGACCTCTACAGTTTCATATTTTTTTCAAGACCAGAAGCATTATACGGATCGCGGAAATATAAATATAGAAAGAGAATCTAAAAGGAGATAATCATTTCCAAAAGCATATCGTTTTAGTTTCTAATGATCAATGGTCAATTATCTCACTTACTTCTCGATTACTCAAATGATATGTTCTAAGATAATATTTAACATCATCAATTAGTAATTACATCGTATCTCAACAATTTTTCCAATAACATAATATTCTATTTTGTTTTTAAACAATAATACCTCAATTAGCCAAATGCTCTAATCAGCTAGAAGGTAAGATATAAATTTATTAATCCAAGATCAATCAGAATATAATCAATAATATTCAGTTGCGAAATTAACAGTTTTAGAACTTAATTAGAAAGAGAACATAAGTCATGAAATGAGATTGAATAATGATTAACCTATAAACTCCATTATAAAATTAATCAATATCAAATTAACGTTTATCATGCTTATGCCACCTTAATCATAATCAAGCAACTAATTAAAGCTTAACATTAAAATAATATTAAATATTACATGCATTTTTTTTTGAATAATAAAAAAAATACATTAAAAAAACCATCTTTAAAAGTAATTTAAAAAAAAAACATTTTAAAAGGGGCAAGGGCGGGGCCCACCTCCCAATGGGGACGGCTGGGCACCCAACCCTAGCCGCAGGCGGAAGTCCGCGCGGGCGGCGCCACTGTGGTGCCCACAGGTCCGCGGCGCCCTGCGGCCATCGCGGCCCTTGCGGCCACCACAGTGAGCCGCGACCGCTGTTGCAAGAAAGGGGGACGAGCGGGGGAGGGGAGGAGGAGCGGGTGGAGCTCCGCTCCCTGCCCTCCAAACCCAACCCACAGTCAAAAAAAAAACAAACGCACAATCCGAAAATTTAAACAAATGCGGATCACCAAATTTGATAAGAAATTTTGATTTAATATGAAGGAAAAACAATTTTCTATAATCCAAGATATGGGTTTTTAAACACTTCCTTTCAAACAGCAAAACCCCATAACAATACAAAAAAACACAGTCCCATAAGGAGACTTGCAATATAATTTCCAGAATGATAAGTTTTCCCAATCTCACCCAATTTTTAACAAAGACTCACATTGGGCCAAACAGAGCCATTAAACACAACGATTCAGCTATGCTAGCAAGATCACCAGGCATAGGCAAAGATCTTAACCCACAAATTCAAGATTAAAACTAAAAGCCATTTCAAAAGAATGGAAATACACATATATTTTTTTTTAAAACCAAATGGATAAACAGATCCTACCTGATCTCGCATTCCTGGCAAGATCTGCCGAAGAGCCCCAATCTCCAGCTCCCAAATCCTTCCTTCTCCATCCAAAACCCCCAAATTTCATCTCCAAAATATTTTTCCAACCAAAAATTTTCTAAAATTATCCATCCTCCAAATTTTCCCCAAAATAAGGTTATATGGAAGAGTTGACCAAAATTCCATTTTTGGAATTAAAATTTTTATTTAAAAATAACTCTCCAAATTAATTCTTTTCTAACTATAGCAACAAATTAACTTGCTTTTCAATTCAAAATCGATTTTCCTCATTTAATTCAATTTAACCTTTCTAATTTCAGAAGCCAACAGAATACAATTAAATCTATCGCAATTAAATACAAAACTTTCTTTCCAACAGCATATACAAAATGCATTTAATATTCAAAATCAGTCATTTAATCAAACTTACTCCCAATTTGAAACGAGCAATCCAATATCAACGAAAATCACATGACGAATTCTCGATTAAATTTAGTCCATTAATCTCTAATGCACAAATACATATTTAATCAAGATAATTACTATGGACTAATTAATCAATTTAACCATGCACACCAAGCACGCAAACCGAGAAGGTCAACCAAACAGACGAATCACAAACCCAAACAAAAAGGATTACCGACGATGACTGACGATGCTCACTTGAGCACGACTAAGGTCAACTAGGGTCTTACGACCACCTAATCCAACTCTAAGGATAAAAGAGGTACACTCAAACCTGCACATCCAGGTGAAGACGAACCTTGCACTCATGCGGCGTTGTACCTGAAATCTCCTGCAACCAAGAGTCATACATGCATACATATATAAAATTTAATGAAAGCATTAGCCCGATATTAATACCACGAAATAGGAACACTAACCAACTTGCATACAACTAGTGTGAAAACCACATCCACAGCTATGCATTAAATCAAACATCTGACTATAACATTAAATTAAGATAAACTAACCAAGATTAAACCAAGATTAGAGATTGATTACGGTAGGGGTACTACATTTCTTATGTATATAATTTATTAAAACAATATAATGAACAACTTGCCAATGGATGATAATCATGTCCCCCTTCAATGTGACCATGCTGCCTACAATGTTTCTTAGCTGTTCTGATTAGAAGTCTTCTAGTCTTTAAGCCCTTTGAAATTTTGAAGGGACAATAACATTTTCTATCACCTTTTCTTTTCAAGTTAGACCACAATCTAGCAATTATCTCCTTATTTTGTTCTTCGCTGATAATATCTAACATCATCTTTCTTAACAGGCAAAAAAATCAGGCTATGGAAACTTCGGTGCATAACCTTCACAAACTACACAAAAGGATATCGCAAGAACGAAAGTCTTCGTAGAGCTAGTTATATAGAAGTTGAAATGTTAGTTATGAAATGATGTTTCAGTATAATATACCAAATTAAAATACTTAAACATAGAAAAATTGCAAATTGAACCAAAACCATTTAACTCTTCTTTTTCATCTTAAAACATTGAACTTAATGTTGGCATTTGGCATTATAACAAACAAGGAGAGATTGTTGGCATTTCAATAAGGATATTGAGAAGGTTGTTGATGATTATGGATAAAACTGATTAAGGATGTTTTACTGTCTTAATATTATTATTTTGTCATTGATGTAAAGAAATTGATTTTCTAATTTAGCATGATGTTGCCATATCTTGAGAAGTATGATTTGATGAGTATAAAGATGTCGGTAAAAGACACAGAAAGAATATGATGAATAAGGGGAGGAATAAGTTATTCAATGGGAAACTATTACTGAGTTAGACAATAATGAGATCATGATGTTTAGATTGTTTTGATGTCATACATATGTTATTAATTGTAAGGATAATACTATACTATGTTACTGAGCAAAGAACCTAGTCGGTAAACCTTAAGGAACCCAGTCGGTAAACCCTAAGGTTATCGCTATTGGTTAATGAAGGCAGAATGTCTACCGAGTGAAGTTTAGTATTTATCGAATTGCAACCGAGTAATAATAGAATGCATTGAATGAATAAAAGCATTATTTAATGAAGGAAGCTGATGAGCTGGCTATGATTAAATGATTGGTATGCCGTGAATGAAGTTTGTTAAAGAATCTATGGCAAAGGAAAATCGGTAGGAAGATCTACAGCTCAGATTGAACTGCAATACCCTAGCACAATTTCTAAGAAATGTATGCAAGTTCCTAGGTGGGGTAAAATGTTTTCAGATCGAAGGATACATTGACCCTGGTCAAGTTTGAAGATTTGATGGCTATGATTGATCATGAGAAATGTGATCAAGGAGATTAAGTGGTTAGCTATTGTTTATAAATAAGGAACTATTGATAAACAATGTATGCGGGCAAGTGTATGCACATGGATGCTACATAGTGATTACCAAGCATAGAAGCTTGAAGACTTGTTTTGAATAACAAAGTATAGAGACCAACAGATGGACAAGATTAGTTCTATGTCTATATTGTATTGAGCAAATAAGAATCTTCTTTAGCATTTTAGATATGAAGTTGCAAATAGATTTTTATTACTATTATTTTGTAAAGTGACAGAAAATCTCTTAACTGAGTAGACTTAACAGTCTTATTTGTAAAACCCTCTAGCAAAGTGACATTCTGATTGAGTGTTTGAAATCCTTTAACAAGGTCACTTCTAACAAGGTGAAGATCCTAATGGATGTGAGGGAAATCCCTTAACCGGGTCACATCTAACAATGTGTTTGTAATCTTTAACAGGATTTTCTTTTAATCGAGCATACTCTAGAAGAGTATATTTCTTAGTAGGTTCGGAATCCCACAATGGTTTTTCCCTATTTGGGTTTCCACGTTAAATCTGGTGTTATGGGTGTTATGATGTTTAGATTCTTTTGAGTTTGCATGTTTAGTAGTTTTGGTTAGATTACTGATGTATAGGTTACTGAGGTTGAATCTGATGTTTTTATGGAAGATTAAGTTTGTATGATTCACCCCCCCTCTCATCTTATTAGTTTGGCATCTATACTTAACATTAAGTATCAGAGCTATCAATTGGCATCAGAGCTTTGGACTCCAGAAGAAAAAGTTTAAAGGTACTTGAGGCAAAGATCCAAAGATGTATAAGAGGGATGCACCGAAGCTGAACAAGTCAAGTTTCTCTACATGGTAGAAAAGGACGAAGCTGCACCTATTAGGAGTTGGAGAATATGTTGTATATTATCTAGAGAATGATTTCATCACACCAAGCACCTATCCATTGACAATGGAAGAGATAAAGGCAAAGCAAGAACATATCCAAGCAATGATTGAAATAACATCCGCATTGTCTGATTCAGAGTTTAATGATCTAGAAGGCTGCAATGATGCGAAGACAATGTGGAACAAGCTCATATGTCTGTATGGAGGTGATGAACATGTTCAAAGAGAAAAAGTGGATAGTCTAAGAGGGAAACTTGAATCTATGAGGATGAATGAAGGTGAAAACATAACACAGTACAATACAAGACTAAAGGAGATTGTCAATCAAATCAAAGGAGCGGGTAGGACTATTGAAGAAAAGGATATAACAAGTAAGTTGTTAAGAACCCTTCTACCAACTTATGCAATCCGAGTCTCTACAATCAATGAATTAAGGTCTGTACCTAATATGCCAATCTCTTTAGATGCTACTATTGGTAAGCTATATGCATTTGAGTTGAGTAATTTTGATAACAGTGGGTCATCGGTAAATAAAGTTGAATCTACATTTAGTTCTTTTCATCTTGATGAATCTAATGATTACAATGAAAGAAAGTATAAGTACTCTGAAGGAGATCACAGTGGAGCAAGTGAAAGATTTCGCAAGAAAATGGAGAAAGTACACAAACTGTATGAGAAAATCAGAAAGCAAGAAGATTACCGAGATGACAGACAAAAAGATAATCATTACAGAGGACACCGAGACTTCAGAAGAAGTGATAGAAAGACATGCTTAATAGCCAATGAGGAATCCAATGATGATAAATCAGATGAAAGTGATACAGAGGAAGTAGTTTATGTAGCTATCAAAGATGGATCAGATGAAGAAATGTATGAAGAAAAAGCCCTAATATCTCACATAAATACTAATGATTCTTGGATCATAGACAGTGGATGTTCACATCACATGACATGTGATAAACACAAGTTTGTCATGATAGAAGACTATGATGGAGGCTATGTAAGATTTGGTAATGATGCACCATGTCCAGTAAAAGGTAAAGGATCCATAACACTTCTTGACAATGCAAGATACAATGATGTTTATTGGGTTGAAGGTTTGAAATATAATTTGTTGAGTATAGCATAGCTAAACAATATAGGATACCAAATAGAATTTCAGAAAGGAATTGTCAAAGTTCATGACAAGCATGGAAAGTTAGTTGCTACCGGGACACAAACTAAAGGTAACACATTTCACCTTGACTCAACTCAGAATAAATGTTTGTATGCAAAGATAGATGATATCTGGTTATGGCATAAAAGGTTTTGTCATGTAAATTTTGATAATTTGATCAAGATAAGCAAGAAGCACCGAGTAAGAGGTGTGTCGAGTTTGGAAAAACCTGAGAATGCTATGTGTCGAGGATGCAAGATGGGTAAAATGACAAGATCAAGCTTTACAAGTAAGTCTTATACTTCTAAGGGAATTTTAGATCTTGTGCACAATAATCCTTGCGGTCCTATGAAAGTTCAAAGTTATTATGGTGATAAATATTTCATATTATTTGTGGATGATTACTCAAGGATGATGTCAGTAATGTTTTTAAAAGAAAAATCAGAAGCTTTTCAAATGTTTAAATGGTACAAGGCAAGAGTTGAAAATGAAACAGGAAGACAACTGAAATGTCTTAGATCAGATAGAGGAGAGTTTACATCTGATGAGTTCAACTTATTCTACAATGATCATGGTATAAAAAGACAAGTCTCTGCACCAAGAACTCCACAACAAAATGGAATTGCTGAAAGAAGAAACAGATCTATTGTGGATTGTGCCAGAACCCTGATGATTGAAAAGAAAGTGCCACAAACATTTTGGAGAGAAGCAATAACCATGGCAGTTTACACCCTGAACCAAGTACAACTAAAGAAAGGTACTTTGAAGACACCATATGAAATCTGGTATGACAAGAAACCCAATGTAAGTTATTTAAAAATCTTTGGAAGTAGATGCTACACAAAGATGATAGAAATGGCAAGTTTGATCAGAAAAGTGAAGAAGGAACATTTCTTGGTTATTCTTCTAGAAGTAAAGCATTTAAATGTCTAATCAAATCATTTAACAAAATAGTAGAAAGTGCAAATGTGAAAATTGATGAATTTGCAGAAAGAAATGATGAAGGAAATTCCAAAGAACCAGAAGATTATGATGAATTTGTCTATGTTCAACTGACAAGTCTTACCAAGAAAACTACAAAAGGAAATGAAGAAAATATTCAGTTACCGAGTGATGAAAAAGATCATACAGAGCCTACCGAGCCTATATTAGCCAAGTATGTCAGAAGACATCATGCATCAAGTCAGATTATAGGAGATAAGGATGATCTAGTGATGGCAAGGAACAAACTGAGACATAACACATGTTTGATATCTGAATTTGAACCGAGAATAGTGAAAGAGGCATTTAACAGTGAAGATTGGATAAATGCTATGACATAAGAGATTGATCAAATCAAGAAGAATGACACATGGACACTGGTCCCAAGACCGAAGGACAAAAATGTAATCGGTACAAAGTGGATTTTTAGAAATAAGCTGAATGAAAAAGGTGAGGTCATTCAAAATAAAGAAAGACTAGTTTGCAAAGGTTATGCTCAAGAAGAAGGAATTGATTATGGTGAAAATTTTGCACCTGTGGCTAGACTTGAAGGAGTAAGAACATTGTTGGCATATGCTGCTTTTAAAAATTTCAAGGTATATCAAATGGATGTCAAATCTGCATTTCTGAATGGTATATTAGAAGAAGAAGTTTTTATTGAACAACTTGAAGGATTTGTTGAAGACAAGAATAAAGATCAGATATGTAAATGGTCTGAAACAAGCACCTAGAGCATGGTATGAAAGATTGCACTCTTATTTAATCAAGATTGGTTTTATAAGGACAAGTGAAAACAACAATATGTACATGAAGAATGATGAAAATGGAATACTGATCTTAGCCAAATTTTTTGATGATATTATATTTTGTGGAAATGACTCTCTATGCAAGAACTTTGGAAATGAGCAAAGAATTTGAGATGTCATTAATCAGTGAGATAAAGTATTTTATAGGTTTATAGATACTGCAAATGAAAAATGATATTTTCATTACTCAATCCAAGTACATAAAGGAAATCTTGAAGAAATTTGGAATGGAGGATTCAAAACCAGTAAGTACTCCTACGACTACCAACTACAAATTATCAATGAATGATGAATCTGCATCTGTTGATGAGACACTTTACTGATCCATGATTGGAAAGTTGCAATATGTTGTTCATAGTAGGCCAAATATAACACATGCAGTAGGTATAGTTGCAAGATTATCTGTAGAACCTAAGGAAACACACATGACAACAATCAAGAGAATTTTTAGATACTTGAAAGGCACTGAGGATTATGGCTTAGTATATCAGAAAGGAAATGAATTTGATTTAAAAGTTTAGACTGATGCTGATTGGGCAGGCAACATTGATGATAGGAAAAGCACAAGTGAAGGAGCTTTCTTTTTAGGAGAAAGACTAGTGAGTTGGCTTAGCAAGAAATAAGGATGTGTTTCATAGTCAACAACAGAAGCTGAATACGTTGCTGCAACATTGAATTGTACCAACATAGCATGGATCAAACAACTGTTGGAAGGTATAAATGAGAAAGTTACCGAGCCAGTAACTATATTCTATGACAATACTAGTGCCATTAACATTTCAAAGAATCCTATTATGCACTCTATGACAAAGCACATCTCTATCAAATATCATTATCTTAGAGAAGAAGCTCAAGAGAAGAAAGTGGTGTTGGAGTATGTTAGTACAAAGGAACAAATAGCAGATATCTTCACCAAGCCACTGCCAAGGGACACTTTTGAGTATCTCAGAAGTAAGTTAGGGGTCCTACCCCTATCTTCTACTCACTGACCGAGTTCGGTGAAAGCATCAATTCGATGACTCTACATAATATCTTTTAGGAGTTGATGCTGATTTACACACATTAGGATATTTTCTAAAGGTGTACAGGAAACAATACAGGGAACAAGAATTGAATACATAAATGTTTTGATCGAGACTAAATTGACACATAACAGTAGGAATTCACTTCTCAGTGGAAGAAATTATGTTTTAGTTCTTTACTTTTTGGCATTGTTGTCAAAGGGGGAGAAGACTGAAGAAAAGAAAGACTGAAGAGAAAAGAGGAGAAGACTAATGTATGGGGGAGAATTCTGATGATAGGAGGAGAGCATTTCAGCATTTTAGAATCTCACAGCAATCCAAATCAATTAGGTCAAATCAATTGGTTTTGCCATCAATGCCAAAGGGGGAGATTGTTGGCATTTGACATTATAACAAACAGGGAGAGATTGTTGGCATTTCAATAAGGATATTGAGAAGGTTGTTGATGATTATGGATAAAACTGATTAAGGATGTTTTATTGTCTTAATATTATTATTTTGTCATTGATGTCAAGAAATTGATTTTCTAATTCAGTATGATGTTGCCATATCTTGAGAAGTATGATTTGATGAGTATAAAGATGTCGGTAAAAGACACAGAAAGAATATGATGAATAAGGGGAGGAATAAGTTATTCAATGGGAAACTATTACCGAGTTAGAAATGATGAGATCATGATGTTTAGATTGCTTTGATATCATACATATGTTATTAATTGTAAGGATAATACTATACTATGTTACTGAGCAAAGAACCTAGTCGGTAAACCCTAAGGAACCCAGTCGGTAAACCCTAAGGTTATCACTATCGGTTAATGAAGGCAGAATGTCTACCAAGTGAAGTTTAGTATTTACCGAGTTGCAACCGAGTAATAACAGAATGCATTGAATGAATAAAAGCATTATTTAATGAAGGAAGCTGATGAGCTGGCTATGATTAAATGATTGGTATGCCGTGAATGAAGTTTGTTAAAGAATCTATGGCAAAGGAAAATCGGTAGGAAGATCTATAGCTCAGATTGAACGGCAATACCCTAGCACAAGTTCCAAGAAATGTATACAAGTTCCTAGGTGGGGTAAAATATTTTCAGATCAAAGGATACATTGAATCTGGTCAAGTTTGAAGATCTAATGGCTATGATTGATCATGAGAAATGTGATCAAGGAGATTAAGTGGTTAGCTATTTTTTATAAATAAGGAATTGTTGATAAATAATGTATGTGGACAAGTGTATGCACAGGGGTGCTACATAGTGATTACCGAGCACAGAAGCTTGAAGACTTGTTTTGAATAACAGAGTATAGAGCCCAGCAGATGGACAAGATTAGTTCTATGTCTATATTGTATTGAGAAAATAAGAATTTGCTTTAGCATTTTAGATGTGAAGTTGCAAATAGATTTTTATTACTGTTATTTTGTAAAGTGACAGAAAATCTCTTAACCGAGTGGACTTAACAGTCTTATTTGTAAAACCCTCTAGAAAAGTGACATTCTGATTGAGTGTTTGAAATCCTTTAACAAGGTCACTTCTAACAAGGTGAAGATCCTAACAGATCTGAGGGAAATCCCTTAATCGGGTCACATTTAGCAATGTGTTTGTAATCTTTAACAGGATTTGCTTTTAACCAAGCATACTCTAGAAGAGTATATTTCTTAGTGGGTCCAAAATCCCACAACGGTTTTTCCCTATTTGGGTTTCCACGTTAAGTCTGGTGTTATGAGTGTTATGATGTTTATATGCTCTTGAGTTTGCATGTTTAGCAGTTTTGGTTATATTACTAATGTATAGGTTACCGAGGTTGAATCTGATGTTTTTATGGAAGAATAAGTTTGTATGATTCACCCCTGCTCTCATCTTATTAGTTTGGCATCTGTACTTAACATTAAGTATCAAAGCTATGAATTGGTATTAGAGCTATCAATTGGTATAAGAGCTATCACTTAATAGAGAATGTATTTAATGTAGCTAGTGGTCACAAATTATTTTGAGATAGATGTTCAAGCATTAGATGTTCAACATAAATTCTTTTTCCCCTCCCACCAACTCTTCCTCCATCCCTCTTTCTCTCCCTCCCAACAAAAGATGTTGATTGTAGATGCTAAATGGCATCAACAAAACTGCCCTCATCATGGCGTCTAAAAAAATACTTAAGGAGGCAAATAGTTGGAGTGAGATTATTATAAGCACCATCAACTGTGCATTCAAATTATTCCAAGTGCAGTCAACTTGCGTGAATCAGGAAGATTCATTGAGGACAACTCATTCAATAGTCAAATTTGCATCCATTGGATTAGGCACTAAACGAAGGGCTTCACAGTAGACTTCAGTTATGGACTGTGATTAGTCACCAATCAGATAAGTATATCTGATATCTGCTCATGTAATATGAAAATTATATTGAAAGCTTTGATCTGAACTTAATGTTGGGTTTTTCCTCCAATCTGGAAGTTTTCCCAGGGTAATATGCATGTGTTGTCTTGTGTTTTTGCTTGTATTGTTTATTTATGAGTTTTATTATTACTTCTGATCACTAAAATTAACACCTTCTATATAAGTGAGAGGGTGCCTTAAGGTGTTCATAGTGATCCTTGAGAATGGAATGAACTCATAATTTTAGTAATTCACTATGTTACAAGTAAGACATAATTACTTGGAGAAGTGAGGACACGTTTGAATTGTATAAGGTGTCTAGAGTTTCTTCCTAGAGGGGATCTTACTAGTATATTGATGATAATAGATTATTTATTAGAGTTTTTTCCTAATTCAATTTTCCACAAGGTAAATCACTTGCATTATGTCCTTCTCATGTGGTGTTTTTTTTATATCTAGTATGTAATTGCTAACTAAATTTTTAATTTGAATAAAGGGACTTTTCACCTTCCCAATTTATTTGATTCAAGTCCTCCTGAGGTAAATGCCATGATATTGGACAAAATAAAAAAAAATCAAAACCCAAGTTACTAGCAAAATGAGTAAACAATTTCATCACACGAAAGGTGCAATCCACATTTATAAACTACAAATTTAGCAAAAATCAAGGGGGCAAATGCTTAAAATTGTATGATAAATATTCAAAATTAATAAACCAAGTTGACGATTTGTTGACACGACCAACTCCATGCTAGAAGAATCCATGGTTGTAGGCAATAGATGGTTGAGGAACTCTGGAAAAATCCTGCAAATGGTTGATACTCTTCGTAGACATATTCAATGCCCAATACAACACCAAAATGCAGGAACAAACAAAAGATGATCTCATGGAAGCAAACTTAAAAAGTGTTACACCACAAATACCCTTGATGTAAAATGTAGAGAGTAGCTATTGAAATCAAAGAATGTAGGAATGCATATAACCATTAGAAAGTGCAAGATTGAAGACAACGTCACATACCAAGTTACCATGAAAATCTTAAGTGCCCTAAAAATGCAAACACGAACAACCAACCAAGTTACCACGAAAATCTTAAGTGCCCTGGAACTGCGAACATGAACAAATGATGGATAAAAACCTTATACTTAATAATCAATGCCCTAAAAATTCCAATCAAACAAAAATTGTAGAACCCATAGCCAAATAAAATAAAAGCCCACCTGCAGGAGCTGCGTTAGCTGAGTAACCACGTGCTACTAGCCATTAGAATTCACATACTCTACCCACGCATTAGCCGAGTTTTGTCCGACACTTCTACATTATTTACTTGTAAGTTTTCTAATATATTATGAGTATAGAAGCATTGGCTTCAAACAATTTCATAATAATTGTCCATTCCATGTTCTTAATTGCATTGTGATTGTGGTTAATTATCCACATGTGTAATGCCATATTTTAAGTATATATAGCAAAAATTTCATGTTAATGAGGTGTCTAGTAGAATTTTCATGTTGATTATGGATCAACAAATATATGAGTGAAGTATATATCTCATTTCATTAATCTTGGATATACAAGTATAATTATATCAATTTGGATACACCCTTTTATAATCAAGGTCATAACGTGTGAATAAATAGATTATAAGTGAATAAGAAATTCAATATCTTAACTATTAGTAGCATAGAGTGTTAGAGATGTTATATGTCACAATATGATAGATTACCATGATCAACATAATTGTCATGATGAAATAAGCGCACATCTGTGCTATCATTTTAAATGACCTATATCTCATTTCATAGTATTATATGACATAAAGATGGAATGCATCATAATAACAAGTTACAACATAATAAGTGAGATATGAGAGATCCATATAGGTACGTAATTATTATTAAATTATTCATCTTGTGCATATTGGCCTAATTAACTTCTATTTTATCAAGTAGGCATAATGACCAAATTTTCTTACTGGTTACTCTATCATATAATGAATACAAAAGGTTCAAGAGTTCAAATTTAAAATAGTTTATATACAAACAATCAATACAACTAAGTTTGTTATGGTAACTCAACACAATCATTAAAATTTAATCATCATATATAACAATCAAGAGTAATAATCGTAAGTGAATATCGGGGAATACGACATAGTCAATTTGCAAAAGAATGAACATTCATGAGGTACAAATCCATTCAAATCAGATGTATATAAGACTAGTATTTGCACTTTTGGTGTGCAATGGGTACTTTGGAAAGGTTTTGAAGGTTAATTAGGAATTTTTTTGATGTATTTTTTTGCATACAGATGTGTAGTACATGAGGTTAATTAGCGGGCCCTTCAACAAATGATGTTGTTTGTGCAACAAAGGTTTCAATGGAGAAGTGATAATTTTAAATCAACTATGGATCCAAAGATGATTGAAAATGATAATCAGGCTCATGTTATGTTTGCAATAGAGATAGAGAGGGAGAAATAGAGTTGGGAAGAGTGAGAGAGAGATGGGGTGAGAAGATAAAGGTTGAGATGGAGGAGAGAGGGATAGATAGAAATGGAAGAGATAAATACATATTGATACAGAGAGTGGGGGAGAGATAAAAATAGATGGAGATATAGGGAGAGGTATATGGGGAGATAAAGATAGACAGAGATAGGGAGCTAGAGAGATATAGTAGAAGCGAGAGATATGAAGGAAGCGGGAGAGGGAGAGATAGAGAGATATAAGGAGATAGATAGATAGAGGAGGGGGAGAGAAGGGGAGAAGGGGAGATAGATCAATATATAGAGAGGAAGATGGATAGGGAGAGATAGGAAGAGATAGAGAGATAAAGACATAGAAAGATATGAATAGAAGGAGATAGAGAGAGGAGTGAGAGGGAGATAGAGAGAGAGAAATAGAGACAGAGGAGTGATAAAGATACAAAGTACGAGAGATGGAAGAAGAAATAGAGTGAATGAGAGAGATAGGGGAAGTGATATAGATAGAGTGAGATAAGGAGAGATAAAGAGGAATGGAGAGAGAGAGAGAGAGAGAGAGAGAGAGAGAGAGAGAGAGAGAGAGAGAGAGAGAGAGAGAGAGAGAGAGAGAGAGAGAGAGAGAGAGAGAGAGAGAGAGAGAGAGATGCATACAAAGAGATATAGAGGAGTGAGAAAGAGATGGACCAAACAAAAGAGAGAGGTAGAGATAATAAAGATATAGAGTAAGGGGAGAGATAGATAAATAGAGATAAATATATAGAGTAGGAGAGATGAAGGGAGAGATGGAGTTAATTATATAGAGAGAGGGAGTAATATAAATGAAGATATAGATAGATAGAGAGAGGTAGACAAAGCCAAAGATACATGGATACAAAGAGATAGAAAAGAGAGGAGACAATAGAGAGAGAGAAATATAGAGAACGATTCATGGAGTTAATAAGAAAGAGATGTAGAGATATAGATAGAGAGGAGGAGGTGGAGATAGCGAGTTAGAGATAGAGTGGGCATGAGTGAGAGAAAAAGGTGACATAGAAATGGGAAATAACTATTGTAAGAACAACGGTCATATGAAATATTCTATGAAAGGTTCTCTTCCCAGGTAAAGTGTAGGATTAAGATGTTGTTGGTAAGTGGCATATCAATTACAATAGTCCAATTCAAATGAGAGTGCAAATGAAAAGATATCTCTTTTTCCGATAGATCGGTTTCTCAAATCCCTTCCATTGTGGATTCTATTAGATCATAGACTACAAACATTGATTAAATACATTAAAAAATAATTCAGTAAGGAAATTTGCAATTTTTGTCTTTCAATTTTTTTGTTATTAAATATCCAAAATGAATTGAATAAATACAAATAAAGGTTTTGTTGGTTCCCAAAACCATAGATTGGAAACCACAGAGTTTTTCCACTTCTCTTAGTGGTTTCAAATCAGTTTTGCACAACAAATGGGAATAATCACTTTGATCAAGTGCCCCTGCACTTCAGGCTTCGCTAGACCTAGGCAGGTGAAATTGTACCTTGAACCTAAGGCTTTTCTATAGAAAATTTAAAACTTCATGATATTCTCCAGATGGCAAATAAATCCAGAGATGTATCAAATTAGACTTCTTATCACAATCAAACAAGTGTTGGAAATTATGAATTATTTACTTGATTAACCACTTGAAAATCATAATCAAACCATTTCCTTCACCCCTTATTGACTTCTTATTGATTAAATTAATTGATTCTATGTATAAACTAAGAGACAATTTTAACTTTCTCTTGAACAAGACTATCACTTCAAGGGCATCTATATGAGGTATAGCCAAAGTAAAAGGTTACAATTAGTCTTGTTGTTTTTAACTTTTCTTTGAAAGACCAACAAGACAAAATGGAACTTGACAACCAATCTTCCATACTGATACTCGAACTACAATTTACTTCAAATCATAAAAACATAAGAAAGCACATTGAAGCAATCTAAAGAAAATAGATTGATCTCAAGGAACTAGTCAAACGATTGAATAAATAGATGTCATCAAAGATAAATAAAACATCCAATCTTCATATAAAATAGAGAAAATGAGAGAATCAATTGATAATATACTTCACCAGTGTAGCATTTTCAAAAAATAAAACTCAAAGTATTGCATTAAAATGTCTTCAAAGATGATAATAACTTTTCTTCCGTCCCTTCTCTCAAGAAATTCTCTATATATATAAATGAGAATTATGTTTGAAAGTGAAAGGGCATACCCTTCCATTAAGACTCAAACTAACTAAAATCTAATTACAAACTAACTAACTAACCTAACTGACAACTGACACCAAAAACATATTACGTAAAGCTCTTAAAGAACCACAGTTTGAATCATTATACACAAGGGCTAACTACCCAGAACTTCACCACACTTCTGAATATGCTTCAAATAATTCTCTGATTTGACAGTATCTGCATCAAAGATGACATCTTGAACAATGATTTCAAAAGTGACAAGCCACTCCATTTGTCCTGTGGTCTCCTTTAAATCAATCCCATCCATCCGGGCAGAATTAAGGGCAACATTAAGAAGACTTTGACATTCAAAAATCCATTTATCTTTATCCTTAATTTCCCCTCTCTGATCGACTAATGTAGGAATTCCATTTTTAACCGTGTCCTTGCATTCATCAAATTCTGTTTGCAATTGGGCGTCAAATTTGTCATGTTTTGCCAGGAGCTTGTTGGTTTTCTCAATCTCTTTTGCATCTGTTCCTTCCAAAGTTTTCTCATATAACTTCACACCCAACCTGTTCTTGATCCTATTGTGAGACACAATATTGTCCATGTTCTTTTGGAAAATAGTTCAGAACTCCTCTCGATAACCCTTTAATTTTTCAAATCTTTTATTTAATAACAAGGAAGCAGTATCTTGAGTTGTTTGGGGAAGGCAACAGGGGAACAGTCTGACCACCTCTTCTGAGGACTTCTTCGTACATAACTTTGTATTGAACTCTCTCTCAGACCACTCTTTCCACAAGTGCTCTATTAAAATTTGAAATATCCACTCCAATGTCTGCAAAGACTACAGGATCAATCTCATCAACTTTTAACTTCATCATGTGACCAAATGCCTTGTCAACGACAATGATTTTTGGCCTTTTGTTTGGTGGGTACAAAGCCCACAATAGCAAAGCTTCTTCATCTTGGTCAAATCTAGAACCAATGAAAACATCATTCACTCAATGAATATCCAATTTGAAATATTTATTTTCAGAATGAAGTAAACTATCAAAGATAAATGAGACACTCATATCCCATCCTCGAAAAATTATTTTTCCAGCCTCTACTAATAATTGTTTTCCCTTTTGAGGAGTCATTGTTGACAATGTTGCATCAATGCTTTCTCTTAAACTCCAATTCAACCTCATTTTTAGGGGTCACATTAGGGATTGACTCTCTCAACCTTTTACCTTTAAAATTATAAAGAAATGTTTTAAATTCTTTTGATTTAACAAATATATCATCGGACAAAAACACAGTATGCTCCTCCAACCTCACATCTTGGTTAATTTGCAATGTGGCCACAATTTGATCATACTCATTTTTTGTTTGTTCTACTTCCTTTGCTTGTGACCTGGAAACAACTTCAACATCCTTAGGCTCATTTTTTGTAGTTTCTTCTTCTTCCTCAGAGTCCATCTCCCTTAGCTTTAGCTTTCTTTCTTCCAATTGCCTATTTAAATCATCGATCACAACCTGGGCTTCCACTTCCTCCATGTTTCTAAATACATCCTCTGCCTCCAAACCAATATGAGGATAATTGCCTAGATTTTGCTTGTTTTTGCAGGAATGAATATACCCTTTGGGTCATAGGTTTTTCTTGAAAAGTGCTCAAACAAATTATATTCTAGTATTAACTTTCCATCAATAATTTCATAGGCTTTTGTAGAAACAATTGTAAAATCCCCAAAACTAAGAGTACCAGGTAGAAAAGCTTGCTTACGTAGATATCCAAAGTGTTTCACATTGGAAACGCTCAACTGCCTCACAATTTCCAAATAGGCAATTCTGTCAGGAACACACTTTGGCAACATATATGGGGTTCCTTCAAACCCATAAACTCGAAAGCATGTGAAGTCTTTGTTTACAAACCAATCACCCCAATTATGGTCTACTATCTTTCTGCTATCAAATTCTTTTGGTCTCAAAAAAGCTTTGATTTCATCTGAAATAGAATAATCACATGGGACACTATATATTCTGCAAATAGGCTTAACTATACATTCCTTAAATTTAATATAATTGGACCTCATGAAATGAGATTCCCAAATGGAAGTCCATAACTGGACTGGTTGCTCTTCACCTTCTTTGTTTCTAGTATGCAAAATTAGTTCTTTGGGCCACATTCCTTGAAATCGTTCATAAAATAACACAATGTGCATCAACAATGAATAGAACTTGAAATGAGGGCCTGGATTTCCTTGGAGATCAAGAAAACCCTCATGTAGTTTATTTACCAAGTAGGAAGCATAATCGAAAGGCTTGGGTTCATACATCTGAATATTAGAGGCCAAGACCATAGGTCCAATTTTTATTAAATTAGGAACCTCCACACCTCCTAATTGCCCGCAAGACATGTAAGTATATTGAATATAGTTTCTAAAAAGGTCAATGTTGAAAGACAGCCCATCTTGTTCTATAAGCTTCCCTAGCTCTTTCCTATGAATGGCCAACTTCTCTCCCAAATATGGAGTATCCATTCGCTTGTATTCTTCTTCCAATTCTCCAAAAGACAGTGGCATTTCAAAACCAGTCTCCAGATTGAACACTTCATTAATAATACCTTCAAAAAACCTTATGAATGCATCCCCACCTGGGGCCTGAATACTTCTTCCCACCGAGTCATAATTTCTAACCAAGATCTCCAAAACTTTCAAATTTACAAAAACATTAGGAACAATTAGCTTTCCTAAGTTAGTTGACTATGGGTTGCAGAGGGTTATTTCCTTATTCTTTCTTAAATAATGAAATAGGAATAGCTCATATCCCCTCACCTTTGTCCAGACGTCCCCAACATTCTTGTACTTATCCTCCAATTGGTCCCTTCTTGACAAATGTTCTTTTGACCTCCTAGATTTTGGCACGGGTGCTTGCATTTGGTCTATCATGTCTTGATTCAATTTTCTAGCAGGGACATCCCCTCATCTGGGGCCTTTTAGCCTTTGATTTTGTACTCTTCGTCGGCCTCTTTCTTCCTATCGAGCTAGATGCTTCCATCTCTGCAACTAAAAACCCTTATCTTCCTTGTTTGAAAGCTCCAATCTCTGCTGATTAACTCTACCTACTGAAAGGACTTGAAGCTAAGCAGCTTCAATCAATTTCATTCAGTGTTCAATTTGGAATGATTAGCATTCACTACTACATTTGGGGCTCATTTCTGATGACCGATTGTTGGAATTTTGACTATTTTTTTTTAGACTACTGACAAATGAAGCCGTCGAAAACTCATCATTGGACATTCTGATGGTGCCAGCAAACGTCATAATTTTGACGAAACTCTGAACTCTTTCGACGATGGCCATGACCACTCATTTAGTGAGAGAATGTCATTGTGTGTAGAGCATCCTCATCGGATAGACGTTGGAATTCTGACGCCTACTAGGAACTATGCACCGACGAGGATGTTGTTTGTTCGACGGTTTGGTCGTTGGTGCAAATTTAGGAGGATGTCAAAATTCCGATGAGCATTTAAGGAATTATGATGAGTATCCGACATGAGAGTTCCGTCAGACATACAACATCCTCATCAGATGTTTCATCGACTGGCATCAGAATTTCGATGCCTATTGACGACAACCAAGAACTATGCACCAATGAGGATGCTGTTTGTCCAACGGTTTGGTTGTCGGTGCAAATTTAGGAGGATGTGGGAATTTCGATGATGATTTAATTTAATATAATAATAATACGCATGCCAATTATTTTTCATTGGGATGAGGATCAATCATTCATTCAAGGTTGGTTGTGGTCTAGTTGCAAGAGCTAGACGAGTCTAGCAATTCTACTAATGAGTATACCATAATATTTACATTAGAGATTCGACTTGCAACTTGATTCATGTCTAATAAATTGAGGATTGGAGTTATTACCCAACATATGTCAAGGTGATGTTGAAGTTCAAAGTTCAAACATGTAGCTTGACTCATGTCAAAAAGTTGTTACGCATTGGGAGTTAAAGATACAAACAAACTAGTGCCAAGAGGAAAGGATGGAAAAAATCATCCATATAATTGAAGTTACTCAATAATTATAATTATGTCAACTTGTGACTACCCAACAATGACATCAAATTCAAAATACAACATTTTTTAGATAACCTAGATTATATTTCAACTATTACATTAAAGAAGACTATAGAACACTACAAAAATCTATCTTAAATAGCTATGACAAACTAAAAAATAAAAGCTTACACCCATGAAAACTATGTGTCATCTAAACTTTGTATTGATGATTTTGACGATGATTAAAGTTTGAACGTGACTTTATGTGGGACCACTACTTCAATCAAAGGATTTTCGTCCTCTAATGTGATACTTATGGTATTTTCATCCCTTAACCTCCATAGTTTTCTAGGATTTTGTCCTTAGATTTGGATGCTTGAACAACAAGTGCTCATAGTCATTTCTAGTTTGGATTTGTGTTGGTTTGTTTGAAGATGCCCTCTTCCATCCATCTTTACAATCTTTAGATGACTAGAAAGATCACCAAAACAACATAGTGGTCATCATCATTGGTCTAGTACATGGTAATGGCTCCCCATAACCATTGAATATATTTTCCTTCACATAAATTTGACAATGTCATCCTCCTATATAAAAATAGTCTTGGAAGGTGTGGATGAGGGTCCTTTGCAATATGCAATTCTCCAAGTATGGAAATGAACTACTACATTAATGGTGCTTTTTTCTTCCCTTTTAGCATGTCCTACTAGATGGACCCAAGTAGTTCAATTTCAAGTATATTGGGATGAATTTCAATTCCATTTGGAATCCCAAATGAAGCCACATTGATATTTTATCCATTAATGGTATTCATAATGCCAAGGGTGGTAGGTGGAGAGGGGTAATAAAAAATGATAGGATTGCGGTTTGAAGGTAGGGGTTGGCAAAAGGGATGATGGCATGTACAACTCTAAAGTTACAATGAAGAGATGAGTGAAAGAAAGTAATGGTTGGGAGGTGTGGTAGGGGAAGATTAAATACCTTGATGGGGATAGAGAGAGAAGTAAAATTGAGAAGGGAGTCATTTTGGGAAGGTTAACTTTGTCACTCTAATTTCTTACACAAACTCATGAGATTTTCTATGCTTTCATACTTTGAACTTTAGGAGACTTAGACCAACACTTGGAAGATAAAGGGGAAGGATCTACATGAAAAGTGATATCAAGGAAAGTTTCAAAGTCAATAAATGTGCATTTCAATCCATGGCATGAGTTACATGAAAAGGGGACATGACAAGTCTAACCTAACCAATTTATCTTTCCCTCGAGCAATTCAAAGCTTGGATATTCAAGAAAGTGTGGGCGTTCCCATGCTGCATCCTTAGTAAGAATATTATTCCATCTAATGAAGTACTTGGTTATGGTTTTTCTCTTGAATTTTCTTTTTTTGGTCTCTATGATTGTCTTAGAGACCAAGATGAGGAGGTATCTTCGAGGAAGGTTCAATATGTTTTCCTAGTGCCCTCTTCAATTAGAATATATAAAACACATTATGCATTTTAATTTCATCTAGTAATTACAACTCATACGCTACCTCAACTACCTACTTTAGGACCTTATATGGCCTTTAAAAGTGAGGACCGAGTTTTTCATATTTGATTGCCTTTACAAATGACTGCTTGCCAGGATACAATGAAAAAATACCAACTCTCCTATTTCAAATGTTTCATCCATATGATGGCAATCAACACACATATTTTTGTTGATTTTATGGTTGTTGGAGATTATTTTTGAGTGACTTCGAAATGTATTAGCCTTGTAGGATCAATTCACTTGCTCCTTGGAACCTATTATCAAAATAAATAGGATCAACAAAATTTTTAATCTTCATACCCATATAATGTCATGAAGGGGTTCAACTCAATGACAATATGATGAGTTGTATTATAGTGGTACTTCCCCAAGGGAAGCCATTTTATCCATGCATTTTTCTAGTCCATTGCATAGTTTTTTATTACATTCCACCTATTTATTTACTATCTTAATTTGTTCATCCATTTGAAGGTAATTGTTAGTGTTGGGCATGAATTTGGTTCCCACGAAACAAAAGAGCCTTTTATATATTCTCAAGGATTGAGTATGTATGTCACTCATAATTCTCTTGGGTGGTCCATGAAGCATAAACACTTCCCCGAAGAACACTTTAGCAACCTATGATGCCTTTTAATTCAAAGAAATGATAAAGAGTTGTACATAATAAATGGGTTTTTCCACAACTATGTATATGCAATCCTTGACTTGGACCTTGAAGAGTCCTACAATGAATTCCTTGAGGCACTCACCCATTTTTCTTAATAATTGGCAAGGTATGAAACAATCTTATTGGAAATGACTACTTTATTTTGTTTCATTTGCAAATAAAAAATTCCTTGACCTATTAGAGGATGTCACCTTGGAGTCCCTTCCAAGTGCACCTATCTTTGATTTTCTTATCAGTTTTAAAATACTACCGGTGGCTCACAAAAAACAAGTAATGGATTACCCTTAGAAATTTTGTCTTAACCTTAGATTCCTATAATCTTGTCCTTTAGAGAATGAGGTCATTGGATATTAAATACTTTTAATCTATTATTTCACTTCTAAAACGCCAATATGTAATGTATTCTTTGTGTATTATGTGTCACATATTAGTCTTCCAATTTGTGGAGATGTTGGACATTAAGTTCAAGGTTGCTCTCATAGATAAAGAATTAACAACACTATTTATTTTTCCCTTCACATACTTGAGATTAAAAGTCAAATGCTTGAAGTTTAGTTTACCATTTTTTATTGTTTCTCATTCAAATATTTTTGGTTGAGGAAATATTTCAAGATTTCATGGTCCATCTTGATCTTGAAATTTGACAATATTTGCATGAGGGCCAAAATATCTTTATCATAGATTGAGAATCTCCTTTTTGCCTACTTGGATTTATAACTTTGAAAGGCAATGGGGTGCTTTTTCATGAGTGTGACTTTGATTCCCTCTCCAAAATAATTAAATTCCAAAATAAATGGAAGAAGATTTTTAGTAATAGCTAATAGAGGACATGACCTCATTATCACCTTTAGCTTGTCAAAATTCTGTTGTTTCACTTTCATCCACTCGAAGGCTCCTTCCTTTGTTAGTTTGGTTAAGGGAATGGTTAGCTATGATAAACCTTTATAAAATATTTTGTAGTAACTCTATAGGCCAAGGGGTAGAGGCAAACCCACAATACACAACCACCTTGATCTTTTCCTAGTCTACTTGCACTCCCTTTACAATGATGATGTGCTCTAAATATGTAATTTATGCTCTAAAAATATTGTAGGCACAATTTTGAAGCAAAATAAAATGATAAATATTCATAGTGCATATAGTTGCATCTAAATTTTTCTTATATATATCCTCCTCTCAGATATGGGTTTGATGGTGACCCAATTCAAGGGCTTTTTTTTAGAAATAGATTACTCCATGGAATTTGTTTATTAGCTTATCAATCCTAGGGATTAGGTGCCAATTTATTATTGTAGATACCTATTTAGTATTTTTTATTTAATGCACACTCTCATTGTGTCGTGCTTCTTTCTTACCAAGATCACCAAGGAAGAAAAAGGGCTAAATCTAGGTTGAACGCACCTTATTTATAATAACTCCTTTCTTCTGTTTTTCATTGTATTCCTTTTGTTATTTGAGATGAAGATAAGAGGTAGTGATAATACTCACAAATTACAATAAATCCAAAAGCACACTCATGATTATTAGCCCTCTTTCATTCATTGGAATAAGTTCACATAGAGCTCTCCAACATGTATGAATCCAAACCCCATGTCCTCTGCACTCCAACACCATAAGACCTTCCACTAGTCACTCACCCTAGTACATGCTCAATTAGGACTTCAAATCCCCATTCAAAGGATACAATGAATAACCTTAACACATATACATCATAGGCATCCCAAGAAGGATTCTCAACATACACAAAAGGGGTCTCTACTCCACCAACCAACCAAAGTACAAAGGAAGTCTTATTGTTACACCACGGTCCTTTTTTGCCAGTCATGTAGGCTTGGGACAATCATGAACATAGCCTTCCTCCCCTCTCCTCAGTGCCTCCAAAATGCTTCTAGGACTTTATAGGGTCCACGTACTAACCTTCCCAAAACTCCAACCATTGAACTTCCCATCACACCCTATTTGGCAAACAAGAAATTGTTGTCTCAATGGTTTTGCTAAGACAGTCAGAATCATTGTTAACTTAGGACAGCCAAAGGTTTACTTAGCTATTGGTTCTTCAACTTGGTGACCCTTGACCTTATCAATGGATCCCTCACACATTCCTATTTCCCTTCACTAGAATCCAAAAGAACCATTAATGCATTCACACCACTTCAAACTCCATGAAATTATTGTGTTTCAGAGTGTGCCTCAGAAATTAGTCCCTTGCATTCAACTAGCACATCCAAAATTACTCATGAGCCCCTGCAAACACCAAAATATGAAAATGCATGATATTTGACAAGTTCCCACCAGTTTTGGTGGTTTTCCTATGGTTATAAATTACATTATTTATGGTCACTGTTAACCCTAGGAAGGGTTTTGATAGTGCTTTACAAAAATTGGAATATCTTTTTCAAAACAAAATCAAATTTGATGAAACCAAAGCCAAAATAGAGGGGGTTCAGTCCTCTTTCATCTCCAATAGGTAATAAATGCAAATGAATAACAAAATTTAAGGATCCAAGGCCTAGAAGTGTCTGTCACGTGGAGTAACACAGGAAAAGTGCAGAAAGCTTTAAGATTTTATTGATTTCTCCTTAGTATATGGAAATGCAACCTTACAATGAACAAGGATAGGCCTTTTTATAGGTTTCTCAGCCTTCCCAATGCTTATAAATACCTTTTAAACTCCACTTAACCGTTGGAGACATAAAATTGCCCTTTACAAAGAAAAGTTGCTCATGACAATATTTGTCAATAATGACAACTTTCAACATTTTGTTAAACCATGACCTTAAACACATTGAAATAGGTCCAAATAGACATGAAAGGACATTTGGAACCAAGTTGTACATTATTACATCAATTTGACCCATTTTGACCCATTTGCATAGTATTGTCCAAATTAGGACCTTCCTAGGACCAACTAGACAGCTTGATTACATGAATGGTCAAATGACCTTATTCAAATGACCTTATTACATGAATGGTTGTCTAACATACACATAAATGACTCAAAAAAAATTCTTCTTCTCCAAACAATGAACTTGAAGAAAGCGACTATAATTTGTGATTAAGGAGGCAGAGTTTAGGTCCTTCAAGTGTAAGACAAGGTGAATTCATCTTATGTCAAAGTGCAAACCTGATCCATTCAAGGTGCGAATTCAAGAGGGAGTTGTAAGCCATCCAACAAGGAAGGTGATTTTAGCTGCAAGTTATCATTTACCCTTTCTTTTCAGGTTGATATCATCAAATCAAGGTGAGTGCAATATTGTTTTTGATGAGGATTTAATGAAGATCTGATTGAAGGATACTCTTTTTAAAAAATAGATCTCCTTTTAGATCTAATTGAAGGATTGAGAACTAGTTTCCATTGCATACTTGTAAAGATTATCCTTTTTAGGCAGTGAATCTTCTTTAGTTTCCATTTGCTTTCATTCAATTTTATGCAGTACAGATAAAGTTCTCTTGATTTTTGTAAAATTTGTTAAAAACTTATTACTAGGGTAACCTGAGAATGAATTAAATGCATTAGATCTTGTTTCCACATTGAATAACTCTTCCAATGGGTGGAAAACCCTTTGTACATATGTATCTGCATGTCCAAATATCTGCAGGGCTCCATGTCAAGAAAGGTACATGCAAAAGGTGTGGAAAAATCATTGTTTTTTGAGTCTCAGTCAGAATGAGACAATAAAGAGGTGGTTTGGAAGGGTTGAATGTAAAGAAAGGGTCTTGGAGGGATATTGAGGGTTTAGAAGGGAGTGAGAGGGTGCTACACATTTGTGTAAAAGTTTGAAAACCTTTGAACAAGCCAAAATGTCAGGGTTTTGCTGACTGTTCTTAATGACACCTATTTGTCACTGTGAACAGTGCTACCATAGTAGGATACCTTATGTCTTTAGGGTGGATGGGGGGGTGAAGCATGTTATTTTGGTTATGAGAGAGAGTCATTGATATGTCTTTGAGTACCCTTGGGTTGATGTGTGCCTACTTGGCATTAGGAGTTATGTCCAAAAGCCATTAGGAGTCCTAATTGGAGAAGGGCTTGAGGGAGTAAGATTTTGTGAGTTGGTGTGATTCAAGGGTTGGAAGACCTCAAGATAGATTTGGGCAAGGTCAGTATGCCTAAGGTGATGTATGTCAGTGGTTGTATGGGACTAGAGAGTAAGAGTGAGTCTGTGGGGTGTTGAAGCAACTTGAGGGGCTAGTAGCCTAGTGAGGGCTTGGGGTTTGTTCCCTATTGAATAGGTGAGTTGGGAGAAATGTCTCCCTAATTGATTGAGATTGGTGGATTCTCTTCATCATGATGATCCAATGTTGACCTTATGTAATTATTTGTTGCTCATTGAAGCTTACACAAATGCTACTGAGGGTTTCATGGGAGCCATCTTGTTGTAAGATGGTAAAATAGTATGCTATTATTCAAAGGTTTTCTTTTCAACAATGAGGGACTATCTAGCTTATGATAGAACTTTATGCATTAGTCTAGGCAATGAGAAAGTGTATAAAAAATAGTATGAGAAAGACTCAAATTATGGCGAATACAAATAGCAAGAAAGTAGTACTATATAGGCGAGCAGAATTGAATGTGTCCAAGGCGTGGTTTCTACTTTTGGAGGCACATAACTCCAATGTGGAAATTCATTTTGGTGGCATAAAAATATGATTCATTTGAAAAGTTGCATGCACTTTCAAGGATGCAAGTAGTAGAAAAATCCGTTAGAGGATGTGAGTTATGATGCACTTGCAAATCCAAGATGCATAAAAAAAGTATAGAAAACTAAAGAAAAAGACAATAAGTTGTTGAATGAATAGTTCAAAATACGAAGCAAAAAAGAACAAATGAATAGTTTAAACCATGAAGCAAAAGATAAAGATAGAAGCAGTAGTAATATTATATCACTTGGTACCAATTTGAGTACTTGGTTCCTCCCCCTATTACTTAAAAGTTAATAATATGCTCTAGATGTCAAAGGAAATTTGGTCATGTGCATTGACCGCTACAATTTGGAATGCAAAAGAGGGAATGTACTTGACAGTCTGCTATAGTTTTAAGAACAAAGAGATTCTATGGCACCAAGGGGTTGCAATCATAGCCTATGTTGGTCATAACCCTTGTTGTAACATTAACGAGATGTGAGGTAATAGTTATAAAATTTAGATGAACTCAAAGAGACATTTACAAATACAACCTACCTTTTATAATACCTAATTGAAAAATGGATGCAATGCAAGTCCTTGTATCAATAATGTATGGTAGATAGTAAAAACTAGAACAATAAATTCCATATAAAAGTGGTTAGATTTAAAATGATAAGGAAAATTTAAAAATGCTAAAGAAAATGTCAACTAATAAAAAAACTTACAAGGATGAGGCATATTCATAACTTTTGCAGTTCCACCATGGATATCAACACTAGAAGCAACTCATAGTGTTAGTGTACATACAAGACAATATGGGAGTTCATTATACCTAGCAACTTGTGGTGTTGTTGTTCGTGTTGGCTCTGTTGGACCCTGCAATTAAGATTCAATATACATTATTCAATAAGATTAACTATGCAAAATAATGAAATATTGAAAAGTGTGTTATCTTATTGAGCTTCGCTTGGTTTTGAGAATAGTTTAATATTCTCTACTTAGTAGGGTCAACCACGTGAAGGTGGAAGCTCATTTGGCCTTCCCCCTCGCCTCCCCCCCCCCCCCCCCCCAACATCACTCTAAATTCCTCGTTAACATTTAACATTCATTCTTTCTTTCTACCATTAATAAAATATAACCTTCATTCATTAATATCACATAAAGTTCATTAACACATAACATTGATTAACACTAATTAACATGCAACATTCATCAATATTAATTAACACATATCATTCATAACCATTCATTAGCACATAATTACATTCATTAACACATAAAAAATCAATCATTATCAAATAAGGTAGATTAAAATAATTTCTTTTTTTTTCTTTTTTTTCTTTGAAGCTATGTAAAGAATAAGTGGAGCATCGTTTTCTTCATCATTCCCCCCCTCTTCAATTGTTCTGCCCTTTTGCCTAGTCCTATACTGAGGACGAGGACACTGAAGCGAAGGCGGGTCCTTTGCAATAACAAAGAAATGGGTTAAATTAATTTAAAGAACATAACCATGGCACTCTTTACCTGATGGGGCCACATCATTTTGTCTAGCCTCAACCTCAACATGTTGAACACCCGCTAGATCATTTGGAGTTGAAATACTAAAGGTTACATTAATGCTGAAAACCAATTGCAATTAAATTTGTTTAAAGGAATAACAATGGTCCTCTTTACCTGATTCGGGAACATCACATTCCTGATGTTGTGTACCCGGATCATGCTCCACTTGGTCACCACCGACTACATGCTCTAAAATATTAACAAAAAAGGTTACATTAATTACTACACTAACTACAATTTAAGATGTTTAATTGTATTAATAATTAAATAAATAAATTTGAATAGCAAATGAATACCTCCACTACTGGGATGCACATTTGGACCTTCATGTGCAGGTCATGTTTCACGATTGGCAGGCTGCATTCCAATGTCATGCACATTGTTATCATTGCTTGCTTATTTAAAACAAATATAGTCACTTTATGTTGGAACTCAACATCAATTAAGTGATTGGTAAAGTATTCAATTTGAAACAATTTTCATTTAGCTTATTTACCTATGTGACAGATTCACCAGAATCTTGTGTTTGCCCACTCAATTCTCGTAGTCGTTCAGCCACAACTATATAGCCTTGCTGGTAAGAAATTCTCTTGTCATCTTCTGTGGGCGCTCTATTGAATTCATAGCCCTTCATTTTTTCTTGGTATCACGAAATTTGCTTGCATCGTTTGATAAAAAAAAAATTGTTTGCAATTTATAAATATTTTGATGCGATATTTCATTTACTCATACTTACAATTCATGCAGCAAGTTTCATATAACCATTGGAGATGAGTTTATGTTTCCCATGCTTTTCTTATCTTGCCTTCGTTGCCTTTGTAATGTCACTCAGTTTATGAAAATTTTGAAATATGTTAGATTATATAAATATAAAGAGTAATTAATTAGTACATAATTACATTCTTAATAGTATCCCATACCTTCTTTTGGCGTCTGTTGGTGTATTTCTTTTGTAAAAGTATTGTAATTTCCAATTTTGATGAACAAGTTATATGCAAAATGGTGTATTTTAATTTTGATATTATGGCTATGACACTAATATTGCTATCTTTCTTTTACTGCAGGTTAGGAGAATGAACATGTATCGATTTCAATGTCATTTCCTTTGGTTTGAATGATGTATAAGTAGAAGGGTGACCACGATCAAGTGGCACCTTGATCGGACATGTCTTTTAGACATGTCTGACCAAGATGTCACTTGGTCGTGACCCTTACTTATCTTTAACCGATCCATAACTAATCGGTGCTTCAAACATTAATGTATCGGTATAGTGATAACAATGCTTATACCCGATAATGAATCATTTAATGCTAATGAACATACCCGATGATGAATCGGTATTATGAATTAGTTAATGCTTATGAACATACCCGATGGTGAATCGATATCATGAATCGATTAATGCTTATGAACACATCCGATCATGAATCGGTATTAGTTAATTGTTTCAGATAAAACATACCCGATAATGAATCAATATCAAAGCATATAATATAAAGTAAACAGTAGCAAATTACGGTTAGCATTATATGCTATCGGGTTAATACCCCAATAACATATTAATGCCGATTCATATATAAATCGACATTAGTATGCTATTGGGTTAGTAGCCCGATAGCCCTTTAGATTGACGCTTAACATAGGTAAGTAGATCGTCAATCTAATCCATCATTATCCAATATCAATAGCATAATTATGATCAATGTTATAGTTTGATAAACATAAAGCATGAATAAGTAAACTAATAACAGAGTAGAGAGTTAGGAGAATATTATCTTGCAAAAGCTACTAATACATTAACACTCCCTCTTAGCTTTTGGAAGATAGATAAAGTAACCTGTGTCACATTTCTTTTCATAATGTCATTCTCCAAGAATATATATCATCTATACATATGATATGAAGTATCATCACAACATAGGATACAAATGTAAGATTTTACTCTATGTATGTATCACTCAATCATGTGATATAAAGAATTCATCATTTTATTATAACAAAATATCACCTAGACACGTGATATTAGTATTGCCTAAACACACAATACTGAGGATAAACATATGAGGATGGTTAAATTCTCATCTTATCCGTATTGTGATATGTGCACAAACATTTTATTCAAAAGTTTTATGACAACACCATCATGGCACATTCATGACATACTAGAAATCCAACATGATAACTGGTTTGAGAATCATAAGATCGTCACCTTATGATGTTTGCATACAAGTGTTCATAATCTGAGAAATCGTCACCTCTTAGATATGAACACAAGGGGTAAAACCCATAATGTCTCAACATGATAAAAGAAGTTTACATTTTCAACATCTTATTTACAAAGCAGATTACCTTTCTATCATACCTAAACCTTTTCTAAAGTGATCAACCTTCACTCTGGAAAGTGGTTTGTTTAGAATATCTGTAGTCTGATCTCCCGTACTAACATATTCTAATTTGATCACATTTTTGTCTACCATGTCTCGTACATAATGGTATGGGATCTCAATATGTTTGGATCTATCATGGAATACTAGATTCACTGAAAGTTTTATGCAACTTTGATTGTCGCACTGGATGATTGTAGGTTTCATCGGATCACCAAACAATCCCACAAGCAACTTTCTAAGCAACATCGCTTCTCGGGCGGCCATGGAGGCTGCAATGTATTTGACCTCGGTGGAACTTTGCGCTACAGAAGACTGCTTTCTGTTGATCTAGGATATCATGGCTGATCCCAAACTAAAGCAACACCCAGAGGTGCTTTTCCGGTCAGTCACTTCCAGCCCAATTTGAATCTGAGAATCCTCGTAGATTAAGATCAATTTTCTTATACTTGAGACCAAGGTTTAAGGTGCCTTGTAGATATCTCATAACGTGTTTTACTGCTACCAGGTGTATCTCCTTTGGCTCACACATAAACTGACTCAAGACATTTACTGCATAGCATATATCTGGTCTTGTATTTACCAGATACATAAGAGACCCAATCATTTTCCTATATAGAGTGGGGTTAGTAGAAGGTGATTCTATTCCTGCTTCTTTGAGTTTATGAAGATTGGTCTCCATTGGAGAGGTCATAGGTCTGCAGTTAAACATTCCAAATCTCTTCAGAATGTCTAATGTATACTTGCCTTGGTTTAGAACAATGTTGTCAGAATTCTGCCATACTTCCAACCCTAGGAAATAATGAAGGAATTTCAAGTCCTTCATATCAAATTCTTTGGATAGCTCTTTCTTGCATTGATCTATAAGGTGATCTTCTCCAGAGATTAATAAGTCATCAACATATAGAATTATTATTAGCATATCACCTTTGTTCTGTTTGTAGTAGAGATTAGGATCTGCATCTTTTTTAGAGAAGCCTAGTTTTGATAGATATGTGTCAATTCTTTCATATCAAACCCTGGGAGCCTATTTGAGCCCATATAGAGCTTTCTTGAGTCTGCACACATGAGATTCTACATGATGGATCTCAAACCCCTCAGGTTGCTCTAGATATACTTCTTTAGATATCTCTCCATTAAGAAAAGTTGTCTTTACATCCATTTGATGTACCTTCCATCCCTTAGCTACTGCAATGGCTAGTACAGCCCTGACTAAGGTATATCTGGCTACAGGAGAAAATGTTTCTTCATAGTCTATTCCTTCCTTTTGAGAGAATCCTCTGGCTACAAGTCTTGCCTTATATTTTTCAATGCTGCTGCATGTTTGATCTTAAAAAGACATTTAGAAGAAACAACAGACTTCTTAGTTGGCCTAGGAACAATTTCCCATACATCATTTTTCATTATGGATTGATATTCTTTAGACATAACATCTTTCCATACTTGATGTTTAAGGGCATCTGTCACATTGTCAGGTTCCTTTTTAGATAGATCATTCATAAGAGCAACGTAGCTAGTAAATTTATTAGGTCTTTTTCTTTCTCTAAAGGTTCCAGAAGGAGCAGCAAACCTCTGAGCTTCTTCTACTGTTTTGGTGGCCCAAAGTGGTCTTTTCTTGAGATTTCTAAGTGAGTTTTCATTTTCATTTTCAGTTTCATCTAGATTCTCCCTCTAAAACTCAGGGGTAGGATTTTCATCTAAGTTAGAGGTGGGTACATAGATTTTAGGTTCTATGAAGTATTGAGCTCTTTTGAAAGCTAGATCCTCTTCAAATATTACATCCCTACTTAGTTCAATATTTCTTTGACCAGGTACATAGATTTTGTAGGCTTTGGAGGTTTCACTATATCCTACAAGTAATCCTCTTTTTCCAGAAGGCTCTAGTTTTAGTCTCTTTTCTTTAGGTATATAGATATAGACAGGGCATCCAAATATCCTAAGGTGGCTAATATCAGGCTTAATCTTAGTGAATACTTCTTCAGGAATTTTGTCCTCAAGATGGGAGTGAGGGCACCTGTTCTATATATATATAGCGGTGCTGGATGCTTCAGCCTAGATATTTGTGTTAAGGTTTTGATCTAGGATCATGGCCTTGGCAGCTTCAACTATGGTCCTATTTTTCTTTTCAGCTACCCCATTTTGTTGTGGGTTATAAGGTATAGTAAGCTCCCTCTTAATCCCATTATCTCTACAAAATTCTTTAAATGAATCTGATGTGTATTCTCCCCCATTGTCGGTTCTTAGGGTTTTAACTTTGTTTCTTGAGTGGTTTTCAGTTAGTGATTTAAATTCTTTAAATCTAGAGAGGATCTCTTCTGATTCTTTACTTTTCAGAAAGTAGATCCAAGTCTTCCTAGAGTAGTCATCAACAAATATTACATAATACAAGAATCCCCCTAGAGAGGATATGGACATAGGTCCGCATACATTAGAATGAACTAATTCTAGAATTTTGCTAGTTTTCCTAGTACTATTTTGAAATGCACTTTTAGTATTCTTGCCTAGGGCACATCCTTTGCATGCCCTTGAATGATCTTGCTTTAACTTGGGTAGACCTGTAACAAGGTTTCCCATTGAAGATAAAGCTCTAAAATTCAGATGACCTAATCTTCTATGCCAAACTTCATTTGCATTAGTGGCTTCATGGATTAGGGCTAGATTAGGTTCTATGCATAGTTCATACAGATAACCCCGTCTCTGTCCAATGGTTTTTGCCTTCTTGATGGAGGAGTTCTTTGGCCAAGACAATACTTTTTTGTCCATGAATGTTACTATGTATCTGTTATCTTCTAGTGCTGATATAGAGATTAGATTTCTTTTGATGCCAGGGACATATAGTACTCCTTCAAGCCGCAGGGTTATGCCTGTCTTCAATTTGATGGTGCAGGTTCCTACTCCTCTGACTAGATGTGTGGAGTCATCTCCAATGGTTATGTCCTCATCACTATCCTCTATCATGGAATCAAGTACTTCTCTAAACCCAGTGATGTGCTTGGACGAACCACTATCAATCACCCATGAGTTGATTTTGTTAGAAGTTTGACTTGTGAGTGCTGAGTAGAATACGTATTTCGCGGAGTCATCTTCCCCTTTAGTCTTTCCTTCTTTAACAAATGTAGTATGTTTCTTTGTTCTTTCTGGGTATTTTGCAATGAAGTGTTCGAACTAATCACATCTATAACATTGAATGTGAGATAAGTCCTTCTTTGAAGTATTCATGTCTTGACGACCTTTTCTCTTTCTAAACCGCCTTTTCTTGTTATGCTTGGTGGTGTTGGAGTTTAGAACTTGTAGGTCTTCATCTATATTCTTGTGTTTCATTCCCATCTTGTTCAATCTTGATTCTTCTTGGAGACAGTCATCCCTTAATCTTTCAAACTTGGGATATTTGGACCTTGCACTGATGCCTTGGACGAATGTGCTCCATCCACTAGGCAACCCATCTAAAGCAATGAGTGTTAATTCTTTGCTTTGGATCTCATAGTCCAGAGTTGCAAGTTCATCCTTTAGAACTGATATCCTCATAAAGTAGGCGTTGATTGTCTCCCCTTTGTTCATGGTGATGTGATTTATTTCTTGTTTTAATGCTAGAGTTTGACTTGCATTCAATATCTCAAATGTGCTTTCAAGAGCTTTGAACATTTTATAGGCTGTTTGATGTTTTCTTATGATGGGCATTATGTTATTTCTTACCCCATCAACTATTATTTTTATTGCCTTTTAATTTCCCTCAATCCATGCTGATTTGTCAGATTCATTTTCAGGTTGAACATTTTTGGTTTGAACAAACGAATCCACTTTGTTCTCCTTTAAGATCATTTGAATTCTGAATTTCCAGGCTAAAAAATCATCGCCACCTCCGAGTCCGTCTTCAAATCTGATAGCACTGGCCATTTGAAGAAATGTGATGTAGTATATAAACTTGTTCTTAAATTTGTTTCACGAAATTAAATAGCCTCAAGTTCGGTCAACTTGGCTCTGATACCATGTAAAAGTATTGTAATTTCCAATTTTGATGAATAGGTTATATGTAGAATGGTGTATTTTAATTTTGATATTATGGCTATGACACTAATATTGCTATCTTTCTTTTACTGCAGGTTAGGAGAATGAACATGTATCAATTTCAATGTCATTTCCTTTGGTTTGAATGATGTATACGTAGAAGGGTGACCACGATCAAGTGGCACCTTGATCGGACATGTCCGACCAAGATGTCACTTGGTCGTGACCCTTACTTATCTTTAACCAATCCATAACTAATCGGTGCTTCAAACATTAATGTATCGGTATAGTGATAATAGTGCTTATACCTGATAATGAATCGTTTAATGCTAATGAACATACTCGATGATGAATCAG
Organism: Cryptomeria japonica; assembly: GCF_030272615.1. NCBI lineage: Eukaryota > Viridiplantae > Streptophyta > Pinopsida > Cupressales > Cupressaceae > Cryptomeria > Cryptomeria japonica. Next base: position 893,645,544 of record NC_081407.1, on the reverse strand, counting down.
TATTATGAATTAGTTAATGCTTATGAACATACCCGATGGTGAATCGGTATCATGAATCGATTAATGCTTATGAACACATCCAATCATGAATCGGTATTAGTTAATTGTTTCAGATAAAACATACCCGATAATGAATCGGTATCAAAGCATATAATATAAAGTAAACAGTAGCAAATTAAGGTTAGCATTATATGCTATCGGGTTAATACCCCAATCACATATTAATGCCGATTCATATATGAATCGACATTAGTATGCTATCGGGTTAGTAGTCCGATAACCCTTTAGATTGACGCTTAACATAGTTAAGTAGATCGTCAATCTAATCCATCATTATCCAATATCAATAGCATAATTATGATCAATGTTATAGTTTGATAAACATAAAGCATGAATAAGTAAACTAATAACATAGTAGAGAGTTAGGAAAATCTTATCTTGCAGAAGCTACTAATACATTAACACCTTTTTTCCTTTCAATTCTCTCCTTGGCATCCAAAATCAGGGCCTTCCACTCCCTCTCTAGAATCATGGGGGGATGCTCATACTTTACGTTCTTCTCTAAATGTGTCATGTATTGGTCCCTCACATACTTTAGATATGTGTCAACTTTTTCAAGGAGCTTGGTTTTGTCGAATGTGTCATTTCCAAACAACTCAACCATACAGTTTGTCAATTCATCTTTTAACCTTTTTTCTTGGTCATTCCACCTTTTAAAACAAAAACAATCTTGTTAGATTTAGAAATGAACTAAAGCTACCTTTATTATAGTTCAAGAAATGGATCAAAGGAAAACTATTCTAGCAATGATATGAAATCAAAATAGTGGATTAGGGTTAGTTCACATATGATGTTCCACCTTTTACGTATGGTGGGCCCAAATATCTGCAATGCAATGTCATTAAGATTCTTATAAAAAATATCATTTCCTGTAAAAATTCATGGGATCATTAGTCCAAAATCAGTGATTAGTCAGTAAATTAAAATTAGACTATATATAATAATAATTTTAAAGTACCTGGAACCTTCTGTATCTTTAAAGGAATCAATTCTTCGTTGCTCACCACCAATGTGGCCTGCAACATTCCCATACTAGAAATACAATAAGATCCAAGAAATGATGGTATGTCATCAATAGTAGTCGCCTTTGGCGCATCCTCATGTGCATCTCCTACTGCAAAAAATGAATCCACTATGAAATGCCCCCAAGAAAGAACGCTTCAAGGGAAATAAACACATACCAGAAGATAGAGCAAAAGAGGGATCTACCAATAGTGGGCGGGCCAACATGACGTGCAGTAGAGGATGTCTGCATGTTGCGTGTTGCCGACATTGCAGTCGACAATTCAGGTGGGGCTAACCTCTGATGAGGTGACATTTCAACAAGAACATTGACAACACCTGAAGAATAATACATTAAATATATACAACATTAAATATATGAAAAATGCAAGAATTGTAAACAAGGATGAACCTTTATTATGAACATTGACAGTATCAAGTATGATATGTTTTGGGTACTCAAAGTGATAAGCCAAGCAAGTTTCAATCTACTTGTCCGATCATGACAGTCACAATGAATGGTATTTTGGGTTCCTTATTGTATGAGTAAGTGCAGATTATGAGTACTTTTGCAGCTGGAGCATACATTAATGAGATGAGGACCGTGAAAGAACGCTCTTAGAGGATATGGGTAAGTATATGATAAGGTACTGGTTGAAATAATTGGTATTTTCACAATGTTAAGGCTAACATGGAGTTGCTTGAACATGTAACTTGTCTTGTTGGAAGTTGACATTATGAGGAAGGTTGTAGATTTTTAATGGAGTTTGCATGTGTGAATATGTAAAAGATGAATGAATTTGTGTCTTAGTCTGTAATCCAGTAGGATAACAGTAGGATAGTTACATTAGGGGTAGACAATGATCTCATTGTTACTGTTGTCTTGGCACATAGTGGAGTGAAATGTCAGAGCAAGTGCAAGTGGCAATTTCCTTTGAGTCATATAAATAGCCAAGGTCCTATGATTAAGGGGTTGATCCAAGTAGAGGATCTAGAAAAAGGATGCGTTGGAGGTTTGTTAAGAACAAGTGAATGGATGTGTAAGGGGGTTTTCTACTCTGAGGTATGAATGATCAGTCATGAAGATCATCAACTAGATCCCTCTGCATCAACTACATAATAAATATATGAGCATTAACACTAGCATTAAAAAAACAAGTTCACAAGTCCAAAGAAGGAGTAGTTTTAATATATAAAAAATCGTCATCACCTGAACCACCTGCAATACCCTGATCATGGCCACCAAGTTGATGATGACGCATAAATTTCTATAAAAACAACATGTACATATTTTAGTTAATGATATAAGTATAAAATACGAACCATTATTGAACTTTTTTTATAGTTAAAGCTTTCATTACTACTCACTTGCAAGTTTTCTATTGTTTGCATCAATGTTTTCACCCTCTCTTGTATCTCATCAGTCTGAGGCTCCACGGATGCCAAAGCAATAATCTCTCTACTAATTTTTCTAATAGACTTTTTTATCAATTCTATAGGGTTTGTGGAATTTGCGATGTCATCATCGCTTAATCCTGTTGAAGCCACATCCCTAGAGAGGTGCTCAGGTACTGTAACTCCCTTTCCCTTTCCCCAAACATCCGTTTGTGACAAGAATATCATTAACGCTATCAAAATTACTCCAAAACACTCAAGAAAAGAACATAATAATTTAACAGTTTGCTTCTATCTAATTTGTACAATTAAAATGAGGTTTACTTGCTCGGTAGAAGTGTTGTGGCCTACATCCCTGTCTGTGCTATGTGATGGATCCATGTCGCCCTGTGACAAAAAAAAAATATAAAAATGTTAGCAAAATGAAACCAATAGACTTAGAAAAAAAACTGAATAATAAAATAGTATATTGGAATCATTAATTGGAGGTTGGTTAATTTAAATGGTATATAGTACGTACCACCCCCATGATAGTAACTTTGTTTGTATCTATATGATTCAAATTGTAATTGATTAGTAGCTCTTCCCCTGCACTTATTGATTTTATTGCACATACGAATACATAATTTCCTTAACGCGCGTCAAATATGCAATTGGGTTGCTTATTAGTTGACACAGGTCACGTACTATTTATAAAACCTACAATATTCCCTGTTTCTTTTGGCCTTCCATCAATGTATACAACCACTCATTTACTTTGATCATTATCTTTCTATTGTATATAATTTGCTGACAGTGCATACCTATGCATACATTTTTTATATTGAACAATCTGCATCCAATTATTGTAATTTTAACAAGGTTTGGCAAACTCCATCAGTTCAACAACTTTGTTATAACAAACCTTTATGCCATCCATGGAAAATAGGCCCAAACCATGTAACGATGATGGTGCTATCCAATATATCCTATCGTTAACACAAAAATAAGTGTTTATTGGAGGAAGTTTCTTGGGTACCCATTGTTTCTGTAGATGTTTGTACCTCAAGGGCACCTCAATGTCACCTTTGGTATCATCATCATAGGAACATGACCCCCCTTGAGAAAGGAAAAATTCTATGCATTTTGTAGTACCCTTGCCCTAATCAGATTCTAATCTCGGTTTGACCTTGGTTAATTTACCATGTTATAATGTTATAGTTAGATGTTATTATTATTGTGTGTACTTGTTAATGTAGTTTTCACATCAAATCTTATGTAAGTTTAATTTCTCTCCTGATTCATGTTATTAATCTCGGGCCAACACTTTCATTATATATATATGCATGCATGTATGTCTCTTGGTTGCAGGTACAGTACCGCATAGGTACGAGGTTCATCTCCACTTGGATTCGCAGGTTTGAGTGTACCTCTTTGGTCCTTAGAAGTTGGATTAGGTAGTCGTAAGACCCTCATTTGATCCTAGTCGTGCTCAAGTGAGCATCGTCAGTCGTCCGTTAGTATCCCCTTTGGTTCAGTATGCAGGTCGTCTGTTTGTTTAGCTTTCTTGGGTTGCATGTTTTGTGTGTTGTTAAATTGAGTATTCAATCCTTAGTATTTAATTTGATTTAATGTGTGTTTACGCATTAGTATTTTAGGGACTAAATTAAATAGGTCCCCTTTGTGCGATTAATCATTAATTAGAATTGCTCAATACCTGTTTATAGCAAGTTCGATTTATAAGGTTAATTTTAATGATGAATATTTATTCGGTTTATGCTTTTGGAAAGGAAAGATTTAAATTTATTTGAAATAGAAAGGTTAATTTCAATTATTTAAGAAAATCAATTTTGTTAGAAAAACAAGTTTAATATATATTTGAATTGTTGAAAACAATGATTTTTGGATTTTATTTAGAAGAAAATATTTTTAATTCAAAAAAAGAATTTTGGTCAACAATCTTCCATTTAACCTAGGTTTTGGAAAAATATGGGGGAGGATTCTTATTGAAGAGTATTTTTGAAAAATATTTTTGGGATGGAAAAATTTGGGCATTTTGGAGAAGGAAGGATTTCTTGAGCTTGCAGGTTGAGCTCTTCATCAAATCTCTTCCAATTGCCGAATCAGGTAGGTCTTTGGTTTATTTCATTAGTTTCTTTGTTTAAAAGAAATTGTTTTGGATTTTGTAGAAATCTGGTCGTGAAGGTTAAAAATATCATTTATTTGGGGAAAATAAAAGAGTTGTAATTAAATCTCCAATCCAAACTCTCATCTTCTTTTCCAACCTCAAGTTTAGATTTTGGTTGCTCAGGTTGTTTTAAAATAAAAAAAATTCGATTGGTTGTTTACAATAAGATTTTGTTAAAATCCTAATGATATTATATTCAAATTCAGTTTTTAAATGAGATCTCTGTTGTGCTTGGTAGAATGGAGGAAGAAGCATGGTTAAAATTTTACTGGTCTAAGTATTTGGGGCTTTTTGGTGTTTTCATTTTAAGAATGTGTATGTTAATCTTTTGTTTAATCCTGGAAAATACTTCCAGAGTTTGTTCTCAGAAAATTTCTGAGTGTTTTCTTATGTTTAAAAAAAATAATAATATATGATATATAATTTTTGGGTCTGAGAATGCCCAGAGACTGGGTACCGTTTTATTAATTTTATACATTAAAATAAATAAATATTAAACAATGATATTGTTTTATTGGGGCTTTGGGGGGAACCATGGCCTCAACCCATGGCTGGGGAGAGTCGTGGCTTCCCGAAGCCATGGGGAGAGCCATGGCGTGGAGACCATGGCATGATCTCCACACAACCGTGGCTGTGGGGAGACCATGTCATGGTCCCCACAACCCTTCCCAAAGGGAAAGGGGAACCACGTGGTGGGGTCTGTGGGTTTCCCAAAGGGTTTTCTTAAAAAATATAAAAGTTTCATTTTTATTGTTAAATTTTTTTTTAGTGGTTAGTAAATTTTAATTTATTAAAAAGTTTTAAAATAGTTTTTTTTAATATTAATTATTATTTAATATATATTTTATTAATTGAGGTTAATATATATATTAATTAATATTTAATTTGTAATTTTATTATTAATTATTTATTAGTATATATTTTTTTAATTATAGATTAATAATTATATACATTAATTAATATTTAATTTTGTATTTTCTATATGTACGCAATGAAGTATTATTTTAAATTGGAAAATGATTACCTGATTTGTTTTAGCTCCTTTCTAAATGTATATTTCCATTTTTGGAAAGTATATGCTTGTTTTTGAGATATGAGAGTGATTTATTTATTTCAAAAAAGAATGAGAATGATGTTTTATTTTGAACAATAAATATCATATTTAGTTGATTTATGTCTATTTAATTATATTTATGTGAATTTGGTTTGAAAAACTCATGATGATGTATTTATGTTATTGTATGATGCAATCAAACTTTAGTGAGTTAGTAAATCATGGACAACTTGTACCTAGACAAGGTAGACAAACTACAATCAAACTTAGATCTTTTAGAAAACTAGATCGATTTTAATGTTTAATCAATATGGAAAAAGATTGTGTTCTCTGATTATGCCTATGCATGTTTAATTTTCTGTATTCGCATTTGCTTAAGAAATGGCAAGTCCTTGATTGTGATTGTTGGATATTGTCGTATGTTGATTTGGGTACCTGCTTATGTCCTTGATCTCGAGTTTTGTTTGTTTTTGGTGATGGTGTTGTATCTGGTTATGTCCTTTATGCGAGTGTCGAATGTTGATTCATGGTTGACCATAGCTGGTTAGGTCTCTAGTTAGAGTACAGTCAGTTACTGCACCTTGTATGTAGTCTTGTTGACCAAGTGGGTATTCCTACTGTATTGAACTCTATTTTCTTGACCTTGTGTATTCCTTGGTTTAGGAGTTCATTTGAGTATAGTGTAGTGTCATTTGGGAAAGTGGCTTTCGATTGGGGGTTGCACCCAAAGTGGTTTATGGGTAACCCGTTGAAAGTGTGTCTAAATAAGTGATAACCTGATGGAATATTAGAGAGTTTAGTTATTGAAATCCCTAAGTAAGATAATTGTACCTCACGCATGGGATGAAGGCTAGTACAAACTTGACATGTAGTGAGAAGGCTTGAAGTTGCAAACCATCAACCTTGTCTTTACGAAAGGTTGTGTTGGGTCCACATGAGGCTTGGTTGGGGCAAAGGTTTGGAATAGGTTGCTAGGGTAACCCAGTGGATGGGGCCGAAACCTATGAAGACCTGCCATGGTAACCATGCTAGGCTATGTGATGACACTTATCCCTTATGTTCACTAGTATGTTGTTGTGTTGTCTTGATATGAACACTGTTGGGGAGTCATCCTATTGTTTATGCCCTTGTGAGAATGATGCAGAGCCCTCCTTGTTACTTGCCAAACAAATCAAAATTTATGACACTGACCCCCTAGCACATGGATGGGATCCTATCAAGGCAAGGCTCTACAACTTTAGTACAATCTTCTCACCATCTCCAAGACTCTTGCTTGCTCAATTAGGGGTATCTTTCTACAACACACTCCATGATAACTCCAAGGGTTACAAATCATTTGCACACTAGTTTTGGGTCATACAAAACACCAGTTGGAAGGATACATGCTCATTCCTTAAGAAACTCACTCAATTAGACCTAGTTGCTTGTAGCCCTATTTAGCGGGTAAAGGGACCTTAAGTTCAAATTTTATGAAACATATTTTCAAAAGAATTATGGTTTCAAACACCCTTTTGGAAGTTATACAGGTCCCCAAAAGGAAGGGTCAAGATCTGGAAAATAAAGGTGTTTGCCGGTAGGAAGTTGACTATCCTAAAAGGGCTAATTAGGCCTCTTTTGTGAAGCAACTATGCTTAGATGAATGAACCGGTGGATTAAAATTCCATGGGAATGTAGGGAAACATAAATAAATAGGGATTCTAGGGTTACACGCTTGGAAGCATCACCATTTACACACAAGGTACTTTGGTTTGTTCAAGGTCTAGGTAGCCACATAGAGATGTCTACGTAGGGTCACTCCAAACACTTCTCTCCCTTTCTCCCCCTGCAAAACACTCTTGGAAATCTAAAATAAATTTACCATACTTTCCTTTCACCGAATTCCATGAGCCTTAGATTGGTAAAGTACAAGATATGGCCTTGAAGGAGGAAAAACCCAAGGTAAACCCTGGTTTTCTGGGTACCTACAACAAAACTTGAATATCAGGAGCAACACATACAATCAATAATTCAAATCAAAACCAAAAAAGAGTTAAATATCCTCTCAAATCAATTCACATCATTTGGAATGGATCCCAATCCGTATAGAATCGTACCATGAACCAAAACTCTAGAATTGTAGGAAAAACTCATAATTCTATTAGTTTGTTTGCATCAAAACTCTTCTTTGTACAATCACCCCTTGGAAATTGGATCCACGAGGTGTACAAACTATTCTTGAACTTATCTCAACCAAAATCAAAAGGTTAGAGCCATTGGAGGAGTTTCAATACAAAATGCAAAAAGTGCATACAAATTGCTCATGACAACTTTTGCAAAAGTTGTGAAAATGTCATCTTTTGCCTCCTAATGCCTTGGGTAACTGATAACTCAATGATGAACCACAAGTACCAAACCGGTACTGAGAGGGGGGGGGGTGAATCAATACAAACACAAATGTAGTCCAAAACCGATTTGGCAACAAATACTCCAAATGATTGACAAACAGGGATACCGGTAAGACAGAGTGCAACCGGTAACATCCAGTACAACTCAATCAGTCATGAATCGGTCACTCAATAAGCTTCCCTCTTAGCTCAGTACTACAGTATCATTATATTCTCATGCATAAGCAGGTAAACTTAATCATCAGATCTTCACAACAGTGAGTTCAATATGTTTTATAGACAGGCATAAAACATAGAACCTTCATATGCTTAACAGGTAAAACAAATCATCGCAAGACAAAAGCATTTCACATGACACGCATATTTTTCACGTAGAAACCCAACTGGGGAAAACCATGGTGGGGATGAATACCCACAAGCTGCTTTTTTATCTCTTTAGAAGTCCGCTCTATTAGGAGCCTTGTCCGGTTAAGGACATTACAATAGGTTCTGGTAGGACCCGATCCTGTTAGGGATCACCTAGTTAAGGGTTAAACCCAGTAGGGTCACCTTGCTAGAGGATTTCAAGAATTCAATAGCTGAAAGGATCTCCTAAGTTCTGTAGCTTCTCAGAACTCTTTAGCCTTGAGTTGCCCGGTTAAGGGATTTGAGTCAAGCTGGTTAAGACTACTCGATTTAAGGGATTTTGAATCAAGCCAGTTAAGGCTACCCTGTTAGGGGATTTTACAACTGTTAAAGTGGTTAGAGATCAACAGGTATTACAATGATCTATTAACAACACTCAATGCTAATGCAGATCTGTTTAGGCTCCTCTTTACCTTCTGCACATTCACTTTGCAAGTATCACTTCTCTCCTTTAGTCTGGCAAGAATTACGTATCACTTCCCTTGGATAAACACTCACAAATTTTGCCAACAACCTTAGAAAGAAACACAACATTGACCTTATAGGAAACATATAGGTCGGTAGCAAAAAAAACTAAACCCTAAACCTGTTAGGTTAAGTAATTCAAGTGGTTCAAACTTGACCATTGAATCATACTACATTAAATGCAACAATCTTGAAGCGATCTCAAGACATTCTCTATCATCCATTATCCACCGATTTCTTGGCAGCTGATAACCCATCATGCGTTATCACTGTTTGACAGACTTTGCTCATTCCTGAGGTAGATAGGAATAGTCTTCTTCATGCAAGTTCCTTCATGTGCATAGAGCTTACGTGGCAACACGATCTATCCTCCATTATACTGCTAACTCATCACACTAAGATCACCGATTGAGTCACACAAACTTGAGGTACTCCAACCAGAAATCTTGAAATGGAAGCTACCTACCAACCAGTAGTCATACAATGCTTCCATGTACCGGTTCCCATAACTACATGCTGGTTCACCTTGAACAAATATGTCGCTTCACTTTGGCATATAAACTGGTTCATACATATGTCGGTTCCTCTCTCTTTTCACCTATCACATGTGCCGGTTCACACCATGTCTCACATTGACATTAATGACAACATACAATATCATTATGTCTTCATGCTGGTTCACATAATGCCAACAATCTACCCCTTTGGCATTGATGGCAATATACAAAGATATCTCTCTGCTTCACTCCTTCTCCCCTATTTGCTGTAGATATCTTTTCTGCTTCACTGCTTCTCCCCCTTTGACAACAATGCCAAAGTGGAGGTACAAGTATCTCTGTTCCATCATGCTGCTCCCCCTGAGGAGTAGCATCCTTCAACACATCAATCAACCAAAATTTGTCTTTCCAGTACCTGACTGATGTGGAACAATTACTTTTAGTTCACCTCCTGAAGGGGCAATACCCCTAATTCACCTCTCAAATGCACAAATGTTGTCTTTGGGAGAGGCTTGGTGAATATGTCTGCTAACTGCTCCTTACTGGACATATGCTCAAGTGCAATCTCTTTATTCTGAACCTTTTCCCTCAAGAAATGATACTTAAGCTCAAAATGCTTGGTTCTAGAATGTAAAACTGGATTCTTTGATGTATTGATAGCACTTGTGTTATCACAGAATATACTTACTGGTTCAGATATAGGGATCTTGAAGCCTTCCAGTACATGCTTCATCTAGATTGTCTGAGTGCAGTTCATGAAAGCTGCAACATACTCCGCTTCCACTGTAGACTGAGAGATACAACTCTACTTTTTACTCATCCATGAGACCAGTCTACCACCGAGAAAGAATGCACCACCTATTGTGCTCTTTCGGTCATCCACATTGCCTGCCCAATCAACATTTGTGAACACTTTCAAATTGAAATTATTGCTGAATGGGTACCACAATCCATAGTCAACTGTTCCCTTCAGATACCTAAGAATCCACTTGACTACAATCAAGTGAGATTCTCTTGGACTCTTTTGGAACCTTGTAGTAATGTCAATTGCATGTGCAATATCCGGTCTGCTATGCACTACATAATGCAACTTACCAATCATTGATCGGTATTCCTTCTCACCAACCAGTGCAGAATCATCCTCTCTTGCTAATTTGCAACTGGTCACCATCGGTGTACCAACCGGTTTGCTATCTTCCATGCCAAAAGTCTTCAGTACCTCTTTGACATATTTGGACTGAGTGATAAAGATTCCATTTTCCATCTGCTGGATCTATAGTCCAATGAAAAACTTAATCTCCCCTATGAGTGACATCTCAAACTCTTTCTTCATCTCATCAGCAAACTCATGACTCATCTTTTCATCTCCTCCAAAGATGATGTCATCAACAAAAAATTCACAGATTAGGATCTGATCTCCTTCAGACTTCAAGTAGATATTGCTATCTTCACTTGTTCTGTCAAATCCAATCTTCATGAGATGGGAATGTAGGCGCTCATACCATGCCCTAGGTGCTTGCTTTAGACCATATAATGCTTTATGTAGCCTACATACCATGTCACTATCTTCAGATAGGGCAAACCCATCTAGTTGCTCAATATACACCTCCTCTTCAAGTACACCATTTAGGAATGCAGATTTTACATCCATTTGATATACTTTGAACCTCTTAAAAGCTGCATATGCAAGAAGCATATGAACTCCTTCCAATCTGGCTACAGGAGCAAAGGTTTCTCCATAGTCTTCTCCTTCTTCTTGAGCATATCCTTTGCACACCAGTCTAGCTTTATTCCTAATCACTGTGCCATCCTCATTCAGCTTGTTTCTGAACACCCATTTGGTGCCAATGACATTTTTATGCTCTGGTTTGGGTACCAAGGACCATGTACCATTTTTCTCTATCTAGTCAAGTTCTTCTTCCATTGCCTTGATCCATTCTTCATCTTTATGAGCCTCTTTGAATGATTTAGGCTCAAATTCAGAGATCATACATGAGTTTTCTCTGATCTTTCTTCTTGTAAGGATTCCTTCATCCTTATCACCTATGATCTGCTTAGGATCATGATTCAACTTGACATACCGAGGAATGGTCTTAACTGGTTCTTCTTGGTTTTCCTCTTCATCCTCATCTTCATCAGTATCAACATTCACCGGTTCAAGAACACTGTTACTGGTACTCGGTTGATTGACAACTGGTTCCCAAAAGGTTGCATTCGATTCATTTACAGCTTTCTCACTACCGGTTTCCTCAGTCTTCTCAGAGGATTCATCAACTCTTACATTGATGCTTTCCATAATTCTCTGAGTCCTATTGTTGTAGCACTTGAAAGCTTTACTCTTAGTGGAATATCCTAGAAATATTCCCTCATCACATTTAGCTTCAAATTTTCCCTGATGTTCACTCCTCTTGATGTAACATTTTGCTACCAAATACCTTAAAGTAGTTAACCATAGGTGTCTTACCGGTCCAATACTCATAAGGAGTTTTGTCCTTACCCTTTTTGATCAGTACCTGGTTCATAGTGTAGACTGCAGTGCTCACTGCTTCTCTCCAAAAGGTGTGAGCTACCTTTCCTTGGATCAACATGGTTCTAGCTGCTTCAACCACAATTCAGTTATTCCTCTCTTCTAGGCCATTCTGCTGTGGAGTTTGGGGGGCAGACAATTGTCTCTTGATGCCAAATTCTTTACAATACTTGTTGAATTCACTAGAAGTGAATTCCCCTCCTTGATCAGTTCTGAGACACTTGATCCTTTTGTCATTTTCCTTCTCCAATAATGCTTTGAAAGCTTTGAATTTCATAAAGGCTTCGGACTTGTCTTTCAAGAATGTGACCCACATCATTCTTGAGCAGTCATCAGTGAGAATCATGAAGTACTTATCACCCTGCACACTTCTAGTTTTCATAGGACCACATAGATCGGTATGCACAAGATCAAGCAAATTGTCAGCAGTGAAGGATTTACCTTTAAAGGTTGAGGAAGACATTTTCCACAATTGACACTCTTTGCATAAGGTATTATCCGGTTTGCTCAACATCGGCAACCCTCTAACTGCCTTGATCTTACTAGCCTTCACAATGTTATCAAAGTTCACATGGCAAAATCTCCTATGCCATATCCAGCTATCATCAAGCTTAGCCATAAGACATGTACTTATATTTGCATTCAGATGAAATAGGTTACCTTTAGTCTGCATGCCGATGGCCACCAATTTACCATCTTTTCCTTGGATTTTTCAAACTCCATTCTTGAATTGCAGAGTGAGGCCACTGTCATTTCGCTAGGCGACACTTAGAAGGTTGTGTCTGAGACCATCAACCCTATACACATTGTCAGCACTACTCTTTCCATTCAAAGAGATGGTTCCTCTGCCTTTGACCATGCATGGTGCATCATTTCCAAAGTGAACCACACCACCATCATACTCCTCTAAGGATAGAAACTTGCTCTGGCCACCAGTCATATGGTGAGAATAGCCACTGTCAATGATCCACTCATTGGAATCATCAAACTGGGAGACAAGAGCCTTCTTGTCTGCCACATCTTCCTTTACAGCAACAAACACAATGTCTTCATTTTCTTCATCTTCTGATTCCTCATCTATGACACCTTCATCAACTGCCACAAAACAGTTTCTCTGGTTTCCTCCTTTGAATTTCTTGAACCTTTCCGATTTATCCTTATTGTCGCTATTAGGATAATTCATAGCAATATGTCTTATCCAGTTACAAGAGAAACATTTCAAAGGTAGCTTACCTTTGTATTTACCAGTTTCTTTTGAGAATTTCCTAGCAAGAAGTGCTTCAAATTCCATCAGAAACTCTTCATCATTCATTTCTCTACTCTGATTAGGTTCCCCACTAGTGCTAGCCTCTTTTCCTTTTCTTGAAGGTATAGCAGAGGCTCTAAAAGCTGATTCTATCTTTTGAACACTACCATCAAAACTATTCAGCTCATAGGCTGTCAACTTGGCTATGATGGAGTCCAATGACACCTTAGACTTGTCTATTGATCTCAGCTCCTGAATAGCAGTGACCCTTATTGCATAGATCGACATCAGGGATCTTAGGACTTTGCTTACCATAGTGGAATCTTCTATTTTACCACCTGCACTCTTGATTTCTCCAACAATTGTTTTGATTCTTATTCCATACTGCTAAATGGTCTTTCCTTCAACCATCCGCATGTCTTCAAACTTCCCTCTCAGGCTTTCTTCCTTAGCTTGTTTTACATGCTCATCACCACCATAGATATTTTCAAGAGCATACCATACCTCCTTGGGATTTGCCTTGTCCTGAACATCAATAAAATCAATGTCAGGTAGACTACTGATGAGGGCTTCCATGACTTGCCCATTTTCTTATATCTCTCTCTTTTGGTCATTGGTGAGAGTACCTGTGGGAACAACATATACATTTTTAACATAACTCCAGTGTTGAACACCCATGCTTTTGATGAATATCTTCATCCTGTCTTTCCATATACCGAAGTTTTCCCTATTAAACTTTGGACCTTCCCTCTTCATCATTTGACTAGGATCTTTTCCTCAAGCGGTTAAGCTTACAACACAGAGGACCTGGAGGTGATCTGATACCAATTGATAACTCAATGATGAACCATAAGTACCAAACTGATACTGAGAGGGGGGGGGTGAATCAGTACAAACACAAATATAGTCCAAAACTGGTTTGGCAGCAAATACTCCAAATGACTAACAAACAGGGATACTGGTAAGACAGAGTGCAACCGGTAACATCCAGTACAACTTAATCAGTCATGAACCGGTCACTCAATAAACTTCCCTCTTAGCTCAATACTACAATATCATTATATTCTCATGCATAGACAGGTAAATTTAATCATCAGATCTTCACAACATTGAGTTTAATATGTTTTATAGACAAGCATAAAACACAGAACCTTCATATGCTTAACAGGTAAAACAAAACATCACAAGATAAAAGCATTTCACATGACACACATATTTTTCACGTGGAAACCCAACTGAGAAAAACCACGGTGGGGATGAATACCCACAAGCTGCTTTTTGAACTCTTTAGAAGTCCGCTCTATTAGGAGCCTTGTCCGGTTAAGGACATTATAATAGGTTCTAGTAGGAACTGATCCTGTTAGGGATCACCTAGTTCAGGGATACCCGATTAAGGGTTAAACTCGGTAGGGACACCTTGTTAGAGGATTTCAAGAACTCAATAGCTGAAAGGATATCCTAAGCTCTATGGCTTCTTCGAACTCATTAGCCTTGAGTTACCTGGTTAAGGGATTTGAGTCAAGTTGGTTAAGACTACCTGATTTAAGGGATTTTGAATCAAGCCAGTTAAGGCTACCCTGTTAGGGGATTTTACAACTGTTGAAGTGGCTAGAGATCAATAGGTATTACAATGATCTATTAACAACACTCAATGCTAATGCAGATCCGTTTAGGCTCCTCTTTACCTTCTACACATTCACTTTGCAAGTATCACTTCTCTCCTTTGGTCTGGCAAGAATTACGTATCACATCCCTTGGATACACACTCACAACTTTTGCCAACAACCTTAGAAAGAAACACAACATTGACCTTATAGGAAACATATAGGTCGGTACCAAAAAAAACTAAGCCCTAAACCTATTAGGTTAAGGAATTCAAGCGGTTCAATCCTCACCATTGAATCATACTGCATTAAATGCAACAATCTTGAATCAATCTCAAGACATTCTCCATCGTCCATTATCCACCGATTTCTTGGTGGCTGATAACCCATCACGCGTTATCACGGTTTGACAGACTTTGCTCATTCCCAAAGTAGATAGGAATAGTCTTCTTCATGCAAGATCCTTCATGCGCACAAAGCTTTTGTGGCAACATGATCTGTCCTCCATTATACTGCTAACTCATCACACTAAGATCACTGATTGAGTCACACAGGCTTGAGGTACTCCAACCAGAAATCCTAAAATGGAAGCTACCTACCAACTGGTAGTCATACAATGCTTCCATGTACCGGTTCCCATAACTACATACCGGTTCACCTTGAACAAATATGCCGCTTCACTTTGGCATATAAACCGGTTCATACATATGCCAGTTCCTCTCTCTTTTCACCTATCACATGTGCCGGTTCACACCATGTCTCACATTGACATCAATGACAACATACAATATCATTATGTCTTCATGCCGGTTCACATAATGCCAACATAAACCCCTCCTAAAACATCTTAAAACACTTAAAACCAACAAAGCTGATCCTCTATTGTCCAAAAGTCCTAATTGGTTCATAGAAATGCCAAAATAGGAGTTTGGCTCACAAGATGGGGTTCATTATTAGAAACATATAATGCATTATTGAAAACCTATATAAAACATCCTAAAGACATTGTTAATGCCTTATCCTCCCTTATCAGAGTCTGACTTGTCATATTGAAGGGTTTGATGAGGTGCTCCTGCACCATACTCCCTGGAAGAGGAAATCTCAAGTCCACTTGAGATGAGAGTCTGCACCATGATCTTTGATCTATTGCTCTATCATCCAAACTACTTTAGTATCAGGTTGTCTTTTCCAAGCCACCAAATATTCCATGTAAACTTTACTCCTAGTTCGCTTGACAACCTTAGAATCTATAACCTTATGCAACTTTGGTGGTTCATGTTTGGGAATGTCATCATCAACAATATCCTGCATTGTGTCTTCGCCTGCATCAACACTACACTTATAAAGAGTTAAGTCACAAACATTAAAAATAGGTGAAAAACCAAGATCACATGGTAGTTGAAGTTCATAGGCATTTGAACTAAATTTCTTCAAGATTTGGCAGGGTCCAATCTTTCTTTGCATCAGCTTTGTGTATCTTCCTTTTGGAAGTCTTTCCTTTTTCAAGTGAACCCACACCAAGTCTCCCACATCAAACTGAACATCTCTCTTCTTTTTGTCAGCATGAGCTTTATATCTCTCTGCAGATTGTTGAAGATGAGTCTTCACTTGGTCATGGATCTCTTGTATGGTAGTAGCAAAGGTTTCTCCATCTGGACTAATGGCTTTTCCTTGAGGTATCTCTCTCAACTCTAGCACACCCCTTGGGTGGATGCCATATACAATCTGGAAAGGTGACTTATCAGAACTCCTATTCACTGTATCATTATAGGAGAATTCTGCCTGAGACAATATACTATCCCACCTTTCTCCATGTTGTCTAGTTAAACACCTTAAGGGATTCCCTAGTGATCTTTTTACAACTTCAGTTTGACCATCTGTTTGGGGATGGTAGGCTGAGGAGAAGGATAAATTTGTACCAAGTTTCTTCCAAAGGGTCCTCCAAAAGTGACCAACAAATTTTACATCCCTATCAGAGACTATGGTCAAAGGCAAGCCATGTATCTAAACAATCTCCTTAAAGAACAAGTCTGCTACATAAGAAGCATCACAGTTGTTTTGCATGGCAAGAAATGTGCCATCTTACTGAACCTATCCACCACTAAAAAAACACTATCATATCCTTTCCTTGTCCTAGGCAATCCTAAAACAAAATCCATACTTATGCTTTCCCATGGTCTTGAAGGTATGGGTAAAGGCTGGTATAAGCCTACATTGGTGGATTTTCCTTTTGCCTTTTGGTAGATCACACATGTCTCCACAAATCTCTTGACATATGTCTGTAGTTTGGGCCAAAAATAGTGTCTTTTCACCAAATCTAAAGTCTTGTTAAGACCAAAATGTCCTGCCATTACTCCAAAATGTTTTTCCTTAATGATGTTTAGTCTCATAGAGCATTTGGGTATGCATAGTTGTGCACCCTTAAACAACAATCCATTTTGAATAAAAAATTTAGAATACTCAACATGAAACCATTCATCAAATGAAGTACATACGTTGTAGGCCTCTCCAAAATCTTCATCATCCTTATACATGGTTTTCAAAGAGTCTATTCCAACACCCTCCAACTAAATTTGATTTGCAGTTAGGACTCTTCTGCTCAAAGCATCTACCACCTTTATTCTTGACTCCTTTCTTGTTCTTAAGAATGAAAAGCTTGTAGGGTCTCTACCCATTTCATGTGCCGATGATTCAACTTTTCTTGACTATTTATGAAGCTAAGGGCCTGATTGTTTGTGAAAACTATGAATTCTTTTGGTAGCAAGTAGTGTCCATTTATTCAAGGATTGGACTAGAGCATACATCTCTAGGTCATAAGATGAACATCTCCTCTTTGCCTCATTCAACTTCTCACTGAAGAAAGCAATAGGTCTTCCTTCTTGGTTGAGCACTGCTCCAATGGCCATATGACTAGCATCGCTTCCACTTGAAAGATCTTGTTGAAGTCAGGTAGGGCAAGGACTGGTTGTTTTGCAACTTTTCTTTTTAGTGTTTCAAAAGAGTTATTTGCTTCTTCTATCCAACTAAACCTGCACTTTTGTCCTCCCTTTATTGTATCAAGCATAGGGGCACAAATATGACTAAAGCCTCTTATGATTTTTATATAGAAGCTAGCTAAGCCATGGAAACTTCTAACATCATTCATTGTCCTAGGTGTAGGCCAAGACAATATGGCACTCGCCTTTTCTTGATCCATTTTCAATTCACCATATGAGATCACAAATCCCAAGTAAATGATCTCTTCTTGCATAAAGAAACACTTTTCCAAGTTGATCATTAACTATTTTTCATACAATCTCCTTAGGACTAGGTCTACATGCTTTAGATGTTCTCCTTTGGTTTGACTGAAAACTAGAATGTCATCTAGGTAGATTATAATAAATTTCTCTATAAAATCCCTCAAGACTTCATTCATTAACCTCATAAAGGTACTAGGTGCATTGGATAAGCCAAAGGGCATGACTTTCTACTCATACAACCCCTCATTTGTTTTAAAGACAGTCTTCCATTCATCTCCTGACCTAATCCTAATCTTATGATATCCACTCTTTAAATCAACTTTTGTAAAATATCTAGCACCCCCCAAACAATCTAACAAATCCTCAATCCTAGGCATGGGAAACCTATACCTGATAGTAATCTTGTTGATAGCTTTTGAATCGGTGCAAAGCCTCCAAGTACCTTCCTTTTTGGGTGCCAAGACTGCAAGGACTACACATGGGCTCAAACTTTTTCCAATCAATCTGGATTCCAACAATTCTTCAACTTGTTTTGCCGTCTCAACATTCTGATCCGGTGTGAGCTTGTATGCTAGTTTATTAGGCAAGGTGGATCCAGGTACAAGGTCTATACAATGGTTTATGTCCCTCATGGGAGGTAGTGACCTTGGCATGCCATCAGAGATGACACCCTTGTATTTGTCTATTAGCTACTGCATTGCAGGGTGAATCAATCTCAATCTATCCTCTTTCTTATCCTCAGACCTCTCCACCTTTGTTACTATTGGAATAGGGATAAGGGCATACCAAACTATGCCTTCATTTGCCATGTTCTTCATGAACTACTTCCCTCCTAATATCAACACCTTGGCTTCCTTTTGTTTGGTCTCTTCCTCACCCTCCATTAAAGGTAGCAACTCAATCACCTTACCATCCTTGGTAATGGAATGTATTCCTAGCACCATCATGTTGTGCCTTCAAATCAAACTTCCATGGCCTCCCAAATAGGAGATGGCAAGCATCCATCTTTGCAATGTCAAACATCAACCTATCTCTATAGGTTCCAATCCAGAATTCCACCCAAGCCTTCTATTCCATAACAACTTGTTGTCCTTGTATGAGCCATGAGACCTTGTAGGGGCAAGGGTGAGGTAATCTCCTCAACTTCAGTTTCTCCACCATCTCTAGAGACACAAAGTTCTCAGTTGAACTGAAATCTATTAGGACCTTGCAGACTTTTCCACCTGCTTTGCAAGTGGTCTTGAATGGAGATTTCCTCTGTGGTGATTCTCTATCAGACATCTTCATAGTGGTTACTGCTCTTCTAATCGTCAAGGCTTCACCTCTTTCAGGGTATCCATAACTATCAGGGGTATTGACACTTTGGTATGTGTTTGCACTTGCCACACTTTGACAATCAGCCTCTAAAATCAAGTTACTTCTTCTTTCTCCTATGTAACTAGTAGGTTTCTCCGAGCATCTATTAGCCATGTGTCCTTCTTGATTGAAATTATAACATCTGATTGGACCTCTACCTTGAGATCTCCCTCTAAATGGTGGTCTTCTTCCTTTGAAATTACCTCTCTGATTGTATCCTCCATTGTTATTGGAACCGCTCTCTCCTTTAGTGCCTTCTTGACTAGTTTCACTTTGATTTCCAAAGCCATTTCCTTTGCTTCTAAAAAAAATTCCTTCCACCCCTCTGCTATCTTCCTCTTCCTTTATTATTCTTCTCTTGTCTCCTTTTGATCTTCTCTTCCACCTTGATAGCAAGTTGATGGCATCTACCAATGGTATCTGGGCTAAGAAGGTTCAATTCTTCTTGAATGTTGTACCTTAATCCATTCAGGTACCGGGCAACTTTCTCACTCTCTTCCTCTTTTGTTTTAGAATTCATGCATAGCCTTTGGAATTCCTCTATATATGAGTTCACATCCATCTCTTTCGGCTTGAGATTTTGTCTCCTCTTATGGAGTTGTATTTCATAGTCTTTGGGTACATAGGTCTCTTTAATTAAGGCAACCATCCTCTTCCAAGAAACAATCTTGGGCTTATTATCCTTCTCTCTTTCCTCTTGGACAAAGTTCCACCAAGTTAGGGCTGCTCCCTTCAACTTGGACTTAGCAATCTTCACCTTCTAGTGTCCTGGAATGTCTTCACACTTAAAGAAACTAGATAGGGAGTCTATCCAATCCATCACTACATATGGTTCCATCTTCCTAGTGAAAGTTGGCAAATCAATCTTCTGCTCCATGGTTCTCCTCTCCATGGATTTGAGGGCATTAAGGAAGTGCCTCTGGTCAGGAGGAATTGCCTCTTCCTCCAGCATAGGGATCTCATCCTCATCCCCTTCATCACCACTACTAGTGCCTCCATCTTCCTTCCCATCTACTCTGCCTCTCAACCTCTCTAGCTCCCTCTGCATTGCCTTGCAAGTAGTGGCCTGCTCTCTTACAATCTTTTCCAATTCCATGTTGTGAATGGTCCTCTAGGGACCTCTTCTTCTTGTCCCTCTGATATTTCTCAATTTTCTATCTCCTTACCAAAGTCGTTACTAGCTCTGATACCACTTGATGCAGAGCCCTCCTTATTACCTACCAAACACCTCAAAATGTATGATACTGATCCCCTAGCACATGGATGGGATCCTATCAAGCCGAGGCTCTACAATTTTTGTACAATCTTCTCACCATCTCCAAGACTCTTGCTTGCTCAATCAGGGGTATCATGCTACAACACACCCCATGATACCTCCAAGGTTTACAAATCATTTTCACATAGGTTTTGGGTCATACAAAAATCCCTAAGGTCAGACAAAACACTGGTTGCAAGGATACATGCTCATTCCTTAAGAAACTCACTCAATTAGGCCTAGTTGCTTGTAGCCCTATTTGGCAGGTAAAGGGACCTTACATTCAAATTTTCCCAAACACCTTGGCAAAAAAATTATGGATTCAAACACCCTTTTGGAAGTTATACAAGTCACCAAAAGGAAGGGTCAAGATTTGGAAAATAAAGGTCTTTGCTGGTAGGAAGTTGACTGTCCTAAAAGGGCTAATTAGGCCTCTTTTGTAAGCAACTATGATCAGATGAATGAACTGGTGGATTAAAATCCTATGGGGATGTTGGGAAACATAAATCAATAGGGATTCTAGGGTTACACGCCTGGAAGCATCGCTATTTACACACAAGGTACTTTTGTTTGTTCAAGATCTAGGTAGCCACATAGAGATGTCTGCCTAGGGTCACTCCAAACACTTCTCTCCCTTTCTACCCATGAAAAAAACTCTTGGAAATATAAAATAAATTGACCATACTTTCCTTTCACCAAATCCCATGAGCCTCAGATTGGTAAAGTGCAAGATATGGTCATGAAGGAGGAAAAACCCAAAATAAACCCTGGTTTTCCGGGTACCTAAAACAAAACTTGAATATCAGGAGCAACACACACAATCAAGACTTCAAATAAAAACTAAAACAGATTTAACTCTCCTCTCAAATCAATTCACATCATTGGGAATGGATCCCAATCTGTACAAAACCATACCACAGACCAAAACTCCAGAATTGTAGGAAAAACTCAGAATTCTATTAGTTTGTTTGCATCAAAACTCTTCTCCATACAATCACCCCTTGGAAATTGGATCCACAAGGTGTATAAACCATTCCTCAACTTCTCTCAACCAAAAATCAAAAGGTTAGAGTGGTTGGAGGAGTTTCAAATTACAAAATGCAAAAAGTGCATAAAAATTGCTCATGACAACTTTTGACAACTTTTGCAAAAGTTGTCAAAATGTCATCTTTCACCTCCTAATGCCTTGGGTCAAGTTCAACCCCTTCTAAAACATCTTAAAACACTTAAAACCAACACATTTGATCCCCTATTGTCCAAAAGTCCTAATTGGCTCATAGAAATGCCAAAATATGTAAAGTCCTAATTGGCTCATACATTATTGGTAAAGTGCAAGATATGATTGAAAACCTATATAAAACATCCTAAAGACATTGTTAATGCCTTATACTCCCTTATCAGAGTTTGAATTGACATCTTGAAGGGTTTGATGATGTGCTCCTACACCAGAGAACCTGATATACATGTTAGACCATGGGTTGCTTATGATGGGTTGCAAAGACTTAGTTTTGCGGATGCTCCAGTTGTTCTTTGTATTTGCTTCTTTTTATGTTCAGATGGATAATTTTCCTATCCAGGGATCATTCATGTATTTATTTGACTAGTGTGGTTGTATGTATTATTGGTTTATGTACACCTTGATGGCAGGATTGTAAATGATGTGACCTTATGTATTCTTCACTATTTTTTATTATCAGAGGGGTCTTGTAGTTGAGCAGACCCAGAGATGTAGCTCACTAGGGGTGAACTCCAATATCATTTTGGTGATATGTGATGTTTATGCTCTTATGTTTCCTTTTTAATTTAGTATGTATGGATGGCATTATGTTAAAATATATAAAGTGGATTAGATGAAGTTAATCTTAAATGCATGTATGTTGTCATCTTATTAAATGCAATTGTATATGGTGAAAATGGAAACAACAATATTGAAAGACTAAATGAATTCAACCACAAAACCCTAGCTTAACAACAACAAAGATCCACCATAACATATGAAGATTACCTAAGACAATGCAAATCAAATGAAATCACAAAGATTATACCATCACATGTCCAATAGGGTTTGGATCTCCATTCTTCCTATCTCCATTGATCTTGCTTGATATATTTGCTCTCAGATTTTATGTGCACAAGAGCTCAACAAAGACCGGAATGTGGTTGCAAGTAGGATCGCATATGATCAAAAGCGTAGTGTAGTCAAGTAGTCAACAGGGGTTTGATAATGAAGGAAGCATCTCCTTATATAGAAGACACTATATGAAATGGAGGGATAAGATTGAGAGGTGTAAAAGGAGGTCGGCTATGATTAGAGGGTAGGTAAAAGAAAATAATAAAATAATGAAAGGGTAGGTAGTGTATGTATTAAGAGATGAATGACATGTGTCATGGGTAGAAAAGGATGATGAATTAATTAAATAAATAAAGATTTATTTAATTAATAGAAGAAATGGGATCAATTAAATAAATAAGATATTTATTTAATTTAAGAAAAGGATAATTTAAATAAATAAATGTATTTGTTTAAATGAGAAATAAGGCTAGAAGAGGATAAATGAATTAATTAAATAAATAAAGATTTATTTAATTAATAGAAGAATTAGGCTTAGATAATTAAATAAATAAAAGTATTTATTTAATTAGACATGACAATTTTAGGTGTCTACATTTTGCCCCTTTTTGAGACAATGCGGCTTGTCGCGTTGTTTCAAAGAAGATAAGATGAAATAATACAAAGTTGCCCCAAGATGGGAATGATATACCCCCTCGAAAGATTGGATGAAAATGTCTGGAAAGATCGCAGACAATCTCTCGATAAGAAAGGATGGCTAGAATGGACTGACCAGATAAAGTGACAGAGTCATGAGATAATGAAGACTGACTCGGGAAACGAGGGCTAGGGTAAGCTATAAAATAGATCACGAGGGGAAAACATCCTCATTGTCATCTACATCTTAAAGAGATCAGAGTGCAGAGCGAGATAGAGCAGTAGCAGTTCGCAGCGATGGTAATGATTCACAGATTCGATCGCGTTCGCCGATTTCAGAGGCCAACAGAGGTAGGAGAGCCGGTAAGTACCACAAAACCTCCTTGTACTTTGTTGCATTTATTGTTGTCATTAATGCATGCTAGATAGGGTAATAAATGTGCTCTAGGATAGGGTCCAAAAAAATGTCAAAAACATCCAGGCGTGTCTATGCTTGCTAGGCGCATCTGCGTTGGTGCCAGGCGGGTCTATGTTAGGAAAAGCGTTTGTGTAGGATTCGGTCGCGTCTGTGTCATGCAGGCACATCTGTGAAATTTAAGCACGTCTATGTAAGGGAGGCGCATTTGTGCAGAGCATAGACACGTCTATGTTTTTCAGGTGCGTCTGTGCAGAGCAGGCATGTTTATGCAGTCTATAAGCGCGTTTATGTCATGAAAGCGCGTTTGTGTCTAAAAAGGTGAATTTGTGTCTTCAAGGTCAAATTGACAGTTCTGTGATGAACATATGCTGTCGATTGGATAAGCTACTGAGAGGATACACTCAAGCAGGTCTTCTAGGGAAGACTAGGATAGCAAATAGGGCTAGGTTTGACAATTCTGTGATAGAACATACGTTGCCAATTAGGAAACTACTCAAGAGGATTCACTCAAGCAGAGGCCCTAAGATAGGATAGATCAAGGCACTTTGTGATGAACAGTGAGTACCAAGACATAGTACTTTGTGATGAACATGGAGTCCCAAATGTGAGCAGCACTTTGTGATGAACAGGGAGTGCAAATGTGAGCAACACTTTGTGATGAACAGGGAGTGCCAAACAAGTAGTACTTTGTGATGAACAAGGAGTACCACTAGGACAGAAGCAACACTTTGTGATGAACAGTGAGTGTCACTAGGATAGAAGCAACACTTTGTGATGAATAGTGAGTGTCACTAGGATAGAGTACCATATGCACTTAGATAAAAAAGTAGCATTTTGTGATGAACAGGGAATGCCACTATGACTTGACATGATTGATTTGATTGACTACAGGAGTATCTGCCTATGCTAGAGTCACGGGAGAGATTCCCATCGACTCAAAGGTTGTGACCTGAGTTGACTTTTGAGGACTGAGCTACGATTGAGGCTATGGGATTGAGACATATTCTGTATGTGCTTGAGTTTCGGGCGAACATGGGATTGTTGACTGCACTGGCAGAGAGATGGCACTCTGAGACTTGCACGTTCCATTTGCCGATGGGTGAGATGACAGTCACCCTGGAGGATGTATACAAGATTCTACGGATACCGATCGATAGGGAGTTGATTCCTTACAATCAAGACAGAGAAAGGGATGCCCTGAGATGAGTGTTCTAGGATCTGGCATTGGAGATGAGGGTTGGACATGTTGCTTGGGATACCATGGCAGCGACAGGGTTAGCGCTGCCAGCAGTACTAGGAGGAGTGATTAGTGGGTTCTTATGTTCGGACAGAGTGACACAAGGGTTGGCTATGGGTTGGGGAGGTGCACTAGAGACACTAGTTACTCAGTACACCAGATATGCCTAGGGATCGTGCGCGCTGACACATTTATATTATGAGTTGCATTAGTTTGTGTACCATGGATCAATGGGATTGGGCTACAGAGTGACATTGCTATAGGTGTGGGCATACGAGCATCTGCCAGTGACACGACCGATACACTTTAGGGGTAGGGGCCATGGACGCAGTTTTGTGCATTTGTACACTATGATCACCTCGCAACCACGGATTGGCAGGTTGGAGTACTGGCAGCGGGCTATAGATGAGATTGATATGGTTATATGGAGACCATACCTAGGATGTGAGCAGTGGGAGGATGATGCAATAAAGCTACCCTACACCTTCCGGAGCAGGTATTTGATTGGGCGGATGCCCTATGTACTAGAGAGGCAGTTGGTTGACAGGGTGGGCAGGTAGTTTGGCACGATCCAGTGGATGCCACGGGGTTCTGGTATGTACACATAGACGGTCAGGGATCAGGTGCACTTTGGGCCGTTGCTATCATATGATTAGGTTGTTACACAACTAGTGGAGATGATGCCCTTACCTTGGGACATGTGGCCAGAGATCAAGGATGTCGACATGGATGCAGAGTACACAGCGTATTGGGCCGAGCATCCATTCCCACGCCTGATAGATCCAGGAGAGCTGCTAGATGGAGATGGTGGTGGGGATGGTGATGATGATGGAGATGATGGGGGGAGAGGCCGACGGAGAAGGCGGGATGTAGTTGGAGAGAGGAGGGTGGTGCCATGGAGGGAGGGTGGAGAGGATAGACAGGCTCAGATTGTGAGTGGTCATGGTGGATTGCCACTACATGTGCCAACAACATAGGGTCTCAGATAGGTGCAGGGATAGGGACAGAGGCAGGTATAGGTACAACCACCGGTACAGGCATAGGCACAGGGATAGGCAGAGGCACAGGGGGCCGAGGTGGAGGAGGATGAGCTGGTTGAACTGATGGAGATCTGCTAGGGACAAATAGATGAGATCTAGGAGCTGGAGAGGGAGAGGGATGGACTAAGGAGATAGCTTAGAGATACTAAGCAGGAGCGAGACCAGGCCATTCAGCGCTACACAGAGGCTGAGATAGCACTAAGGGCTGGGAGGCAAGCGACAGAGGATATAGGGGCTGGATATGCCTATGTCTTATAGGCAGGAGAGGAGATAGGCTACTAGCGGGATCTATATTATGGTGCAGTGCCACCAGATCAGCAAGCGAGGAGCTTCCACAGACCATCACAGACAGCGACAGCTACGGGAGGGAGCTAGAGGCGATAGGCGTCCAGCGGTGGGGTTATGGGTCCTCCACCACCACCAGATAGAGGGGATAGGAGAGATGATCTTGAGGTGGGTCCTTCCAGGGCTCAGATTCTGCTAAGGCCAGTGGCTCCAAGGGAGGGAGTTCATCATAGCCGTAGAGGGCTCCCTATGTATCAGTATTGTACCATTTTTGTATGATGATGTAGACACCTGCAGGTGATTGTAGCCATATGATTTTGACATCATTGTATCATGACACTTTTTTTTTTATATATATGAGATGATTCGTCTTTGCGGAAACTATATGCATATGTACCTATGTGATGAGATGTTTCATGATGTATGTTTCTATGTGATGGTTATGATATAGATGCAAATATGTACATGATGAAATGCAATATTTTTGTTCTTTTATATTTTATATGTTATGCATATGCAAATGTGAATGTATGAAATGCAAATGAATATGATAATGCAAATGATTATTTACATGATGAGAATGTAAAATGTGCTAATATGTGTTATGTGCAGGATGTGATGCAATTGTGATATCTATATGTATGTATGAAATGCTAACATGTGATAATGCAGGTGTAACTACATGAAATGCAAATGTTTTTGGCGTGTCATTATACTCAGTCATGTGATAGCAGGCTACACGGACTCGAGAAGGACAATGGAGGTCAATCAAGAATGGGGGATGGAAGATAGAAGATATGAAAGTGAAATAGCTTCTTGTGCATTATCATCATTGAGCTTTATTACGGCAAGTAGGTTATGACAATCGAGGTATATGTTTGACCTAGGAAGTCATTGTACTTGTTTGCATGGAGATAAGTTAGTCATAAACAAGGAATGCCCCAGTTCATACTAGACTCACAGTGTCCTCATATCCTTGGACAAGTCATAGCATTACTAAGAGATAATCCATAGATAGTAAAGAAAAATAGGTGACGATACCCCATCCTCGCCTTTCTAGTCAAAGACATCCTGGAGATAGAATCTCTAGTTAGAGACATCCTAGAAAAGCTAAAAGACATGTCACCAGAAAGATAAAATCAAAAGAAAAACAAGACTCGACACCAATCTCCACTGTAGTCCTCAAGTTTAGTGTCTCTTGTCACTTGTATAAGTCGTATTTGATTGTCGTCACAATGTTTACTTTCACAAAAAGGATAGATAGCACTGAACCATATGTTGTCCGAGTCTGTTGGAAGATTAGATTTGTTGAAGCCCATTGTTGCTGCTGTGTCTCATCTGAAACTGACTGAATACATGAAACTGATACTTTATTGCGAAGAAGACGAAACTTTATTGTGAATTGGCGATGCAAATGTTGCTTTATTGCGGATTACGTGCGTATAGACCGAAGGAAGCTAGAAGAAACTATACTTCTCGAAACATGTGATATTTTCAGTTCCACACCCGTCACTAGATGTAGGATTTGCCTTAGCCATAGATAGGATCTGATTTATTATGGATGGAAAGGAGTGAAAAGGGAGGTTTATTATGAATGGCGAACCAATCTTGGGTAGATCAATAACAAGCCATGATGGGAATGTGTAAGCTTTATTGTGGATGAAAAGGTCGTGAGTGTGTGCAAAATGAAAGGATGCAAGTGAATCCTGAAGGAGGGAGGAGCAATGTCTTTACACATGGTGCTGGTGACCCAGTTTTCACCATGGTACCTGCCCAAGGTGCCACCAAAGTGGTTTTCACCATTGGATGAAATGTTTTTCTTTACTTTTTTGATTTTTTAATTTTTTTTGTTGTCATAAGGCGCCTATTTGCCAGGTTTTCACCAAGTAATGATTTTTATTTTTTTATGATTTTTTTTTGTATTTTTTATTTTATTTGTATTTTTTGAAATTTTTGATTTTTTTTTTTGGTATTTTTTGAATTAGGATACTCTGAAGAGCTATGTGTAAAACTTGCGAAGGTGCATGTTGTTGATAGGATCCTCCAAAGGTTCACCCTCTGTAGTTGAGAGCTGATATGCACTAGATCCATATGCTGCTGTGATGATTTAAGGACCAAGCCAGTTTGGTTCGAATTTTCCCTTCTTCTCTCTATCTTGCTGATTTTTAGGAATTTACTTGAGAACTAAGTCACCCACCTCAAATGTACGAGGCTTGACTTTATGATTGTAATTGCATTGTTCCTTGACTAAACTATGTGTAGCTTGAGTGACTGTCTTCCTTGATAAAGGAACTGAGATATAATTACTATTGTGTGGACTATGTTTGCCTGTATGCGTGTCACCTAAAGAAGTTTGGGCATCCCTGATAACAAAGTCCTTCAAGGAAGCTCCATTAAAGGTCCATGATGTATCACCAGAAGAGAAAGGATGTGCAGAACAAGTGGATGAGTGATGAAGGCTTATGATTGTGAAAAGAAGTGAAAGTAGGATGACATGATGGAGACTTAGGATCAACAAGTATGCTTTTTGATTTGAAATTTTAGAACTTTTGCCCCCAGTTATTTTGATATTAGGGGAGATCAACTCTTGTTCTTTTTCTTTTATAGGAGTTTTATCCTTGACTTTTATTTTTTTAGAGTCCAATAGCTTTTGATTTTGATTTGGAATAAAGGACTTTTCTTTATTTTTGACTTGTAGATTTTTCTTTTCAAAGCTTGATTTTTGATCCCCAATAAGTAAGGGCTTTTGTGATTCTTTTTGATCCAAGTCTAGAAGTGGAGTGGAAATGGAATGAGTGGATGATATGGTAAAGCTATGAGAGTTCTCAAGAGGACTGGCGATGCACTCAATAGATTCTTCGCTGGAACCACTCTTAGGACTATTGATATCATGAGATGCTTGCACCACTAGAGGAGATTTGCATTCAGACTTAGTAGCCACAACACTAGGTGGTTCACACCCAGTTCCTTGCAAATTGTTTATAGATTGTTCATGTTGACTGAATACCTTAGAAGATAGTGGGAGTTGATCAACATGAAAGATATACTCACCACATCCCATGTCTTTAAACTTGAATTTTTCTTTGATCTCTGCTTGTTTTGATGTAGAAGCTTTCAATGATTCTAGATCCACATATGCTGATGAAGGAATAGCTTCTCGATTAATTGGTATTGTTATTTCTAATCTAGGTTGCAGATTGTTGCAATATATGAATGGATTTGGATCCACTTTGACAGTCACTTCAACTCCATTGTGAGGAAACTTGATACATCAATGATATGTAGATGGGACTGCGCTCATCTCATGAATCCATGGGCATCCTAGCGATATGTTGTATGTGAGATCGAGGTCTAGGACTTGACAAACCACATCTTTTGTAACTGGCCCAACTCTAAGAGGTAAGGTGACTGTGCCTTTGGATGAACACTCTTCATCATCATATGCCTTGATGGTAATTTTTTTTGTAGCATTCACAACTTTATCAGAATATCCCAATTGTTTAATAGTGCTCAATGTACAAATGTTAAGACTAGCTCCTCCATCTATCAGGACTCGTTTTATTCAATGTTTGTGTAGGAAGGCTTCAATGTGTAAAGAGGCATTATGTGGTTGACTTATGGAGGCATCCTCGACTTCTGTGAATGTAAGGGAGTGTGGAACAGAAAGATATTCGACCATGGCTTGAAACTGGTCCACGTTCAGATCAGTAGGGACGGAAGTGTTTCTCAAAGTTTTGTCAAGAATGGCTTTATGTGCGGGGGATATGCGTAAAAGCTCAAGGATGGAGATGAGTGTGGGTGTCTTCCCTAACTATTCTACAAGGTCATACTCAGGTTTGGCTGATGAGGAAGCAGTGTTTTTAGCTGGAGCACCTTACAAAGTGAATTTACCTCGACGGGTTGTAACATGACATTCAGAGGTAGGTTCGGAAGAAGATCCAATTCCTTTTAGGACAATCTTGGGTCTCTGGGTAGAATTCTCAGGGTTTTTGTCCTTGATGATAATGGTAGAGACATAATTATCCATCGAGATGTGATTGATAGTTGAATCATAGTTATAAGATGCTCTGGTATAGTTGGTCTGGTCATCTGTGGCTGCAGCTTTTCCCTTGTCATGTTTTGGGAATGGTTCCTTAAACATCTCATGTTCTTGACTGGATGAGTGTCCTTCAATCTCAATGTCACCTCTATCAATGAGATCTTGTATGATGTTATTTAGTCGATGATAATTTCCTATCTTATGACCCTTGCTCTTATGAAATTCACAATACTCATCATCCTTCCACCAATTTGGTTTGACCTTTGGCTCATATGGAGGAAAATATGGAATTGTGATTACTTTGTTTGCCACTAGCTTCTTGAAAACTGACTCAAGTGGTTCTCCCAATGGGGTATACTTCCTTCATGATCTAGAAATTGTTTGAGTGTTCACTTGATTGTTTGTAGAACTTGATCTCGAAAAAATGAATTTGGGTCACACTGTATTGACATCAACAACACCATCATTGACTGTGTTCTTGTTTTTGTTCCAAAATCTTGGCTTATCTTTTCCTTTAAAGTCATCTTTGTTTTCTTTGAATATTTTGATGACTCCTTGTTCAATTAGGACCTTTTCTATCACTAAGCCTTTTTCAATGACGTCCTTGAAGGTGGACAAACAAGCTTTCCTTAGGTCATAACCAATGTCTTTATTAACATTCTGAGTGAACATCTCTACCATTTGTTTTTGTGGAGTTTCACAAGAGCATCTGCTGGCTAGATTCCTCCATCTTTGTAAAAATGATGCAAAAGACTCTCCCTCTTTTTGCTTGGTGTTGCACAAGGTAGTGACTGATATGTCTGTCTTTATGTTGTATGAGAAATTTTGGATAAATGCTTCTACTAAGTCACCCCATGACTTAATTCCAGGTGGAAGTTGGGAGAACCATTCCATAGCTTGATCACCTAAGCTTTGTGGGAATAATCTCATCAAATATGTCTCTTCTGAAGCTACCTCAATGCAAGTTGTGAAAAAATGTCTTATATGTGCCTTAGGATCCCCTTTGCCTCTATACTTATCAAACTTAGGCATCACAAAGTGTGTAGGAAATGGAGACATTGGAATGCTCTTGTCAAATGGATAAGGACATATGTCTCTCATTGTGTATGTTGGCTTTGGTGTATTTATGTCCTCCATTTTCTTTTGTAAGTCCCTAATTTGTTGTTCCAAATTGCTCTTAGGTGGAGATCTACTTCTTGGACCATATCCCATGTTTGAGGCACCAATTAGAGGAGGAGCATGTTGCATATATGGATGATATTGATCATACACATGTTCATATGGAGGAGGTCTATAATGATGCTGCGTATATGGACCACTTGGCATAGATTCATGTTGAGGAACGAAATATCTGTTTTGTCCATGTATACCATACTCTACAAGCATGTCATGTTCTAATGTGTTGCCCCAAATTTGACACGAGGTTTCCTTGTGTCCAATTTTTGAGCATGCCTTTGAATATCCAATTGCTTTGGTGGTTGATCCTTAGCATTGGTATGTGATTGAGCATATTTTTCTGCATAAGACTTCCATAATGGTCTATGAAGTTGCGTATCATATGTTTGACCATATGTATGTGGGACCTCTGGTTTTTGAAACAAATATGATGGTGATTCAGGTACCATATGTGTTCCTCTATTGCCTCCACTATTAGGCCTCCTTTGATCCATGTTGGAGTGAGTTTGTTGCAAAGGTCTATGTTCCATTATTTGAGACATGTCAAAATCATGAGGGATCTTGGCTCCACTATGTGCCATCACTTGTAAGAAGTATTGTCTATCTCTCCTCATTATTTCCTCAACCAATCGATTGAAATGGGGATTCATAATGGTGTCTTCCACTTCTGCTGAATGTATGGAAAAGTTGTCCATATTGTCATTGTGTGTATCATTGTTGTTTTTAGTGTCCATGTTCTCAACATTTGGAATATTTCTATAAGCATCCATGTCAGGTAATGTAGTATGATCTGAATTGAAAAAGATATCATTGCCATATTCATAGGAACTCATGTTTGCGGACTCTTGAGCCTCTTTAGCTTCTCTCCTAGATTTTTGGGAATGGGTTTCAACCATGAACTAGGTATTGACCAAGATGTGTGAGACTAGATGAAAATGGAAAGAGTATAGAAGACCAAGAGTTGGATGGAATGTAAATGAATCTAAGGTTTACTTGCAATGTCCAAAATGTAAGACCAAGTATGTATGTAGTAGAGTAGGTGTGACTTCCAAAGAGAGGATAGTTTCTCTTGATGAGGTAAGTTGACCTTGACTCTAAGTAAGACCAAATGAGACCCAAAGGTGATAGACCTTGATGAGGGACCACTTAGCAAAATGTTGTTGTAAGTAGTGTGTTGACAAAGTGTGATGAAGACAAGCAAGTGACCTTTTTACTCAAGTTTACACAAATGTGAATGTAATGTGAGGTGTAAAGCAATGATGGACTTTGTGAGACCCAAAGATAGGTTGAATGCTAGATGAAAACCTGAAGAGATAGCTTAGGAAGCTCAAGAATTCTAAAACTGATTGCTCTTGTTTGTTGGACTGTAAATTTTTCCAATTTGTGAAGTTGTTTGTTGTGAGCAAATCTGAAATTTTGACTATATTTCCATGACAAGAGGACACCATGTTGATGAGGACTCAATGTTTGCAAGTGTCTAGACTCAAAAATATGACTCAAAGAAAGTGTGTTGTTTGATGTAAAAATATTTCGCATACACTTGGAGACACAAAAGACACAATGTTTTGTTTTTTGATCTTGAATGTTTGAATGTTTAAAATAAGTCAAGCGCAATTCTTATGGCTGGCCAAGACAATAGTTGTTGATCCCACATGGAGTTTTACCCCTGAGGCTACGCTATTCAGAGTGGATACTTGGATGTTTGACCTCACTAGCTCCACCCTTGGCACTCACTTCTCAGGTTAGCCAAGCATTAGTCCCCATGAAAACTTCCCATGGTGAACTTTGTATCTACTAAGAACCATATGTGTGTGGGTTGCTACCAGAGGTCCAACCTCCTGCCCCAACAACTAGAAGGATTTTGGCTTCTAAAACAAAAAGGTGCTAGTAAGGGCATCCGCTCATGTGGCCATACATGCGGCACTTTCAGCTCTGTAAATACAGAAGGCTCCTAGCCGGTAGGGGTTACACCCTACAACTAATCAAATAAATTTGATCAAATGGGTTTATGGGGAGACATAGTGTTGGTATGAACTAATCAACACACGTTATCCATAGTTTTCACCATGAATACAGTTGTTTATAGTGGTTCAGAAGAGGTGGGTTTTCCTCGCTACCACTTGGGTCATTCTCTTCTCACTAGTAGTCCTAATGACCACATGGGAAGACATGCCCTCTAAAGATTAAGCAAAAAGAGCCTATTGCTCAAGACACAAAAGACAATTATTCAATTTTAGTGCACCAATTGAAGTGTTTGCTAGTCTATGAAAACAAGACACACAATAAGAATCCAAAAACCCTTGTCAAGGACCTGCAATAAAGATTTATTAGTAGTTTGGATTGTTTGAAATAATCACCCCTTCCTGCAAGCACACAAGTTAGGTAAATTTTAAATCCAAAAGACTTTGTGAAAATAGGGGCCTTCAACAAAATGATTTTGCTTTCAAGACAAGCTGCACCAATTTCGTTAGCTAGATCTGAAGATGTTAGCTCAAAATAAACTAGATCTGAAACATTAAATGCAAGACCAAATGGTGAAAAATGAAAACCTAATTTATTTATTTTTGAAAACACAGACGCGATTTTACCTTACATAGATGCGATTCCACCCTACACAGACGCGATTCCACAACACAGACGCATTTTAAACCTCACAGACGCATTTCTGCAAAAAAAATGTAAAACAGAAAATCCTGCAAGACACATATATGACTAAAATGATCACAAATGCGACTAGATCTCATAGACACGATTAAAGTGCCCACAAACGCGCCTATAATGAAAACCTGCAATCTGGAAAATGAAAATATTGTCGAAAACATAGACGCAGTTCAGAGGTTCACAGACGCAATTCAGGAACACAAACACGATCCTGCAATCTGCAAAAAAAAGTAAAATAATGTCGAAGATGCAGAAGCGATTCCAGATGTCACAGACGCGATAGAAAATCAAAAACGCGATCCGAAAGTACGTAGACACGACAGAAAACCAAAAAAGCGATCCGAAAGTACGTAGACATGAAAATATCAAAATGCTGTCAAAAATGTCAGATCTGCAACTTTAAGACACAAAATCTGCAACAAGGATGTTAAATGCAAAAGGGACAAGAGTCCCACTGGGCGTGCCAAAATGTATATGGTGAAAATGGAAACAACAATATTGAAAGACTAAATGAATTCAACCACAAAACCCTAACCTAACAACAACAAAGATCCACCATAACATATGAAGATTACCTAAGACAATGCAAATCAAATGAAATCACAAAGATTATACCATCACATGTCCAATAGGGTTTGGATCTCCATTCTTCCTATCTCCATTGATCTTGCTTGATATATTTGCTCTCAGATTTTATGTGCACAAGAGCTCAACAAAGAACGGAATGTGGTTGCAAGTAGGATCGCATATGTTCAAAAGCGTAGTGTAGTCAAGTAGTCAACGGGGGTTTGATAATGAAGGAAGCATCTCCTTATATAGAAGACACTATATGAAATGGAGGGATAAGATTGAGAGGTGTAAAAGGAGGTTAGCTATGATTAGAGGGTAGGTAAAAGAAAATAATAAAATAATGAAAGGGTAGGTAGTGTATGAATTAAGAGATGAATGACATGTGTCATGGGTAGAAAAGGCTAATGAATTAATTAAATAAATAAAGATTTATTTAATTAATAGAAGAAATGGGATCAATTAAATAAATAAGATATTTATTTAATTTAAGAAAATGATAATTTAAATAAATAAATGTATTTATTTAAATGAGAAATAAGGCTAGAAGAGGATAAATGAATTAATTGAATAAATAAAGGTTTATTTAATTAATAGAAGAATTAGGCTTAGATAATTAAATAAATAAATTAGACATGACAATTTTAGGTGTCTACAACAGTAATTTGGACCATGAAAGAATGTAGATTTGAATAATGGAATGTATTCAATTATTGATAATGAAATTAAGTATGCATGGAAAATTATTCATTAGTTTATGATGAAATTAAAGTATGTAATGAAATTATATGCATGACTTATGTTTTAATGAAAAGTTTGAACGTAACGTATGGTTAAATTTTATTGGATGAACTTAGTCATGTTATCTCTACTTTTAATCTCAATGGATGAACCTTATCATGTTACCTATATTTTTAATTTACCAAACGAATTACATCCTTGTTTAAAGTAATATATTGTCATTAAGTTAATCAACTTAATTGGATTAATTAGCGTGAGTTGAGTTAAATGTCTAATTAAGTAATCACGTTGGGAAACTCTTTAGGTGTTATTTGAGTCTTCCGTTGTATTATCTGAACTTTGATATCTCATTGTATCATTATATTGTATTTAACTTTTAAAAAAAAAATATTTGCACTCTATTCTCGTGTTTTAGCTTTATCCCTTCGGGGTTTCTTGGCGGGGCATTACATTTTGTATCAGAGCCAAGTTGCAAACATTGGGATCTCTGGTGTCACTTGTGCCCTTAGTTGGTGTGAGGTGTATCGACCTTATGTTGTGTGCTTGTTCTCTTTTGTATGTGTGTGATTGAGGCATAGGATCTTTAAGCTCTTAAGGACTCATGTTCTGTTCTTTTGTGTATTCTTTTGAGCAGACCTTAAATGTGTGTAACGTGTGTGTTCACACCTTGTTTTCACCTTCTTGATATTGGTGTTTTTGAGTGATTATCCGTGCTTTGTTTTTTTAGTGATATCTTGGTCTATGATTACTATTATTCTGAAAGAGAGTCATATATACCTTCCTTATTGATTGTTGTACTCTTTAGACTAACCAATTGGGTTGGCCAGTGCTTGTTTTGAATCTGAAAGTTCAAAATATGCTTGTATTAAGATTATTATATAGCTTAGTGTTGTCCACTTAAAGGACCTGTATGGTAAATGTTGAATGCTTATTTTTTAGCAAATGGAATGATTATCACCCTTCCTCCTTTTTCTCTCTAGAAATTAAAATGTGTGTTATACGTGTATTTATCTCTTATGTGAGTTTTCTTATTGCAAGAGAAAGGTTGTGACTTCTTGAACCCTTGTGTGAACCTTATGATGCTTCTGTGCTTCTAGATAATAAAAGGGCTATGGGTTTGAAAGTTTATATTGGTTAGTGGGAGAAAATTGTATGTGTACATTAAAAGGATTCTCCATGTGTATTGTCGGAGTAACATAATTAAATTCTATCTTAAGTAATGTGCATTAATGTGTGAATAAGTTGTTATGTGAAACTACTTTCTCTGTAAAAGATGTATAAAAAGGGAACATGTTATAGTAGCTAAGAGCATGTTGATGTGTTCCATGAAAGATTGTTTAATGTGTTTCATTATAACGACTCAATTGAGGACCTATTTTAACAATGCTACATTAAACTTGCTTTTCGATATATATAATCAACTTATTATGATTAGAAAGTGCAAATGAAAAGCTTGTTTGATGTGCATGCATAAATATATATTATTTAGTTGATAGTTCCTCGTTTACCTTCTTATCGTACCTTGAATTTTCAATAAAAGGTTGTAGATTATGATATGTTTCGTATTAATTAAGAGTAGTGAGTGTTCACAAGAGGTCTGGTATTATCGAAAAGAGTGTCTGACTTGATTTCTTGTTTGGAAAACTAGGACATTCTGTTGCAACCATAATAATTGGAAATGTCACGTTAGGCCGATTGACATTCTTCTAAAACAGTAGTGAAATGAAAACCGTTCAATTAAGATGATAGACTTATAGTGAGAAATTTTATAATGTTGTGTGATCTTGTTAATCTTGTGCTTATGTATGAAGTAGTTTGTCTGTCAAACTCTCTTTCCCTTCTCTTTACCTAGATTATAAGATTTTTTTGGAAATGCTACTAAAGAATGCATTGATTTAAATAGAATGTTTATAAAGCATGTGAGATTGTATTTTTGCATTTTGGCTTCATATTGAAAGATGGAAGTCTTATGCTTCGAAAAGAAAATTTGCATGTCTATTAATGTGAATATGAATGCTTAGTGGAATTAGTGAAAGATATAGGAATGACGTTACTTCCTTATGTAATTTTGAATTGTTAAGAATTTCAGTACTTGTATCTAGAATAAATTTTGTTCAGTTATTCATGTGGGAAACATAATTAAAACCTTCCTTGAGTAGATGATAGTGTACTGAAAAGTACTCCCCATAAATGTGAATAAACCAGTATTGGTGCTTTCGTTGTGTATTGTAAGAAACCAGTGCTTGCTATATGTGTCCATGAGATGGTGAAGTAATCAACCATGGAGGATATGTTTACTTATGAGTATGGGAAAACCATATTGTTTATGTGATGTGCTTATTTGTTACCCTACGGAGTACCAAACCTCGGGTTGTTGGTAATTCCATATGTTAAGGGGTAGTATTAGAAGTCACAATTCCTTGAATAGTATGGATCGATGTACGAGTAATGTCGGTGCGAAGTGACTTTATCTTCTCTATTTCGAGGAAAAATATAGTTATATAAGGAAAATGTATTAAAGGTGTACCCTATATTTTCCCTTTTTGATGAACCAAATTATAAGGCTTATGTGTGCCAGCCCATTTTCCCTCCTTTATTGAGAATATTGATGGTAATTCTTGAGCATTGTGATGGTGTATTTTGGAGGATCTTTTGCCTTGTCTTCATGAAAGATAGGTTTTGTCCACATGAGCTGTCAGTTAGTAGGTGTTGGTAGACAGGTGGGTGGACCTTAGCCATGTATACCACTGGCTTACGATGAGTATCCTGAGAGATACGTCGCTATGTGAGACGTGACCTGCGCGTGCCTTTTTTCGTGAGGTACACTACCATGCAGGGTATGTCCATTGCGTGTCTACTCCGCTTGGAGTATTGCCATGACATGTGATGATGTGATGCAAAGTGATGTCGAGGTGCACATTGCCAAGCCTTGTGGATGTATGACTAGGCTACACCACATGATGAGTAACTGCAATAGCTAGATGATTGTTCCCTCCTTCCTCATTGGTGGCTAGATGTTAGTCACATGGTGATGTTATGAGAAGTTGTGATATTCTTATTTATTTCTTTGTGGACCAGCAATTTATTCTATTTTGACTTTGAAGGTTTAGCCACGATCTTGTGATCTTTTGCTTACTTGATTTGGTGTTGTAAATTCTAGATTACTTTCTTGCCTTACTGTTGAAATTGATGGTTTATTATCTTTATTCATCTGTACTTTGGTGGCTAAACTGATTTATCCTTATTTTTTTCATATGATGTTCTTGTGTTGAAATGTGAATTCCTCTCCAAGGACGTATGAGATAGTCTCGGTTGAGTGTGTATGAGGAAGTAGATGAAGGGAACCTTGAGGATGGGGTTATGTGAGGCTGTGATGCAACTAGGATCCACTACCTACCTATGTGTGGTGACTATCTCTTGGAGGCTAACCACCTTACTCAACAAGGGATGTTCACGAAGGTCTTGTATGGAAGGTAGCACTGCTATGGTGTGCCCTAGCACTATCAAGCCCTTGAGTGAGATGTTGGATATTTATGATCAGGTTATTTATTTTGAGATCAGGCATGGAGATGTTGATCGTGTCTGTTATCTATGACCGAACATTGGACATACTCACATGTGGCCTTTTGAGTTGTGCATTTCAATTATGTGGATGGTTATTATGTGTAATCATGGAGTAAATTGTGTTATCTTGTCACTATATTATGGGACATAGTCACTGGAAAGGCTTTTATATGCCTGAGAAGTGTAAATAATTGAGTTATATATGTTTCTCTTATTTCATGAAAGTTAACTTGGTTGTAGAATTTGAATTTTGAAGCTAGTTCTATGCGATAAAATTTTATGCAAAGGATGGATTGGTAAAAGAAATTGATCATGATGGCATGTTTTCTTGTCATATTTGGTAGATGAGTATAATAATTGTTGTTTACCTCTATCATGCTTTAATTTGGTGTAATGAAAGGAAGAAAATTATTGTTTCTCTGCTATGATTATAGATAGTTCCTTGAATGTTTTAAGAAATATATGGATTTGGATGTATCTTACCATTGGATAATGACATTCATAGAGGATTTAGAAATAATGTTTCATTTATTTGTGAAAGGATTCATATGTGTAATTTGATATTTGTTATGTGAGTTTCAGGGCTAATGCGTGTGACATGTTTTCCGTCTAACCTTATGACTTTCAGGAGTAAGTTGGAACCTAGGGGGAAGAATGTAGTAACCCTACCCTAATCAGATTCTAATCTTGGTTTGACCTTGGTTAGTTTACCATGTTATAATGTTATAATCAGATGTTATGATTATTGTGCATCCCTATTAATGTGGTTTTCGCATCAAATCTTATGTAAGTTTATTTTCTCTCCTGATTCGTGTTATTAATCTCAGGCTAACACTTTCATTATATATATATGCATGCATGTATGACTCTTGGTTGCAGGTACAGTATCGCATAGGTACGAGGTTCATCTCTACCTGGATTTGTAGGTTTGAGTGTACCTCTTTAGTCCTTAGAAGTTGGATTAGGTGGTCGTAAGACCCTCGTTTGACCCTAGTCGTGCTCAAGTGAGCATCGTCAGTCGTCTGTCAGTATCCCCTTTGGTTGGGTATGTAGTTCGTCTGTTTGTTTGGCTTTCTTGGGTTGCATGTTTTGTGTGTGGTTAAATTGAGTATTTAATTTGATTTAATGTGTGTTTACACATTAGTATTTTAGGGACTAAATTAAATAGGTCCCCTTTATGCAATTAATCATTAATTAGAATTTCTCAATTCCTGTTTATAGCAAGTTCGATTTATAAGGTTAATTTTAATGATGAATATTTATTCAGTTTATGCTTTTGGAAAGGAAAGATTTAAATTTATTTGAAATAGAAATAATTTAACCTCTTTGGCATTTTGGAAATAGAAAGGTTAATTTCAATTATTTAAGAAAATCAATTTTGTTAGAAAAATAAGTTTAATATATATGTGAATTGTTGAAAAGAATGATTTTTGGATTTTATTTAGAAGAAAATATTTTTAATTCAAAAAAAGAATTTTGGTCAACAATCTTCCATTTAACCTAGGTTTAGGGAAAATATGGGGGAGGATTATTATTGGAGAGCATTTTTTAAAATTATTTTTGGGATGGAGAAATTTGAGCATTTTGGAGAAGGAAGGATTTCTTGAGCTTGCAGGTTGATCTCTTCATCAAATCTCTTCTAGGATTGCTAAATCAGGTAGGTCTCTGGTTTATTTCATTATTTTCTTTGTTTAAAAGAAATTGTTTTGGATTTTGTAGAAATTTGGTTGTGAAGGTTAAAAATCTCATTTATTTGGGGAAAATGAAAGATTTGCAATTAAATCTCCAATCCAAACCCTCCTTGTCTTCTTTTCCAACCTCAAGTTTAGATTTGGTTGCTCAAGTTGTTTTAAAATAAAATAAAATTGGATTGGCTATTTACAATAAGATTTTGTTAAAATCCCAATGATAATGTATTCAAATTCAGTTTTCAAATAAGATATTTGTTGTGATTGGTAGAATGGAAGAAGAAGCATGGTTAAAATTTTACCAATCTAAGTATTTGGGGCTTTCTGGTGTTTTCATTTTAAGAATATATGTATGTTAATCTTTTGTTTAATTCTGGAAAATACTTCCAGTGTTTATTCTCAGAATTTTTTGGAGTGTTGTCTTATGTTTAAAAAAATAAATAATAAATGATATATAGTTTTTGGGTCTGAGAATGCCCAGAGACTGGGTACTTTTTTATTAATTTTATAAATTAAACAAAAAATAAATATATTAAACAACTATATTGTTTTATTGGGGCTTTGGGGGGAACCATGGCCTCGACCCATGGCTGGGGAGAGTCGTGGCTTCCCCAAGCCATGGGGAGAGCCATGGCGTGGAGACCATGGCATGGTCTCCACACAGTTGTGGCTATGGGGAGACCATGTCATGGTCCCCACACCCCTTCCCAAAGGAAAAGGGGAACCATGTGGTGGGGCCCATGGGTTTCCCAAAGGGTTTTCTTAAAAAATATAAAAGTTTATTTTTTATTGTTAAAAAGTTTTTTTTTAGTGGTTAATAAATTTTAGTTTATTAAAAAGTTTTAAAATAGTTTTTTTAATATTAATTATTATTTAAGATATATTTTATTAATTGAGGATAATATATATATTAATTAATATTTAATTAGTAATTTTATTATTAATTATTAATTAGTATATATTTTATTAATTGCGGATTAATAATTATATACATTAATTAATATTTAATTTTTTATTTTTCTATATGTACGCAAGGAAGTATTATTTTAATTTGGAAAATGATTACCTATTTTGTTTTAGCTCCTTTCTAATTGTATATTTCCATTTTTGGAAAGTATATGCTTGTTTTGGAGATACGAGAGTGATTTATTTATTTCAAAAAGAGAATGAGAATGATGTTTTATTTTGAACAATAAATATCATATTTAGTTGACTTATGTCTATTTAATTATATTCATGTGAATCTGGTATCAAAAACTCATGTTG
Organism: Cryptomeria japonica; assembly: GCF_030272615.1. Classification (NCBI taxonomy): domain Eukaryota; kingdom Viridiplantae; phylum Streptophyta; class Pinopsida; order Cupressales; family Cupressaceae; genus Cryptomeria; species Cryptomeria japonica. Next base: position 893,603,499 of record NC_081407.1, on the reverse strand, counting down.
ATGTATTAATGTTATTGTATGATGCAATCGAACTTGAGTGAGTTAGTAAATCATGGATGACTTGTACCTAGACAAGGTAGACAAACTGCAATCAAACTTAGATCCTTTAGAAAACTGGATCGATTTTAATGTTTAATCAATATGGAAAAAGATTGTGTTTTCCGATTTATGCCTATGCATGTTTATTTTTTTGTATTCACATTTTCTTAAGAAATGGCAAGTCCTTGATTGTGATTGTTAGATATTGTCGTATGTTGATTTGGGTACCTGCTTATGTCCTTGATCTCAAGCTTTGTCTATTTTCTTGTGATGGTGTTGTATCCAGTTATGTCTTTTATGCGGGTATCGAATGTTGATTCGTGGTTGACCATAGTTGGTCAGGTCTCTAGTTAGAGTATCGTCAGTCAGTGCACCTCGTATGAAGTCATGTTGACCAAGTGGGTATTCCTACCGTATTGAACTTCATTTGCTGGACCTTGTGTATTCCTTGGTTTAGGAGTTCGTTTGAGTATAGTCTAGTATCATTTGGGAAAGTGGCTTTTGTTTGGGGGCCGCGCCCAAAGTGGTTGTTGGGTAGTGCATTGAAAGTGTATGTAAATAAGTTATAACCTAATGGCATATTAGAGAGTTTAGTTATTGAAATCCCTAAGTAAGATAATTGTGCCTCACACATGGGATGAGGGCTAGTACATACTTGACATGTAGTGAGAGGGTTTGAAGGGAAAACCATCAACCTTGTCTTCACAAAAGGTTGTGTTGGGTCCACATGAGGCTTGGTTGGGCCAGAGGTTTGGAATAGGTTGCCAGGGTAACCTAGTGGATGGGGCCGAAACCTATGAAGACCTACCATGGTAACCATACCAAGCTATGTGATGACACTTGTCCCTTATATTTGCTAGTATATTGTTGTGTTGTCCTAATAGGAGCACTATTGGGGAGTCATCTTGTTGTTTATGCCCTTGTGAGAACCTGATATACATGTTAGACCATGGGTTGCGAAGACTTAGTTTCGCGGATGCTCCATTTGATCTTTGTATTTACTTCTTATTATGTTCAGATGGATCTTTTTCTATTCAAGGATCATTCATGTATTTATTTGACTGGTGTGGTCGTATGTATTATTGGTCCTTGATGGCAGGATTGTAAATGATGTGACCTTATGTATTCTTCACTATTTTTAATTATCAGAGGGGTCTTGCAGTTGAGTAGACCTAGAGATATAGCCCACTAGGGGTGAACTCCAATATCATTTTGGTGTTATGTGATGTATATGCCCTTATGTTTCCTTTTTAATTTAGTATGTATGGATGACATTATGTTAAAATGTATAATATGGATTAGATGAAGTTAATCTTAAATGCATGTATGTTGTCATGTTATTAAATGTAGTAATTTGGATCATGAAATAATGTAGATTTGAATAATGGAATGTATTCAGTTATTGATAATGCAATTAAGTATGCATGGAAAAGTATTCATTAGTTTATGATGAAATTAAAGTATGTAATGAAATTAGATGCATGACTTATGTTTTAATGAAAATTTTGAATGTAATGTATGGTTAAATTTTATTAGATGAACTTAATCATGTTATCTCTACATTTAACCTCAATGGATGAACCTTATTATGTTACCTATATTTTTAATTTACCGAATGAACTATATCCTTGTTTAAAGTGATATCTTGTCATTAAGTTAACAACTTAATTGGATTAATTAGTGTGAGTTGAGTTAAATGTTGAATTAAGTAATCACGTTAGGAAACTCTTTAGGTGTTATTTGAGTCTTCCATTGTGTTATCTGAACTTTGATATCTCATTGTATCATTATGTTGCCTTTAACTTTTAAAAATAAAATAAAATTGCACTCTATTCTTGTGTTTTAGCTTTATCCCTTCGGGGTTTCTTGGTGGGGCATTACACATTAATTGAATTTTCTTCTAATCTTTTGACCTCTACTTGATCTCCCTATTGTAGACCTACTACATGTCTCACTTTCATTTTCTATTTTTGCATTTCCCTCACTCAACAAAGACACATCTGGCAAATACCTATTTGGTGGTACCCGCACTCCATCAAATGAGAGAGTTAGTTGGTAATGAGAGAGATATTTTGCAAATGAGGGTAATGTTGATGAAGAAGTCGGCCCTAAAGTTGATTTTGAGATTAAAATTTGAATAAGTCCAACTGGGGCATCAAGTGTTGATAATTGTATTAGATTTGCTACTAATGTTGAGGTTTGAAAAACTGAGGAAGTTTGTTTTCCAAGTAATTTTTTTAAAATAAACTGTTTCTATAGGGTGTATTGACTTATACCTATTGATCCATGAGACTGTTCAGGATCCTTGTCAAAGGGGTTCAGGTTCCTACACATGTAATTCAATTATCTTATTTTAGCTAAACATTAAATGATACGTATACTAAAAATTACATAGTACACAACATGAACAACATGAACTTTGTAGACAATAAGAGTATTAAAAAAAATGTCATCATAATCATTGTAGTTTTTTAAATTCCTTACCTTTACTTTATGTAGACTATGTAGTATCCTCAACTAAAAGGTTGACGATGTCTGTAGTCAATTACCTGTTTCCACCAAGGGTGACAACATCACACAAAATCTATATATGAAATCAACACCATCGATTGAGCATCATAAGCATTACATTTGTAAGTTGATAAACAATAAATACATATGTATCATAAGAATCATAAGCATCACATATGTATCATCATATATGTAATTAAGCATCATTATCATCACATATGTGTCATCATAAACATGTAATCCATCACATATGTATCATAAATCGCCACCCATCACATAGGTAATAAACAATCTACATTCTATAAATAAACACAAAGTTCAAAAAATGTCACATGTATCATCATAATAAACATGTAATCCATCGCATATCTATTTTAAATCAAAATCCATCACATAGCTAATAAACAATCCAAATTCCACAAATAAACACAAAGTTTAAAAAATGTCACATAAATAGTCACTCTCCCTATCTCCATCTCTTCGGGGTGGCATAGTTCTACTATTAGGACCTGCTAGAGGTGGAACATGAATTAAAAAACATTAAAAGATGCATCATGAGTTAATTATGTAATGACATTAGAATTCAAAACATAATGAATTAATTATCTAACCATATAAGTCAAATAAATTTCTATCAAGAAATTAATATTAAATAGATAATATACTAATCACATACCTCATACATTTCATTCATGTCATTGATCTTCTTCTTCATCCAACTCATCATCATGACCATCATGATCATCATCATCATCATCATCATCAACTTCTTCTTCTTCATCATCATTGAGTAACTATCGATTGTGATCATCATCTACATCATCTTCTACTTCTTCAGTATCTTCTTCTTCCATCATATTATACTTTATCGACCTTCCTCTTGGATTATGTCTAACAACAAATGATCAACCCAATTTATGTGGAACCTCTGAGTAAAATACCTACTCACATTGGCTTGGAAGAACATAGGGCTCATCCCCAACTGGTTCAAATAAACTTTTATTAACCATTGTAAATTCATTATCATGTTCAATAACAGTCTATTAGGATCATTTTTATTCAGTCGTAGCCTGTACCATTTGATGATGAACAAAAATAATTTGAAGGAATTAAATTCACACTCAAGTATATCATCCAAAATGCCATAGTATCAATTTTGAGACTCTTGAGGATGTATGTCGTTTCTAGATGAAATATTTGTCACCTCAAAGACTGCAGTTATCCTAGAATTGCAAGTTTTCTTTGTGTCATCCAACTTTTTGATGCAAAAATTTGTGACCATTGTAGCACATAGCATTGTGGTGTTTGACCTGCAATATGTCAAACATGTAAAAATTATCGCATCGTGAGTTGATAAACATATGGGTGATTAACAAATTTATACATACCTGTTTATCTCTTAAACCATATGCTAAATCAATTTCCCTTTGCATAACATTGAAATCTCCATTACGATGAGCTTCTTTAACCAATGAAGCCACACCTTCCCATGTTAATGTGTGACCAGATTGTTGACAACGTTCAATCCATACCATCATCCAATCAAGATTGTTTGCAATATACAAATATAGTGCATCTCAGTCTCCACCAACTGTACAAAAAATAAATAGACATCTTACAGTCGATTTATTTTGAAGATTAAAAATTAATTAACTACAATAACATCTTATAATTGCCTCTCACTTTCCTCAATCTACCTTTCCTCGTCAAGTACTCCCCTTCGAATTTGTTAATGGGGTTGGGATCCCAAATGCGATCTACGTGGATCTTTGCTGCAAACTTAGGAAGATATTAAGAAATGTACACCATAGTCTAGTATACCATAGAACCCTCAGGATGTGTTCTTTGTTGAACCAAAGCCTTCAAAAATTTCAAGTGCCTCTCAACCATCTACATTGACCTAGTGTGTACAAGTCCACATAATTCAATCTCCTCAACTTGGTGTATGAGGTAGTGTTCTTGTGCATTGGAAAAAGCTGAAGGTAGACACTTTTGCCTTTCACACATTAGATGAGAAATTTTTCTCTTCCAATATTTAATATCTTCTTTATGGATTTCTTTGCATGACAACCACCTACAAGATATTCAAGACATAAAAATATATATTACATAACAAGTAAAACAAATTGCAAATATAATATCTATACAACAAATTGAACAAATATCACTACTTACCTCATGTATTTTCCAAGATCATATATAACTTGCTTGGCATTATTGTCGAAGTGGTCTAGGAGAGATAGAGGTAGAACGTATTGCAACAATTATAAAATTATCTTTTTCATTTTTTTCTTAACATAATACAATGAAAAGTACATGCGCAATATACAAATATATAGTAAATGCACAAAAACATGAATTACCTTAATGAAGGTATGTCAATCATGCATTTTCATCTCTAGTCCAAATTCACTTTTCTTTGATATGAGATTGTTTATGTTCGCAGCAAATCCGGTGGGAAATCGAATTTTTCGTATGACTTCTTTTATAGAATTCCTTTGTTGGTCTGTTAATAACCAAGGTAGGTCACTTATATTAATCTGGTCTCCATGGCTATTTGATTGAATTCCATTTTGCATTGCATGATTGGATTTCTGAATGTCACTACAAATTTTGACAATTTTTTCTTTGTCACGCCTTCCATCCAATATTTTCCATAATGTCTCTGTTATATTCTTTCTAATATGCATAGTGATGGGCTGATGAATCAATAAGGATCTAGTCAATTACTGAGAGGGGGGTTGGTGAATCAGTACATAGAAAAATAACATTAACTTTTCACCAAACAAAAAAAATCTCTCAAGACAAACTCAAAACTGACTGGTTCAAATACTGAACTGCAAATTGCAATATCATTGTCCAGTAAACCGGTTGACTGTCATAACAAAATAATAGTAAAACAACTCTAAAAATGTCAAACCTTTTGACCAAAACATCCAAATACTTTACTGACAAAAGTAAAAGCTCATTTCAAATTGTTGTCGATCATCATATCATATCTAAGTGGATTTAGCAACTAAGCAAATTAACCATAGCAAACATAACCACAAAAATATTCACCACCTGACACAATAATTTTGACATGGAAACCCAAATGGGAAAAACCATGGTGGGGATGAATACCCACAAGTATTCTGAACTCTTCTGAAGTTCGCCCTGTTAGGAGCCAAGCCTGTTAAAGCTTTACAATAAGTCCTCTTAAGAACATATCCTGTTAGGGACCACTCAGTTAAGGGATTGACTATAATGCCCTATTAGAAGCAATACCCTATTAGGAGTAACCTCGATGGAGGATTTGAAATCCAAGATAATGGATTACCTAGTTAGAGGATTTAGATAACACTAAGCTTGTCAGAGCTTACCCGGTTATGGGATTTGACTGTTGTAATTGTTAGAGAACAACAAGGGTTTTTTGATCTGGTGAATAACACTAGTCTATTTGATCAGATCCTTTTCATGCTCCTATCTGCCTTTACATATATTGCAGATACATCTCATGGTTCGACAACTAATCACTCTTACATTCAACCAAAATTGTCAACACTACAACAAAACAACTCATCGACCTTATACACAAAACAATAGGTCGGTAACACATCACAAACCTAAGATCTCATAGAGATTATAAACAAATCAGTTCAAGTATGACCGTTGGATTACATAACAATCATTGCACATCATTCAAGACAACCTCGACCGCTCCTTGATCACCGCTTCATTGAACTCTGCAACTCATCACGCGGTTTCCATTACATGCAATGAACTTTCTCATTCCCAAGATAAAACCTTTATCTCTACGTGCCAAAAACTATTTGAAACTCTTCTCATACAACATGCATATGTGGCATAATCATTACCGCTCATCATTTGATCAAAAACCAATACAACCAATTCACCAAGCTCCATTGGTTAGGGTTTGGCATATCAACAGGTAGGGTTTACCGATTGATCTCACTTCTTCTCTAGCAATACCAGTTTCCTTCACAAACTCACTTACTGATTGCAAAATAAAATTATTACAATATCATTACTGGTTATAATTGACATGAATGACAAGATAATAGTTCATCAATGCAATATTCATGCAAATGCCAACACATAGTATCAAACAAATGCACAATTTGTACCTGCTCATAGTAGGGCAACCTACTAAATTGTTGGGGATAACTTTTTAGTCCCTTAGGAAGGTGTTCATTAATTCCTTGATGACCTTCATGATCATCAATCATATCATCCGTAAACAAAACACAATAGAAAAGATATTTTATTTCATAAAAAACCATTAGATGGAATGACATTACCTTGACGATTAATTCTATTATATTCCAACTTCCATAGGTGAGGTGTCATTCTTTGTGGCTTTGATGTATTCTCTTCTTTCCCATTGAAAATATGTTTTTTCAATATTTCGATACTTATGATTTTTGTGGAGAAAGTTCCTATACTCATCAAACACCTGCTTTCCTAAACTTTTCGAATGACGAGATTTCATCTTTGGACCACAAACTGGACATGCAAATTTTCCCTTTGTTTGAAGACCTACAAGATAATGTATAATTGGATTAAATATGTTATTTTTCTTAATTAAAAATATCATGCGCAACTTGAACACTATAACATACTACAAAAATGTGTTAGTCCTGGGGCATCATGTATTGTCCATACAAGCATCGCATGGAATTGAAATTGTCTTTGTCCTATTGGTCTAAAGATGTCATACATAGTGACATCATTCCATAACTCCAGCAACTCGTCGATAAGAGGCTCAATATATACATTGATATCTCTAACTTGGTACTTACCTAATCGAATGAACAAAAACATTACATAATGATTATGACCATTTTATTGCAATATTTATAATTAAATGTAGATGACTATTAAATGATAAAATACGTGGAATAATCATTGCCAACATTATATCCTCCCTCTTTATTGACATCCATGGAGGAATGTTATTGTTGATAACAAAAACATGCCACACCGAGTAAGCATATCTCAGCTCTCCAAATGGATTGACTTCGTCTGTTGCCAATGAAAGCCTGAGATTATAAGATTCTTCTTTAAAGTGTGGCAACTTTTCCTCTATGTCCATAAATGCTAAATCATCCGCAGGCATTCGAATAATTGCATCTTGACTATTGTGTGCATGGCAATCCATAGATTATGCAAAGCTAGTGCACTTGAATAATCATTGCATACGTGGAATAATGGGAATATAACGAAGAACCTTGCAAAACACCTTTTTTGTTATTTGATCTATTCGATATCTACTGATATGACATTCAGGGCATTCAGTTTGAAATTCATGTGGTTTGTGATATATAATATGATCATTGGGACAAACATCTATTGCTTGATACTCAATTCCAATATCTTTCATAATGACATATAATTCTTGGTATGTGCGAGGTAGAATATTTGATGGTGGTAACAAAAACTCACCTATCAATCTACAACAAAAAATAATAATTTGTTAATATAAATAATATTAATGGTACATGATTCACCATTTATTAACTATAATGACATATATGACATACCTTAACATACGTAAGATTGTTATGTTGGATAAACCATTCATAACCTTCAAGTTCACCAACAACAATACAACAGAGAGAAGAGTTGTCTAGCAGCCTTCGTAAAGGGCCTCATATGCCTTCTCAAGTAGAGGTAAATAATGAACAACACCAAGGTCATCTTGATCATCATGATCAACTGTGCCAGTACTAAATGTGTCATGGATCAATGTATTTCTACCATCATCTTCAATTGTGTTTTGTGGCTCATGATTGTCATCTTCCATGGGATCATTATCTTAAGCTTCGATATTCACACCTCCATGTTCCTCCACTTCAAAAATCATATTCTTCGGGTTGTGTTGATCCATATCATGTGCTCTAGGGTGCTCAACCTACTGAAAAATGATCAACATAAATAAACCATGATCATGATCTCATCATCAAGTAATTTCTTATGTATATAAATTATTAAAATGATATAATGAAAAAATTACTAATGGATGATAATCATGTCCCCCTTCAACATGACCATGCAACCTACAATGTTTCTTAGTTGTTTTGATTAGAAGTCTTCCAGTCTTTAACCCCTTACAAATGTTGCAGGGACAATAACATTTTTCATCACCTTTTCTTTTCAAGTTAGACCACAATCTAGCAATTGTCTCCTTATTTTGTTGTTCATTGATATTATTTGACATGGTCTTTCTTCATAGGCAAAAAAATCGGCCTATATAAATAGTTATATAAAAGTTGAAATGTTAGTTATGAAATGACATTTCAGTATAATATACCAAATTAAATTATTTGAACATACAAATAATGCAAATTGAATCAAAACCATTTAACTCTTCTTTTTCATCTCAAAACATATCTAATGGCTTTGTGGTGATTTAGAGCAGATGATATGCTAATGGCTTTGTGGTATGCAATCCTTGTATCATATCTTAAGTTGACTAATGTCTAATTGGGGTAATTCATGAGTGTCTAATGTGAATTCATTATCAATGTTGTAAAGTCATCGAGAGTATGGTGATAGTCATCCTTATAGGATCCTCTCAATACTGTCCAAATCATTGACAAGTAAGACAAAATTCTCAGTCACACCTTGGGTGCAAGTGAATGATATTACATATACTTTTGGGATAAACACCATTGAGAGTCATAGACCCAAGTTAGTCTAAAAGGAAATTAATTATCCATTCCCATGCTCATGCATACTTACATGACTAATGTTGCCCTTGTGTATCCTAAACATTGGAGAGACCTTATTTGACTTACCTAATCAATGTGGTTACTGTCCTAATATGAAATAGTGAGTTCTACCCTTGCCTTTGCATCAAAATTCTCACATCATGTTTCTTCAACAAAACACACTACTCCCAATCTTCCTCAATACCCTCAATGGAGGGGCATGCGTATTGGTTTCAACATAAAAATTCAATGATCATAAAATCCATTCTTCTGGACACCCTTGGCTATAATTACTTGGCTTCTAGGATTGGGAAAACTAATATGAATTGAGCCAACACCATGAGGATAGGGTCAAGTATCATGGTAACTGATCATATATAATTCGTGAAGATAGGGTTCACACCTAAGTGTTGGCTCTCAACAATGCCACACTTCCAAAATTGTCAGTCTCAAGACTTGTCCTATTGGGTCAACACTCATTGATGGCCACAAGGCCAAATCAATGTATCTAGGCTTAAAACTCCTTACTCTAGGCTTGGAGGACCCTACACAAGGTCTATGAACACTCACTTGGTATTACAATAGAAAGAGCTTTCCTCTAGAACTTTATTTACAACACACGCATCATTGGTAATCTTTGTTATGATGGATGGTCTACTAGGACAATAAATAAAATGCTTATTCTTTTTCCACCCTTTGAAACTACAACAAGGTATTTGGCTTGGCAAGGTCCCCACACATCACTTCAACACCAAACATTAGGCAATTCAAGCTTTTTCCTTCTCAATGCATTTTTTTTGTCTTTCACTGGTTTTCTTAGTTTGATACATAGGGATATCAGACCTTTCATGGCATCATCACATGCACAAACTTCCCCATATGTCCCAGTAACTCTAAGATATTAAATACATTTCACCTAGCACTATTTGGTATAGATTCTTGTGTCCTATCCATATAGAATGTTTGCACACCATACTATCATGACTCATGTGTATGATACAGAGGTAGGGGCATGCATGTAATGCCCCTACCCTAGTCGGACTTGTAAAACCTGTTTGACCTTGGTTGACTTCCTTTGTGGCATTCTTGAATGGTAGGTTAACCATGATGCAATGTGTAGTTTAGATAATATAAATAATTGTGCAAATTTATCATTGTGCTCTTGCGTCAATTCTTGTGTAAATGCAAGTGTTTTCCTAACTCTTGTGATAAATCTTGAGCTAACGCCTTCATTGAATATGTATATGTATATGTATGCTTGCGTGATTCATGGGTGCAGGAGATTGCAGGTACGACACCGCCTAAGGCGAGGTTCATCTCCTTTGGGATTTGCAAGGTTGAGTATGCCTCCTTCATTCTTAGAATTCGAATTTGGGGGTCATTAAACTCTTGTCTTGCCTTAGCCATGGTCAGGTGAGAATCGCATGTGTGGTTCGTGGGTCTCTTTCTTTTTGTTGGGTTGCGTGTCGGGTGATTTGGTGGACTTCCTCGATTTGCATGCCTGGCGTGAGGTAAGTGGAGTTTGTTATCCCAAATATTCAATTCAATTTAATGAGTAGAAGTATGCACTAGTATTTTGGAAATTTAAAATAGGAAGTCTCTTTTATATGAATAATCGTTAATTTAAAAAAGAGATTGCTTTAATTATTAATGTAGCAAGCTTAAGGTATTTAACTTGGATTAATGTGCTCATTTACGCATATGTAGTTGAGAAATTAGAATAAATAAGACTCTTGCATTAGATTAGTCAATTATTTAAAAAGGTCGCTTTATTATGTTATAGCGAGTCAATTTAATAGTTAAATTTAATAATAACAAATTTAATGAGCTATGCGTTTTAGAAAGGAAAGGTTTAAAGTCATTTGAGAAATAGAAATAAACTAATCATTTTCGCATGTTGGAAGAGAAAGGGTAAATTTTACTACTTAAAAAGAAATTATTTCCTTTTTACTTGTATAGTTGATATAGTATAAAAAGATTGATTTTTAGAAAATTAAATTAATCAAAACGCCTTACCCGGTCAATAGTTTCGAAATTTGAAGTAGGCCTAAAATTTATATTGAGAAATTAAAATTTTAAAAAACCCAATAAGAAATAGAAGCATTTTAATTTTCATAAGGAAAGCGAATAAGATGTAATAAATAATGGAAATGAATGACTTCCATTTTCATTTTCATTTATTTTATTTTAAAAATAAATGCCTAAATTTGAAATTGAAAATTAGGGCAAAAATAGGGTTTCTCATTTAACCTAGTTTTAAAATGTTTTGGGGGTTCTTTTCTTGGGAGTTTTTGGTTTTTTTGGAAAAAAAATGGGGAATTTGCTTGGAGTTGCAGGTGGAGCTCTTCATCAAAATCTCTTCCTGGAATGCGTTTGGAAGTAGGATTCCAACCCACCTTCTTGTTTATTTGTTGGATCTTGTGTGGAAAATGGAATGCAAACATTGTTTTGGATTGGGGTTTTATGTTTTGTTTTGGGATTGTTTTGTTCATGTTTATGTAAAAAAAAAAATGGTCTCCCAGTTGGTTGTTTATTATGAGCAAGCTAGAAATTAAATGGACTGTGTTTTCCTCTCAAAATAGGAGAAGTTGTTGGAATATGCTTAAAATCCCTGTCTATAAGACTGTGGGACGTGTATTTAGGGATTGGCTATGTATTTTTTTATTAGTACCAAATTGAATATGCCTGAAAACTATTAAAAAAAATAATAATAAACAAAAAAAAAATTGTATGTGTTTGGGGCTAGGGTTTGGCGGGTAGAGGAGCCGAAGCTCGGCTCGCACTGCCGCCCACTCCCCCATTTCTTCCTCACGGCGCCGCCATATTTTGCAGCCTTGCCGCGACCACATTGTGGGCCGCAGGCTGCGACCACAATGTGGGCCGCAGGGACTGCGACCACAATGTGGGCCGTAGGCTGCATCCATAGTGTGGGCCGCAGGGCCTGCGTCCATAGTGTGGGCCGCAGAACCTGCATCCACATTGTGGGTCGCAGGGTCCTACGTAAGGATTAGGGTTTTTAAAAAAAAAAGAGAAACACGAAGTTTGTTTTAATTCTATTCTTTTTTATATATGTTTTTTTGTTGATAAAAAATATATATATATGGTATTGACAAGTATAAAATGAAAGAAACAAATGTTATGGAAAGTATAAAAGAGATGAAATAAATTTGTAGAAAAAAAAGAACTATTTTGTTTTGGTAATATAGATTTTAGTTGCTATATATATATATATATTAAATAATGGAGATTTCATATTTTCTTTCTTTATGGTAGATTAAGTAAAATTTATTGATCTTGGATTATTAAATTTATGTTAACAATCGTTTAAATATGGAACTTCTTGTAATAGGAAAGGTAGTCCTTGGAAGAGAGATCAAGTATTGTCTTTATTTGAAAACCTTTGGAATAAAACACCTTTGTTAACATTGTGAAATATATTTTAATAAGATGTTGTTTTTCTTTTATATAAGCATTGTCCTTCGGTTGAATGATTAAGATCTTCCAAGAATTTTAGAAATGGAAACTAAAGTATAGGAGAGTATGAAATTTGTATCTAAATTGTCTCTGTATATTTTGTTATTACTTCATCGACATGCTAGTAGAATGAATGGAAGTTTGACAATGTATCATTTTGGAAAGTTATAAGTTTAAGTTTTGTATTTGCTTTGTTAAAGTGATGAAAAACCTTGATGTATTTGTTTGGACCCTGTCGTGTTGTCATTGGGACACCTGTTAAGTCTTAGGTCTCTAAATAGGGTACTGTTGGGCAATGGACCTTGTACTTCCTTTTAGCATGCACTGTAGGTTCTGCCTCTACGTGGAGGTCAACTAGGAATTTGTGGATCAAAGTGGTCATTTGTAAATTGGTGGTATCCGCCTAAGTGGCAAAGATGTAAAAGACATGTAATTTATGTATTCCTAACGATATTAAATGCCAAAGGGGTCTTGCAGTTGAGCAGACCCGGAGATGTAGCCCTTTAGGGGTGAACTCCGAGATCATATCTGTGTTATGCGATGTTTTAGCTTCCTTTGTTTCATGCTTTAAATTATCATGGATGGTTGTTATCTTGTATAAGTGTATGATGGAAAAACTAACGAATTTAATTCTAAGTGCATAAAATTATTCATCTTGGCAAATGTAGTAATCAGGTTCATGGAAGATTGTAATTAAGATTATGGAAAAAGTATTTAGATAATGTGAATTAAACGTAGTAATAGTGGAAAGAATCTTGCTAGGTTACATCATTGGATTAACTTGTTATTAAGCATGTAAATTGAACAAATGAGTATGGGAAAACAAAGATAGAATTAACGTTATAATTTCTAAGTTGGATTCTAAAGGATAAACATCATATAGGTATTTACTCTTATCTTCTTAAATGAATAACGCCATGTTAATTATGTTTCACTACATTGGACGAATTTGTTTAGTTATTTCACGTTTTAATCTTAACAATAATCCTTACCGAAATTAACTTGATAATTGGGTGGACTCAACTATTTATCCATAATTGTAATCCTTAATAAAAGAATCCCTTATAATTACTAAAATGGAACTAAAATGGGAAGTATGGGTATAGTTGATTTTATCTCAACCTTACTAAATGTATCTCTTCATGTTAACCTTATTTGATTAAAAAGGAGTGACATGCAATAAGATAATTATACTTTAATCCTAATGAAAGAACGTCACTATGTACTCATGTTTTAATCATATAATGATGAATATCACCTTGCTAATTATATTTTAATTTAAGGGATGCTCTCATGTGTCCTAACACATTTTCACCTCAATGAATTTAGCCATCTATTAGTATTAATAAAACTTCAATGAATTCTATGGCTACTCACAATTTATTTTTCATAAAAGAACTACAACTCAATAGTTGGATATGCATGAAATCAAAGGAAGGGACCTCACTCTATTAATTGTAGTTTAATCCTTAATGAATGTATCTCATCTTACTAAACATACTTTTAATATTTAAGAAAAACATCAAATGTGGGTGGTTATCTTAAAAAACCCAAATGAATGTACTTTGTCATATTTTCACATTGAACCTTAAGGGAGGCCTCTTAAATTAAATAGGTGTTAATGTGCATTGAGTAAATAACCTCACGATGGCCTCCTAACCACCCAAAGTAAATGAATGCTTCCTAAAATTATAAGATGTCATATCGTCGAACATATTTATAATCATGTCTTAAGCATTATCCCACAATTAAGACATCCAGATTTATGTATCATTTGACGCAAGTTGAGTTAGGTGTAAGGTTATGTAATCACGTTGGGAAACCTCTTAGGATCATTTAGCCTTCCGCTGTGTTATCTAAGTTTCACATAACTCCAAATTATCTTAATGTTTTAACTTTTCATTAACGCTCTTAATTATTATTTAAAAATAAATAAAAAAATATTTACACTCTAATTGAGTGTTTTTAACTTAAACCCTTAGGGGTTTCCTGGCGGGGCATTCCAATGCATACTGGTTTCAACATACAAAGTCAATGATCATACACTCCATTCTTCTAGATACCCTTGGATACATTACTTGGCTTCTAGGCTTCGGAAAACTAATATGAATTGAGCCAACACCATAAGGACAGGGTCAGGTATCATGGCAACTGATCATAATCTGTGAAGACATGGTTCACACCTAAGTGTTGGCTCTCAACAATGCTGCACTTCCAAAATTGTCAGTCTCAAGACTTCTCCTATTAGGTCAACACTCATTGATGGCCACAAGGCCAAATCAATGTATTTAGGCTTCAAACTCTTACTCTAGGCTTAGAGGACCCTACACAAGGTCTATGAATTTTACCATTATTGTTGGCATTATAACAGACATGGGGAGATTGTTGGCATTTCAATAAGGATATTGAGAAGGTTGTTGATGAATATGGATATAACCAATCAAGGATGTTTATTGTCTTAATATTATTATTTTGTCATTGATGTCAAGAAATTGATTTTCTAATTCAGTATGATGTTGCCATATCTTAAGAAGTATGATTTGATGAATATAAAGATGTCGGTAAAAGACACAGAAAGAATGTGATGAATAAGGGGAGGAATAAGTTATTTAATGGGAAACTATTACCGAGTTAGACAATGATGAGATCGTGATGTTTAGATTGTTTTGATATCCTACATATGTTGTTGATTGCAAGGTTAATACTATACTATGTTACCAAGCAAAGAACCTAGTTGGTAAACCCTAAGGTTATCGATATCGGTTAATGAAGGCAGAATGTCTACCGAGTGAAGTTTAGTATTTATCGAGTTGCAACCGAGTAGTAACAGAATGCATTGAATGAATAAAAGCATTATTTAATGAAGGAAGCTGATGAGATGGAATTGATTAAATGATTGGTATGCCATGCATGAAGTTTGTTAAAGAATCTATGGTAAAGTAAAATCAGCAGGAATATCTATAGCTCAAACTGAACTGCAATACCCTAGCACAAGTTCCAAGAAATGTATGCAAGTTCCAAGGCGGGGTAAAAACATTTTCAGTTCAAAGGATACATTGAACCTAGTCAAAGTTTGAAGATCTGATGGCTATGATTGATCATGGGAAATATGATCAAGGAGATTAAGCGGTTGGTGAATTGTTTATAAATAAGGAACTGTTGATAAGCAATGTATGCGAGCAAGTGTATGCATAGGGATGCTACATAGTGATTACCGAGCACAGAAGCTTGAAGACCTGTTTGAATAACAAAGTATAGAGCCCAGCAGATGGACAAGATAAGTCCTATTGTATTGAGCAAATAAGAATCTGCTTTAGCATTTTGGATGTGAAGTTGCAGATAGATTTTTATTACTGTTATTTTGTGAAGTGACAGAAAATCTCTTAATCGAGTGGACTTAACAGTCTTATTTGTAAAACCCTCTAGCAAGGTGACATTCTGATTGAGTGTTTGAAATCCTTTAACAAGGTCACTTCTAACAAGGTGAAGATCCTAATAGATCTTAAGGAAATCCCTTAACCGGGTCACATCTAGCAATGTGTTTGTAATCTTTAATAGGATTTTCTTTTAACCGAGCATACTCTAGAAGAGTATATTTCTTAGTGGGTCTAAAATCCCACAGTGGTTTTTCCCTATTTGGGTTTCCACATTAATCTGGTGTTATGAGTGTTATGATGTTTATATGCTTTTGAGTTTACATGTTTAGCAGTTTTGGTTATATTACTGAAGTATATGTTACCGAGGTTGAATCTATTGTTTTTATGAAAAATTAAGTTTTTATGATTCACCCCCCCCCTCTCATCTTGTTAGCTTGGCATCTGTACTTAACATTAAGTATCAGAACTATCAATTATAATTATTTTCTAATGAATGGGGATCTATATTATCATTTCTAAAATAGTGTTATGCATATTCGCAAAAAGAAAGGTAAGTGGAAAGAGTCACATCCCAAAATCCAAACAAGACAATATCTCAAAACAAAAAACAATTATAACAAGACAACTAAGAGGAGGAAGTTAGCCCTAATAATTTGTTTTTCTCTTTATCTACAATTTCTTGTTTTGCATATGTCACGTGAAACTACACTTCTATGACCCTATTGTAGATTATAGGAATAATTTTGTAAAATTAGCAATAGCACTATATTTTCACCCATCTATAGTGAAAGTCTCAAATCATCTTTGGTGGTTCCTTAGTGAGATACAAATGTGTCTCATGTAGCATAGGAGCTCATTTTCTATGTGAAAATCAAGAACCTGCCACCTAACTGTGAATTTTTGGTATATGTCAAAGAATTCAAGATCTCTAATGTTAAGTTAAGGTCATTCTAATGTTTCATTCTTGCAAGAACCAAGTGTTGTTATCAAAGTTGCAGATGAAAGATAAGTCAAGCAGTCAACAACCTTATCAATACTCATGTTCTTGTGTCAAATGTTCAATTAAAAAAAATGTTGTAGGTACATGGAGCACCTTTGATGATGGTAATTTTAAAACTCACCTCAAGTCTACATGAACTACATAGGCTTGTAATAAGTATGCATGACTATCTCCTTACCCAAAATGTAATCCTTCCATTACATGCAAACCTAAATGATAGCATATATCTCTTTGTTATATTTTAGGTACTTACCCACTATGTTATAAAACATATTTTTATGGTAAATAGAATAAGTCTCAAGTGACACTATGTTAGAAATGGCTCACCATTGTAGGTACATGGAGCACCTTTGATGGTCATTTTACAACTCACCTTGAGTCTACATGAGCTGTAGAAGCTTGTGATAAGTATGGATTACTGTCTCCTTCCAATATTTAGTCCTTTCATTGTATGCAAACCTAAACAATAACATAAATCTCTGTCATATTTTAGGGCCTTTCTTACCTTTGGGGTTGAGTTTATCTTCAACAAATATTTTGATGTTTAAAGATGTATTGATGATGGATGCTAGACATTACAATTTGTAAAGAACCAATGCTTCTTGGAGTTCTTGATGTTAGAGTATTCGGGTATTTACTTGATTAATTAAATAATATTTATTTAATTATTTAAGTTCCCTTTATCTCTTTTACACTTAAGCTAACTTTAGGTGCATATAATTAATTATTATGTGCAAACATAGGTTTTCCCTTTTAGGGTTTTTTGACCTATTAAAGGTTAAGTTATTTCTTTTCATTGTATGAAGAAGGATTATTATTGACAATACATTTTGGAGATTATTGAGCTCTCTTTTGGAGCATATTCTTCTTGTGTTTTTGTTCCTTCTGTGATTTGCTTCCTTGCTTCTCCTTTTAACAGGTTTTTTCAGCTTTCAGAGATCATTTGGGCTCCTGTGGTGTTGTATTTTCTCAACTCCTATATGGTATCAGAGCCATAGATCTGTAGCTACTTGTTCTTGTTTTGAGAACTTTTTGTTTTGGAAGCAGATTTTGGGTTTCAGGAATTTTTTTTATGTACCTAGGGTTTGACCTTTTTTCTGAGCATTTTGGGCCTAAACGGACCTCAACATCATGCTCAAAAGGCCCAAAAACCACTATGGTCATATAAAATTCAACCTATTTTGGTTCCTGAGCCTCAGGGAGTATTTTTTTCTCCAGATCCAGGCTGTACGACCCTGACACACAGTTCGAGAAAAAAATTCAAAAATAAAATATTTAGCCTTTTTACGGCATGCAGGCTAGATTTTGATTTGTTTGAAAAAAAAATCAAAAAAATATTCAAAAAATCAAACAACAAGGGTTTTAAAGAAAAAAAAAATTTGGCCACTTTTTCATTGGGGGGTTCCCACGATACCCTGCGTACCGTGGGGCCCTTGCCGCTGCCACTGCCACAGACCTATAGGCCTTGGACCCCATGCCATCCTTCTGGCCACCGCTGGCCCGACCCCCTTCAATGACTTTGTTGCTCCCGTCGGCGCGTGCCCCCTCCAGCGGCCCTGCTACTCCCACTGGCCGCTTCTTCTTGATGGCCCCGACTACGCTTCTCCAGCCTTTGCCAACTCCCCGGCCGCTGCCTACAACACCGCCCCTACCAATAGCACCATGGGCCATGCACCACTGGCAAGCTCCACTGCTGGCTGCTAAGCCCCGACTTCCACTGCTCCCCGGCCACCGCTCGCTCTGCTCAGCCCGCTCCGCCGACCTCCCTGCAGCTGGCCTCCCTCTGGCCCCGCCATAATCCACTGCCTGGTCACTGCTGCAAACCCTCGGCCACCAAAGCACCACCCGGACCCCACCGAAGCTTCGCTCGGCCGCCATCGGTCCGCCACCCACTTGCCACCGAAGCACCGCCCAACCACCAGACTCTCCTTTTTGCCTCTTTCAAGGGGGGTTTTGGTTTTTTGGCCATATCTTGGGCATACGGAGTCATTTTTTTGAAAATGAATAGGAGTCTTTCGAAAACGAATAGGAGTCGAAAAGCTGGTTCTGAGCCTGACCTCATGATGTTGGTAATTTTTTCCAATTTTGCTGTTTGACTATTTTTTTTTCCAGTTAAAGTGAGGTCTAGTTTTTGCACTCCGGGAGCCATAGAATGAGCATCCAACCTCCATTTTTTGAAAAGTTTATATTTTTGGAAAGCGTGTGCTATGTACTTTCCATCCATCTAAGTTTTATTTTCAGATTCTACTCCATGCATATTTTATTTAGTTTTTTGTTTTTCAGCACTCTGGTGGATATCGTGGTTGTTTCAAGTCCTGGGATCTCTTCTCTGAGTAAGATGTCTCTATTTTGGTTCACATTTGTATTTCCAGTCTTCTTCTCATTTTATCTTGTATTTATGAAAATGCACTAAGATAAAGTGTCATCATGCATTGTTTACTTAGGATCTTGCACATTGTGTGTCTTGTTGTACATGCACTCCTTTCAAAGTACCATGAGGGGGTTGATGTTTGCTTGTTGTTTTCCATCTTCCTTTGTCCAGTGAGTGTTCCTTCCATGACATTTACCTCATGATGTGTGTCAAGTGAGTGTTCCTTCCACGACACCATGTATTTTTCTTAGCACCTTTGTGATAGTTCTGATACTTAATGTAAGTACAGATCCAATAGCTAACAAAATGAGAAGGGGGGGGGGTGAATCATACAAACTTAATCTTCCATAAAAACAACAGATTCAACCTCGGTAACATATACTTCAGTAATATAACCAAAACTGCTAAACATGCAAACTCAAAAGCATATAAACATCATAACACTCATAACACCAAATTTAATGTGGAAACCCAAATAGGGAAAAACCACTGTGGGATTTCGGACCCACTAAGAAATATACTCTTCTAGAGTATGCTCGGTTAAAAGAAAATCCTGTTAAAGATTACAAACACATTGCTAGATGTGACTCGGTTAAGGGATTTCCCTCAGATCTGTTAGGATCTTCACCTTGTTAGAAGTGACCTTGTTAAAGGATTTCAAACACTCAATCAGAATGTCACCTTGCTAGAGGGTTTTAAAATAAGGCTGTTAAGTCCGCTTGGTTAAGAGATTTTTTGTCACTTTACAAAATAACAGTAATAAAAATCTATTTGCAACTTCACATCTAAAATGCTAAAGTAGATTCTTATTTGCTCAATAAAATAGGACTTATCTTGTCCATCTGCCGGGCTCTATACTCTTGTTATTCAAACAGGTTTTCAAGCTTTTGTGCTCGGTAATCACTATGTAGCATCCCTGTGTATACACTTGCCCACATACATTGTTTATCAACAGTTCCTTATTTATAAACAATTTGCTAACCACTTAATCTCCTTGATCACAGTTCCCATGATCAATCAAAGCCATCAGATCTTCAAACTTTGACCAGGTTCAATGTATCCTTCAATCTAAAAAATGTTTTACCCCACCTTGGAACTTGCATATATTTCTTGGAACTTGTGCTAGGGTATTGCGGTTCAATCTGAGCTGTAGATCTTCTTGTCGATTTTCCTTTGTCATAGATTCTTTAACAAACTTCATGCATGACATACCAATCATTCAATCATAGCCAGCTCATCAGCTTCCTTCATTAAATAATGCTTTTATTCATTCAATGCATTCTGTTATGACTTGGTTGCAACTTGGTAAATACTAAACTTTACTCGGTAGACATTCTGCCTTCATTAACCAATAGTGATAACCTTAGGGTTTACCGACTAGGTTCTTTTCTCGGTAGGATATCAAAACAATCTAAACATCATGATCTCATCATTGTCTAACTCGGTAATAGTTGCCCATTAAATAACTTATTCCTCTCTTTATTCATCACACTCTTTCTGTGTCTTTTACTGACATCTTTATATTCATCAAATCATACTTTTTAAGATATGGCAACATCATACTGAATTAGAAAATCAATTTCTTGACATCAATGACAAAATAATAATATTAAGATAGTAAACATCCTTAATCAGTTATATCCATAATAATCAACAACCTTCTCAATATCCTTATTGAAATGCTAACAATCTCTCCTTATCTATTATAATGCCAACACTTTGATGTTTCTAGTTCTTTGTCATGCAGTTCTTCTTGGCTTTTTTTTTTAGTGTTCGTATCCCTCTCCCTCTTCTGCATTATGGGGAGGTTTGTCTTGTTGGTTCTAATGCTTCCATGGTTCGATTGATCAGCTCTTCAAGCTTTGGTGTCTCATGCCATCTGTATCTTTGAGTTCAGTTGTTTGCCCTTGTTTGCCATCTGATTTGAGTAGTGTCATTTGAGGGAACTCATGCAAATTATAGTCTTCTCTATCTGGTCATGTTCTATTTCGGTAGAGGTTCTCCAGATCAACAGTTATTCTTCAACAGAGTTTGCAGGTTCTTCATGCTTCAGTGGTATTCTTTTCCATCTCTTTTTGGAGTAGAGTTTTGTTCCCACGTGGTTTTTTCTATTTCTCCAGTTCATAGAGATTTCATTGTATTTGGGTACTTGATCAGGCCTTGTTGTCGGGACCCATCTTTATTGCTTTCATTAGCTGTTCTAGGTTTTAGCTTCTCCCTAAGTCTAGCTTAAGGGGGGGTGTTAGAGTATTCGGGTATTTACTTGATTAATTAAACAATATTTGTTTAATTATTTATGTTTCCTTTATCTCTTTTACACTTAAGCTAACTTTAGGTGCATATAATTAATTATTATGTGCAAACCTAGGTTTTCTCTTTTAGGGTTTCTTGACCTATTAAAGGTTAAGTTCTTTCTTTTCATTGTATGAAGAAGGATTATTATTGACAATACATTTTGGAGATTATTGAGATCTCTTTTGGAGCATATTTTTCCTATGTTTTTGTTCCTTCTATGATTTGCTTCCTTGCTTCTCCTTGTAACAGGTTTTTTCAGCTTGCAGAGATCATTTGGGCTCATGTCGTGTTGTATTTTCTCAACTCCTATACTTGATGCCAATTTTTGAACACAATGTGTGTTAAGTATTGATGTAGTCAAATACAAATTTTCTCTCACGGTTGCCACAAAATTTACTTTTCTTAATTTGTATCTTTTGGAAAAATATTTCTTGATGACCTCCATGAAACCACCCAAACTAAAATTCACCTCCATCACTAAATCAAGTGGAGTTCCTTCAACTCCTCCTTGGATAGCAAGCTAGCAATCCAACATTGTTGAACTGGAATTCTAATTTAAGTAGGGCAGACATAAATTCCAATTTAATTGAAATTCTCTAATCTAAGAAATTACAAAGAAATACATCTCCAAATTCTAATTTAAGTAGGGCAGACATAAATTCTAATTTAACTGAAATTCTCTAATCTAAGAAATTACAAAGAAATACATCTCCAATTTAGAAATATAATCATCAACAACATCTACATTAATTTTCCCGTCAAACTTAGGGATGTCACAACTTACCTAGGCTCTAAAGGGATTCCAATTGCCAAATGACATTTCCAATGGGGCCCACTACTTATTTTGGTTACCCCCGAGCATCAGCACAAATCGGTTCATCATCCTTGATCTTTGTTTTTCTCAAGCCACCTAGATAAAAAACTTGAAGGAATTCGAGGAGTTAGTAGCTAGTTCTTCATTATCATTGAATCTCGTCTTTAATTCAAATATCCAATATCTGACTGCATTTCATGGTACATGCAAGAGAAACTAGGTTGTGATAGCACTTATCTAAATTAGGCTTGTAGTTTGGGGAACAATACACTGGTTGAGAAATTTATTGTACCAAAAGTAAAAATTGAATTAAATAAAATAAAAAATTGATAATTACAGGCTGCAAGTTGCCTTTGCCTTCAAAGAGTTGTTGTAGGGGGAGCCCCAACCTTCTATAGTTCGGCTACATAATTAGTAGGGGCATGAGATGACAATCTAACTCTGCATGGAAATAATAGCAAGATACAAGGATGCATGCCTTCCTGATCAGGATCATCATGTGAAAAAGAGAGAGGCTATAGCTGTTACATGGGCTTAAGTTGATAGTTGACACTCTTCTTGGGTGCCTTAAGTTTATAGGAATGGGATCTAGAGGGTGTCTTTGAACAAACCAACATAAACACTAACTAAAAGTTGTCATGAGCACTCATTCAAGTGTCTAAACCTGAGGATGAAAACTCAGTTTTTTTGAAGTCGAGGGACAAAAACCTTGTAGATCTTATGACGAAGGATGAAACCCTTTTGGTTGAAGGAGTGATCTCATGTAGAGATCGCATTTGAGTTTTAATGGTGGATAAAATTGATGATATTGAGTGTGCATGACACTTATAGATGTCGTGGATGTAATCATTTATGTTTCAGTTTGCTATAGCTGTTGTAGACTTGTAGTTGAATATTGTAATATTGTAATGCCCCATTTAATATAATAGATGACCTGTGATCTAGATTCTTTGAAGTATTGTATTCTCAGTTTGTTGTTGCGGTTGTGTATGCATGGGTTGTTATCATTGCAATTGTCGTATTTTGGTCTATTATTGTTGTGGCAAAAATGTTTTTTAAACCATTTTCAACATGTTTAATATAAATACACTTTATAGTTTATCTTTCATTATGGATTTGCTCCATAATTTGGGTTATCCATGTAAACACAAAATTGGAACAAAATTTTGTGGGTATGCTATTATTTTTATGAATGCGACGAGAAACTTCTAGTTTTGCGAGACTTGAGCAAAACAAATCAGGGTTTGTTTATTTTAGGGTTAGATAATGAAGTCTAAACCATATTTTTAGAGTTGTCGTGTCACATTAATATAACCCAATTATTTTTCGAGGTTTTGGTTAAATATTTAAGTCCAAACTTTAAATAGCCAAAATATTTTCATAAGCTTTTGTGGTTATGTTTTCCAATTTATCATTCAAAGATGCTTTGGTGGTTATGTTTTCTATTTGGGGATTCATTGATTGAGCCCATGTAACAGCTTTGTGAAGTCATTTGTGCCTTCAAAATTCAAAACCATGGTGGCTATGGTCTACAGATGATAACCATTTATTTCTTGTAAGAGCAGAAAATCATAATGGCGAATGCTACAAAATGCTTACATAGGAACTCAAATAGTCACCATTTATCAAAACACATTAAACTCCTATGAAAGTTGCCACTTATCACCATCTATCTACATCCAATAACTATTTTAATCATATCATCTCCCTTCAAATGTGTGTGATTTATCATTGTTAACAAAAAATTGTATAGAAAATTTTGTATTCAAGTAGATTGTCACAGACTTACACAAGTATGTTGGAACGAAAAATAGCTTCATAATGAAGTGGTATAGTATCCTTTCATGCTAGGTGTAGCCATGAGAAGGTCCAAATTTTGAGTCATTTGTGGTCCATGGGAAATTACAAGGTATGCGTACCTTGCATCCCTGCATCGGGAAGACAAAGAACAACAAGATTCAAATTTGTACATGTACCAGAATTGCAAGCATTGGGACATAAATGTCTTGCAAAAACCTTGAATCCCTGCATCTTGGAGGCAAGGGAAAAAAGGCCAAAAAACTTCTACCACCTCATACCCAAAATACAAGCAATGCCCCATAGATGTCTTGGCATAAATTTAGAGTCATTGAGGTGATGCTTCAATGGTAGACTATCAAATACCATTAAGCATATTATTTTCTCTATTAGTAGAAGAAAACAATCTCTTGGAAACTGTGACTACTATCACTTTATGCAAGTACTTGAATTCCTCCTAAATAAAAGCCTTTTTTGTAGATTAAAGGGGTAAAATAGCACTATTATTGTTATGTTGGCTCATAACTAGAATAAGCATACCTTTGAAAGTATGCCTCAATATGCCTTGATTAGATTATTTGACTAGGTTAATCAAATGACATGCTAATAGTTATTGTAGGCTGCAGATAACAACCCAAAACCCAACTGCTTTTTTTTCTCAACACGAATCCATTTACAACAAAACACATCACAATTCCTCAAAGGGCTCTTTAGTGATTAACAAATCTATGACTAGTTCCATTCACCATGACCTTAACATTACACGTAGTCAACGGGAACAATAGGAAATGGAATGTTAGGATTCCTGAAGATACTAAGAGGGGGGGGGGGGGGTGAATCAGTATCTGACCGGTTGATGAATTTTCTAAACTTATTATATGAAAAACATTCCAAAACTGTGTACTGGTAAACCAAAATTAATGTAGTAACTAAGAATAATAAGCACAACATGAAAGACACACCATAACACAATATTTTAATGAGGAAACTTGGTGTGGGAAAAACCTCGGTGGGATTTGTGACCCACAATATTCGCTTACTAGCCAATAAGAGAATATTACTGTTACAATAGGGGCCTGCACATGCAGGAAGGCCAAGTGCCTAGAGCTCACTTCTCAGTTATAAAAGAAGTCTCACTGACTTACAAAAGTGGATTATACAAATCCAATGTCATGTACTGCTTCAGATCAACATTTTCTATGCCAGTTTCAGTACCAGTTTAAGCTCTGTAATAATCATAAACCCTTATCCAAGATCTACCTTACAATTTGCACATTAGGTCTACAATAATCTAACCATATCCTTTTTCCTAAATGATCTACAAGATCTCATACTTATATGAGTCTTATTAAAATTTGTCATGTCGGCTTACAAGAAGATTTTACAATTAAATACAAAATATAATTAAACAAAATTCTTGTCAGCCATGGTGCCGGTAATCAATCTTTTCAGTGCCGATGAACTGTATGCTGTTGTAGAGGCTATAAGTGCTAGTGCCTGCTGGTAACATATGATTGTAATGTTTCCATCAATGAAAAAACCTTCAATCACCTACAATTTTTCATTGGAGTGTGCATTTGCCAACAATCTCCCCCTTTGGCATTGATGGAAACAATCATGAGAAAAATCCAAAAAGTGTCCAAAAAAAGAATTTGCCAAAACTTGTCAAAACTATGTTACCAAAATGTGTGCTCCCCTTGAGCTGATGATGTCTTTGATCATTTTTCTCATCTTCACTACTCCCCCTTTGGCATCAATGACAAAGGCTGTCATTCACTGTCAATGGAGTTTGGTTCCTGCCTAAATCCTTATAACTGGTGGGTTACAATCTGATAGATGTCCACCAATGCAAAATTTTGACTCTCGCTGAACCTTTCAATATCCTTTAATGTCGCTTCAATTCTCTGAATTGTACCAGTGAGTATGTGCATTTTCTCTTCCGGTGTCTTAAGTCCTAGAACCACAGCCTCATAAATTTCTTTTCTCAAAGAAATGAGGTAATCCAGTTTGGGACCTAGTTTTCATTTTAAATCCTTTGCTTTAAACTTTATCTTTTCTTTATCTTTTTCTAACTTTTCAATTTTCTCCTCAAGAATTGCAATATTCTTTTCAACTTCCAAAATGAATCTGCTGTTCCTATTAAGTTGTCAGCAATATTATTGATTTTTTTTGTGCTTTGCTGATCTCTGAATCTATGTCCTTTGTCAAAATATCAGTTTTGCAGGTATCTCTGTACATTTTCTTGAAATCCAAAATTGTTTCTCCTAATGCCGGTAATAAGATTTCCATTTATTCCCTATTCTTCTTCACTATTTCCTCAAAGAATTTTTCTTTCTCCTTATTCATTTTCTCTTTGAATGTACCTTCATTTATCTCGTCCAGTGTTATTAGGTTGCCCGTAACATACTTAGACAATGTGTCTAATTGGCTCAATGAATCTTTGTTATCTATGATACACTTTGGAGCTATCATCTTCAAAATTGGTAAAGTGTCATCTATAGCCTTATAAGCTTGTGCATTACACTTTGTTATTTTCTTTATTGAATCCAAGAGTACTTTTGTTACGTTTGTTGGCCTGAATTCAATCATTGATGTGTCAGATGACTGTCCAACTATTTTCACAATTTGTAATCCGCTGGTGGTTGTGATAGCTTTACTTTCCTCTTTCTCTGGAGGATCTGTTTGAGTTTGCATTTCCACTACCAAGGGCTTGGGCTTTTCAGATGAAGCTTGTGGTACAGTATGAGTATGTACCTGAGAAGGAGCCTATTTCTCTGTATTATCCTCAACAAGAGCCTATTGCTCTGATGGTTTCTCTGATTGTGCTTCAGATGATTTCACTGTAGTGATGACTACCAGTTTTTCTATGTTTTACCTCTGTGTTGTCTACTACCAGTGACTCGGTTGGTTTTTTAGTTTTAGTGGTTGTTGGTGGTTCCATAGATGCATCAGTATGCACATCTATGGTCTCTATCTTTCTAGTGTTTGGGGGATCATTTGATTTTTCAGTTTATTGTAGTTCCCCAATTTCAATGTTTCTAACTTCAACATATTCTACCAGTGGCTCTGTTGCCACATTTGTCTTCTCAGTTGATTCCTTATCCACCACAATATTGACTTCCTAAGTGTCAATTTTCATTGTGTATAACACCTCAGAATCAAGATTTGTATCCTCATGTGGAGTCTCCACATTCTCAGTAGCTGGTGGACTATTAGTTAGTATCGGTGGAGTAACTGAAGGTGGTAGCAAATTGTCTGTCACTTTTATATTTGGTGGTCCACCTACTTTTCCTTTTCCTTTGTCTTTATCCTTTTGGTATGCCTTAAATGGTTTTGGTCTTTTTAGTTCTTCTTGTTTTTCTTTCTCTACAAAAAATATGTCCCACTGATCTGCTGTCTCTTCTGTTATTTCATTTACTCTTCCTGCCATAAGTGCAACATGCCAGTGTCCAGTTGAGAATACTATCCGGTTTGCTTCATTGATTAGCTCATCAATTTCTTGTGTGGAGTTCACTGGGTGAACTGCAAGTAGCTTTTCTTTTTTGATTTTCTTATCTAATTCAACAATAGTTACCCTTCTAGCTTCTAACCTTCTATATAAATCATTGGGTATCTCATCCACAATTTCCATCAGAAATTTCTTATAAATGTCTAAGTGTAAGATTACACTATTTTCTATGCTCTCCTTTTCATAATTTGATAGTGTGTTATATAACTTATTGATGTTTTTTAATTTCCCATCCTCAGTTATTTCATTCAGAAGTTTATCAAATGGTGGAATAACCCGTTTTTCCTTTCTCTTCTTTGGTGTCAATTTCTTAGCTGGAGGCCTAATTGCCTGTTGTTTTTTTCTAGTCCTTTTGAGTGTAGGTGAGGGTGCCAGTGAGGGTTTTGTTTTTCTTTCTACCCTTTTGAATACAATTGGTATCTCACTGTCAGAAGAAGTTGCAACTGATGAAAGATGTACTTCTAGTTGAAGTCCTTCCAGTTCACTTTCCTTAATACCAATTTTATTCAAAACATCTTCCTTTATTATTTTTTCTTGTCTTGAACCTCTCCTAACTATCTGCTCAATTTTCTTAACTCTTTTCTGAGATTGAATTCCACTTTCAATAGTTTTAGCATTGTCAAATACTTTTTTTGTCGGTTCCTTAGGGGCTTCTAAGAGGTCTTTTGCATAAGTTTCAACTATGTTGTCATCAGGCTCATATCCCATCTCAGTAACCCAAACAATCCTAGGGACAAATGCCTCCATCTAGATTTCATCTTTCTTGATCACAAAGCATATCTCTTTTTGATACTTATCAACAATTTCTTGAGATAGCCTTATTCTAGTCTTCATTCTTGCTTTCAAAATTTGAATATATTCATTTATGTTTTTCTCTCTATCATCTCCCATGTTGTTTAGTATGTCTAATAGTTGCTTTCCTACCGGTATATCAAAACCAAAGTCTTTCCTACCAATACTGGGTACTTCCTTTGTAATGTATAACATTAAGCACACAAGCAAGTTACCAAAACTGAAAGTTCCCTTCTTATCACCTTTGATTTTCTTCAGGTTGTCTATCAGTTCATCTTTAAGCCATTCACATACATCAATTCTTGCATTATCATTTACCATGTCATATGCACTTTTAATACATAAGCTAGAGACAGAGTTTAGTCTATTTGCATGTGTAGCCTTATAACCGAGAATCATGTTGACAAATTTAACATTTATATCTTTCATATCATTGACTCTTAGGGATCTTTTGTCAAATGTTGCACCGATTAAGGTCATCACAGTGTCATTTGAAACTTTCTTAGTTTTGTCAGGCCTGCTACCGGTGGAAGGTCAACCTGTTACTGCCCTAACTGCCTCTTTAGTGATCTTATGGATGGAATCCAACCAAAAGAATTTGCCACAAACTTTGCTCAGGACTATCCTTATCACATCTTTCGGAAAATCAGGGATACTAAGAATATCCACAAAACCTAGGGTTTCCACTACCTTGTGTTTCAGTTTAACATTACCATTTTCATCACAAATTACAGTCCTATAAATGTTCTTAATTTCATCATCTCCTAGTTCCTCAATATGTGTATATAGATTTTAAGATCCTCTGCATAAACTACTCCCTTAGTTTTTTTCAAAAATGCTCCTAGGTTATCATCTTTCTTCACAATTTCAAGAATAAGTTTGAACACGGGTCTAGGGCGCTTGATAACTTCAATCACAGTAGGGTTTGCAATAAATTCAGGTGCAGATGAAGAAGCCATAGTTATAAATACCTTAATCTGCCTTTAGGATGAGTGCTTGAATGAATTGTTTCACTTTTCGCTAAGGATGCCTTCGCTTGAGATTTTTGTGCTCTCTGGAGATTTGAATGCTAGGTGAATGAAAAAGAGCCAAAATACTTGCTTTATAATGTTATTTCCTTCAACTACCACATTTAATGCCTGCTGGTTAAGTCAAAACTTAACTCATATGCCCGTAAGGAAGTATTTCAACTTCTCACCATCAACCGAGGGTAAATTAGCATGTTTTTAATTTGTTGCCATACCCCCAAGGGATTATTTCTCAGTTAGATGAAGAATCTCCTGCCAGTGGAGTGATACTCTATTCTATCTATGGAGGAGTATTCCCATCAATATTCTGATCTAACTTTCTAATCCATTGCTTTGAGAATTCTTGCTTTACCTCTTCAACTTTTTCTTAACCTTTCAAGCTAGGTCCTTTGTTATTTGCCAGTGATGTCTTACTTCTATAGAATTTTGCAATATGTCCAATCTTGTTACAAGCATAACAAGTCATTTTGAATAGCTTTCCCATATCCTATGCTGGTATGTGTTCTGCATTGATTAGATAGATGTCCAAATCTTCCACAAACATAACATCTTACATTCATTCTACAATTTTCTGAATTATGACCAACTTTGTTGCATTTAGAACATTGACCGGTGGGTGTATTAGTGTTCTGATAATTTATAGATCTATACTAATTTTCCCTATGCCCATACTTGTTACAATTAAAGCATTTCCCATTAAATTTGTAAGCATTAGGTTATCTTACCGGTTTGCTGTGATCATGATTGTTTGCAGTACCAGAGCTTTCACCAACTTCAAAGCCAAAGCCATTTGTATCACCATTAGGTTTCTGAATCTTCAGCATGTCATCAAATTCTTCTGAACTTTTTTTGAATTTCTCCCTGTGTTGATTTGCAGTAGCCAATTCATTTTCCAAGAAATCTTTCTGTCTCATGAGTTCAGTTTTGTCATTTTCTAAGTGATTTAGATCTGTTTTTAGCATATCATTCTCATGACTGAGTCTTAGATTTTCATTTGCAGCATCATTGATTCTTATAGTCAAGTCATCTTCATTCTTCTTCCGATTTTCAATCTCTTTACAAAATCTCATAGTCATATCCTGCATCTCATTCTTCATTGTATTGTTTTCTTGTCTTAGTTTGTTCACCAGATCATTAAGAGTTTCCTTTTCATCATTGTCATTCTGCATCTTTTCACAAAGTTCTCTTCTTTTGTTTCTTGCAATAGTGAGATTCTCTTGAAGTCCTTGAATGATATCCTATGCAACCTTCAGATCATCTTCAAGTTTCATATTCTTTACTTTTTCTGCATCATATTCTGAAAGAGATGTTTCCAATTGCTTTCTCAAGTTTTCCATCTCTACCAATGACAGAATCTTCCTCAAGTTGTTAGGCTTTTAAAAATAGAGGACCAAGCTTTGATACCAATTGTTAGGATTCCCAAAGATACTAAGAGGGGGGGGGGGTGAATCAACATCTGACCGGTTGATGAATTTTCTAAACTTATTATATGAAAAGCATTCCAAAACTGTGTACTGGTAAACCAAAATTAATGCAATAAATAAGAATAATAAGTAGAACGTGAAAGACACACCATAACACAATATTTTAATGAGGAAACCCGATATGGGAAAAACCTTGGTGGGATTTGTGACCCACAATATTCGCTTACTAGCCAATAAGAGAATATTACTGTTACAATAGGGGCCTGCACATGCAGGAAGGCCAAGTGCCTAGAGCTCACTATTTAGTTACAAAAGAAGTCTCACTGACTTACAAAAATGGATTATACAAATCCAATGTCATGTACTGCTTCAGATCAGCATATGTTATGCCAGGTTCAGTACCGGTTTAAGCTCTATAATAATCATAAACCCTTATCCAAGATTTGCCTTACAATTTGCACATTGGGTCTGCAATAATCTAACCATATCCTTTTTCCTAAATGATCTACAAGATCTCATACTTATATGAGTCTTATTACAATTTGCAATGTCGGCTTACAAAATGATTTTACAATTAAATATAAAATACAATTAAACAAAATTCCTGTTGACCATGGTGCCAATAATCAATCTTTTCGATGTCGGTGAACTATATGCCGGTGTAGAGTCTGCCAGTGCTGGTGCCTACTGATAACATATGATTGTAAGGTTGCCATCAATGACAAAACCTTCAATCACCTACAATTTCTCATTGGAGTGTGCATTTGCCAACATGGAAAATGTAAGAAAATTTGAAATAGGTTACCTAAAAGTGTACATGAATATACAAGGAGGCTTTATTGTACTTAACTTATAATAGGGTCACGAAGTTCCTTCAAAGCATTTGTATACAATCCACACAAGCCAAAATCAATTCTTTCCTTTTGAAGCTTCAACAGACCTTCAAATTCGTTAATTTTCAAGGCAAACTCTACATCAACTACGGATTCCATTTTGCATAAGGCATATTTTAGCAACAACAATTTAGTCTAAATGTATCAAAACAAATTTCTTTTTGAAACCCTAGAACAACAAACCATCTTTTAATCTACTATGCATGGAATCAATCTTACTTGAGGAGCGTGTGGTTGTGGAGAGATTGCTCCAGGGGGGAGGGAGGCAAGAGTAGCTTCACCATCTTTGGAAGATGACGCTCCCAACCTGTATAGCTTCAACGCCTTTGAAAATGAACCCGCATTTTTTTTGTTAATAATAATGTGGGTTTGTTGGAATTCTGACGAAAGCGGGCACTTTTTTTCAAAAAAATCAAATTTCATTAGTAATGCCTTCTTTGTCGAAACCAAAATGTGAAATTATCATCGAAATTCTTTGGTCACAATATACCTTCTCCGTTGGAAACCTCCATCGAAATTTTAGGCCAAATGTATTAGTGGTTCTATTTATTTGCTTCGTGCGAGCCTATTGTAAGCATTAAATAGGAACACTTTGCTCACTTTTAAAATCTGATATAATAATGACTCATTGGCTTAGGTCTCCCCGATTTAATTTCTCTCTTTGGTGCCATCGGTGTAACTTACTCCTTCATTCCTTGGTATAGTGTTTTTTGGGGTATGTATCTCCGATGATTTCATCGGGCACTGGGATAACTAGAAAGTTGTTTTGGTGATGTGAATGACCTTCCCCGATGACTTTCTCATTAGTGTAACTCCCTCTGATACATCAAGTGTGCATCGATGTATGCCCTACTGATATCCTCATCAGCTATCGGCAAGACCAAATATTCCCTTCGCCGCTAGTGTAAGTCCTGTTGATGGATTTCATCGGCGTGTGCTACCTCGATCACAACCTTCTATGCATATGAATAGCTTCAAAAGGTTCCAAAAAAGGTTTCTGACGGGCAAGGCATATTGTGATCAAATTTGATTTTTTTACAAAAATGCCCGAGTTCGTCGGAATTTTGATGGATGTTTTTGATGAACTCGGGCATTTATGTAAAACAAATCAAATTTGATCACAATATGCCTTGTCCGTCGAAAACCTTCATTGGAATTTGAGGCCAAATGTATTAGAGTTTTGTGTGTTGTGTCACCAATGTCTCTAGAGTCCTCCCCTAGCCAATAGCTATACCCCGTGTCGCCCTGTCTGTACACAAGTAATCACTAATCACCCCTCCGACTACTGCCAATAGTTTGCGTTTAGTAGCTAGCGTAACATCCCAGCTGACGTGACCTAATCTCATCTCTAGCTCTGGGTATCCAAAGACTTGTCTCAATGCATCCTTGTCGCCCTCTTGATCATACAACACTAGCTCACCGTGGATCAATATCCTCAAGATCTTGTAAACATCCTCTAAAGTGACTGACATCTCGCTAGTCGACAAATGAAATGAACATGTGTCAAAGTGCCATCTCTCTGCTAGAGCAGTCAGTAATCCTCTATTCGCTCGAATCTCAGGCAGATACATGATATGTCTCAATCCCATACCCTCGACAGCTGCCCACTCCTCAAAGTTCAACTCTGGTCGCAACCTCTGTGTCACAGGGAATCTCTATTGTGACTCTATCTGGGACAAGTACTCTTGTTCAACCCAACAATAAGAATAATAACTCTAGTTGAATTCTTAACCCAAAGTTTAGACATGCACTTCGTAAAGTCACTATTTCCATAGCTAGTGTTTATTTGATTGTCAAACCAGGGATGTAATACTTGAAATGGGTCTGCACTATATATGCACTAAGTTCTTGCAACAACTATTCTGCATTACTATAGCAACTAACATTATGCGGAAAAGATAAGCAAGAATTGAAACTAATGAAAGGCTACAGGAAAACTTCTACATAAATTCATAAAACAATACTGGCTAAGTTCAATGTTGATAAACAAGAATTACTCTATTTTGGTTTGGCTATAGGAACAGTCGATGGATTTGTTTCCAATGGCTGCAAGAACTGTCAATGCAAGAACGTTTACTGCAGCTAAGAAAAGAAAACTAATCTTAACAACTGCATAGGAACACTCACCAAGTGGGCCCCCTTGGGTGAGTGCTTCCAGGCTTCCCAAAAACAACTCTAAATGCTTAGAATAACATATTTTTATTCATCATTCTTTAGAAGTCATTACATGATTCAATATGAAAAGAAACTCAAAAACACTTATGAAAAATCCTCTACTCTGCTTCTTTCTCTCTCCTACTTCTATCTAATCTCTGAGAAGATAAAGAGCTTATTATTAAAAAATAATCTACTGCAAACAACACAAATCACACCAAAAAGAAGAGGCGGATAATTGACCGAGAAAGGAGATAGCTGGAGTTATGCTATAGGAAATGCGGATCTAAACCGAACCATAGTCATAACATACTGTGGTGGTATTTACAACTTCAATGTCCACCTAAGTTAGACATTGGTAGTATCGCTTGATTTCTCATCTTATGTCATTCCTTACGCTTCTCAATATTTATGTTGTTCGATCTTTTAGTCATCTTCTTGAGTATTTGTTCCTGCAACTGGTGTGATAGGCTAGCTTCCACTGCAACATCATTTATTCCCTGCATTTCAAAAAAGAAATAACTTACAAGAACATACATATGTATCTTATTTAATCAGGACATCTATTAATCTCACAAATGATATTGCCCTAAAAAACCTGCATGGCAACAAGAATAAATGACATGGCTGCAGGAATAAACTGGCAAAGACAAAACATTCTAATAGGTTCAGACTAACATCTAAAATACATATAGTAAACTTCTGAAACATCATTACTACTATGTAAATAAAAATACGAGAAAAAATCAAGAGTTCTAAGGATAAAAATATGACAATGTCTCAACTCATCATGCCCCCCAACTTTAAGATCTTGTTGATCCTCTAGCAAGAGGAAAATTTCTAATTCTTGCACTAACTCTTAGGTCGACAATGGTTCCTTGACCTATTCCTCCTGAGGCTAAATTCCAGTAAAATCCTTTCATCTTTTCCAACCCGGACCATCTGGCTTCTTTTGTAACTGCTTCATAGGGATTATCTGTAGTCTTACATCCCAATAGTGGCCACATAAGAATAGGAGGTTGAAAGATCAATGGTAACCAGTTATTGGTCTTCTCTCTGCCCAGTTGTATATATTTGGGGGCTCTTTGCATAGCTGTCTGGAAATTTGGTAGTGAATGAGGCTCTCCCTGCTTCAATTCTTCTGGCAAGTTATTCCAACATTGAGTTAAACCATCCATTGTAGCTGCACTATCAGTTTGAACTAAATGCTCATATGCCTGGTATATTTCTTCCATCATTGGCAGCACTAGATTCCTAACATCATTTCTTACCAGTAATTTCTGCCATTCATAATAAATAACTCTCGGCTCTTTTGCTTCCTTCCTCAATGGAAATGGACAATCAAATTCAAAATCCTTGTATGCTCTTGCTTGCGCCCCCATGCTGATCTCATTTTGAATCCATGACATTAAAGCTTTTATATGGATATCACCAATATATAGCAAAGGATTCCACTCACTATCTGAAGCTATAACATAGTTATGTAAATAAAATTCACATAACAAATTTTTCATAGCTATTGGAGAAGTTAGGTAAGCATCATAAAATTCCTCAGGGGTTTCTAAAGAGGGGCTAAGGTCCCTGATAATGCAGTTCATTTTAAAATTCAAATACCGCTCCCTTAAATGCATAGCATAAACCCTTAGTGGTGCTCTACATTGCATCAATTCGGGGACCATACTAGTTATTGTATCAATTTTAGCCTCTAATTCTTCAATTTTGTTATCCCTCTTTCCAATTTCTCTTTGTTGTTTGTCAATAACCCCTTTCAACCTAGCCCTCTTTATTTCCCATTGTCTATAAAATGTTAATGCAATGGATAAACTACTTAGGGATGATGGAGGTCTAATAGGTGCTACTTTAGGCTGTGGAATTTCTTCAACAGGCTCCTCAAGTTGCTCTACCACATATGCAAGATTTTATAGTCTATCTACATCATCTTCCTTCTGGATTTCAACATTTGTAGGGGTCCCTTCTTCTGATGTTTCCACTTAAATAACCTCTACTGGATCACCTGCCGGATGAGCCTTCTGGGTCCTACTTTGAGTTCTTCTCACATAAACCTTTAGAGTGGCTGTAGGAATGGTTTCTACCTGTGGCTTTGCTGTAGGAGTTTTCCTTTTTGACCTACGCCTCTTGGCCAAAGGAAAAACTTGAGTTGCATGCGGCTAAACCATAGGTTCTTCATCTGCATCAATTATTTCCTTTTCCTTCCCTTTTCTTTTAGAAGATGGTGATTCTCTTTGAAGAGAAGTGGAGGGTTGCTCCACATTTGCCTCAACCATCTCTTCTTCCCTAATAAGCACAAGTCCTTCAATGACAAGCAATTCATTCTCTACAAACACTATAAGAGAAGAGGGTTCTTCGACAATTTCTTCTTCAACTGGTGGATCATCTGCAATGGGAGCATTTTCAACCCTAAACTGTATTATGTCTTCAAATACCCCCCATTCCATCTATGAAACATCTCTAAGAGAATGTTTTACAAGCAATTTAATCAAGCTATGATGGTTGACATAACGATTTCCATTTTTCTGTGTTTCTTTGGCACTTATGAAAATGAGGTGGTATAGAAAATTAGGGACATTCACTCTTCGGCCATGCCATAGATGACTAAGTAATTTAAAATGTGGTGAATGTAGATTTGAATACCTCCCTTCACAAGTAATGTATTTCATTACATATAAAGCCACTTGGGGCCACTCTACTGGTAGTGAAACCCTCTTGGTTCCTTGCATGTCCACCATTAGAGGTCCATCTGTGGGAAGTGTAAACTCTGCTCTAGTGCTTCTAGTGTCTTTTGATTTTTGAAACAATTCTCCTTCCTGTGGCAACCCTATAACTTTAGTTATTCGCTACTCCATAGCAATGACCCTTAATCCTTTAACAGCAACCTCTCCTTCATTGAATGAATGCATAAACTATGTGGAAATTTCTTCATTATAATCCCTGATTTTTAGAAAGCAAACAATCCATCCATGCTGCCTAAAATAATTCTCACAAAGAGAATCCTGCAAGAATGCATCATGGACTATTGGTTCATGGTGGATTGGATCTCTACCCATTCCTTACTCTGTAGCTGAGAAATGGAGAACCAAAATATCCAACAGATTGAAAATTGAAAATTCCATACATATCTCCAAATTTGGTGGTAGAGTTTATTACTCCCTTGTGTGAAAGAATATCTTGTTAAAACAATGATGGCAAGCAATCAATTCAAGGTGCCGAAAAGGAAGAATAATTACCAATTTTGGAAACAGATCCATAAAACACCCCTCCCCAACTTAGCTTAGCATGTGTCCACACAAGCTTACAAGATTTAGGGGAGTGTACATGGATTTAGGAAAGACAATAATCATAATGAAATCATAAATGCGTGATTAAAATAAAATACCATATGTACATACCCGCAGTTGTATGAAAAGAAGGTGAAATGATAGATAAGAAATTGAGATGGGATGACATGGATGGAAATTTTATTTATGAAGAATAATATTTTCATAAGACAAGGAAA
Source organism: Cryptomeria japonica (assembly GCF_030272615.1). Lineage (NCBI taxonomy): Eukaryota > Viridiplantae > Streptophyta > Pinopsida > Cupressales > Cupressaceae > Cryptomeria > Cryptomeria japonica. The sequence goes on along the minus strand of NC_081407.1, from coordinate 893,565,795 downwards.
TATTTTTTTGAAATGACGCGAGAAGAATTATGAAGCGACAAGCATGTTCCCTGTAGTGGCTGCAGGAACCTTACCTCTATTACTTTGGTCAATTTTTGAAGGAACTAGATCAGTGGCTGCAGGGACCTGATCAGTTGCTACAAGAAGCCATGTTTGATCCTTTTTAGAAAATTTCTGCAGGAATTCTTCTTTACTGGCCGACTTATGATAAAGATGCAATCAATGACCATTCACCAAAATCTTAAACCGAACTGGGTCAATTGTGGTCAAATGAACAACTCCATTACTGAAAACTTCCTCAATCTCATATGGACCTAACCATTTGGTTTGCAGCTTTCCCATACTATCTTTATATCTGGAGTCATACAATAGTGCCCAGTCACCAACTTTGAACTTTTTCTCTTTGATATATTTATCATGCCACTTTGCTCTTTGATTTTGTATCGGTTATGTCTGCTGGACAACCATTTTTCTCATTTCATCCAAAGCATTCAATTGTTGAATGTGTTCCTTTTGTGCTTCAGAAAGTATCATATTTAATTACAAAGCTATCCTCAGAGTTTTATGCTCAAATTCAATAGGCATCATTGTTGTTTTTCCATAAACCATCTAAAAAGGTGTAAAGCCAATTTGTGTTTTCCAAGTTGTTTTGTATGCCCAAATTGCTTCTGAAAGCCTATGAGACCAATCTTTTTTATGAACAGATACTATTTTAGTAAGAATAGCTTCAAACTCCCTATTTGTAACCTCTACCTATCCATTAGCTTGTGGATGATATAGAGTAGATTTTTTGTGTCTTATATTGTATTCATTGACCAAGGCTGTAATCAATGTTGAAGTAAATTGTGGGCCTTGGTTTGATATAATTTCCCTTGGTACTCCATATCTTGTAAATATTTCCTCATAAAGAAACTCAGCTACCTTATTATCTCTTGCATGTGTCATGGCACGAGCTTCCACCCATTTTGTTACATAATCTGTACATACCAAAATGTAAGATTTTCCATTAGAAGGAGGATCAATTGGGCCAACAAAATCTAATCCCCACTTATCAAACGGTGCAACCAATATTTGTGGATATAATGGCATCTCATCAAATTTAGTAGGTCTCCCCATGTGCTGGCATCTATCACATTTTCATGTATACTATGTTGCATCCTTATATAATGTGGGCCAATAATATCCTAGATTTAGAATTTTGAGTGTTGCTCTTTTAGCAGCAAAATGTCCTCCACACGACTCATCATGACATGCATGCAAGATATCATGTTTCTTCCCTTACACATCTTCTCATGACTTGGTCAGGCCCAGTATAAAACAAACAATCAGCAATCCACGAGAAGTTAAATCTTTTTTCTACCAACAACCTTCTTTCTTTAGGAGAGAAATGAAGTGGCATTTTAGCAGCAGCTAAATAGTTGGCAATATCAGCATACCAGGGAGTGTGGGCTTGTATAAGGAATAGATGTTCATCTGGAAAAGCATCATCTATTGTTGTAGAATCTTCCGGTAACTGAAGTCTTGAAAGATAATCTACAACCACATTGGACTTCCCTAGTTTATCTACAACTGTAATATCAAACTCCTGCATCAACAATAACCAGCGAGCTAACCTACTAGTAATTGAAGGCTTACTCATGAGATATCTGATTACAGTATGATCTGTATGCACAAATATGGAGTATCCTATGATATAGTGCCTGAATTTGTTGAGTGCATATATAACAACTAACATTTCCTTTTCAGTGATTGTGTAATTCAACTTAGGCCCCTGCAAGTTCTTTCTTATATAATATATTGCACTTTCCAAGATATCAATCTTCTATCCTAATACTGCTCCTATTGCATAATCAGATGCATCTATATGAATTTGAAACGGTAAAGACCAATTTGGACCTTTAAGAACTGGTGCTTGGGTCAAGGCATGCTTAAGCTTCAAGAAAGTTTCATTGCTTGAAGAGGTCCATTTAACTTCCATATCCTTGGTAAGTAGTGAATATAAGGGACTTGCAATGTTGCTGAAATCTTTAATAAACCTTCTATAGTATCCAGCATGACCAAGGAAACTTCTTATGTCTTTTTGCTTCACCGGTGCATTGATATGCTGAATGACTTCAATCTTTGCTGGGTCAACTTGTATTCCTTCTATAGAAATATGATGACTAAGGACTATTCCTTCTTGCATCATGATGAAGCATTTATCATTGTTTAATGACAAACTATAGTCCTCACATCGCTGCAAAAAAATTTTCAGGTTCCCTAATGTTTGTTCGAATTTAGAGCCATAAGTTGTAAAGTCATCTATATAGATTTCCATAATGTCTTGAGAAATATCTGAAAAGATATTGATTGCTACTCTTTGAAAAGCGGCTGGAGCATTACACAATCCAAAAGGAAGAACATAATATGCATATGTGCCCCAAGGACAAGTAAATGTTGTCTTTTCTTTGTCCTCCGAGGCTATTTGAATCTGATTTTAACCACTGAATCCATCAAGAAATGAAAAATATCTTTTCCCAGCCAAAGAGTCCAATACTTGATCCACAAATGGTAATGGAAAATGATCTTTTCTTGTTGCTAAGTTCAAAGCTCTATAATCAACACATACCCTCCATTTTCCTCCTTTCTTAGGAACTATCACCAAAGGTGACACCCATTGGCTGTCCGAGATAAGATAGATAAATCCAGCCTTTAACAACTTCTGCAATTCTTCTTTTACTATTTCTTTTAATGTAGGATTAATTCTTCTTTGTGGTTGTCTGAGTGGGTAACTTTCCTCTTTTATGTAGATACAGTGGGTGAAAACCATTGGATCTATTCCATGCATATCCTTGTAATCCCATGCAAAGGCATTTTTATGTCATTTAAGAAAGTCCACAAGTGCCTCCTTTTGAGTATTTAAAAGATCACTATTGATATTCAAACATTTATTCAAATCAACTTCTATTTTAATAGTAAGATCAATCTGGGATATATCAAAAAAATGAGAAGTATAGACTTCCTGTGGCAACAGAGTATGCAATATCTGTGGCTGCAAGAAAGTCTAAATTTACAACATTTGGTACCAACTCCTGCAATTGTTGTTCTTGTATCAACTTATTTGTCAGAATTTTATAAAGAATTAAATCTTCATCATGTAATTGCATGAACGACCCTAGGTTAATCATCATAAGGTGATTAATAGAGTTAACTCCCTCAGATTCTTCTCCCAAAGTAGGCCAAACGGCTTGTTGTTGATCAAACTGGAGCTGTGTAAGAGAATACAAAGATAATGTTTTTGTAGAGTTCCCATCTGAAATAGTCATATCTCCTGATCTACATCCAATATATGCATCAGTCGTGGAAAGCCAAGGTCTTCCCAAAATCAACGGATATCCTCCTAGCATTGTCTTTGGAGACATAATCATAAAGTCTGGAGGGTATTCCCAGGAATCCAAAATAACCACCACATCTTCAATCATACCATTAGGTCTCACTGTAGAGCTATCAGCAAGTTTTAGAACCATGGGTGTAGGCCTTAGACTATTGATTTCAAGCTGTTTCATTACTTCTCTTGTCATCACATTAATGGCTGCCCCTAAATCAATTAAAACATTCCTTATCTGGTTTCCATTAATGACTATACTTACTACAAGACTACCTGGATCAAAATATTTTGGAATTGAAACTTTGCCTAACATAATATCTGCCAGTTGACCCATAACATGCACTGTTTGCAGATCTTTCTTCTTCTTGCTAGGTTTTTTTAGACATGCTTCTCTAAGTGCCTTACTGTATATAGGAACATCTTTTATTGCTTGCAATAATGGAATTTTAACATAGACATGTTTCAATTGATCTATAATATCAAAACCTTTCTCTTGTTCTGTGAGAACTTCTTTTTCTTGCAATCTCTAGGGAAATGGTGGTAATCTTTGCCTCTGAGGCATTGTATCTATTGGATTAGAAATTTATTGCTCTTCTTGTACCTCAATAATAACTGGAGGAGATGGATTAGGTAGATTTGTCCTAGATCGAAGGTGAATATCACTTATAGATAAATAATAGGTTGGGTATTGATTAAGATCAACTGAATAAGCTTGTTGTTGTTGCTGAGATTTAATATTAGGATTTGGCATTGGCTGAGTGGGCAACTGCGTTGGTTTAGGTGGGACAATAGTGGCTGTAGGAGGAGGCATTATTGCAAGTTGTTGTGGATGCTAAATAGACTGTTGATAACCAGTAGACTGAGTAGTCCATGGCTGACTCCCCCTCCACTGAGGAGTAGGTTTCCAATTCCCTTGAAACTGGCTCCCTTGGCCCTGAGGTGGATACCAATTTCCTTGTGGCTGCTACCACTGTGGCATTTGACTAGCAAAATGCTATCCTTGGTCTTGAGAACCATACCAATTTTGATAATTACCAAAATTTTGAGCATATGGTGATTGCCATTGATTATTTGGTACATAAGAATTTCCACTATAACCAGAAAAAGAAAGTGGATCCGGAGGCATACCTTGTCTTTGGAAATTCGGCCTTCTTTGAGCGACATAGAAAACTTGCTCATCCTGACCCTGTATTGGTTTGAAGTCAGGAACCTCAACATTTGCAACCATTTTACATCTACAGTCCTTTTTCCATTGTCTACAATGAGGACAAAATTCTACAAGAAACGCGTCAGCTTCTTCATGTTTCTTCTTAGCTGACAGTGTATCCAATTGAGTAGCCATATTTTTTATAATTTCCTCCTTAAAATCTTTCAGCATATGACTAAGTTCCATTAGAGAAACTCCAGTACTAGATGCTGATGAAGGTGCTACTGACTTGAAACACCTATTCTTTTTAAAAGAAGATCTAGAATACTTCTTACAAATTTGTCCTATTTCAGTCCACATGGACAGTGTAATGTCACCTCCTCCCATAAGATCTAAAGAATCAGTGCATTGATCACTGATTCCCCTCAAAAATATCAACTTGAGGGAATATTTGTTTAGAGTATTGTGCTTGGATTTTTGGACACTAAACAAAAACCTCTCTAGATAATCTTCAAGGCTTTCATCTTCTTTCTGTGTCATTCTAAAGATATCATCCCCATGACGATCAGTGCCTCTACAATACTCTTTATATTTTGCAAGAAAAAATCGTTTTATCTCATCCCATGTATTGATTGTGCTACTACCCAAGCTCATGAACCATCTTAGAGATGATTCCTTCAAGGTGGCAGGAAATATTTTGAGCCTATGGGCATCTGTAGTATAATAAAAAATCCTACAGAGAACATCAAATTCAAATAGAAATGTGTCTGGATCCTCTGTCACCAATCCATAGAATTTAGGGAGAGAAGAAGCTGGAATGTTCTTGAGATTAGCATTATCATGCTGATCAAATATGGGGAACTCAAACGGTGGGTCCAAAGGTGGTGGTGGATTATTTCCACCTAGAGGTGGGTTTCCTTGCATTGGACTTGTGGGGGGAGTTAGTATATGAAATTTTTCTCCTAGGGATCCAAAGAGGAAGTGAAGACTACCTTCTAGAAATTTAGATTCAGGGTGGTTCAAATTTTATGGGGTTTGATAAAGTTTAGCAAAAGGATTTAGATTTAAAGAATTAATTCCTGCATGATTAGGATGATTGGACAGAAATCTACCTAGAACATCTCTTCTTCGCCTATGCATGCAGATTCATGAAATTTTTTGAACAATCAGGAATGCTACAAAAACAATTAACTGAAAACTTATAAAAATAATAACCATAACAGGTTCTTAGTTTGACACCATCCTCGGCAATGGCGCCAAAATGTTCAACCCAACAATAAGAATAATAACTCTAGTTGAAGTCTCAACCCGAAGTTTGGACATTCACTTGGTAAAGTCACTATTTCCATAGCTAGTGTTCATTTGATTGTCAACCCAGGGACACAATACTTGAAATGGGTCTACACTATATATGCACTAAGTTCCTGCAACAACTATTCTGCATTACTGCAACAACTAACATAATGTGAAAAAGATAAGCAAGAATTAAAACTAATGAAAGGCTACATAAAAACTTCTACATAAATTCATAAAACAATACTGGCTAAGTTCAATGCTGATAAACATGAATTACTCTGTTTTGGTTTGGCTGCAGGAACAGTCAGTGGATCTGTTTCTAGTGGCTGCAAGAACAGTTAATGCAAGAACGTTTATTGCAGCTTGGAAAAGAAAACTAATATTAACAACTACACAGGAACACTCACCAAGTGGCCCCCCTTGGGTGAGTGATTCTAGGCTTCCCAAAAACAATTCTAAATGCTTAGAATAACATATTTTTATTCATCGTTCTTTGGAAGTCATTACATGATTCAATATGAAAAGAAACTCAAAAACACTTATGAAAAATCCTCTCCTCTGCTTCTTTTTCTCTCCTCTTTCTATCTAACCTCTAAGAAGATAAAGAGCTTATTATTAAAAAGAAATCATCTACTGCAGACAACACAAATCACGCCAAAAAGAAGAGGCAAATAATTGACTGAGAAAGGAGATAGCTAGAGTTATGCTCCAGGAAATGCGGATCTAAACCGAACCACAGTCATAACATACTATGGCGGTATTTACAACTTCAATGTCCACCTAAGTTAGACATCGGTAGTATTGCTTGATTGCTCATCTTATGCTGTTCCTTACGCTTCTCATCATTTTTGTTGTTCGATCTTTCAGTCATCTTCTTGAGTATCTCTTCCTGCAACTGGAGTGATAGGCTAGCTTCCACCGCAACATCATTTATTCCCTACATTTCAAAAAGAAATAACATACAAGAACATACATATGTATTTTATTTAATTAGGACATCTATTAATTTCACATATGATATTGCCCTAAACAATCCGCATGGCAACAAGAATAAATGACATGGCTGCAGGAATAAACTACCAAAGACAAAACATGCTTTTAATAGGTTCAAACTAACATCTGAAATACATATAGTAAACTTCTGAAACATCATTACTACTATGTAAATCAAATTACGACAAAAAATCAAGAGTTCTAAGGATAAAAATATGACAATGTCTCAACTTATCAACTCCTGCATCCGACCAAACCAATCATGTCAATCCTAGTGGTACTCATGTCTATCACATAGTGCTACTTCTATTCTAAAGATTATGCTTATCACATGGTGCTATATCCTAGTGTATGTGTTCATCACATTGCACTTGATCCTATTTAGAGGCCCTGCTTGAGTGTATCCTCTCAACAACTTATCAAATTGGCAATGTATGTTCATCACAAAATTGTCAATTCTATCCAATCTCTTAGTTTGTCTCTCTGCGGTACCTACTTGAGTGTATCCTCTCAGCAAATTATCCAATCGACAGCATATGTTCATCACAGAACTGTCAATTTGAGCCCACTTAGACACAAACACATTTTTACAATGCAAACATGGTTTTTATCAACCCATATGTGCTCTCTTGCCTTAGACGCGCCTGAACATCATAGATGCGTTGCTATCCTACACAAACACATCTTTGTGAAACAGATGTGCCTTCTGCACATAGACGCTTCCTTACTGAACATAGATGCAATCACATTCGCAAACATGACCAAATCTATCCTAGACTCCTACCTAGACGTGCTTGGCACTTACCTAGATGCATTTCTAGTGCAAACACCAATTTTGTGTTTTTGTTAATCTACCCTAAAATACATTAATGACAACAATAAATGCAAAAACATACAAAGAGGCTTCTAGGTACTCACAGACTCACCCATGTCGCCTGGTCTCTTATATCGCCAGACTCGATCGAACCTATGAAATCTATCCATTGTTGCTGACTGCTCTGACTGCTCTAAGCTCTTTCTCTGCACTCTGATCTCTCAAGTGTGTGGATACAAATGAGGATGTTTTCCATGTGACCCTATCTTATAGGCTACTTAATCCTAATCTCTCATGTCATTTTTTCTTTCCTGTGTCAGTCTCTTTTCCCTGTGTGACCTTGTCACCTTATCTCATCAGTTCTTTCTAGCCTTTCTATCTTATCAAGAGATTTCCTACAACACCTTTCACTTTTTCCATCCAATCTCTTGAGGGGGCATATCATTCCCGTCATGAGGCAACCTTGTATTAGTTTATCTTATCTTCTTTGAGCCAACGCGACAAGATGCATTGTCTCAAAGAGGGGCAAAATGAAGACACCTAAAATTTTCCTCTTTAATTAAATACATATTTTTATTTATTTAATTATTTTATCCTAAGTCTTATATTAATTAAATAAATCTTTATTTATTTAACTAACTCATTAATCCTCTTCTAAGCCTTTCTTCATTTAAATAAATACTTTTATTCATTTAAATTGTCCTTTTCCTAAATTAAATAAATATTTTATTTATTTAATTGATCTCTTCCTCTATTAATTAAATAAATCTTTATTTATTTAATTAATTCATTATCCTTTTCTACCCAAGACATATGTCACTCATCTCTTAATTCTTTTCTTACCTAACCCCTTTATCATTTAATTATTTCTTCTACCTACCCTTTAATCCTAGCCAACCATTTATATTTTACACCTCTCAATCTTATCCCTTCATTTCTTAAAGTGTTCTCTATATAAGAGGATTCTTCCTTCATTATCAACCCTAATTGTCTAACCCTAATGACACAATCAAGCCTTCTTTCTATCAAGCTATCAACCACATTTTCATTCTTTGTTGAGCTCTTGTGCACACATAAAATCAGAGAGCAAATATATCAAACAAGATCAATGGAGATAGGAGACAATGGAGATTGAAACCCTACTTGACATGTAAATGGTAATATTGCTTTATTTTGTTGATTTGCATGATCTTAGGTATCTCTATTGGTATTGGTGAATGTTTCATTGTAGGACCTAGAATTACGTCTTGCAAAATTTTGGTCATTCTGGTTTAATTATGCCTTTTGTCAAGGTTTCAGGGTTTTAGGGGTTGTGATTTTCTAGTTAAGTCTTGGTATAAAAGAAAATCTTTGGACCTTTTATGTTTTGTCGTTACCTTTTTCCCACTTAAGGCCAAGTGTTGTTTACCATGGGTGGGAGCATTTCATTTCCTAAGCACTAAGGTGTGTTAGACCGGTTTTAGAAAGGATTTTCCTAAGTCACATGCAAAATTTTCCTTATAGTCGATCTCTTTTAATATTTGTGCTTGCGCTCGCATTTTTCCTAAGTCTAAAATCCTAAGTGTTTCAATCAGTTGATAAAAGAAGAACAAATCTAATGGTCTGTGCTTCCTCATGGTTGAAAGTGTAGTGAAGATAAAGACCACAACATCGTGAGATGATGCCACTTGTCTTCAGCAGAAAAGGATGAGCTGGCGGTGTAACCTACCAAAAAACTTGTTTCGTCGGTTCTCAGGCAGTAAAGACCAGTTTACTAACAGTCCTATCAATTGGTACAAGTTCAAAATGAACGGTGATGTTATGTTCTAAGATAAAAGGTGCCTGACTTTTAATTTTGAAAAGGTTAATGGTCACTGTGTTGAAGTAATAAAGTGCGAACATATCTGACGACTCTCGTATCCCCACGATGGAAGTTGCAGGGAGGTTACAGACTATGGCATCACGAGATGATGCCACATGTCACATGCTGACCAAGAAGACCTATAGTGGGGCCACTGACAAATTCTGGTTGAAAGATGATATGACATTGATTAGTCATGATTTTGTGGGTACACGAATATAGATGGAAGGTCAAATGCCACATCAAAAAATAACAATCGTTTGATTTGCCAGGCTGGGTAAAATCTGGGGCTGAGTTTCAAATTTGAGATTAAAAGGGATCATTAAAGATATTGCTCGTAGCCTGCGCGGGAAAGATAGGACGAATAGGATGCAGACTTGTCAACTCAGGATTGATGGCGATGAGTTTGAAGTTTTGAATGTTGACTCACCCCTAAAGAACCTTGTGGGAGGTCCTTATTGGGTAAAGAACTGATTAGACAATTAAGGATGATATCTCAGAGATGTGAAAGGATTGAGATTACTTTAGGTTTAGATATGATGGATCATGAGTTCTCTAATAAATTTAGAGATTGCTTGTTGTCAGGAATCCTGAAGCAGAGGACTGTACATTCAATAAGGAATAAGATAAGAACAAAATCATTCACGTAAGGTGAACATATGCAGGTGGCAATGGAGTGATGGCCTAGAAATGATGGTGACCTGAGTTGTAGGCATGATTGTTGGAATCCATAGCTGGAAAGATGAGAAAAACATATCAGGATGATGATTCTTGACATGGATTAGCACCACCACTTTGAGTGGAATTCTGATTATAAATTTACTAGGCTGGTGATAGAATGGGTAGAAACGGATACAAACTTCTTCATTTTTTTGAGAACAATTTTTCATCAATAGGAAGATGGTGTTCGAATAGATTTATGCATGGAGTCATTCCATGTTTTGTGACACTGGATGGATGTTTTTTCTCTGGTATGAGGTTCCTCATTGTGAGAGGGGTTGTGAAGGATAAGAGGATTATCAGAGGTGGCGTGAAAGCCTTTTCTTATCAGGAAAAGCCACCCATGAGATATCCTCTGTTCTTACTCTGCAATTTGTTGGCAGAGTGTTCCAAGAGGGAGCTCACAGGGAACAGAAAGAAGGATTTGTTCGAGTAAGGATTGGTAGCTAGTCATCTCTGCAATGACATGGAAGCTGCAATGCCTTCTCAACAAACTATATTTACCCCCAAGCTCCTCTTTTCATTTCCTCTGATCCAGGGTATAAATGTTTTATATTTTCCTCTAATTCGTGGGAAATCTTATTTCTTGTCAGGAACTGTTTTCCTTTTCAAGAAGGGAAATGTTGTGTATATTAGACTAAGCATCTCAGGGTCCATCCAGAAAGTGTCTGGGTGATATCAACATGGCTCAAGTGATTTTGTTTCTACTGATAATCAATTGAAGAGTTTGGTTCCACCTCATCATGGGCACCAGCATGTGGATAAGGAATATTTTGTAACAGAATTATGTACAACCTCTTTGGCTTGGTTTTTTATGACAAGTGTCTTTTGGCCTGAAGCTTGTCGCTCCCTTGTTTTGTATAAAAGGGAAATCAAGGCCAAAAGTTAGGGTTCCAAATTTTTTGAGAAAGGGTCTCTGTAAAGTAGGTGCAATCTGTAGGGTTAGGTTTGTTGGTATTTTGGTATGGTTTTGTCATTGATGTCAACACCTACTAAAAACTAGCACTTTGGAGATCCAGCAACATTCACCAACAAGCAAGTAACTATTGCACAGTTACTAGTATATGGTTCACCGGCAGGATATAATGTTCACCGGTACTTGGAATGATATGGAAGACACTTGGTAATGTTGAAGACATCGTGTGGACACTTTGTTTTGAAGAATTAATCCTTGGCATAGTCATATTTACATATTTGCTTTTACTGGCAAATCGGTCCAGGGTTATCTAGGGTTACATTGGTAGGTTTATCTTTTCCAGATCAACATGACACACTATGGAGATGATTTATTATTGATGTAAATGCATTAAGCTGAGATGTTTAATTGGTTATTGCATCGGATATTATATTGTACATAAAATATTTTTATTGTAATATCTTGTAGAGTCAAGCTACTAAAATTGGTCTTAGGTTATGGTATAAATGTAAGATATTATTTGTAAGATCAAGTGTGGAATGCAAAAAAGAATTGTGTGAAGGTATATGCGAGATTAAGCAGAGGTATACATGAAGACATCATTTGAATGTGAAGCTAGGTTTTTGTAGAAGCATATCAGCATTACACCGGTACTGAATCCAGCATATGAAGATGCTATTTTGTGTAGTACATTCTTATTGGATTTAACCATCCAACTATAGTCAGTGTGACTCCCATTTTGTGATTGAGCAGTGAGCTCTAGGCTGTTGGCCTTTCTGCATGCGCAGACCCCATTTATGTACACTTACTATCTGCAGTAGTATCATCTGATTGTGGGTAAGGTTTCCCACCATGTTTTTTCCAATTATAGGGTTTCCACGTACAAATATTGGTGTTATGTGTTGTGGATGACTTTATGTTTATGTTTCATGCATTAATCATTACTGATATAGCAATTTAGCAATTTACTATTAACACTATCTACCGACATAATTAACTGGTTTACTGGTATTAAGCATAAAGTTGGTTAATTGATTTTTGGTTTAAATTTATTAGACAACTGATTCACCCCCCCCCCTCTCAATTATCTCAGGGACCTAACAATTGGTATCAGAGCTTAGTCCTCTTTTGTAGAAGTTTAATAACTTGAGGAGATCCAATGTCTACTAATTACTTCAGGAAGGACAGTCCTAAACTTGATGGAACCAACTATGGGATATGGAAGATCAGGATGGAGACACATCTGAATTGCATCAGTAAAGACATCTGGGAAGTTACAAAGAATGGTTATACTGTTGTTGTAGCTAGTCAGACTGCTCCAACTACCTTAGCTAAAGATGAAGAAAATGATTGCAAAGCAAGAGAAGCACTTTTGAGCGCATTATCAGATCAACAAATCATGGGATTATCAGATAGGTCCACTGCTAAAGCTATTTGGGATCATTTGGAAACACTAAATGAAGGAGATTCCACGGTCAAGATTGCAAAACTTGAAAGCTTCCGAGTCAGGTATGAACATCTGAAAATGGAAGAAGATGAAAGGATTTATGCTTTTATGGAAAGAGTAAATGAAACTGTTTTGGGTATTAAATGTTGTGGAGGAGCCCTGAGTGAGGATGAAATTGTTTCAAAAATCTTAAGAGGATTTCCACTGGCATATAAAATGAAGGTTACTGCTATAAATGAGTTGAGAACAATGCCTAATACATCAGTAACTAGGGATACATTGATTGGAAAACTTTCAGCCTTTGAAATTGAGGAATTTGGTCTTGTTGCTACTATAAAAACTGATTTGGCCTTTAAAGCATCAACATCATCTGCTCCATCATTTGACAAATCAGACTGGAAAGCCTTTTATGCAAGAGAACTTGAAGAAACTAGGAAGGAGAATGAAGAGCTTGAAGAGCTTGAAGAACTTGAAGCACTATTTGCAAGAAAAATGTCAAAAGGTCCAGTTGGAAGTAAGTATGAAGGTAAAGCACCCTTTAAATGTTTTAACTACAATAAGATTGGTCATATGGCTTCGAGATGCCCTAATAGACATGCTAGACTAAGAGAAGAAGCTAGAAGAACATACAAACCTAATCCTGAATATCAAAGATAGAGATTTAAGAAGAACAAAGACAAATCCTGTTACATTGCTGATGAAGGTGTGACTGATGATTCTGATGAGGATCCAGCAGACAATGGATGGGTTTTGTTGCTATAATAGAGGATCAACCAGCACCTACTTCTCAACTAGTAGAATAAGCCCTAGCAGCTAAAGTTGAAGTAAAGGATGAATGGATAATTGACTCAGGATGCTCACATCATATGATAGGAGACAAAGGTAAATTCTTGAACTTTCAAGAATACAATGGAGGTTTAGTAAGATTTGGAGATGACACGGCCTATTCAATCAAAGGTAAGGGTTCAATATCTCTTGATGGTAAGCATAAAACTGAAAATGTCTACTATGTTGAAGGATTAAAGCATAATCTTTTAAGTGTTGGTCAATTAGTTGAGAAAGGATTTCAGTTACAATTTAAAAATGGAAAATGCAAAATCATGAATAGAACTGGATTGGAAATTGCAACCGGTAATCAGACTAGAGGTAATATCTTTCATTTGAATAACAGTGAAAATGCATGCTTAATTGCACATATAGATGAAAGTTGGTTATGGCATAAGAGACTATGTCATGTAAACTTTGATTGCATGGTAAAAATCAGTACTTCTAAGGCAGTTAGAGATCTACCTAAAATTGTGAAACCTCAGAATACAATTTGTAAGGAATGTCAATTTGGAAAACAAGTTAGAGCTAGTTTCAAAAGTATTCCAAAAAAATCCAATAATGCTCTTGATTTAATTCAAACTGATTTATGTGGTCTAGCTAGAACTAAAAGCTTACAAGGTGCTAGATATTTCATGCTAATTATTGATGATTATTCTAGAATGTGTTGGGTTACTTTTCTCAGAGAAAAATCAGAAGCACTTGGGAAGTTCAAACTGCTCAAAGCAATGGTTGAGAATGAAACCGGTAAGAAAATCAAATGTTTAAGATCAGATCAAGGAGGAGAATTCACATCTAAGGACTTTAATACATTCTGTGAAGTGAATGGAATCAAAAGACAGTTATCAGCACCTCGAACACCACATCAGAATGGAGTTGTTGAAAGGAAAAATAGAACTATCTTGGATGCAGCAAGAAGTATGTTATCAGAAGCAAATCTACCACATGTATATTGGAGAGAGGTAGTTAACACTGCTGTCTATACATTCAACAAAGTTCACATCAAAGGTGAAACCGGTAAGACCCCTCATGAACTATGGTTTGGTAATACTCCTACTCTTAAGTATTTCAGAATTTTTGGAAGTAAATGTTATATTAGAAGAGATGAGTATATTGGCAAATTTGATTCTAGAAGTGATGAAGGAATATTTCTTGGTTATTCATCTAAGAGCAAGGCATATAGATGTTTTAATAAAAGATTGCAGAAAATTGTTGAGTACAAATGTAAAGATTGATGAACAATTCAGAGGAACTTCAAGGTATATAGAATCTGAACTGGCAACATAAATTCTGACAAATGAACCTACATCGGTATAGAATGAAAATTCAGTTACCCCAGTATCATCAGAGGATTCCACAGTAATTGAAGAACAACAACAAACTAAGACACCCCGGTATGTAAGATTGAATCATTCTGAAGATCAGATAATTGGAAACAAATTAAAAGGAGTTATGACAAGAGGAAGATTGGCAAATGAAGAGGTATGTCTTATTTCTCAAATTGAACCATCATCTATCAATGAGGCATGTGAAGATAAATTTTGGATTAAAGCTATGGAAGAAGAATTAGGACAAATTGAGAAAAACAATACTTGGACATTAGTTCCCAACAAACTTAATGAAGATGGTAAGGTTATTAGAAATAAAGAAAGACTAGTGTGTAAGGGATATTCTCAGAAAGAAGGAGTTGATTACAATGAAACCTTTGCACCAGTAGCTAGAATTGAGGCCATCAGATTATTCTTGGCTTTTGCAGCTCACAAGGACTACAAAGTTTATCAAATGGATATTAAATGTACATTTTTGAATGGAGATCTTGAAGAAGAAGTATATATTGAACAACTTGGTGGATTTTCTTTGACAAATGACAATGATATGGTTTGCAGGTTAAGGAAAGCTCTATATGGGTTAAAACAAGCCCCAAGAGCTTGGTATGCAAGGTTGGATAAGTATCTTTTAAAGATTGGTTTTACTAAAGGAAATGTAGATAGCAATTTATATTACAAAATAACTAATGATGACATCTTGATTATTGAAGTATTTGTTGATGATATAATCTTTGGAGGAGAAGATGGATTATGTAAGGAATTTTCTATTAAGATGCAGCAAGAATTTGAAATGTTTATGATTGGAGAAATAAAATTCTTTTTAGGATTGCAAATTTCACAGACTGATAAAGGTATTTTTTTAGTCAATCCAAGTACTTGAAAGAATTACTAAAGAAATTTGGGATGGAGAACTTTAAACCGGTAAGCAGACCCATGACTACAAATGACAAATTATCTCAAAGGGATGAATCTACACCTGTTAGTCCAACTAGATACAAATCCATGATAGGAGGTTTACTGTATTTGACACAAACCAGGCCTGATATTATGAATGCAGTATTTATTGTTTCTAGATTTCAAATTAATCCTAGGGAAAATTATGAATCGGCAGTAAAAAGGATTTTCTGGTACTTACAAGGCACAACAAATCTTGGATTATGGTATCCTAGAGATGAAAACTTTGACCTATGTGCATACACAGATACAAATTGGGTAGGAGATGTGGATGATAGGAAAAGAACCAATGGAGGAGCATTCTTTCTTGGAAAGAGATTAGTTTCTTGGTTGAGTAAGAAAAAGAGTTGTACATCTTTATCAACAGCAGAATCAAAATATGTTGCAGCAGCAACTAACTGTACACAGGTACTATGGCTTAAGAAAATGTTGAAAGACATAAAGGTAAAATGCAAAGAACCTATTACTATATATTGTGATAACACTGCAGCAATTGATATATCTAAGAATCTGGTATTACATTCTAAAACAAAACATGTTTCTATCAAACTGAATTTTCTAAGGGAAAAAGTTGAAGAAAAAGAGATAAAACTAGTTTATGTGAATACTAAAGAACAACTTGCAGATATTTTCACAAAACCTTTTCCTAAGGAGACTTTTGAATATCTCAGAGATCAGCTTGGAGTCATACCACCACTAGTAGAGACTTAGATAGTTGATGATTGTCATCAACCGGTAGAATTGAAAGACAAATCTTTTACTTCGGTCTTTGGTGAGGAAGCTACTTCTCAAGGGGAGTAGTTGGTATTTTGTATGAACTTGATTTTTGTAACTTTGGCATTTGATGTCAAAGGGGGAGAGATATCTATGGAAAAACACATTATCTTTTGAGAAGAGATTGGTATTAAAAATAAATCTTTGGATAAACACATGTTGCTCCTAGGGGGAAAGATTGTTGTTTAGGAGATTGTTGGCTTTTGGTATTTGGCATTTCTGTTTTGGCACTTTGATGATTTTTCCATCTTGTGTTGCCATCAATGCCAAAGGGGGATATTGTTGGTATTTTGGTATGGTTTTTTCATTGATGTCAACACCTACTGAAAACTAGCACTTTGGAGATCCAGCAACATTCACCAGCAAGCAACTATTGCACAATGACTCGTATATGGTTCACCGGCAGGATATAATGTTCATCGGTACCTGGAATGATATGGAAGACACTTGGTAATGTCGAAGACATGATGTGGACACTTTGTTTTGAAGAATTAATCATTGGCATATTCATATTTACATATTTGCTTTTACCGACAAATAGGTCCAAGGTTATCTAGGGTTACACCGACGGGTTTATCTTTTCCAGATCAGCATGGCACGCTATGGAGATGATTTATTATTGATGTAAATGCATTAAGCTGACATGTTTAATCAGTTATTGCATTAGATATTATATTGTATATAAAATGTTTTTATTGTAATATCTTGTAGAGCCGACCTACTAAAATTGGTCTTAGGTTATGGTATAAATGTAAGATCTTATTTGTAAGATCAAGTGTGGAATGCAAAAAAGAATTGTGTGAAGGTATATGCAAGATTAAGCAAAGGTATACACAAAGACATCATTTGAAGGTGAAGCTAGGTTTTTGTAGAAGCATATCAGCATTACACCGGTACTGAATCCAACATATGAAGATGCTATTTTGTGCAGTACATTCTTATTGGATTTAACCATCCAACTGTAGTCAGTGTGACTCCCATTTTGTGATTGAGCAGTGAGCTCCAAGTTGTTGGCCTTTTGGCATGTGCAGACCCCATTTATGTACACTTACTATCTGCAATAGTATCATCTGATTGTGGGTAAGGTTTCCCACCGTGGGTTTTCCCCTTACAGGGTTTCCACGTACAAATATTGGTTTTATGTGTTGTGGATGACTTTATGTTTATGTTTCATGCATTAATCCTTACCAGTATAGCAATTTACTGTTAACACTGTCTATCGGCATACTTAACTGGCTTACCGGTATTAAGCATAAAGTTGGTTAATTGGTTTTTGGTTTAAATTTATTAGACAACTGATTCACCCCCCCCCCCTCTCAGTTGTCTCCGAGACCTAATAAGGTTCCATATAGTTTTAGAGAGTCATGAAAAAATAGGTTGAACTGTAATGTCATTCCGCATAGCAGAAGCAATAAAATAATTACTAGTTTCATTTTCAAATGGGTTATGCTGTAATTGAGATTGTTGTTTGTTATCTTATAGAAGATAGCTTATGAGATTAATACAAATATATTCTCAAACTTTTCTCTCCTATGTACAATTTTATTTTATTTTGAGCAAATGGGATCAAGGGTTTGATTTGTTTATTGCATTGTTATGATGTATGCAGTTTTCCATTCTATGCTTTAGTCCAAGGGGTTCATTAAAATGCTTGAATGAGATTATAGAGAGATAAGACTTGTACCAAGATTTGATAAGTAGTTCGGGTAAGGGATTGTAAATGGAATGATATTGTAAGGCAGTATTGTTTAAGACTAAATCACCTATTAGATAAATTTTTATCAACTTTTAGCAGTTTTTCAGAGACTTTGTAGCCCAGATGAATAAGACACTGGTATTTGCTAGAAAATATCATTAGGTTTTCAGTTTTTGGTCTATTTTCTTTGTGACTCCTCGAAACAATCTTTTAAATATCATAATATCATTGTTAAAGTTTTCACGTATTTTTTGAAAGTTGTCCCGCCCATCTCATGCTCCAGCCTAAGGTCGAGGATCACTGAAGGATTTGCAATCCTTGAGCATTCTCCCTTTCTGTTGAGCCCTTTTATGAGATAATTTGCTTTGTTTTCAATAAATTCCTGAGTATTGTTGCTGAGATCAGGAAGTTCATTGAAAGGATTACCCTCCCGGGTTTTGTAGAGCCCGAAGTGTAGAAGGATCTTGTATCCTTGTTGATGTTGGTCTAAGCCTGAAGGACATTGATAGTTGGAAGTGGCTTTCCATAGCTATTTGGAGGAATCAGCTTGGTCTCTGCCCTATGGCAGTGTAAACCCATTCATTTTGGGAACCAACAAAAATGGCGACTCTACTGGGGAAATGAACTATAGAGAATCTCTGGTTGGAAAAGATTTGCTTAACATATAGTTGAGATTATCCCGTCTGAGTCACCAACAAAAATGGCGACTCTGTTGGGGAATGTTGTATAAAGTTTTTTGGGTTTTCTATGATTTGATGGTTGAAGGTTGCTCCCTTGTCACAAGACTCAAATCTTTGCCCATAAAGTGAAGAATTTCTTCATCTGTCCCTTGTTGGTTTGAGTCAATTCTCATAAATATTGTTGGAGAATCTACTATAGTTCATCTTTTGATATAAAGTTATGTCCAAATTTGTCCATGTTGTAAGATTATTTTGTAATACCTCACAAGTTGTGAGTGGCGACTTTGAGACTCTGAGATCTATGCACCAGTGTGCATTTATTTGAAGAAGAACCAAAGAATTTGCAAAAGAGATGAAGAATATTTGAGTTCTAATGGTGAAGTACCCCAACAAGTTGAGGACAAAATCCATATAATGCCATGTCATGATAAGGAAGTGTTGCAATGTTGTGTTGAAACAAATATGTCCTGTGAAGAAATTCCAATTGTTTTAGTATTTGCCCCCTGCAAGGAGGTGGCGAATCTGTCAAAGATCAGTGTTAAAGATTTGAAGGATTGAAGATGATTTTGCAAATCCCTAGTTAAAGAAGGTAGCAACAACTTCAGCATTTCCAGGTATTTTGATTTTCATGAGTCAAGAATATTTTCATGAAAATTATGTGTAAAAATATTCCCTAAAGAGTGAGAAAAGTACTAAAGAAGGGAATGGTAGTGATTATTTTACATACTTCTGTGATACAATTTTCACATTTTGTATGAGGTTAGATGGATAATGTTTTGAGCTATGTATTGTAATAGTTTAAGATTTATGGCAAAAGGAAACAAGTAGGGAGATGAATGAAAATATGTATTATGTGCATGTACTTCCCAATGAAATGTCGAGTATAAATGTGCAACCTCTGCCAAATCACCATAGAGTTTTCTTTATGGAAATATATAAGCCATTTAGTTTTAATGGTATCCAAGGTTTCCCAAACCCCGTTCCTACAAAGGTTAGGGAACAACTATCAGAATTCAGTGGGAAAATATTAGAATCAGCACGCCAGCATTTGTAGGAGTTTTTTGAATTAATGAGAGATTTTGCGATAGATCGGGAACATGTTTTCATGAAGTTGTTTGTTCAATCTTTGAAGGAAAATGCCAGAGTTTGGTTTTCTTATCTACCAGCGTGTTCTATCTTGTCATGGGATGAATTAAAGGTAGCATTCATGGAATAGTTTGGTGAAATAATTAATCCAAGCTTAGTTATGAAAACAATTATGGGTATATAGAAGGAAGAGGATGAGTTAGTACCTTCTTTTAATCTCAAGTTTGCTAGGACATTGGATGACATTCCTAGCAGTTATAGACCAAATGATGTAGTATGTTTAGTTGTTTACTTGGCTACATTTGATGAGGAAGAGAGTTATTTGCTGAGAGATAAAGATCCTAAAACCTTGCATCAGGCTTATAGGATAGCAATGGATTTTGAAAACAACTTGAAGTATGGAATACCTAGGGGTTATTTATCTGTAAAGGTATGCTATCCCACAATATTAGAGGTTAAAGAGAGGTATGAGCTAGAAGATAAAGATCAATGTCAAGGTGTTTACATCCCTATTGATCACATTAACCCTGTTATTGATTATGATTTGAACAAAAATGTAAGTGAAGAGAACTTGTCCCAGATAGTGGTTATTCCTTATATTGATGAAGAAAAGGTTAATGAGAAATTATATGACGTATTGGATATAGAGATGGAGATGATGTAAATCACTTCACCAAATGACAGTAACAGTGGTTGTTCCAGATAAAAGATCCCACAAGAGGTTCATCTGTAGTCTTGTGTTTCAGGTAGATCCAACAGTGAGTATGAAGAATTGGAAAGTTTTATATTTGAAACATATGCAAGTATGCAGGATTTTGATGATACGAATTCAATCTCTTAGGAAGTAGTTATATATGATAATGAAAATTCAGATGATGAGATGCCATCATTTTTTGATGATATTGTCTGTTGGCATTTTTCATATAGATTGCATTAATGATATGTTGTCATTGATGTCAATTGAACCAGTGAATGATATTTATGATATTGCTGATGTTATTGTTGTTATTGCTATTGTCTTGTAACTAGTATGATAAACTTTAAGGAAGATGCTGTAAATTGGTATATGGTAGTTTGTAAGTTGAACCGGTGTAAAGGGTTAAACCTTTCTATGTTATGTAAACGGTAAACCTTACCAATTATTTTCTGTTAAACCCTAACTGATTAAGTTTGTTGGTTTAAGATCTAATGTTGAGCGGTAATGATGGAGACACGTATGATCATTGTATGAGGATTAGTTCAGATTGATTTGGTGCGTTTGTTATCTTGGAAAGCAACAAATGGATTGCATCTAATGCATAGCACATGATGAGTTACAAAGTCCGATGAAGCGGTGATCATGGAGTGGTTGGAATTTTCTTGAAGAATGTGAAGAGATTGTTATGATTTCTAATGGTCAATATTGTACCAACTTGTTTGTAATCTCGATGATGAGAATTAGGTTTTTGTTGTGTTGCCGACATAGTTGATTTGTATTTAAGGTCGATGATATTGTTTTGTTAAGTGTTGGCAAAGTTAACAAGATTGGCAGAAACCAGTTGAGTGTGTGGTTGCCTAACTGGAGGATGGATTTGTAGTTTGAGTAAAGGTGAATTGAAGCTTAAGAAGGATCTGATCAAGCAGATGTAGTGATATTTAGACAAATCAAGAAAACCTGTTGTTTTCTAACAATTACAAAAGAAATTGAAATCCCTAACCGGGTAAGCTCTAACAAGCTTTGTTTCTTTATAAATCCTCTAACAAGATGGTCCATTAGTTTGGATTCTCAAATCCTTCAGTGAGGTTACTCCTAACAGGGTATTGTATTTTTCATCAAGGCATATTTGTAAATCCCTTCATTGGGTGATTCCTAACCGAAATTAGTTCTTAACATGACTTATTGTAAAAGCTTTAACAAGCTTGGCTCCTAACAGGGTGAACTTCAGAAGAGTTCAGATAGCTATCCTTGTGAGTCTCATCTCACCATGGTTTTTACCTATTTGGGTTTTCCATGTATAAATATTTGTGTCAAGTGGTGAATTGTTTTGTGGTTATGATCTTATTTGTTGATTTGATTAACTAAACTATTCTAATAAGGCATGATAATTGGAAGCATTCAGAGATGAATATGTTGACATATGATTAAGCATTTTTGATGTTCACAAGATTGAAGTTGTTTACTATTAAGTTGTCATAACAGTCAAACCGATTGATGTTGGTTAATGTTGAGTATTGATCTTGATAAGTGAAAGTTTACTTTGTGAGTTTGAATTTGAGTTTGGGAGTTAGTATCCGTTTTTTTGTATACTGAGTCACCCCCCTCCCTCTTTGTATTCTACTGGATACTTATTCTTTCATCATACCATCAATTGGTATTAGAGTGTCTCAAGTCCTCTTTAACCTAAAAGCCTAACAACTTGAGGAAAAGATCTTGTAGATCATGATGAAGAAAGAAGGTTCAAAGTTCAACAAAGATAACTATAGGATATGGAGCGATAGAATAAAGATTTACATTAAGAGTCTTGGTAGTCAGTATTGGGATCATATAGAAACTAAGTATACTGCACCTACTAGAACTCTGAGTGATGATCAAAAGAAAGAACAACAAGAGAATCATAAAGCATTAGAGGCTATTATCAGTGCCATGTCTGATGTTGAATATGTAGATGTTCATCGTCTTGAAACTGCATATGAAGTATGGAAAAAACTTGAAGAGATTTATAACGGTGATGCACATGTTAAGAATGTTAAAGAGGAGATTTTGATGACATGAGAATGTCTGAAGGTGCGAATATCCAACAGTATGGTCAAAGGATAAAAGAGATAGTTGGTGAAATAAATAGTGTAGGAGGGAAAGTGGAAGATGCCACAGTGATCAGTAAGGTACTGAGAACCCTACTACCAGTCTATGCTATTCGAGTTGCAGCCATTCAAGAGCTGAAATCCATTGACAAAACAAAGGTAACTCTTGACTTTATCATTGGCAAACTTACTGCTTTTGAACTAAATGGCTATGATGGTAGTGTATAAAAATCAGAATTGACATTCAAAGCTTTTGTTTCTAACCCATCTGTGAGAAGAAGTAGAGATATCGGCCATAGCTATGAATCTAGATCTAGCAGAGATGTTGATGATGAAGACACTTTAGTGGAGCTTGAAGAATTGTTGGCAAAACGACTACCTAGAGGCACTGGGAAATACAAAGATAAGATACCATTGAAATATTTTGCTTGAAATAAGATTGGTCATATAGTAGCTAATTTCCCTAATGGTGAAAATGAATACAAGAGAGACAAATTTAAGAAATATAAGGGTAAAGGCAAGAGAGATTATCTTGTTGCTATTGATAGTGGTATTACCGATGAAGAATCTGATGATTATGCTAGTGAAGATATTGTGTTTGTATATATTAAGGAAGAGATATCAGATCAAAAGGCACTAGTGTCTAGGATGGATAACTCTAATGATTGGATCATTGATAGTGGTTATTCACATCACATGACCGGTGATCGAAGCAAATTTCTTTCCTTGAAGTAATTTGATGCAGTGTTGTCAAATTTGGCAATGACTCACCCTGTATGGTTAAAGGTAAGGGAGTTATTTCTCTTAATGGGAAGAGTAGTGCTAACAATGTCTATTGGATTGAAGGCCTAAAGCACAATCTTCTAAGTGAGGCAGAACTTAATGACAGAGGATACCCACTGGAATTTAGAAATGGTATGTACAAAATCTTTGACAACAAAGGTGAATTGATTGCAACTGGGAAACAAACCAGAGGTAATATATTTCATCTTAATCCTAAAGTTTGCAACTATTTGATTGTAAAAATAGATGATAGTTGGCTTTGGCATAGGAGATTTTGTCATATAAACTTTGATAACATTGTTAAAGTGAGCAAGTCTAAGACAATAAGAGGTCTTCCTTAGCTAGACAAACTAGTTAATGCTCTTTGTAAAGAATGTCAGTTAGGAAAGATGACTTCTTCAACTTTCAAGAGAAAGTCTTTCTCAGTAGAGGACTTGTTAGATTTGGTTCATACAAATCTATGTGGACCAATAAGAACTAGAAGCATTTTAGGTGATAGATATTTCATGATCTTCACTGATGACTATTTTGATTGGTATTTTGTATATGAACTTGATTTTATTATTATAACTTTGGCATTTGATGTCAAAGGGAGAGAGATATCAATGGAAAAACACATTATCCTTTTAAGGAGAGATTGGTATTGAAAAACTTTGGATAACACATGTTGCTCCTAGGGGGAGAGATTGTTATTTAGGAGAGATTGTTCATTTTTGGTATTTGACATTTTTGTATTAGCATTTTGATGGTTTTTCCATCTTGTGTTTCCATCAATGCCAAAGGGGGAGATTGTTGGTATTTTGGTATGGTTTTGTCATTGATGTCAACACCTACTAAAACACTAGCACTTTGGAGATCCAACAGCATTCATTGGCAAGCAAGTAACTACTGCACAGTTACTGGTATATGGTTCACCGGTAGGATATAATGATCACTGGCACTTGGAATGATATGGAAGACGCTTGGTAATGTCGAAGACATCATGTGGACAATTTTTTTTGAAGAATTAATCATTGGTATATTCATATTTGCATATTTGCTTTTATCGGCAAATAGGTCTGGGGTTACCTAGGGTTACACCAATAGGTTTATCTTTTCCAGATCAGCATGGCACGCTATGGAGATGATTAATTATTGTTGTAAATGCTTTAATCCGACATGTTCAATCGGTTATTCCATCGGATATTATATTGTTTGTAAAATGTTTTTATTGTAATATCTTGTCGAGCCGACCTACTAAAATTGTTCTTAGGTTATGGTATAAATGTAAGATCTTATTTGTAAGATCGAATGTGGAATGCGAAAAAGAATTGTGAGAAGGTATATGCGAGATTAAGTAGAGCTATACATGAAGACATAATTTGAAGTGAAGCTAGGTTTTTGTGGAAGCATATCAGCATTACACCTGTACTAAATCTAGCATATGAAGATGTTATTTTGTGCAGTACATTCTTATTGGATTTAACCATCCAACTATAGTCAGTGTGACTCCCTTTTGTGATTGAGTAGTGAGCTCTATGCTATTGGCCTTTCTGCATGTGCAGACCCCATTTATGTACACTTACTATCTGCAGTAGTATCATCTGATTGTGGGTAAGGTTTCCCACTGTGGTTTTTCCCCTTACAGGGTTTCCACATACAAATATTGGTGTTATGTGTTGTGAATGACTTTGTGTTTATGTTTCATGCATTAATCTTTACTGGTATAGCAATTAACTATTAACACTGTCTACTGGCATACTTAACTAGTTTACTGGTATTTAGCATTAAGTTGGGTAAGTTGTTTTTGGTTTGAATTTATTAGACAACTGATTCACCCCCCCCCCCCTCTCAGTTGTCTCCAGGACCTAACATATTCAAGGACAATGTGGATCACATTCTTGAAGGATAAGAATGAATCTTTTGGTAAATTCAAGGCATTCAGAGCCTTAGATGAGAAAGAGAGTGGCAAAAAGATAAAATGTCTGGGAATAGATCAAGGTGGTGAATTTACTTCTAAGGAATTTACTAAGTATTGTGATGAGAATGGTATCAAGTGGCAACTTTCTGCACCAAGGACACCACAGTAGAATGGTATAGCAGAAAGGAACAACCGGTCAGTGGTTGAAGTAGCTAGAACTATGTTGATAAAAAGAAATGTAGAAAAAACATTTTGGAGAGAAGTTGTAAGTACAACGGTCTACACAATGAACTAAGTTCTAGTGAAAAGAGCTGAGGACATGACACCTTATGAGTACTGGTATGGAAGATCACCTGATGTTAGCTATTTTAAGATCTTTGGTAGTAAATGTTTTATTAAAAGAGGTGATTACATAAGAAAGTTTGAAGCTAAGAGTGATGAAGGCATATTTATTGGCTATTCCACCAAGAGAAAGGCCTACAAATGCTTCAACAACCGGATACAGAGAATTGTTGAGAGTGTTGATGTTTGTGTAGAAGAATATCCCAAAATTTCAAAAGGAACCTGTTCAAAGAGAAAGGATGAAGATCCTTGCATTTTTCTTTTGGAACCTAAAACTGTTAAATCAAAAACTGGTAAAGCAAATCCCGATGTACTTGTTCAACCAGAATAAATAAATTCAGAGGAAGAAGACAATGAAGAAGCTAGACCTGATAAGAATGATCATGTTATTCCTAGATATGTGAGATTGAATCACAGTCCTGAGCAAATTATTGGGGATATGGATGCTAGAGTACTAACTAGAAGGAAAATTAGAGAGAACTCTTGCGTGAACTCCACCATTGAACCAAGAAGTGCTAAGGAGGCATTTGGTGATGATCATTGGGTGAAAGCAATGGAGGGGGAATTGGATCAGACTGAGAAGAACAACACTTGGACCCTGGTACCCCGACCAGTAAACAAGAATGTTATAAGTACTAAATGGGTGTTCAGAAACAAGTTAAATAAATATGGTTTTGTAGTTCGCAATAAGGCAAGATTAGTTTGCAAAGGTTATGCGCAAGAAGAAGGAGAAGATTATGGAGAAACTTTTGCACTAGTAGCAAGACTAGAAGGAGTTAGAACATTACTTGCATTTGCATCCCATAAGAAGTTCAAGGTATACCAGATGGATGTTAAGTCTGCATTTTTTAATGGGATATTGGAAGAAGAGGTTTATATAGAGCAACCTGATGGTTATGCATTGATAGATAAGAAATACATGGTATGAAGATTACATAAAGCTTTATATGGATTAAAGTAGGCACCCAGAGCATGGTATGAACGACTTCATATGCATCTGATGGAGATAGGATTTGCAAGAACCAATGTGATGAATACTAAGATAGGGGGGGGGGGGGGTGGGGGGGGTGAATTAGTATGCCAAAAATCTCTACACTTAAATACTTTGCAAGACTAATAGTAAACTAGTAAAACAGTTTGGCAGACAAACTGGTTAACACACATGCAAACCAAATAGCTAATAATGCATTCACCCACAGAAGCAAAAACACCATAACACAAGAGATTTTTACATGGAAACCCAAATGGGAAAAACCACAATGAGATGGAACTCACAAGTAACTATCTATAGAATAGGAACCAGACCAATTAAGGTCTTACAATGTTCTTTACTAGAATAGATCCTGTTAGGAATCTCAATCTCTGTTAGGAGATAAGTCTGATTAAAGACTACCTTGCTAGAGGATTTTAGATCCACAAATGTGAACCACCTTGTTAGAGGATTTACAAAAGGCTTTTGGGCCTACCCAGTTAAAGGCTACAGACTTGTCAAAGATGTGAGTAATCAACAAGTGTTTGATCTAGCTAGTAGCATAGATTGCTCGGTTAGATCCTTGATAGCTCATTCCTAATGCACTCCAGCATTACTTCAGTCTTCTACACATTCATATTCTCTCCAACTCCTCAACCACCTTAAACCCTAGCAACAACATAAACTTTTTCTACAACCACATCAACAACCTAAAACCCGAGACATGATGTTGTTATAAAGGAATCTGATTTCATATCGATCCAATAGGATTCCATAACAATTTCCTAGGTTCAATGAACCTGGACATACTTGGTACCATGACACAAAAAGCACCGTTTAGGTGTCGACACTGTCAAACAATCAATGGATGGTAACTCATCACAAAATGTCGGTTGGTAACTCATCACAGAGTATTACCGGTTCATATAAAATACCAGTTGTCGGTTTGACAAAAATGAAGACTGGTAAAAATGCGTTATGTCTCTTTAATCCCTCGTACCACTTGGGATCCATGAATCGCTTGGGGTCAACATGCCACTTTAGGCTGAGAAACACATTCTGCAAAACACCAATAGTCTAAAGACTATAATACAACATACCGGTTGGAACAAATACCGGTTGTGCTCTAACTCATAAATATAAAAGAGATCTCAATGCAAGTGTGTGTCCATCAATGAAAATCACAACACAAACATCAAAAATGCCAACACAATGATGACAACAACATTTATCTCAAGTCTAAAGGAGATAAAATACTAGTCAGTGAAGTATTTCTTGATGACATTATATTTGGAGGTAATGATGTCATGAGCAATAGTTTTGCAGATGAAATGAAGAATGAGTTTGAGATGTCACTAGAGGGGGAAATAAAAAATTCCATAGGCTTGTGGGTATAGCAGATGAAGAATGGTATTCTCATTACTCAATCTAAGTATGTGAAAGAGGTTTTGAAGACTTTTTGCTTGAGTACCTGTAAACCAATTGGAACTCCAATGATTATAGGTTTTAAATTGTCCAAGGAATATGCATCTAAGTCTATAGATGAAAAGGAATATAGGTCAATGATTGGAAAATTACACTATGTTATTCATAGTCAACCAGATATTGCCCATGCAGTTGGTATAGTTGCTAGATTTCAGAAAAATCCAAAGGAAACACATCTGAGAGCAACTAAGAGAATTTTTAGATATCTGAAAGGTACAGTTGACTATGGGTTATGGTATCCATATGTAGGCAATTTTGATTTGAAGGCATAAACTGATGCTGATTGGGCAGGAAATGTTGATGACCGGAAGAGTACTACCAGTGGAGCATTCTTTCTATGAGGAAGGCTAGTTTCATGGAGTAGTAAGAAGCAGAGTTGTACTTCACAATCTACTACTGAAGCTGAGTATGTAGTATCTTACATGAATTGCACACAATCTATTTGGATGAGGCACATTTTGGAAGGTTTTAAGATGAAGATCTCAGAACCTATAAAGATTTTGTGTGATAATACAAGTGCAATAAATATTTCTAAGAATCATGTTTTGCACACAAGGACTAAGGACATTGAATTGAAGTATCACTTTTTGAGGGAAAAAGTTCATAGTAAAGATGTTATCTTAGAGCATGTTTCTACCCAGGAGTAGCTTGCAAATATCTTTACCAAACCTCTGCCTAAGACCACTTTTGAGTATCTTAGAAGTCAGTTGGGGGTTGTCCCTCTTCATGAAGTCAGTTGAGCATGATGTTGATTGCATCAGTCTCTGAATTACTTGCAAAATCTTACATGGATTGATTATTTTTGGAAGTGGATGTATTCCACAGGGGGAGCATCAAGTTGCAGTATGTTGATGCACAGTGAAAATTTGGAATTACATGTTTTACTTTCAATTTGGCATTGCTATCAAAGGGGGAGAAGAATTATGTGATTGAGGAGAAGAATTATGTGTCTAAT
This sequence comes from Cryptomeria japonica, assembly GCF_030272615.1. NCBI lineage: Eukaryota > Viridiplantae > Streptophyta > Pinopsida > Cupressales > Cupressaceae > Cryptomeria > Cryptomeria japonica. Next base: position 893,536,696 of record NC_081407.1, on the reverse strand, counting down.
TAGGTGAACTAGTGACAGACTGAAGACAGACAGAGCATGGTGAATACTTGGTAATGTAAACTAGGATTCCTATTCACCAATCCATAGTAGCAATCAGAGGTGTTGATATTTGTATTGCCATCAATGCCAAAGGGGGATATTGTTGGCATTTTTAGATTATTGGAATTTTGCATATAGATTGCATTAATGATATGTTGTCATTGATGTCAATTGAATCGGTGAATGATATTCATGATATTGCTGATGTTATTGCTATTATTGCTATTGTCTTGTAACCAGTATGATAAACTTTAAGGCAGATGTTGTAAACCAGTATATGGTAGTTTGTAAGTTGAACCGGTGTAAAGGGTTAAACCTTTCTATGTTATGTAACTGGTAAACCCTACCAGTTGTTTTCTGTTAAACCCTAACCGATCAAGTTTGTTGGTTTAAGATATAATGTTGAGCAGTAATGATGGAGACACGTGTGATCATTGTATGAGGATTAGTTCAAATTGATTTGGCACATTTGTTATCTTGGAAAGGAGCAAGTGGATTGCATCTAATGCATAGCACGTGATGAGTTACAAAGTCTGATGAAGCGGTGATCATGGAGTAGTTGGATTTTTCTTGAAGAATGTGAAGATATTGTTAAGATTTCTAATGATCAAGATTGTACCGACTTGTTTCTAATCTCGATGATGAGAATTTTGTTTTTTTTGTGTTATCGACCTAGTTGATTTGTATTTAAGGTCGACGATATTGTTTTGTTAAGTGTTGGCAAAGTTAACAAGATTGACAGAAACCAGTTGAGTGTGTGGTTGCCTAACCGGTGGATGGATCTGCAGTTTGAGTAAAGGTAGATTGAAGCTTAAGAAGGATATGATCAAGCAGATGTAGAGATATCCAGACAGATCAAGAAAACCTGTTGTTTTCTAACAAATACAAAAGAAATTGAAATGCCCTAATTGGGTAAGCTCTAACAAGGTGGTCCATTAGTTTGGACTCTCAAATCCTCTAGCAAAGTTACTCCTAACATGGTATTGTGCTTTTCATCAAAGCATATTTGTAAATCCCTTAATTGGGTGATTCCTAACTGGAATTAGTTCTTAATAGGACTTATTGTAAAAGCTTTAATAGGCTTGGCTCCTAATAGGGCGAACTTCAAAAGAGTTCAAATAGCTATCCTTGTGAGTCTCATCTCACCATGGTTTTTACCTATTTGGGTTTTCCACGTATAAATATTTGTGTCAAGTGGTGAATTCTTTTTTGGTTATGATCTTATTTGTTGATTTGATTAACTACTTAACTATTTTGATAAGGCATGATAATTGGAAGCATTGAGAGATGATCATGTTGACATGTGATTAAGCATTTTTTATGTTTACAAGATTGAAGTTGTTTATTGTTAAGTTGTCATAATAGTCAAACCGGTTGATGTTGGTTAATGTTGAGTATTGATCTTGATAAGTGAAAGTTTACTTTGTGAGTTTGAATTTGACTTTGGGAGTTTGTATTAGTTTTTCAATATACCGATTCACCCCCCCCCCTCTCAGTATTCTTCCAGATACTTATTCTTTCATCATACCCTCAATGTCAGTGAGATAGACGGTTGTGTGGTGTGTTCAAATGATGAGAGTAGGTTGCAACTTGTATCTATGCCACAGGGATCCACCTAGAGTAAGGTGCATGAAAGGTTGATTGAGGTATGTGTCCTTGAAATTGATGTTTTAAATAGTTACAAACCAATTGTTTCATTACAAACAATTGTGTATGAAAGGACTAAAAAATCAACAGATAATGAGGAGATTATATTAGACTAGTTTAGGGATCAAACCTATAGTGAGCTGGCTTTGTGCAAGGAGTTTTCTTCATATGAAGAATGGGAGATTGAAGAAGATGAAAAAGATTATGTTGAAACTTGTTGTCCTGATACTTTTGAGGATTTCTATAAAATTGATCTAGAAACATTTGTGATTAGCGAATGTGAAGGTGATTTTCTTTATGATATTACAAATGCTGACATTGAATATGAGAGTGTGGAGCTCATTGATATTGACCAAGGTTATGAAATAGATGAAGAAGATTGTTGTTTTGTTACTCCACATGATATTTTAAAACCAGAATTGGAATATTTTATTGTACATGAGGATATTTTTGTTGAAAAGGTGAATGATGATGTTTCTTCACAATACAGTGATCTGAATGTACACAATGTTGATCAAGAACCATTGGGTACAATAATGGAAAACATAAGTGAATTAGAATGGTTTTCAAATATCGATTGTTCAGATATAGATATTTGTAAAACAATTATCATATTGGATGGACCAGTATATGAGAGATTTTCCTTTGATCTTTCTAATGAGTTTGTACCATGTTTGCAAGAATTCTTTAATGATGAGCATGTTGTAGAGGTGCAAATAAGTGAGGAAACCAATGTTTATGATCACAATTGCATAACAGAGTATGAAGTGTTTTACTTCCCTTTTCAGCCTGATGAAGCAGACATGAAACTTGTTGAATGTTGTTATGAGCATATCTCCATTTCAGATATTGAGTATGGGTTTTGTTTATTTCAAGCAATGCCTAATGACAAGGTTCAGATAAATGGATAGTGCACTGAGATAAAGGTTTTTTATAACATGCTAAAGAAGGAACAATTATATAGCAGTGATGTCTTTAGACTATTCAAGATGTAATGTGATCATAACTACATCTTTTGCAGAGTAAAACATTGGTTGATATTGATAGATGGCATTGGACCATCACATGTGGTTTGACCTTGCAGGCCACAAGCAATTTGGGATAGAGTAAATTTTCTGACTCTATTCCCAATGGAATGATTAATAATTCCCTCTTGAATTGCCTGTTTATGGACAATTTTTGAGATTCTACTTTTCTTAAAAGTAGCTATTATCCATGAGCATTAGTTAGGTTTTCTTTGGTAGTGTAGTTTCCTTTCCTATTGAAGTTACCTTGTCTAGGTAATTTATTTTTGGTCCACCCTGCAATTGGTCCGCTTCACCAAAGATTCTGGTTTCTCGTCTCATTTCTGCAAAATTTTGGTCATTCTGGTTTTATTATGCCCTCTGTCAAGGTTTCATGGTTTTAGGGGTTGTGGTTTTCTGGTTAAGTCTTGATATAGAGAAAATCTTTGGCATTTTATGTTTTGTTGTTACCTTTTTCCCATTTAAGGCCAAGGGTTGTTTACTATGGGTGGGGCCATTTCATTTCCTAAGCGCTAAGTTGTGTTGGACCGGTTTTAGAAAGGATTTTTGTAAGTCGCGTGCAAAATTTTCCTTATAGTCGATCTCTTTTAATATTTGTGCTTGTGCCCATATTTTTCCTATCTAAAATCCTAAGTGTTTCAGCCGGTTGATAAAAGAAGAACAAATTTGGTGGTCTGCACTTCCCCGTGGTTGAAAGTGCAGTGAAGATAAAGACCATGACATCGTGAGATGATGCCATGTGTCTTTAGTGAAAAAGGACGAGCTAGCGGTGTAACCTACCAGAAAAATTGTGTCGTCGGTTCTCAAGCAGTAAAGACCGGTTTACTAACAATCCTATCAATTGGAATGAGTTCAAAATGAAGAGTGATTTTATGTTTTGAGATAAAAGGTACCCGACTTTTAATTTTGAAAAGGTTAATGGGCACTGTGTTGAAGCAATAAAGTGTGGACATATATGAGGACACCCATATCCCTGCGATGAAAGTTGCAGGGAGGTTACAGACCGCGACATCACAAGATTATGCCACATGTCCTAGGCTAACCAGGAAGACCTACGGTGGGGCGGCTGACAGAGTCTGGTCGAAAGATGATATGGCACTGATTAGTCATGATTTTGTGGGTCCGCGAATACAGATGGAAGTTCAAATGCCACATTGACAAATAATGATTTTTTGATTTGCCAGGCTGGGTAAGATCTATAGTTGTGTTTCAAATTTGAGATTAAAAGGGATCATTAACGATATTGGTCGTAGCCCGCATGGAAAAGATAGGATGAATAGGATGCAAACTTGTCAACTTAGGATTGATGGTGATGAGTTTGAAGTTTTGAATGTTGACTCACCCCTGAGGAAGCTTGTGCGAGGTCCTTATTGGGTAAAGGAATGAGTAGATAATTAAGGATGATATCTCAAAGATGTGAAAGGATCGAGATTACTTTAGGTTTAGATATGATGGATCACGAGTTCTCTGATGAATTCAGAGATAGCTTGTTGACAACAATCTTGAAGTAGAGGATTGTACACTCAATAAGGAGTAAGATCATAACAAAATCATTCACGCAAGGTGAACATATGTTGGTGGCAATGGAGTGATGGCCTAGAAATGATAGTGACCTGAGTTGTAGACATGATTGCTGAAATCCATAGCTGGAAAACATGAGCAGAAAATATCAGGATGATAATTCTTCACATGGATTTGTTGGCATCACTAATATTGAGTAAACTGGTTAATCCAGTGAACTAATATATTAGCCGAGATTTGTCATTGATGACTAACACTGACCGATGCAGTGGTTTATCTCAGTAGAAAAGGTGATGGCTTGCAAACAACATCGAAGCAACATCAGAGATAGATGATCAGGGTTCAATCGGCTCAAGGGAAGACAAACTAAGCTAACCGGTCTATCATTCAAGAAGATCAGTGTTAAGGTCAGATCTTCAAGTTGGCTATTCTGATGATGATGAAGTTACAAAAGGTGACTTAGGCAAGAAGGCTTGAGGTCCTATGCAAACTAGAACCTCATTGGCAAACAAGAAAAGAGGCTTGATGGAAGTACTGCAAACCGGTATCAGAAGATGAACTGGTAGTGGTATACCGGTAGACCAGTGAAGCAGAAGGAAGATAGGTTGTCACTATAAATCTCAGAGCGGTGATCAATTACACAGTTGTGATGGCAAAATGTGAGTTGGTGAGTTTGTGTCTACACCAAAATAAAGGTTGGTGAAGTCAAACTCAGTCATCATGAAGTTAAGCCATTATCATCTATGGATTTTCTGGTTCGCATTTAAAAGACTGAACTCGACCTAGAAGTCGCTATTTTTGGAGCATGCAGTGGTAGATTTGGATGAGTATTTGGTGGAATTATTATAAGGCATTCAAAGAAAGAGTGGGAAGATTTGAATTTGAAATCTACCAAGATTTGTGATTGCATTGATTAAGGAAACACCTGAAGGTGACGACAGAGAGAGTATAAAAGTGTTTTGAGTTCATACAAAACATTTTTGATTGAAAAAATTTGCAAAGTGTAAATCCTATGAGAGGCGATCCAAAGTCTAGAGTGAAGAGTGAGGAAGTGATAAATATTTTAGCAAAGCAAAGTGTGTGTGAAGTAGACTGGCAGAGTGCAGAGTCGAGGGTATAAGTAGAGAATCGGTGCAGTGCAGAGTAGACACAATTGGTGCAAATAGAGTATGAATTTCATTGTGATCTTATCAAGCTATTAGTAGCTATTCTAGCAGATCAACTTCCAGTTGCTTTCTGACCATTGCAACTCAAAATCCCTTAACCCGGTGGACTTTAATAGGTCCCTTTGTAAAATCCCTTAACTAGGTGACATCTTAATTGATGTTCCTAAGTCCTTAACAAGGCTACCTCTAATAGGGTAAAGGCACTAGCAAGCCTTAAATAAAATCCCTTAACCAGGTGGCACCTACCTGTGTCTTTGTAATCTCCTAATAGGGATGGCTCCTCATCGGGCGTACTTTAGAAGAGTGCAAAGTTTGTGAGTTTCTACTCACACTGTGGTTTTCTCCCATTTGGGTTTCCATGAGATAAATCTTGGTGTTATTGTGTATCTTTTCATGCATGAATGTTCTCTTGCAATAACTGTTTGTATTGATGAATATTAAGCTAGTGCAGACTTGAGTTAAATGGTTTTAATTTTGAAAAACTAGTAAATTATTGATTCACCCCTCCCCTCTCAGCATCGGTTGGGACTAACAATTGGTATCAGAGCCTTGGTCCTTAGATTCAGAAGAGCTTAATAGCTGAAGGAAAGATCCAAGAGGATGCAAAATGAGGGTCCTAAGTTCTCTAAGGAGAATTACACTTTATGGTGTGGTAGAATGAAGCTCTACCTAGAAACCCTAGGAGATCAATACTGGAATCATGTAAGCATAGAGTACAATGAACCTACCAGGGTTCTCACTGTAGATCAGATCAAAGAAAGGCAAGACATCATTATAAGTATGGATAATGAGTATGCTAAGAATCAAGATCTGAAAACAACCTATGAGATGTGGAATAAGCTGAAGACTATCTATGGAGGAGATCCTCATGTATAAAAGTTCAAGGTGGACAACTTAAGAGGCGATTTTGATGAGGTGAGGATGCAAGAAGGAGAAAATATAGCAAAATATAGAAAAAGCATAAAGGATGTGGTAAATTCCATCAGAAGTGTTGGAGGAAAGCTTGAAGAAGATGATGTGGTCAACAAAATACTGAGAACCTTGCTACCATAATATGCCATAAAGGTTTATGCAATTCAGGAACTCGGATCCTTTCAAATAGTTAGTGTTTCACTTGACTCACCGATCGGTAAGTTGATTGCCTTTGAATTGAGAAACTATGATAACAGTGTACCAAAGATTGATGCTACTTTGAAAGCTTCCATGATATCTGCACCAACAAGGAGAAGAAAAGAAACCGAAAATAGTTCTACGACAAGAACAGATCATTCTCATGAATGTGACAACATGTTATCTACAAAACAGGAACAAGATGAGATTGAAGCTCTATTAGCAAAAAGGCTTCCAAGAGGAAAAGGAAAGTATAAAGGTAAACTTCCCTTGAAGTGGTTCTCTTGCAATAGAATAGGTCATATTGTTAGGTCCTGGAGACAACTCAGAGGGGGGGTGAATCAGTTGTCAAATGAATTTAAACCAAAAACAACTTAACCAACTTAATGCTTAATACCGGTAAACTAGTTAAGTATGCCAGTAGACAGTTTTAACAATTAATTGCTATACCGGTAAAGATTAATGCATGAAACATAAACACAAATTCATCCACAACACAACACCAATATTTGTACGTGGAAACCCTGTAAGGGGAAAAACCACAGTGGGAAACCTTACCCACAATCCGATGATACTACTGTAGATAGTAAGTGTACATAAATGGGGTTTGCACATGCAGAAAGGCCAACAGCATAGAGCTCATTGCTCAATCAAAAAAATGGGAGTCACACTGACTACAGTTGGATGGTTAAATCCAATAATAATGTACTACACAAAATAGCATCTTCATATGCTGGATTCAGTACCGGTGTAATGCTAATATGCTTCCACAAAAAAACCTAGCTTCACCTTCAAATGATGTCATCGTGTATAGCTCTGCTTAATCTCACACATACCATCACACAATCCTTTTTCGTATTCCACCCTTGATCTTACAAATAATATCTTACATTTATACCATAACCTAAGACCAATTTTAGTAGGTCGGCTCTACAAGATATTACAATAAAAAAATTTTACAAACAATATAATATCCGATGCAATAACTGATTGAATATGTCAGCTTAATGCATTTACAATAATAATTAATCATCTCCATAGCATGCCATGTTGATCTGGAAAAGATAAACCTATCAGTGTAACCCTAGACCTATTTGCTGGTAACAACAAATATGCAACTGTGAATATACCAATTAACAAAACTCCAGGACAAGATGCCCAGATGATGTCTTCGACATTACCAAGTGTTTTCCATGCCATTCCAAGTGTCGGTGATCATTATATCTTGCCAGTGAACCATATACCAATAACTGTGCAATAGTTACTTGCTTGCTGGTGAATGTTGCTGGATCTCCAAAGTGCTAGTGTTTTAGTAGGTGTTGACATCAATGACAAAACCATACCAAAATACCAACAATCTCCCCCTTTGGCATTGATGGCAACACAAGATGGAAAAACCATCAAAGTGTCAAAACAGAAATGCCAAGCATCAAAAACCAACAATCTCCAAAAAGATCATAACCAGAAATTAGAGAGTAATAATCTCTCCTAAACAACAATCTCTCCCCCAAGGAGCAACATGTGTTTTCCAAAGTTTCCATACCAATCTCTCCAAAAGATAATGTGTTTTTCCATATATATCTCTCCCCCTTTGACATCAAATGCCAAAGTCATATACAAAATAACAATCAATTCAATATACCAACTACTCCCCCTGAGAAGTAGCTTCCTCATCAAAGACTGGAGTAAAATATTTCTCTATTAATTCTACCGGTTGATGACAATCATCAACTATCTAAGTCTCTACTGGTGGTGGTATGACTCCAAGCTGATCTCTGAGATATTCAAAAGTCTCCTTAGGCAAAGGTTTAGTGAAAATATCTGCAATATGCTCTTTAGTATTCACATAAACCAGTTTTATCTCCTTAGCTTCACCTTTCTCCCTTAAAAAATTCAGTTTGATAGAAACATGTTTGGTTTTAGAATATAATACCAGATTCTTAGATATATCTGTATGCGGGGAAAGTGGGCTGATAGAACTTAAAATGTGAAAATATGATTAAATTACTAGTCCACACACACACACAGGACTTCTTGGTGCAAGCTATGGACTAACGTAGTATTACTCAGCTTCCCAAGGAGGGTCCCATGGTTCTCTATCTCACAATGTCCCTCAAACCAACGTTTTTGCTCTCAGATTGCTGAGCAAAATGATTTAGGGATGGCAAATGTGAGAACGAGAGATGCTTTTGATAGATTTTGGTATGAAATGGATGCTAAGCTATGTATGATCTTAGAAATGCAATAAAATAGATGATAAGATGACAAGGTTAGTATGAATACTATCCTAGCATACTATATTTAGTCTATGATTGAGCTAAATGATAAAGAAATTACTCTAAACATGCATATTTAGTCTAATTCTGATCTAAAAGAGGCTAAATGATGAGCATAAAGATGATATGAAAGCTTGAAAGAATTTGAGCATAAGTGTAATGCTTCAAATTTGGAGGATTCTATATGAAAATGGAGGGATGAGAGCTCTATTTATAGTCAAAATAGGGCAATGGATGGTCAGGATTGAAAGATTCAATCAAGGGTTGAGTTTGAAAGTTGGGGATCCATGTTTGCAAATTGCACCAATGAAATGGTGACAAGTGTCAACATAAGATTGGGTTGAAAGAAGGGGTTGGAGACATTGAATGCCTAAGAAGACCTCATGGTTATCTAGAGGCTAAGGGTCAAGTCTAAGTTAGGATTACCCACTGGATTAGGAGTTAATCCAAGGATAAACCTTTGTGCAAATGATTAAGAGATAATCATGGTCAAAGCATTAAAGGCTTGATGAGACCCTTGGGTTGGGTAGAGGTTGAGTCAAAACAAATGTTTTAACCATGTAGGAGGGTTTGGGTTAACCATTAATGGTTATTGGAGACTTTGTGGATTAAGTGGTTGAAGGTTGGAAGCTTTCAAAGGTTATCAAAGACTTTGAGACATTTAGTGGTTGAAGGTTGAAAGCCTTTAATGGTTATCAAAGACTTTGAGGCTTTGAGAAGTGACTTCCCTTTGTTTAGGGGTATGAAAAAGTTTAGAGGAGGGGTTAGGTTAATTAGAAGCGATTAGAAGATTCTAGAAGGGATTAGAAAAGGGTTTGGGATTTTGCAAGTGGATGGGGGGGATAATAGGTTTTAATTGAAATAAAGTAATTTAATTCAATTTGGTTGCAATTTGGGGAAATTAAATAAATTAGATTTATTCAATTTAGGATAACTATTTAATTAAATTTGAATTTAATTAAAAGTGGGTAGGGGGAATTTAATTGAATAAAATGATTTATTCATTAAATGGGTATAGTGAATTTTATTTAAATAAATTGAGTAATTTACTTAATAAAATAGAAGAATGTGGATAATTTAATTAAATTGGATTTAATCAAATAGAGAAATGAACATAAAATATTCATTTAGGAATATGGTCATTTGTCAAAATTTTTGTTGCCTGTTCAGAGTCTATATACCTTGAAGTTCCTCTGAATTGTTCATCAATCTTTACATTTGTACTCTCAACAATTTTCTGCAATCTCTTGTTAAAACATCTATATGCTTTTCTCTTAGATGAATAACCAAGAAATATTCCTTCATCACTTCTAGGATCAAATTTTCCAATATACTCATCTCTTCTAATATAACATTTACTTCCAAAAATTCTGAAATACTTAAGAGTAGGAGTATTACCAAACCATATTTCATGAGAGGTCTTACCGGTTTCACCTTTGATGTGAACTTTGTTAAATGTGTAGACCATTGTGCTGACTGCTTCTCTCCAATACACATGTGGTAAATTTTCTTTTGATAACATACTTCTTGCTGCATCCAAGATAGTTCTGTTTTTCCTTTCAACAATTCCATTCTACTGTGGTGTCCGAGGTGCTGATAGTTGTCTTCTGATTCCATTCACTTCACAGAATGTATTAAATTCCTTAGATGTAAATTCACCTCCTTGATCTGGTCTTAAACATTTGATTTTCTTACTAGTTTCATTTTCAACCATTGCTTTGAACAATTTGAACTTTCCAAGTGCTTCTAATTTTTCTTTGAGAAAAGTAACCCAACACATTCTAGAATAGTCATCAATGATTAGCATGAAATATCTATCACCTTGTAAAATTTTAGTTCTAGCTGGACCACATAAATTAGTGTGAATCAAATCAAGAGCATTATTTGATTTTTCTGGAATACTTTTGAAACTAGCTCTAACTTGTTTTCCAAATTGACATTCCTTACATACTGTATTCTGAGGTTTGACAATTTTAGGTAAATCTCTAACTGCCTTAGTAGTACTGATTTTTACCATGCAATCAAAGTTTACATGATAGAGTCTCCTATGCCATAACCAACTTTCATCTATATTTGCAATTAAGCATGTCTTTTCATTATTATTCAAATGAAAGATCTTACCTCTAGTCTGATTACCGGTTGCAATTTCCAAACCAGTTCTATTCATGATTTTGCATTTTCCATTTTTAAATTGTAATTGAAATCCTTTCTTAACTAATTGACCAGCACTCAAAAGATTATGCTTTAATCCTTCAACATAGTAGACATTGTCAGTGTTATGCTTACCATCAAGAGATATTAAACCCTTACCTTTGATTGAACAAGCTTTACCATCTCAAAATCTCACTAAGCATCCATTGTATTCTTGAAAGTTCAAGAATTTACCTTTGTCTCTTGTCATATGATGTGAGCATCCTGAATCAATGATCCATTCATCCTTTACTTCAACTTTAGCTGCCAATGCATGTACTACCGGTTGAGCAGTAGGTGCTGGTTGATCTTCTATTATAGCAACAAAAACCCATCCATTATCTGTCGGATCCTCATCAGAATCATCAGTCACACCTTCATCAAGAATATAACAGGATTTGTCTTTATTCTTCTTAAATCTATATCTCTAATATTTAGGGTTAGGCTTGTATGTTCTTCTAGCTTCTTCTCTTAGTCTAGCATGTCTATCAGGGCATCTCAAAGCCATATGACCAATCTTATTGTAGTTAAAACATTTAAAGGGTGTTTTACCTTCATACTTACTTCCAACAAGACCTTTAGGCATTTTCCTTGCAAATAGTGCTTCAAGTTTTTCAAGTTCTTCATTTTCTTGCCTACTTTCTTCAAGTTCTCTTGCATAAAAGGCTTTCCAATCAAATTTGTCAAATAATGGAGCAGATGATGTTGATGCTTTAAAGGCCAAATCTATCTTTATAGTAGCAACAAGACCAAAATCTTCAATTTCAAAAGTTGAAAGTTTCCCAATCAATGTATCCCTAGTTACTGATGTATCAGGCATTGTTCTTAACTCATTTATAGCCATGACTTTCATTTTGTATGCCAGTGGCAATCCTCTTAAAATTTTTGAAACAATTTCATCCTCACTTAAGGTTCCTCCACAACATTTTGATAGTTATGATACTTAATATAAGTACAGATCCAATAGCCAACAAGATGAGAGGGGTGGTGAATCATACAAACTTAATCATCCCTAAAAACATCAGATTCAACCTTAGTAACATGTATATCAGTAATATAACCAAAACTGTCAAACATGCAAACTCAAAAGCATATGAACATCATAAACCTCATAACACCAGATTTAATGTGGAAACCCAAATAGGGAAAAACCATTGTGGGATTTCAGACCCACTAAGAAATATACTCTTCTAGAGTATGCTAGGTTAAAAGCAAATCCTGTTAAAGATTACAAACACATTGCTAGATGTGACCCAGTTAAGGGATTTCCCTCAGATCTGTTAGGATCTTCACTTTGTTAGAAGTGACCTTGTTAAAGGATTTCAAACATTCAATCAAAATGTCACCTTGCTAGAGGGTTTTACAAATAAGACTGTTAAGTCCACTCGGTTAAAAGATTTTCTGTCACTTTCACAAAATAACAGTAATAAAATTTATCTACAACTTCACATCTAAAATGCTAAAGCAGATTCCTATTTGTTCAATACAATCTAGACATAGAACTAATCTTGTCTATCTACTGGGCTTCTATACTCTGTTATTCTAATAGGTCTTCAAGCTTTTGTGCTCGGTAATCACTATGTAGCATCCCTGTGCATACACTTGCCCACATACATTGTTTATCAATAGTTTCCTATTTATAAACAATTAGGTAACCGCTTAATCTCCTTGATCACATTTCCCATGATCAATCATAGCCATTAGATCTTCAATCTTGTCCAAGATTAATGCATCTTCCGATCTAAAAATGTTTTACCTTGCCTTGGAACTTGTGCCAGGGTATTGCGGTTCAATCTGAGTTGTAGATCTTCATGCCGACTTTTTATTGCCTTAGATTCGTTAACAAACTTCATTCATGGCTCACCAATCATTGATCAGTTCCAGCTCATCAGCTTCCTTCATTAAATACAGCATGTAAACATTTAATGCATTCTGTTATAGCTCAGTTACAACTCGGTAACAACTCGGTAGACATTCCATCTCCATTAACCGATAGCGATGACCTTAGGGTTTACCAACTAGGTTCTTTGCTTGATAACATAGTATAGTATTAACCTTTACATTTTACAAAAAATTTATGATGTTAAAACAATCTAAAACATCATGATCTCATCATTGTCTGACTTGGTACTAGTTGCCCATTGAATACCTTATTCTTCTCAAGATATGGCAACATCATACTAAATTAGAAAATCAATTTCTTGACATCAATGACAAAATAATAATATCAAGATAGTAAACATCTTTAATCAGTTATATCCATAATCATCAACAACCTTCTCAATATCCTTATTGAAATGCCAGCAATCTTTCATTGTCTGTTATAAAGCTATGTTGCCAACACATTTAATACCTAAAACAATTTCGTTTACTCTTTCCATAAAAGCAGAAATCCTTTCATCTTCTTCCATTTTTAGATGTTCATACCTGACTCGAAAGATTTCAAGTTTTGCAATCTTGACTGTGGAATCTCCTTCATTCAGTGTTTCCAAATGATCCCAAATAGCTTTAGCAGTAGACCTATCTGATAGTCCCATGATTTGTTGATCTGATAATGCGCTCAAAAGTGCTTCTCTTGCTTTGCAATCATTTTCCTCATCTTTTGTCAAGTTACTTGGACTGGGCTGACTAGGTATAGCAGCAGTATAACCATTCTTTGTAACTTCCCAGATGTCTTTTCCAATGCAATTTAGATGTGTCTCCATTCTGATCTTCCATATGCCATAGTTGGTTCCATCAAGTTTAGGACTATCCTTTCTAAAATAATTAGTAGACATTGGATCTCCTCAAGCTGTTAAATTTCTGCAAAAGAGGACTATGTTCTAATACCAATTGTTAGGTCCCGGAGACAATTGAGAGGGGGGGGGGATGAATCAGTTGTCAAATGAATTTAAACCAAAAACAACTTAACCAACTTAATGCTTAATACTGGTAAACCAGTTAAGTATGCTGGTAGATAGTTTTAACAGTTAATTGCTATACCGATAAAGATTAATGCATGAAACATAAACACAAAGTCATCAACAACACATAACACCAATATTTGTACGTGGAAACCCTGTAAGGGGAAAAACCATGGTGGGAAACCTTACCCACAATCAAATGATACTACTGTAGTTAGTGAGTGTACATAAATGGGGTCTGCACATGCAGAAAGGCCAACAGCCTAGAGTTGACTACTCAATCACAAAATGGGAGTCACACTAACTACAGTTGGATGGTTAAATCCAATAATAATGTACTGCACAAAATAGCATCTTCATATGCTAGATTCAGTACCGGTGTAATGCTGATATGCTTCCACAAAAAAACCTAGCTTCACCTTCAAATGATGTCTTTGTGTATAACTCTGCTTAATCTCGCATATACCTTCACACAATCCTTTTTCGCATTCCACTCTTGATCTTACAAATAAGATCTTACATTTATACCATAACCTAAGACCAATTTTAGTAGGTCGGCTCTACAAGATATTACAATAAAAACATTTTACAAACAATATAATATCTGATGCAATAACTGATTGAACATGTTGGCTTAATGCATTTACAACAATAATTAATCATCTCCATAGTGTACCATGCTGATCTGGAAAAGATAAACCTGTCGGTGTAACCCTAGACCTATTTTCTGGTAACAACAAATATGCAACTATAAATATACCAATGAACAAAACTCCAAGACAAGATGTCCAGATGATGTCTTCAACATTACCAAGTGTTTTCCACACCATTCCAAGTTTCGGTGATCATTATATCTTGTTGGTGAACCATATACCAGTAATTGTGCAATAGTTACTTGCTTGCCGGTGAATGTTGCTGGATCTCCAAAGTGCTAGTATTTTAGTAGGTGTTGACATAAATGACAAAACCATACCAAAATACCAACACATATTGTATCCAGATGTCCTGACAATGATATGTTGTATATGTTGTATATGCATCACTAGAAGTACATGCATCACTAGGAGTTAATATTTTCGTGGCCACTTTATGTGTTGTATGTAACATTGGGATATTTGAATGTAAGTTGTAAAATTATGTATTTATTTAATATTGGGGAAGTTATTTAATAAAGCCCAATATTAAATGTAGGGTCAATGGTTTTGTAATATCATAGTTTTAGTCACATGGTTTTATGTAGTACCACTTGGTGGTTTTGTGTGAGCTTGTTTTTATAAAAGAAAACACAAAGATAATTGTCTAAGATTGGTTGGTTGGGGTTTTGAATCTTCTTTTGAAAAGTTCATATGTGAACCATGGCATGGGATGTGTGGAATCATTCTTAGACACATGGAGGATGCATTGAGGAGGCTTCATATTTCAGAGGTATTCATGGAGGCTCTAAAGATGTATTGTTCAATCCCAAGAGTGATGAAGGAACCTTCTTAGGTTACTTCACAAAGAGTAAAGCATATTGATGTTTGAACAAAAAGACCAATAAGATTGTGGAGAGTGTCAGTGTCAGAGTGGATGAGTTCTCTGAGAAAAATGAATAGGACAACAAGAGTGAACCAGAGGATTATCAAGGATTTGAGTACACTGTACCAGTGGAACCTGCTGAAGAGAATCCCATTGTGGCGGCAAATGAGGAAGCATGTGAAGTAGAACCTGCACAACCAGTAGAAGAAGCTCCAAGAAATGAATTGGTGCTAGCAAGGTATGTCAGAAACAATTACTCTACTGACAATATCATTGGTGACAAAGATGTTGGAGTTTTGAATAGAAGAAGAGCAAGAGAGAATACCTATCTACTCTCCAAAATTGAGCCCAAAATAGAAAAGGAGGCTCTAAAAGATGAAGATTGGATTAAATCCATGGAGGAAGAACTAGAGTAGATTGAGAAAAAGGAAACTTGGACTCTCGTGCCCAGACCAGAGAACAAAAATGTGATAGGCACCAAATGGGTGTTTAGAAACAAAATGGATGAAACCGGTCAAGTAGTAAGAAACAAAGCAAGGTTAGTCTGCAAAGGGTATGCACAAGAAGAAGGTTTGGATTATGGAGAGACCTTTGCACCGGTGGCCAGATTGGAAGGGGTCAGAATCCTTCTTGCTTGTGCTGCTTACAAGAAGTTCAAAGTTTACCAAATGGATGTCAAATCAGCATTCTTGAATGGTGTTTTAGAGGAAGAAGTGTACATAGAGAAACCAAAAGGGTTTGTATTAGAAGATATAAGAGATATGGTATGCAAGCTAAAGAAGGCTCTGTATGGGCTAAAACAAGCACCAAGAGCCTGGTATGAGAGGTTGCACTCATATCTGTTAAGCATAGGGTTCATAAGAACTAGTGACAACAACAACTTGTATTTGAAAACTGGAGAAAAGGAAAAGCATTTGATTGCAGAGATTTTTGTAGATGACATCATCTTTGGGGGAGATGATGAGATTAGCAAAGGTTTTGTAGATGAAATGAAGTGAGAATTTGAAATGTCCATGATCGGTGAAATAAAATTCTTCATCGGTCTGCAAGTATCTCAGCTAAAGAATGGTATATTCATTAGCCAGAACAAGTACATAAGGGAAATCTTGAAGAATTTTGGAATGGAAGATTCAAAACCTATTGGAACTCCAGTGGTTATAGGTTGCAAGCTCTCCAAAAATGATGAGGCTAATAAAGTGAATGAGACACTTTACCGATTCATGGTAAGTTGCAGCATGCAGTACACAGTAGATCGGATATATCACAAGTAGTTGGCTTGGTTGCTAGATTTGCTGCAAATCCAAGAGACTCATATGGTGGCGGTTAAGAGAATATTTAGATACCTTAAGGGGACTAATGAGTATAGTCTCTAGTATCCACATAAGGGAGATTTCAACTTAAGTGTCTTCACCGATACAAATTGGGCAGGGAAAATTGATGACAGAAAGAGCACTAGTGGAGGTGTATTCTTTCTTGGAGATAGGATTGTGTCATGGACAAGCAAGAAACAAAATTGCATCTCTCAATCCATAGCTGAGGCAGAGTATGTGGCTGCTGCAATCAACTGTACACAGGTAGTATGGATCAAGCAATTATTGGAAGGTATCCAAGAAAAGGTGACTAAACCTATGGTGATTCACAGTGACAACACCAATGCTATCAACATATTCAAGAATCTGGTGATGCATTCCAAGACAAAGCATATAGCTATCAAATACCACTATCTCAAGGAACAAGTTCAAGATAAGGAAGTAAGGTTGGAGTATATACCAATAAAAGAACAGGTGGTTGATATCTTCACCAAACCACTACAAAAGGACATCTTTGAATACCTCAAAGGTAAGCTATGGGTGATACCCCTACCTACATTAAAGTAAGTGAAGAAGGGCTCTATATCAATCTGGTATGCTTTCTTTATGAAAAATTTCTAAGACTAGATAGATAAGTGTGGACTACTCTGGTTAGGGGGAGCATTCTTGTAAGTGTACTGAAATACATCTTTGGCATTGTTGTCAAAGGGGGAGATTATTATAGTGCTTGAGTAGTGTTGAGCAGTGGGAAAATTGTGTGTGGATTGCTGAAGGTGTTGTAGTGTTGAGCAGAGTGTTGCTAGAAGTGGTTAAGAATATTACTAGTGCTAGGGGGAGATACTGATTACTTAGAGAAAAAGTAAATCGGTACATAAATAAATAAAGAAATGAAGAAAGTACATGGAGAAACTGATAAGACAGATTCTGAAGTGTTTCCATCAATGCCAAAGGGGGAGATTGTTGGCATCACTGACATTGAGTAAACCGGTTAATCCAGTGAACCAATATATTAGCTAAGATTTGTCATTGATGACTAACACTGACCGGTGGAGTGGTGTATCTCAATAGAAAAGGTGATGGCTTACAAACAACATCAAAGCAACATCAAAGATAGATGATCAAGGTTCAATCGTCACAAGGGAAGACAGACTAAGCTAACCGGTCTATCATTCAAGAATATCGGTGTTAAGGTCAGATCTTCAAGTTGGCTATTCTGATGATGATGAAGTCACAAAAGGTGACTTAGGCAAGAAGGATTGAGGTCCTATGCAAACCTAAACCTCATTGGAAAATAAGAAAAGAGGCTTGATAGAATTACTTCAAACTAGTATCAGAAGATGAACCGATAGTGGAGAACGCAATAGTATACCTGTAGATCAGTGAAGTAGAAGGAAGATAGGTTGTCACCGTAAATCTCAGAGCGGTGATCAGTTACACAGTTGCAATGGAAAAAGGTGAGTTGGTGAGTTTGTGCCTATGCCAAACTAAATGTTGGTGAGGTCAACCTCAGTCATCATGCAGTTAAGACATGATTATTTGTGGATTTTCTGGTTTGCATTTAAAAGACTGAACTCAACCTAGAAGTCACTATTTTTTGGGCTTGCAGTGGCAGATTTGGATGAGTAATTGGCAGAATTGTTGCAGGATGTGCAGAGAAAGATAAGGAATATTTGAATTTGAAATCTACTAAGATCTGTGATTTCATTGATTAAGGAAACACCTGAAGGTGATGATAGAGAGAGTATAGAAGCGTTTTGAGTTCATACAAAGCATTTTTTATCAAAAAATTTGCAAAGTGCAAATCCTATGAGAGGCGATCCAAAGTGCAGAGTGAATAGTGAGGAAGTGCTAAATGTTTTGGCAGAGTAGAGTGTGTGTGAAGTAGACCGGCAGAGTACAAAGTTGAGGGTATAAGCAAAGAATCGGTATAGTGTAGAGCAGACACAATCGGTGCAGATAGAGTATGAATTTCATTGTGATTTGATCAAGCTATCAGTAGCTATTCCAATAGATCAACTTCCAATTGCTTTCTGACCATTGTAACTCAAAATCCCTTAAACAAGTAGACTTTAACAGGTCCCTTTGTAAAATCCCTTAACTGGGTGATATCTTAATTTATGTTCCTAAGTCCTTAAAAAGGATACCTCTAACAACGCGAAGGCACTAATAGGCCTTAAATAAAATCCCTTAACCAGGTGGCACCTAATAGTGTCTTTGTAATCTCCTAACAGGGATGGCTCCTCATCGGGCGTACTCCAGAAGAGTGCAAAGTTTGTGAGTTTCTACTCACACCATGGTTTTCTCCCATTTGGGTTTCCACAAGATAAATATTGGTGTTATTGTGTATGTTTTCATGCATGAATGTTCTCCTGCAGTAACTGTTTCTATTGATGAATATTCAGCTAGTGTAGACTTGAGTTAAAAGGTTTTAATTTTCAAAAACTGGTAAAGTGTTGATTCACCCCTCCCCTCTCAGCGCCGGTTGGGACTAACAGGATTAGCACCACCACTTTGAGTGGAATTCTAATTATAAATTTACTAGGCTGGTGATAGAATGGGTAGAAATGGATACAAACTTCTTCATTTTTCTGAGAACAATTTTCCATCAGTAAGAAGATGGTGTTCGAATAGAATTATGCATGGATTCATTGCATGTTTTGTGACACTAGATGGATGTTTTTTCTTTGGTATGAGGTTGCTCATTGTTAGAGGGGTTGTGAAAGATTAGAGGATTGTCAGAGGGGGCATGAAATCCTTTTCTTATCAGGAAAATCCACCCATGACATATCCTCTATTCTTACTTTGCAATTTGTTGGCAGAGTGTTCCAAGAGGGAGCTCGCAAGGAACTGAAAGAAGGATTTGTTCGAGTAAGGATTGGTATCCAATCGTCTCTGCAATGACATGGAAGATGCAATGCCTTCTCAACAAATTATATTTACCCCCAAGCTCCTCTTTCCATTTCCTCTGATCTGGGGCATAAAGGTTTCATATTTTCCTTTTATTTGTGGGAAATCTTATTTCTTGTCGGGATCTATTTTCCTTTTTAGGAAGGGAAATGTTGTGTAGAGAAGACTGAGCATCTTAGGGTCCATTGGAAAGTGTCTAGGTGATATCGGCATGGATCAAGTGATTTTGTTTCTACAGATAATCAGTTGAAGATTTTGGTTCCACCTCATCATAGGCACCAACATGTGGATAAGGAATATTTTGTAATGAAATTGTGTACAACCTCTTTGGCTTGGTTTTTGGTGACAAGTGTCTTTTGGCCCGAAGCTTGTCGCTCCCTTGTTTTCTATAAAAGGGAAATCAAGGCTAGAAGTTAGGGTTCTAAAATTTCTAAGAAAGGGTCTCTTTAAAGTAGGTCCAGTCTGTAGGGTTAGGTTCCATATATTTTTAGAGAGTCATGAAAAATAGGAGGAACTGTAATGTCATTCTGTAGAGCAGAAGCAATGAAATGATTACTAGTTTCATTTTCAAATGGGTTATGCTGTAAATGAGATTGTTGTTTGTTATCTGATAGAAGATAGCTTATGAGATTAATACAAATATATTCTCAAATATTTACTCTACTGTGTACAATTTTATTTTCTTTTGAGCAAATGGGATCAAGGGTTTCATTTGTTTATTGCATTGTTGTGATGTATGTAGTTTTCCATTCTATGCTTTAGTCCAAGGGGTTAATTAAAATGCTTGAATGAGATTACAGAAGATAAGACTTGTACCAAGATTTGATAAGTATTTCGGTTAGGGATTATAAATGGAATGATATTATAAGGAAATATTGTTTAAGACTAAATCAACTATTAGATAACTTTTTATCAAATTTCAACAAATTTTCAGAGACTCTGTAGCCCAGATGAATAAGACACTGGTATTTTCTAGCAAATGTCATTAGGTTTTTGATTTCTTGTCTATTTTCTTTGTGACAACTCGAAACAATCTTTTAAATATCAGAATATCATTGTTAAAGTTTTCATGTATTTTGTGAAAGTTGTCTCGCCCATCTCATGCTCCAGCCTAAGGTTGAGGATCACTAAAGGATTTGCCATCCTTGATAATTTTCCCTTTCTGTTGAGCCCTTTTATGAGATAATTTGCTTTGTTTTCAGTAAATTCCTGAGTATTGTTGCAGAGATCAGGAATTTCACTAAAGGGATTACCCTCTCGGGTTTTGCAGAGCCCGAAGTGTAGAAGGATCTTGTATCCTTGTTGATGTTGGTCCAAGTCTGAAGGATATTGATAGTTGGAAGTGGCTTTTCAGAGGTATATGGAGGAATCAACTTGGTCTCTGCCCTGTGGCAGTGTAAACCCATTCATTTTGGGAACCAACATGACCTAGATTGTTTGTGGTTGGATCTTTATGGTTTTACAATAGTTCATTATCATCACTTTTCACCGTATACACATAATATTCTACAAAAAGCATGAAACATAAAATATTAACTTCTTGAATACCCAAAACATCCAAACTAGAATTTTGTTGATGAGTATCTTGTGTGAAATACTTCTTGGCGAGGTGAATAAGAACTCAAACATTCCAAGAGAGGAAATTCATGGGTGGGAGTCTTGCATATAATCACTATCCAACTCATCTAGATTGGAAAAGTGATTCTACTATAGCTTTAATGAGATAGAACTAGTTGGATGATGGGAGTGAAATTTCTTCATTTCTTCGAAACAAACTCACCATCATCCAAGTGCTTAGGAGGGTTGTGAGAATATTGCAAGGTATTTGGTGACATGAGAGGATGAACTGATGATTCCAACTATCACGAGAGCACTGATGTTGAGGCATACGAGAATACATTAGATAAGAAAGAATATTAGTCAAAGTTACCATAGCTTCCATCCCCTTTTGAGAAGGGTGTGAAATAGCAATTGAAGAATCTTGAGATACATTTTGGATATTACTGGTAGATGAGGATTTTCCTTTCTAGTGTCAATGTTGTCCATTAATCTTCAAATTTTGATGTGGTAGCCTCAGTAGTATGAGGAAGATCTAGGACCCAAGGTAGAGACTTAACCTTAGGTTTCGCCAAAGGGAAATCCCTATTTTTTTGACAAAAGTATATGCACAATAATTTCCAAAGAGGGTAGGATGAAGCTGAGGTAGTGATAGGTTCTTAAGTGATAAAAAATATTAGGGAAAGAGATAATTTGTGGTTTTTGAGCATGTACTCTTATTCTTATATTTTGTAGGAAAAAAATAGATTACGAGAATGAGTTTAGCCCCATATTACCTGCAATGTGTTAGATAATTTTTTTAACATGAATAGCGATGCTTGTTTGACACACCCTCTAGTACCACGCATATGAGGGGAATGGACCTTGTGACCACTTTCTTGCAATTGGATGCTTTTAGCCAATCAAGCTAGGGCCCCTATAAAAAATTTTGTAAAATTTTCACAAGCTTTAAGCTTATGGTATATTGTTCTTACTTGACATCTCTGATGCAAGAGCATTTGAGTCCATAATCAATCTTATTGTTATGAATTAAGTGTGTTATACACATTGCATAATGTTTGTAATATTTATTTTATTATTATGTGTGCGGTGCACTTAGGGGGACCTAGAAGTACATGCATCACTAGGAGTTAACATCCTTCAGACCACTTTATGTGTTGCATGTAACATTGGGATATTTAAATGTAAGTTGTAAAATTTATTTATTTAATTTTGGGGAAAATCATTCAATAAAGTATCCAATATTGAATGTCCAGTCAATGACTTTGTAATCTCATGGTTTCAGTCACATGGTTTTATGTGATACTACTTGGTGGTTTTGGATGAGTTTGTCTCTATAAAAAAGCACAAGGCTAATTGTCTAAGGTTAGCTAGTTGGAGTTTTGAGTCTTCTTTTGATGAGTGTGTATGTGAAGCATGTCATGAGATGTTTGGATTCATGCTTGGACACATGAAGGATGCATTGATGAGGTTGATATTTTAGAGGTGTTCCTGGAGGTTATGGAGATGCATTTTTAATGATTATTATTGAATAATACATTGAGCATGGATGCTTTTGGAGGTTGGTTTTTTCCCTCTCGTGGGTTTTCCTAGGGTATATCTTCTATCATCTTTGATAGGTATATTTTTTTATTCTCTTGCATGTGGATTCTAAATACTTGTTTGTATAAATTTCTCTTTAGGGTTATGTGGAAATTGTCATTAGATGATTGAAAGTTTTCTTTCATTTGGTATTAGAGCCATGGATGTGGTTGTATAACCTTTTCTTCAGTAAATCAATTATGAAGTTTGAACCTTGGGCTTGGATGAACAAATGAAGACATGGTAAAATAGGAGGGATTTGTAGGTTATTTTTTTGCATATTTAGGAGTTTACGGTTTGTTTTTGATATTATAAGCAACAAAACATGGGTGATGTCACTAAATACAACAACTTAGAGGGTGAAAAAACAACCAAAAAATCAGTAGCACATTAACAACACATTAATCACAATCTATGAAGAACAAAAAAAAGACAAGCCATAATGACACTTCGACATAAACAAACAAACAATCAGATAGGGGAAAAGAAAAACCTGCCAGACCAACAACCCAAACCCAACTCAAGGAGAGGTAGAGGCTCCCAATCCATGATAAAGAGGAGTTTGGGGGAGGGGGGAAGACTTCCCCTTTCTCCTGTAACAAACCATAGTCTAGGAGACACTGTCATTAGGACCATTGAGAGAGAGATCATCTTGGAGGGACCCTGTAGGGTTACAATCAATATCTTTAGCGATGTGCTATTGCAGAACAACAACACTCTGTTGTCTAGAATAACAACAGGAGCAGCAAGAGTAACAAGAATTGGATCCAAAAAGGTAGCAACAACAACTTTAGCGATAATAAGATGCACAAGTTCCTCTCGAGAGGATGTCACATCTTCCTGAGAGTTGTCAACAACATAGACAACCATCTAATCTATTGTAGCATCCTTCCACCATGTAGGAGCACCTTTGTGACATGAAAGGGAGCAATCCAAAGCTAAATGGCCTGTAGAGAAGCATTTTTGACAACAAAAGGGGAGGTCGTCAAAGTCCAAAGGTTGAGACCAAGGTCTATCCCCAACCATAGGAACCACATCCCAAGGGAGGGGCAAGGAGATGTCAATATCAACCAAGATGCAGGTGAAGGTGGAGTGATCCATGGAAGACATGACACCATCAACCTTCAAGAGATGGCCTCATAGCAAGGATTCTCCTATAAATGCAAAGGAAGGTTTGGAAGATGAACCCAAACTGAATGCACATTAAGTGGTTCTATGAGGGGGTTAAAATAAGTTGTTCAAGGCTTATTAGAGAGGGAGTGAACTCCCCTAGCCTACAACTTGTCCAAAATAAAGTCACGATCAGATGAAGAAGTAAAGAAAGCAATGAAAATGCCTTTAGCACAAGGAAAAAGATCAATATTATGAGAAACCAAAGGCTTCCGAGATTCGCTCACCCAATGATGAAGGTCCAGTAGCGAAGGCCAAAGCCTAGAGAATCTACACACCAAGATATAGCATATATAGAACCCAATGTTTTCCATAACATCATGTCCACAAACCACCATAGGGGAGTACTTGGCATAGGGAAGAGGACAAGTCCCTTTGGGGGGCTGGGCAATAGACTTGGCCACACAAGAAAAGTTATGCTTGCCAACAAATGAAGAAGGTCTAGCATTCACAACAGGGTCGCCAATGGTAGTAGTAACACCAAATAGAGGAGAAATGCCATTAGAATGAGCATCCCCAATAGCAACAACAACAACCATAAGAGGGGCATCCAAGGTTAAGCCAACCACAATCGGGGTAGAGGCACCAACAACTGCCACAGAGGCACCATCGATAGCCACAGAGGCAGCCCTAGGAGGGGGACATCCACCGCCGAGAGTGAGACATCCACCCAGCACAAACGTGGAGATAGGGGGGTGACATAGGTGGGAGCAACACCTAGGCAAGGAGGGGGGAGAAATGAACCACCCAACATGGAGGTAGAGGCTCCACCGTGATTTGTAGACACAACATCATTCAAAATCTTCAAGGTGGGAGATCCATTGTCGTTGTTGTTGGCCATCGAGAGATTTTCTAAATATGATGGGTTGTTTGTAGATTTGAGGTTTAAGAAATGTTGGGTCAAATTTGTTTCTTGGATATGTATTTAAATGAGGTTTTTGAGGGGAAAGTTTTACAAGTGGGCCCCTAGGACAAAATGGACCTCAGATCTAGGATGACCAAGAGATGATAAATAACAAAAAAATTGATTTATTTTTAAAAAATTAGAAAAATTACAATTTTTTGGCCCCAAGTACAGTTGTACGACTTCCAAGGGAATCCTCGGTAAAAAAATTAAAAAATATGGGTATTGTCAAAATTTAGTACGTGCGAAATAATCTTATAAAAAAGCTATAAAGTTGGAGCGGATTGAGAAAACTTTAAAAAAAATAAAAAAATTGGGTGGGTTCATAGACCCCATGCCCCTACCACAATTGAAGTTTTGGTATTGTGAGTACCAACTTATTGGTACTGAGAGGTACCACAATTGAAGTTTTGGTATTGCGAGTACCAACCTATTGGTACTGATAGGTATTGATCACCCTCGTTGGGTAGTGTCCTAATTGTCGATGGTGACATTTTTAATCATTGTTTCAAATTTTTAAATTGGCTTGTTTATTTTAAAACTTTTGAAAATAAATATTAAATGTTGGATCTCCCAAAAATGCAATGCCACCACTTGAGCAATGCATTGTCATTGGTGTCCCACTATCATTGGTGGGCTGCTTGTGGCTCCACCTGGAGGCCACCCATGTGTTGTCTATAAAGTGAAATTGGGCATTTTTCAAAGGAGCATAACTTTCTCCAAATTGTCTTTCTTTTGACTTCTTGTAGTCTACAAAAATCTATCTCCAATAATTACGTATAATGTGAGTTTGGTCTCCTAATTTTATTGTTTTGATCAATTTTTGGGGCCAACAAGCCAAATGTTCTTTGTTTGTTTCTGAGTTTTGAGCATAATATTGGAATGTAGAATTAGTTCTTCAACTTCAAATAGGCATTGGAGAGCGTTTTTTTGTGTATTTCATAATGGTGCTATTATATTTCTAGTTTGATTAATAGGGAGCATTGTATACTTGTTTGAACACTTGTAGGTGCCTAAGATTCAAGGTGTGATTATGTGAGCATCCAAATGAGTCAAGAGGAAAAACCTTGAGGGAGTACATGTTTCATGTTATATTTTATGATGGTATAGATTATTTTTATATTTGGTGCTTCCTATTATAGGTGTAGAAGTTATTTTCAGGGTTGGACTTTGATGGTGACATATATGGGTTGTTTGCAGTTCTGAGGACATGATTGGATATGGTATGAGACATGGAGTCTCATATAGGTTATAGTTCAGTGCAAGTAAAACATTAATGTTGATTATGTAGGTACACTTTTGCATTGGCGTGATATAATCAAGTTTGTGGTGGTTTAGTAGTGTTTGGTTTGATGTTAGGAGGTTGTTTCTCATCTCTATGATTCTTGATTGGTTCCTTGACTATGGTACTTGGATGTGGACATGTTTCCAACAAATAAGATCCAAGGTTGGTTTGGTGTTTGAGTCATGTGGTCTACAAGATTATCTTCTTTGATATCTTGGTTTGCAGGTTATTGAAGTGATGTTGAGTGTGCATGCTTCATTGGTTATGAATCTTTGAGTTATGATAGTTGTGGATTAGCTACCAATTATTATGTAGTGGGACAATTCCATGTGGGCTATCTATATCCACAAGCCTTTTCAGTTTGATGTAGATTCAATTTGCTGACCTTATCTGTGGTGATGTGGGAATTGGTATGTTTTCTTTGAGATGAGAGGATGGATGTTACATTTATAGTACATAGATAGTCAATTTTGGGACTTGCAGCATAAGGGTTTATCACAATGTTATGGATAGCTTGGTTACACATTTCAGTGGGATTTTTTGATAATGATGGATTGGTGGTGTTGGATTGATTCTTGATTGTTTTTTGATGGTTGTATCTTCTTAGCTTTAAGATCTTGGTTTCACTTGGTATTGCCATTTTAGTTGTGTGTGGACCTGTATTATCTTCATGTTTAGGAGATGGTTGTTACAATTCCATGTGTAACTCAATATCATAGTTCAATGAGAGTTTTTGCAATGATGTGGATTCACCATTAGATGACGGATGATCTTTTTTAGTGTTGTACATGTTTGGATGAGCTCTTAGATCTTGTTGCTACAAAAGGGTCTTTAACATTTGTGGGTTCATTGTTAGGAGATGGTTATCTTCATGTTGATTTGAGATGTTGACATATTGGTATTCCATGGGGGACTTTTAGTATTTAGTTGAGGTGTCATGACTTCTTTGATTTTGACAAGTGTTCCTTGGTTTAGAGGATGGTTTGTTATTATGTCATTGTATACTCTTGATTAATAGTTTAGAGTTTTGACATGATACATGTTTGATATTAATTAGAGCATATGATATTCTTTTAGAAGATGTGAGATCATGTTGTCACGTTTATGTTCCTAATTCACGATTAGAGTTTTGACTGTGATCTTGTTGGTTCACTTTGTATTGAGTACATTATCATTTGTTTGATTACTTCATGATGATGCTATGTTGAATTTTGGAGTTTGGCATGGATTGATCAGTTACATTTCTTCATGGATTCTTGGAGAAGTAGGTGAGGCTTGGAGTTCTCTTGTGATTATAGACATGTGTTGAGATGGATAATTTTGATGAAATTTAGACAAGAAGTTTGAGGACCCTACACCTTGGTTGGATGTCAATTCAATGTGGACCTATGGGGAGAGTGTTCTTGGATGAGTTATGGTGATTTGGATATCTTAGAGGAGAATTATTCTTCCCCACTCATTGTCACTTGATGGTTTTTCATCTAAAAAGGTACTTGATGATGCTTGTTTTTAGATGAGCTATGTTTTATGCTTAACTTTCATAGATATGGATCTTGAGCTATGGATAGATGGTTAGTTCTAGAGGATTTATTTTAAGGTATGTATAGCATGGATATCTCCTTACATATATATGAGTTGATATGATGATATAGTGATGATGATATTAGGGGATGGTTTATTGGGTTGATTTCCTTCTTCATAAATGTTTACTTTGAATTTGATCTTCTTAGTTTGAGAGGCTTACATCCATGTTGGTTACATGATACATATGTTATGTTTGATCTTGTTGATTTAACAAGGTGGGTGTTGTTATAGTTTTTATTTTGGATTGATATGAAGAAGATCATACTTGACAAAATTTGTATTTTGATGTGTATGTAGAAGGACATTCTATAGGTGTATGATTTGCAGTTTCTCTCTTTGGTCTTGGTTATCTTTTTAGATGTTTGGTTTCATATAACATTTTTTGCAAGTCTTGGTTGGAGCTATGGTGATCACTAGTTTGTGGTCATGTGTGTCACTTATGTTCTTTAGGTGATGACATGGATGTACGTTCATCTCTTTCCTTTGTTAGGTGTGAAGCACTTGGGAGAGCTTTGGAGACTTTTGGTGAGAGTTGTTCTTACATATTATTCATTTATAGGTTTTGCATATAATTGTGGATGTTCCTTGGTGCTACATGATGTTGTTGATACATTGTCTGTGGTGTTATTGGTAGAATTTATATGCCTTGATCATTTTTATATTTGAATTTCCTATGCAATGGGAGTTCCTAAATGTGTATGTTTGTCATTGACGAATTTGGACATGGAGCTTGTGATTGCAATTCATAGGTTTTATATGTTGATGGCATGGGTTTACTATGTTTTGTATACCTTGGAGGTATGGATAGTTGGATGTGTTAGAACTTGTTGTGGGTACTATTTCAGCTGTGTATAGTGTATCTTGAAATCTACTAGTGCATATTGATACCTTTGGATTGAGTGTTTGTGTTTGGGATATCAGTTGAGGCATGAATTATGTTTCGTTGCAACAATTAGTATGGATTCGCTTTGAATGGCGTCTTATATTTATGCAGTGACATGATGGAGAATGAGAGCATTTATGTTTGGGATGGTGGTTACCTTGTTTCTTGTTATAGGTATCTTGATGGAGCACATATATCACTTTGATTCCTTGATGGTATATGTGGCTATGGGGATTGTTCCCTTGTTCATGTTTGAGGTTACTTGTTACCCATTATGTAATGGATACAACAAGTGGGGGAATGTTAAGAATCATGTATTGTACACCTTGCATAATATTTAATTTATTACTGTGTGTGGTGCATGTAGGGGAACTTAGAAGTACATGCATCACTAGGAGTTAATATTTTTGTGGCCACTTTATATGTTGTATGTAACATTGGGATATTTGAATGTAAGTTGTAAAATTATGTATTTATTTAATATTGGGGAAATTATTTAATAAAGACCAATATTAAATGTAGGGTCAATGGTTTTGTAATATCATAGTTTTAGTCACATGGTTTTATGTAGTACCACTTGGTGGTTTTGTGTGAGCTTGTTTTTATAAAAGCAAACACAAAGCTAATTGTCTAAGATTGGTTGGTTGGGGTTTTGAATCTTCTTTTGAAGAGTGCATATGTGAACCATGGCATGGGATGTGTGGACTCATTCTTAGACACATGGAGAATGCATTGAGGAGGCTTGATGTTTCAGAGGTATCCATGGAGGCTCTAAAGATGTATTGTAATGATTAATGTTGAATAGTACATTGAGCATGGAAGTTTTTGGAGGTTGGGTTTTTCCCTCTTTAGGATCTTTGTAGGATATATTTTGTGTTATCTTTGATGGGGATGTTGTTTATTCTCTTGCACATAGATTTTGGATACTTGTTTGCATAGATCTCTCTTTTGTGTTATGTGGGAATCGTCATTAGATGACTACAAGTTTCCTTCCACTTATGTCACCAAAAATAGTAACAATTTTATGATTTTTTTTAATTTTTATGTTTTTTGTTGGGTGTTTCTTGTTTTCTTTCTTTCTCAATTAGTATTTTAAGAAGGATACACAAATTTTATATGTTTTTGATCACTTTCATGTATACTAAAAGCCATTGTCAAAATGCTTCACACCTTAATCAAGCTACTATCAATCAAAAGAGAAAATAGGATCGATGAAGAAGATGGGTATAAAGTGATATGAAAAGGAGAATAGAGTAAGGGAATGAATAAAGAAAAATAGAAGAAAGCTAACAAAAGGGATTGATCTATATAACACGAAGGCTTTGTTGATGAGTATTTTGTGAGTGAAAAGCTATAGTGATCCAAAGGCTTCCGAGAATGATCTAGAACAAGCTCAAAGTGATGAAATTGGAAAATACCAAAAATCTAATTTTTCGGTATTTTCTACATTTTAGTAAATCGCATTTTCGGAGGTCTTCGGAGCGAAATTTGGGGTTGAAAGTGTAGCTAGTCTCTTAAATCAATAAGCCAAAGGCCATCATGTTAAGGGACCTAAATTAGTTCTCTTTGAGACCTTTCCAACGGTGTAAGCCTTTTCAAATTTTGAGCTATGAGCTGGAAGTTGTGGCCCCGCCAAGTTGGGGTACCTAAATTCCTAGTTTTTTTGAAAATTTGTAATTTGTTTGTTATTTTATTTTTGCTTAGACTCTTCATTTTCAAATATTTTGGATTAAAAAGAATAATGGAATTCCATGTGATGTTTAAAACTCAGTTCTAGATAATGTTATGTGACTTCTAATTCATACAACTCTGGCTTTCCGAGTTTTGGCAATTGTCTATTTTGTTGAACAATACTTGCAGGTTTCCGCTTACCTAGTATTGTAATGAATTCATCTTCGAATTCAGATCATATAGACTACAAGAAATTTCTTATAGTCCCTAAAGCACATTGTATTCTATAAGAAAGTTACATTTTATTATAGAAATTTAATAAATTTACCGTTAAATATTTTGCTTCCATATTGCACATTGTATGTGTTAATGAATTTTGGCTTGTTAGATTAGGTTATTTTTTAGTATATTGTATGGTGTCAATTATATTATGATCATTAACCACCTCATATTATTATTAACCACCTCATATTATTAGCCTTATTGCCTTAACGTGATAATATTTTTGTCTATAATCTCATAATTCGTATTTGAGGTGTCTCTCAAGTATTTATGTTTCTTTTTAAATATTGTAAGTTTGGAAACCAACTATTTCAACTTTATTATATTTAAATATAAGTTTTTTTTTAAATATATACCCTTTAACAATTTAATTGTGATAGATAAATAAAACATCTTAATCACCTTATTTTAAAGTACTCAAAAGTTAATATGATTTTAGTATTTTTAAATAAATAATATAATTGAATACAAATAAAGCCTATATTAAAAAAAAATTTAAAATTACATAAGAATATACAACTTCTAGTACTCGCTCTTAACTATATTTATGTCAATTGGTTTTTCATAATACAGAATGCAACTAGAACAATAAAAGTACATATACTAGACACTATTTTATGTTTTATTGAAAAAATAGGAACAATTTTGTGTGTGAGAAACATTTGATCCTCTTAATCTCATCTATTTTTTGATGAATAGGCCTTCTCTATTAATTTAAAATATTAAAGTACATATTCACAAAAAAAGGTCGGGGGATACAAGATCACCCCATGAGAGTCACACGGCTAATGGCCGAAAGAAAAAAAAAAAAACAAGCTATTCATCAAAAAACTTCCTCAAGAAGCCAAAGCAAAGGAAACTGAGGGAGGAGGATCATGGTCATCTTTCTTGCCCCATACATCAGCGGGGTCATGAGTCGGGTTCGGCACAGACCACCCATCTTCAAGATCTTTATCAATTTCTCCTTCCTCCTGCCTAGGAGGCGAAATCGCCAGAGCCCGATGAGGAAACTTGGAAGTGGTGGCAAAGGGCCACCCAGAACCATCGTCAGTGGGAGGAGAAAAAGCCACAGGAGCAGCAGAGGGAAAAATTTAGTTATTTAGAAACTAAATTCAAAGTACTCCAATTCTTGTTCTTTTTTTATCTTCAAGTTTTAAGTACATAAATCTCAAATTAAATGACTATTTTTTAACCCCTTTTTGTATGCCATTTCAATGCACTTGCCCTTTATGTAGATATTTATTTTTATCCCTTTAGTAGAAAGAGAGATATCCTCAAGGAACCTACATGTTAAAAATGATGTAAGGTCTTAGGGAAATTTACATTAAATATTTATGTGATTGGACTTTAAAAATAGGTAGACATTTCCTTGAATTTTTATGTTGATGATTTGTGCCATTACTAGATAAAGAGAAAAAGTGAACAAGAAGGAATGATTTTTTAAATTTTTTTTAAAGAAAAGAATGGGAACAATAATTGCCAAAGAAAATAGGATAAGTTGAGGTAGGTATAGATTCCTATGTGATAAAAATATTAGGGAAAAGAGCTTAAAGAGTACAAACTAAAAAGAAAAAATAAAATCATAAATGGAGTGATATGGATGCATGTGTGATTATTGAGCATAGACTCTTAGTCTTAGATTTTGTGAAAAAAATAAACTACAAGAATTGTCTTTACCCCCTATAACCTATAGTGCATTAGACAAACCTTTTAATGCAACTAACTTGACACTTGCATAACACACCTTTTGGTGCCACACAAACAAGAGGAATGAACCTTGTGATGAATTTTTCGCAACATGATGCCTTTAGCCAATCAAGCTAGGGCCCACACCCCAAGTTTTATAAAATTTTCATGATTTGTAACCTCATGGTATATTTTTCTTACTTGGTATTTATTATCTAGGAGTATTTGTGTCCATGAGAAATATTTTGTCACAAAAAATGGTAACAATTTTATGTTTTTTTTTTCAATTATTTATTTTTTAATTTTTTGCTTGAGTTTTGTATATATTTTTTTAGGTGCTTCTTGTCAACTTTCTTTCTTAGTTGGTGCTATAAGAAGGATACACATATTTTTTATATTTTAGATCATTTGTATCTACACTATTAGCTATCCTCAAGCTATTTCAAATCTTTAGAAATCAAGCTACTCCAGAGCAACGCTTAATTAAAATAGGTTTTTCTTTTAATTATTATAGAAACTCTGTGTACAAAACTACAAGGATATGTATTATGCTATAGGAGTAGTGTCTCATGCTACAAGCCAATTAGATGTATGCTATAAAATTAATTACCTTGGTAATAGTCTACAATGGGGCTTACTATAAATTTTTATGATATGTTATTTGATAAAATTGAATAAAATTGAGTAACATGATTATCATTGATTTATACAAGATAATCACTTATTAATAGATGACCACAATCTCATGCAAACCATACCATTTAATTTTACTTTTTATTAACCTCCAATAATTGTCTTGCTAATTAAATGCACTTTTTATTTATCTTTTTTTAACTTAGACATCACTGGGTCAAGCTATAACAAGTGACTATTATTACTTTCAACAATGCATCTATGATATTTAAAGAATTCCTATGGTTTGATGTAGATTCCTTTTTATTATTGGTACCGTCAATTTGAAGGTTTATGTTGTTTTTGTTACTACTTATTAAGTTGCCATTAGTTTTATGTCCAAAGTCATTCTATATACTCTAGTCGGTTATTACTACCGAAACATTCAGTTGGTAAGCACAGAGCAGTCGGTTATAGAAGAAAGTAGTCACAGAGCTTAGTATACACCGAGTTGTCTACTGAGTAACACTCTATGTCTACCGAGCAGCAAAAATGATACACCGAGTGAACACACACCGAGTGAAATGTGTTACCAGATTCATTGAACCTAGACACATATGGGAAATGTGTTACAAGATCGAGGAACACGGAATCATTATCATTTAGGAAATTGCACCTTAAAGATTTTGTATGATCTTGAGGTCATCTATCCAATGAAATATTTTGTATGGTTATTCATTCGATGAATCATGTTTGTAAGATCGAAGCATGAACAAATCACTGACATAAGAGATCTATTTATTCAACATGAATTGAGGATCAAAAAAATAGGTGTATGAAGCAAGACATGTGTAATAGATAAGGAAGCACTGAGTATTGTGGTTGTTAGAGACACACAGGTCATCGAGAAGGATTTCAGAGAACAGTCAAGGAACAGAGTAAACAACAGGGTTTACCGAGTTAATCTATGGATTACCGAGGTATGCTATAAGCAAGGTAATCTCATTTTGAGCACATAGAATCTGCTATAACATTCTAGATGTGAAGTTGCAGATATTTTGTAATATTGTGTTGTAATATTTTGAGTTGTAAAAGAAACCTTTAACAGGGTAAAAGA
Organism: Cryptomeria japonica; assembly: GCF_030272615.1. Classification (NCBI taxonomy): domain Eukaryota; kingdom Viridiplantae; phylum Streptophyta; class Pinopsida; order Cupressales; family Cupressaceae; genus Cryptomeria; species Cryptomeria japonica. Next base: position 893,502,752 of record NC_081407.1, on the reverse strand, counting down.
CTCTAACAAAGTCTATAAATTGTAAAGCCTTTAACCAGGTGCAACATTTAGAATAAGTGTTGTAAAATCCTTTAGCAAGGTAGATCTAACGATCTTGATACTCCTAATAGGCTAAGCTATCAGAAATAGCTAAACATGTAGCTCTAACCGAGCAACCTTTATTATTGTAGTAGTGAAGTTGTGGGTGCCATCCCCACCGCAGTTTTTCTCTCTAGCCAAGAGTTTCTACGTAACCAAAATATATGTGTTATGGAGTGAGTCATGTATGATTGTTATTTATTTGTTTTAGCATTATATTATGTTACAGCAGTTTTTGGTTTATGCATAATAGTAAAGTTATTGTTGAAGAAAAGATTTGAAGTACTGATTCATCCCTCCCCTCTCAGTACATTAGCTTTCCATATTGGGCCTAATAGTTTTGGAGAGTTAACATCATGCTTTACTACAACCTTTCGCATTCAATTTGTGTGCAGTATTTGATCTAGTCTTTGTTTGATTTTTTTTAAGCTAGATATATTCTTAGTCTTTTCCTTTGGCAATGTGCATGTTTGGTGTTCCTTCTTAGTTGTTTAAAACCATGCAGTATGTTTTCTTTACTAGGGGTTATGTGCTAATGCACTATTAGTTGGTGAAAAGACTTGCAAAAGAAAGAACAAGTGTTCTCTTATCCATGAAAGTTAGTGGAAATTGTGAATTGATGGCTTTCAAGTTGGAGAAATAGGATTGATGAAGAGGATGAGTATAAAGTGATATAAAAAAGAAGAAAAGAATAAGGGAATAATAAAGGACAAATAGATTTAAACTAATAAAAGGGCTTGATCTGCATAAGATGAAAGATTTGTTGATGATTATGTTGTGATTGAAAAGTTATAGGTTACAAGAAAATTCTTATAGTCCCTAAAGCGTAATGTATTTCTATAAGAAAGTTGTATTCTATTATAGAGAATTAAATAAATTTACCGTTGTCAAACTTTTTGCTTCCATATTGCATATTGTATGTGTTAATTATGTTTGGATTGTTAGATTAGGTCATTTTTTAGTATATTCTATACCGTAGGTTGTATTATGATCCTTCACCGCCTCATACTATTAGCCTTATTTTCTCAACAAGCTAATATTTTTTTCCTGTAATCTCACAAGTCGTATTTGCAGTGTCCCTTAAATATTTTTATTTTTTAAATATTGTAAGTTTGACAACCAACTATTTCAACCTTAATATCCTTAGATGTAACTTTTTTTTTAAAGATATACCCTTTAACATTTTTATTGTGATAGATAAATAAAACCTCTTAATTGCCTTATTTTAAAACACTCAAGAATTAATATTATCTTATTATTTTTAAATAAATGATATAATTGAATACAAATAAGCCTATATTTAAATTAGTAAAGAAAAATATTAAATAGGGATGAATAAATTTTTTTTTGGAAAATAACCAAATTTATTCATTCGTTTTTTTATGAGGTTTGACAAATCCTCATGTTTATAATTCACTCATTTTTTAAGAAGAATAGAGTAAGGGAACGATTGAGGACAAATAGATGAAAACTAATTAAAGGGCTTTATCTATATAAGATGAAGGATTTGTTGATGATTATATTGTGAGTGGAATGATTGAGGACAAATAGATTTAAACTAACAAAAGGGCATCATCTATATAAGATGAAGGCTTTGTTGATGATTATGTTGCAAGTGAAAAGTTACAAGCTACAAGAAAATTCATATAGTCCCTAAATCACATTGTATTTATATAAGAATATTTGTCGTTCAATTTTGACCTTCCATATGTCACATTGTATGTGTTATTCAAGTTTGGATTGTTAGATTAGGTCATTTTTTAGTAAATTCTCTTGTCTAGGATCTAGGTTATATTATGACGCTTCACCACTTCATACTATTGATCTTATTGCCTCAATAGGTTAATCTTTTTTTTCTATAATATCATGGTCATATTTGGGGTGTCCCTTAAAGATTTATATTTTTGTTAAATATTATAAGTTTGACAATCAACTACACCAACTCTAGTCTTCTTGGATGTAAGAAATTTTCTAAAATGTACTCTCCAACAATTCAATTTTAAAATGTAAATTATAATTATCTTCATCTCCTTATTTTAAAATAGTATCCATTTAATATAAAGTAGTGATAAATAAATAAATTTATAAAAAAACTCAAAAACTTTTTTTCACTCATAATTTACTAAGGATGTAGATACAGTTGGAGAAAATCAAAACTCTTATTCACTCATTTTTTATGAGGTGTGAAAAAATCCTCATGTTCATAATTTACTGAGGATGTAAACAGACAAAGGGAAAACCAGAACTTCAACTCATTGGAAAACACAAATTGTTATTTCAGAGGACGAATAAGACACAAAAATTATTGGGCGGGGCATGGACTGTGCCGAAACAACAAAAAGAAATGCATACTCAATCATGGCGGCCAAAAGCATTGAAAAGTGGGTTTCACCAGAGTGCTACAGAACAGAGCGACAATTAGTTCTGATCTGCCCTCGATTGCCTGTGAGAGGACTGATATTTCCCAACTTAATCATTGATTCCACAAATTGCTTCAGAAACACCTCCTCTTGTTCTGCATATAATTTCACAATCTCCTTTGTTTTCCCTTGCCCCTTGGTGAACAAAACCTCATCAGAATTCAAAAGTCCTCTGTTGCTCAGCAATAGCTTGAAATAGTAGTTGTCGAATTTGGTAGGAGATACTACATCCAATGGGGAGAGATTGTTATCTCCTCCTGATTGTGGGCACATAGATCTCAGCTTATTGGAATAACTCTTCTCCAATGTGAAATCAGGCTGCCCATTTCCGGTCTGGTTGTACAGCCTCTGTCGGAAGCTTGTGCACCGAGATTGACCAATGGTGTGGCTGCCTGTATAATGTCATAACATACAGATTGTTTATGGTCAGCTTCATTGAATACCCACTTGCTGTTTTCTCACTTCAAAAAAAATAATAGGTATAAGTGCAGAAGGTACCTGAAAGTGCTACTAGGTCCACCTCATTCAGACCTTGACGTTTGAACTTAGTGATAAGAGTTTGTAGGGTTGAGTTCGGTGCAGGGATGTTATTGTTTGAGCCTTGTATGCTTGCACTTGTGGAATCCCTTCTTCCCAATGTAACTTCCCAATTGGGTCCTCCACTCTGCACATCAATATTAACTTATATACTCACAATTGGGACATGAATTTGAGAGTTCATTTCAGTTAGGAGTTAAAAGGGATTCTATGTTGAATATGTTGAATGGCTCATAGGGTACAATATTTATTCAAGGTTTAGTTAAGTGAATTTGATTTGGAAAATTCTATGAATAAGGTTGTTTGAGTCAGAGTACTATTGAGATGGGTGACTTCTTAGGATGTCTCAATGTTTCACTCTTGTGAACATCATCTAAATGCAATGAATGCTGTCACTACTTATGAAATATGAAATAATAAATTTGAATAAATAAAACATATAAATCTTTATTATAAGTTCATATGTTCAACTAAGTGTATATACCCAGTTGGGTATACATCCATCTCATAAATTTATACTGTAAGTACAACTTATATATATACATCAGAGCATAAGTACTGTCAAGAATAAAATAGAAGAGATAAGGGTGATCATTACCAAGACAACAGAGTCACGAGCGGCAATGATAAGAATATCTGCGCAGGAGACAGTTTTTGGGCATGCCTTCTCCAACTCACTCTTTATCTGGTCGATTACGTCGAATCCTCTGGCTGAATTTTTGTTGGGATTTGAATTCTTTTCGCTCACAATCTTGGCACTGTCGTCCAGAAAGAGTGATGCATCACACCCCTGTTTGGACACACTTCATTTATCAAGAGCTTTTCCCAAATATACGAGTGAAACAATGGAAATAACAAGACAAACTCTAACAGAAAAGTTTAAAAATTAAATCTTACAGCCAAAGTAAGAGCTTATACAGCTGGTGTATTGTGTTCAAACCAACATTGTTTATTTAAATAGTTGATGTGTTAACCACAACACACCCACTATTTACATTAGTTTCATCTAAACCATTTACATCAGTGTCAGTTTCATCTAAAAGACGATAAAAAATATTGTCAACGAGAAATAAAAGAAAAAAAATGAATTGATCTGTGGGTTAGATCGGATTATTGAGTAAAAATATGGACAGTGGTTGCAGGTTTATATTTCAATTCAACTTTTAAATAAGGAGCATCTGCGACATGGCCACAGAGTTATAAGATCACAATCATTTGAGACATGGTCATAGATTTATAAGATCACAGCCATTTGAAACATGGCCATGGAGTTATAAGATCTTCGGCCATTCAAGACATGACCACGGACATTCAAGACTGGATGGTTGAGCCATTGAAAAACATAGACAATGGCAGCAAATTAAAGCCCTACTACAAATGCTATACCAAATGAAAAGACATTCAAAATAATGACCACAGATTTATAAGATCAATCCTAATGACTTCTCCATATATATAAGAGAAAGAGAGAACAAAGAATGCACCTTGACAAAGCAGTCATGGAACTGAAGACGGAGCAAAGAAGCCGCCATTCTGGCTTCCTTCATCACAGCTTTCTGCACGACAGACTTCACAATTTGCTCAGCATTTGGACACGACTTTTCATAAAACTCTGGACTCAAGTCATTTTTATACAGGGGATGTGAGGCAGATAACCACAACATAGACATACAACACACTATGAAAACACTCAAACTCCTAATACTCATCGCCATCTTAAGCCTCTCAATCTGAACCTTACTATCACTCTCTACTCAGCATAAACTCTGAGCCAAGAGCTTGTGATAATTTAGTACTGACCTGATGCACATTTATACTACATCATGGGACCAGACTGGGTCCTCGTTTCAAGAAACGTTTAAAGAGCTGTTAGCTGTAATCTTGACCAGAATCAACATAAAACAGAAAAGATAATATGCATACATATGCAGCTTTATTGATGAAGTCAATGCATTCGAAATGGGACGTCGGTGAATCAAATTTTGCCCTTTTTTTTTTGGCACAACTGATAGCATTGTGCCGTCTGTTTACGCGAGTTGCTATCTCAATTTCTATTTTTATGATTGAAAAATGATTAGTTGAGCTAATACACCGACGTAGCCAAGATTCCTCCACTCACATGCAAAGTCAACAAAGCTTTTGAGAAATGCATACGTCGGTCTTGTGCACTAGAAATTGAAACAACTTTTGTTTAATGGAAGAATAAGTACATTAATAATGTCTGAAAGAGTCTTTCGATCTGGAAATGCAACCTGCTCCCGTAGACTTTTTTCCACGCCAGACTTCACATGTTATATAATTTAGAATAAAGCACAGATCTTGTAAGACCCGATCAACCTTTTTTGTATTAAAGTAGTGTAACACAAGAGTCTGATTGCTTCCTCCCACTCCACATTACTGTTACTGTGGATAAAGATAAAGATAGTTACAATGCTGATGAGTTGAGTTGGTGGGTAGTGAGCAACTAATTAAAGCCCGTTCTTATAAGAACCTTCTCTCAGAATTCTTTTTACTTATTCTCTGACACTTTTGGCACTTTCATATAAGTAAGATCCAATTTTATCATATGTGGTGGGAAGTCCTACTCAGTTATCATCTACTGGTTTGTGGAACACATTGATAGAGGGGTTAGCTCAGTCAATGCAAATCACGTCTTTATTTGAAATGGATTAAGTCAGTTTAACAACTATCTCCTCTTTTGAAGATAGTGCACCATTTCAATCCTTAATTGTTCAGCATGTTTGAGAAGCCATTATTCTATGATAATACACGTTTACTTATTTGTTCCCTTGCTTATTTGTGATGAATCGTTGGTGAGCTGGTTATTCCATCATACTTGCCAATGTCAATTGGTGAGTCTAAGATTAGTTAATTATGGGAGATGTCATGTGATTTAATCACTTTTTTAAATGCCTCAGGTGGGAAATTCTCATAGGGTTACAACTTAGAGATAGAAACTTTTTGAAGTGATAGAAAGTTTTTTAAAGATATAGATTAATAAATTGATAAATAGTATAGTGATAGTATAAGGTATATCAATTTAGTTAATCTAATTAAAGGTAAGTGTAATTAACTATCAAATTTGGTATAGAATATGATTAAGCATTTAAAATAAGAATTACATATCATCAAATTCAAGAAATAAAAATTATGATATGAAATGTACGTGAAGAATTTTTTGTAGGAAACAAATCAGTCAAAGAGATCAAACGCTTGTATTAATCCATTAACACAAGATTTTTATAATACAATCAAATTCTCTCCTAAATTTGATAGAATTCCAACAACATGATGATGCTTGCAAATGATCATAAGTGAAACCTCTATCTCATATCTCTATCATATAAAGTAAATTAATCCCACAATAATGGGTTACACTTTGTAAAGTGGAAAATCACAATCGAACCCTAGTTGGTCTCCCCTCTTCCAACTCCGAGGAGAGAGAAGGGAGGTTCGCTAGGATTCGATGGTTTTCACTTAGGGGAGAGACTTTACATTCAAAAGAGGGGTTGAAACTCATAAGATCCGATCCCACACAATGTAAGATTGGATGCTAAATGAATTTCAAGGGTTAGGAAAGCAAGGCTACCCTCTTTTGTAAAGAATGTTGATAGAGGAAATAAGCTAGGAATGCATAGAAAATGACAAAGATTCGCTTATAAACTGAGTTAGGGATATAGGATGAAGCTGCGGACCTGGAATTAGAAGTAAAATGTCGATACGGCGCTGTCCTGCAAATTTGAGCAAAAGTTGTCAGGACGATGGCGCCCGGCGCCACGGTCCTCCGAAAAATCCGCGAAACGAAGGGGGATCTGTTCGTCTCTGCACAAGGATTCTAGATCTTCAATTTCAGCCGCGTACCTGCAACCTACACAAGAGAAAAGCGAAGACGATTGGGGGGTTAGGGATTAGGGGTTTGTCTTTAGGTCGAACCCCGATTTTGGAATTAACCAAGAAATGAGCAAGTGTTGTAAATGTAAATGACTGTAATGTAAAACAAGTACTAATACCTTGTTCTAAGGATGTTTGTATCCTTATGTGCGAAGGTTTAGATGTTGTATGTTGTTGTATGTTGTAGTAGCATGTAGTAAGTGATCTCCTCTTCAATGGTTGAATCCTTGACTTGAATGCAACACTTAGCCTTGAATGGAGACTTGAAATGATCAATTGCTTGAATGCTTGAATGCTAGAGTATAGTTTCCACGCTTGTACACATATCCTCCTCCTATCTCAAATGAGAGAGAAAATGTAGTTTATATACTTGTCAATTAGGGCTGATAGACTGATTTTCCCGACCTTAGACCGACCAGGAAATATAATTTCCAAATTGCAAACAAAAAGACCCGCAATCTCCCTAGGAGACCGGGCCCAAAATAGGACCCAGGGACCAGGGCGCTAGGCGCTCTGGTCCCACCTCCCGGGACAGCAGGGTGCAAGGAGGTTCAGGCCAAGGTGCTTGAGAAATGCAGTTTTCAGTGTCGTGAGCAAGTTTCGGGGTCTCCATTCAGGTTGCGTGTTGCGTCGCCATCATGAAGACCAAAATGCAGTCGAAATTGCAAGTGTCACAATTTTAGGACGCTACATTTAGCCCCCACTTTAGCGGGAGTATGTATACTCATACTTCCGGTAAAGTACAAGGAAACAACATTGAAAGACTTTCACCACGTCAAGGAGGCAAGACACACCAAGCCCCCAATGGACTAAGGATCTTACGACTTCGATTGACAAAGTAAAAGGGAAGATCATGAGGGAGAACCATGACTGTTAGTAGTAAGGTTCCCTCACTATGAGTCATGCAAAAGAAATATCAAAAATTTTCAAGGCAAAGCTAAGTTCGCCAAGAAATTTTCAAGTATCTCAAAAGGATAGACAGGGTGTATGCCCCCCTACGTTAAAGCGATCGCACACGCCTCAACGGGGGTGATTGTTTTAACGTAGTGATACACATAAGAAATGAGAAAGGAAAGGAGCACGTTATCGCAAAGATTTAGCCCCCAAGTGTGAGATAAACCCAAGGATAATAAACACAAATACAAAGCACAAGGTGACTTCGCTTTCCTCGGGGTCAGTATGCTGTATGATAAGTCAAGTATATATCATATGTATGTATGCATAATTGTTCTTCATTCCCCAATCAAGGAAGGTCACCTAGAAGAAGGGAACACATGTGTCTTTTGAGTCAACATGAGAGAGACCAAAGAGATCTCAATGCTTTGCATCGTCCTCAAGTAGACAACACTAAGGACAACAAATAGAAGAATGAGAATAACATATAGAAGAAGTAACAAAAGAGAGGGGGAGAGAATCTACTATGCTAATGTAACTAGTCTAGCATGTCATCTACCCCCCGATCTTGCTGATCAATGTTTCGGGAAGGCAGGGAACACGCTAGAGGAGGAACATCCAACACAGCAGATGGAGCTATCACAAGATCCAAACAAGGGCTATGTTCATGTCCCGAGCCACGTTGTTCTTGTCTAGGAGCTAGGATAAGTGCTTTAGAAAATTCATTAGATAAATGGCTATTAACATCAACAAGTTCATATTCACTATCAGAAGCAAGAGGAGTAGCATTTTCATCATGAATAACATTTTCATCTATATCATCATCAAGATTTATAAAAATAGGATCTTTAACTCGCATAGGATCAAGACCATCATACATCTTATGTTTAGGAGATTTAGGCTCAGTGTCCGGCTGAGGAGAAAATGGAATAATGCTTGTTGAAGGTGTTTTTGGAGATTGTAAGTTTTGAGAAGCAGCTGCTTGAGCCCTAAGACGACGCTTTCGTCGGCGTTCACGTGCAGAACGATTACATCTAGTCTTAGTAGGAAGTGGAAAAGATAGAGGAGGAGGAATGTTCTCATCCTTATCACTTGGGTGTTTAGGTTGTGGTCTCTTAGGCTGGATAATAGGAGAAGAAGAAGGTCTCTTTTCTCTATAAAAGGCAGGAGGAGGAACTGCTCCATATAAAGGAGGAATTTTTGGTTTAGAAAGAAGACCAAGTCCATCATGACGAGGAGGGATAGGTCTACTTTTAGAAGATTTATTAGGCATAGACATAGTCACATCCATGGGGACGGGTTGGGAATCTTCTTGAGGAAAGACATTAGTTTTATCTTTCAAAGGAAGAACTTCCTTCTCAAGAATGATAGGAATGTCAAGTTTAGGTGTTCTAGGTTCACTTAGAGATAGGATCATATCTGTTTTCCACTTTTGATAAGATTTGAAAAGATGATCACTTCACGGAGGAAGAGACTGGAATTGTTTAGGCCAAAAGTAATCAATAGGAACACTAGAAGTTCTTTCAACTGGTTTAAAGAGACTATGATTGATAGTAACAACTTCACCATTATGGGGAAATTTCAAACACTTATGTATAGGAGAAGCAATAGCTTTCATGGAAGATAGCCAAGGATAGCCAAGCTTCACACGAAATTGTTCGGAAGATGGAATAATAGCAAAGTTCACATCAAGAGATTTGTTATGGACCTCAATAGGCAATGTAATAGAACCAATTGCAGGAGAAGAAAATGCATCAAATAGTTTCACAATCACATCTATTTTGTCATAGATCACTTGATTCAATTGCAAAGTAAAAAGAAATTCCTCAGTAATAACATTAACCATGCACGAAGGGTCAATAAGCACTCCACGGCAAGGTGTATTCTTGACTTTTGCAACTATGTATAAAGGACCATCAGGTGCCCTAATGGTTTCACTAGAATCAAATGTGATGGAAGGTTCTTTAGGGTTTTCTTGCTGCTCTACAAATTTAATCACATTCGGAGTCATAGACACAAGACCATCAGATGAGAGAGAGGAATCATTAGCCTCAATCGCATTAGAAGTATGAGAAGTATGAGAAGGTAATGGATCAGTAAAAATCTAAAGATTTTGGTTAGGAGGAGCTACAGATGTGTTGCCTTTATCATTCACTCCAGAAACAGAAATAGTATTATTATCAATCAAATCTTGAATTTTACCCTTTAAAGAAAAACATTTTTCAGTATCATGACCAGGCTAACGGTGAAAATGACAAAAATCTTTATGATCAAAATAGGGTGAAGTAATCTTTGCAGGATCAATTTGTCTTATAGGAGGAAGAGTAAGCACATTTTGTTCTAATAACTTATTCATAATACCATGCAATGATTCATTCAAAGGAGTATACTTTCTTTCTTTCTTGAAAAATTTAGAAATAGGAGGCACACCTGATGCTGCATTCACATTGTTGTTGATGATGTTTTCATTGAATTTGATGGAATCTCTGTTCAGTTTAATCTTCCCAAATGGTTGTTGACTGCTATCACCCTTATCACTCGGAGCCATAGGATGTGATTGTTCCATTTGACTCACAGTCAGTTAATAATTGTGAAGAGTGGCACACAACTGTTGGAAAGAAGTAAACTCAGAAAACAGAAGTTTGTCTCGAATATCTTTTTGCAAATTAGAAATAAAGATTCTTTGAATATTATTATCAGGCACTGGAAAAGAAATTTGAGCATACAAATGCTTATATCTACCAATGAAATCAGTCACTTTTTCTTTAACACCTTGTTTACAATGCATTAAATCAATCAAAGTAACTTTAGGACTTATATTGTTTTGAAATTGCTGAATGAAAGCATTTGCAAGTTGTTCAAAAGAAGTAATAGAATAAGAAGGCAACGAGCAATACCATTGTAGGGCTTTGTCTCTTAATGTTCTAGTAAATAGTTTCGCAAGCAACCTTGGGTCATAAGCAAAATCAGTACAAATTGTTTGAAAAGTCTTAACATGTGTTAGAGGATCTCCTTTACCATTATAAAGCTCCAAATGCGGGATTTCAACATGTTTAGGAGGGATAGCTCGAACAATGTCAAGAGAAAGTGGACTCGCAACATCAAATGTGGGCACACTAAACTTAGATTGATTCATAGAGGCAATTTGTTGCTGTAAAGAAGAGACAGTTTGTGCAAGATTATTAATGGTTGCTTCAGTCGAAGAATTCATATTAGGTGTGTTAGATTGAGATGGAGGTGTTATGTTATTGAAAGAAGGTAGAGAGTAAGGTGAGTGGGACCCTATGATAGTCAACCATAGGGGATGATTGGATAGGAGGAACACTACAAGGAGGAATGGAATAGTTAAATGAATTGCCCCCTTGCGTCATGTTCATTTGTGAAGATGTAATAGGAACACTCATTGAAGGAATGAATGAAGAAGTCGGATTAAATGAAGGAAGAGGATTAATTGAAGAAGAGGGATTGCCCCCATGACTAGTAATCATAGGAGGAACGTCTTGTATAGAAGTAGCCATGATGTTTGATGTAAAGGTAGGTATACTAGCAATAGGAGTTGTCAAAGGAATAGAATGATTGACTTGTGTAGGAGGTTGTGTATAACCTAAAGTTTCAGCACAACTCTTCATAGGCATCACATTCGAATTCACAATGTGTGAAATACCACGCAAAATATCAATTCCATTTTTATCACTTTGAAGCATGCGTTTTAGACCCTCAATTAAAGGAAGAGCTTGACTATCGAGATACTCATGAGACATCCATTGGTGAAAATCATCAAATTGGTTATCCAATTTCGAAAGTTGTTCTTCAGAAACCTCATGGAGAGCTTCTTCATCATTAAGAGGATTAGAGGAATTACCCATGTCCTCGTTAAAAAGGCTATTCAAATTAGGTTCCATTTCCTCAGTAATTAAACCTCGGAAAGACTTAATTCTACGGCTCCGTCTAACGGGAATAGTGTAAGTAGGGCTTATTGTTGTAAAACTCATGCACTAGAGAAGGAGAGAAAGTTTTGAATTTAGAGGTAGCAATTTTCAGTAAAATCAGCCAATCTTCTGGATTTAAGCTGTTAAATGCAATCACAACAGTCTCCCGAAATTTCGGAAAAAATGTCCGGGACCGTGGTGCCCGGAGTGCAACACGGTCCTTGCAAATTTTTTCGAAATTTGCAGGGATGAAAGGTATGATGATTTTAAAGCTAATCTGAAAAAATTGAGTGATTTTACGATCTGTAGATAGGCCAAATTAAAGTTGCAATCTCAAAATTGAACCCTACCAAGATTGTCGAAAAATGCAAAATTTTGAATTTTGAAAAAGAGAGGGAAACTGAAATTTTGAATTTTATGATTTTAGAGGGAATGTCAAAAGCAATGCAAGTTTTGAAATTTAAAAAATTAACTCAATTTCACGCAAAATTCAATTTTGAAAGCGGAAATTAAAGTTGTTGTAATTAAGCACTTAATTTCAAAAGTCACAAATTGCAAGAATTTGAATAAAGCACTGAAATTTCGGATGAATGCAAACACACTTTTCAGATTTAGGACAGTAAGAACATAATTGTGACACAAAATTTCAATTTCGATAATTTTTGAGTGATTAGAAGCCCTAAACCAAGCAATCACAAGACCAACTTTGACTGTAAATTTGAAAGTGTTATAATTGATAAAATCGGCCAAAATTCTGGATTTTAGCAGGAAAATACAGTAAGATCTTGCTCCCGAAATTTCGAAAAAAATGTCGGGGACGATGGCGCTCGGCGCCACGGTCCTCGCAACTTTTTTCCAAATTTTCAGGGATGAAAGATATTGTGATTTTATTGCGGAATCCGAAGTTATAGCTGATTTGGAGATGTTTTGATCAGTGAAATTGTCGGACAAAGGTTGAATCAAGAGAGTTTCAAAAATTAGGGTTTTGACACTTAACCACTTAATTTTCAAAATTAAAGCACAGATATGAATTGATAATTTGTAATACAAGGGCAGATCTAAAGCAAGCATTAACAATTAAACATTTCGCAAGTTCAATGTTCAAAAAGAAAATTTAGGGTTTTCATGCAATCACCTCTAAAATTTTGCAAAAGATCAAACATGGAAATGTAATCAAGGAATCAATTTTCAGATCTAAGCATGAAAAATCAGAAAGGATGTTCACGTCGGGTTCACCAAAATGTAAAGCAGAAAATCGCAATCGAACCCTAGTTGGTCTCCCCTCTTCCAACTCCGAGGAGAGAGAAGGGAGGTTCGCTAGGATTCGATGGTTTTCACTTAGGGGAGAGACTTTACATTCAAAAGAGGGGTTGAAACTCATAAGATCCGATCCCACACAATGTAAGATTGGATGCTAAATGAATTTCAAGGGTTAGGAAAGCAAGGCTACCCTCTTTTGTAAAGAATGTTGATAGAGGAAATAAGCTAGGAATGCATAGAAAATGACAAAGATTCGCTTATAAACTGAGTTAGGGATATAGGATGAAGCTGCGGACCTGGAATTAGCAGTAAAATGTCGATACGGCGCTGTCCTGCAAATTTGAGCAAAAGTTGTCAGGACGATGGCGCCCGGTGCCACGGTCCTCCGAAAAATCCGCGAAACGAAGGGGGATCTGTTCGTCTCTGCACAAGGATTCCAGATCTTCAATTTCAGCCGCGTACCTGCAACCTACACACAGAAAAGCGAAGATGATTGGGGGGTTAGGGATTAGGGGTTTGCCTTTAGGTCAAACCCCAGTTTTGGAATTAACCAAGAAATGAGCAAGTGTTGTAAATGTAAATGACTGTAATGTAAAACAGGTACTAATACCTTGTTCTAAGGATGTTTGTATCCTTATGTGCGAAGGTTTAGATGTTTTATGTTGTTGTATGTTGTAGTAGCATGTAGTAAGTGATCTCCTCTTCAATGGTTGAATCCTTGACTTGAATGCAACACTTAGCCTTGAATGGAGACTTGAAATGATCAATTGCTTGAATGCTTGAATGCTAGAGTATAGTTTCCACGCTTGTACACATATCCTCCTCCTATCTCAAATGAGAGAGAAAATGTAGTTTATATACTTGTCAATTAGGGCTGATAGACTGATTTTCCCGACCTTAGGCCGACCAGGAAATATAATTTCCAAATTGCAAACAAAAAGACCTGCAATCTCCCTAGGAGACCGGGCCCAAAATAGGACCCAGGGACCAGGGCGCTAGGCGCCCTGGTCCTGGGCGCTCTGGTCCCACCTCCCGGGACAGCAGGGTGCAAGGAGGTTCAGGCCAAGGTGCTTGAGAAATGCAGTTTTCAGTGTCGTGAGCAAGTTTCAGGGTCTCCATTCAGGTTGCGTGTTGCGTCGCCATCATGAAGACCGAAATGCAATCGAAATTGCAAGTGTCGCAATTTTAGGACGCTACACACTTTTTGGCCAAACTTGACATTGAAATCAACATTTTGCACATAAAAGCTAAGCCATTGAGAATTTGAAGATGAAGCAAACTACTGATTTGTGAGATTTTTTTGTAGAGATTCTAACTATATATTTCTTAAAACAATTAGAAATAAATTGTGCATATTTTTACATAACTTTAATGATTTATTATTTATAGTAATCACAATTTTTCAAAAGTGATGTTTATGACACCAATCATAACATTTTTCATAGAAAGAATAAAATTCTAATTTCTCAAATATAGATTTGTCACTCCAATATCTAATGTAAATATTTTTTATTTAATTTTTTAAGTCAGAGTAATTGTAATTTGGAAAAAGGTGTATGTCATCATGCATAATTTTTTTATATGCACTTGAATTAACTTCTTTTTTGCGTTGAAATGAGGATATCATTACTAGGGAAAATATATTTTTTACGAACTTTTTCTCCATTTTCCTATTTTTCATGTGTGTGAAACAAAGACCTTAATGTTTTCTAAAAACCTACATTCACAAGAATTAAAAAATAAAGATATTAATAAAATTAAATATTCAAAATTATGATTTTTGGAAAGTTTATAATAAGGACTATAAACTTATAAAATATAACCTCTAAATGAATTCATTTAACCCTTCAAAAAGTAAAGTAAAAGTGACCTTTTGTTAGCATTTGGATAGGTGCAGATGAGACTCCATTGTAGATGTCACTTAAGACTATAGGGGTTCTATCCAAGGGGGTTTGATCTAACCCTCTTCAATTTATTCCTTCAAGTGAGACCTTTTAGCTTAAATCATTATATTTTCCAAAAAATATGTGATTTTAGAAAAAAAATTAGGATGCTCCAAGTTTGAATTATAATTATGTTTAGTGGTGTGAAAGAGGGAGATAAGAGATATTGAAACCTAAAACCCTATTTCACCTAAACATTGGAATACAAACCTCAAAAGGAGGAGATATGTTTAAGGTAGTCAAGCAATACCTTAGGGTTTCTATTCCTTTGTTGCTCTTTGAAAGATGATATGATTAAGTTGAAATGCAAGATAGCTATGATCTAAGTTTGTATGAATGAACAAATGAGATGCTAAAAAATGTCTAATGTAGAAACTTCACAACAAATATAGAGATAGACTGAGAATTCAGAGGTGCACCTATGACTGCAAATCGATCTATAACTTGGTGGACTATGTTAGCCTAGATGCCCTTATATCTTGATGAATCTCTGCACACAAATCTGGATCTTAGCTTCTAAGACCCTGCATTGAGACTTTGGTATATATGAGATTGTTCTGGGAGGATAATGGCGCCTAGAATGCCCTTGTCTAGGATAGGGACATCTCAAATGTCCTTGTCCAAGGATTTTCTACTAGATTTTGGAGTGATGACCTATTCCTATGTCCTAAATATCTTCCAATATTTCAATCTTTGTTAGGAACCCTCTAGACACCCTTGTCCTTGGACAAGAGCATCTGGGATGTCCTTGTCTTGCTTAAAGGGGCCCAATGTTGGACCCAACAATGTTCATAAAATTTGAGAGAAAATTACATTCCCATGTCGGCCTGTCTCAAAAATTCACAAGTTTGATGAGGTGAGGTATAAAAGAGAACCTTACCCCCTCATTTGAACATCCATCTTACATCTCTCAATTAACTCTCCACATGATTCAAGTCCTACAATTTAAATTCAAGTGAGTAAGAAATCAAGCATTTTCAAAGTATTGAAGGAGAGGTCAAGTATTTGGATTTCAAGCATTCAAGATGACATCCATGATTAAGACATGGTGAACACATCTTACATCTTACATGACAACATCAAACTTTTCATGAAGAATTCAAGACAAGATTCATCAAGGTATAACATTCAATTTCAACATTTCAATCTAGATCTAGTCTTTGCCCTCTAAAGGCATGCTTTACACTTCCATTACATTTCAATTTCAGTTCAATTTCAATTATAGGGTTAATTCCAAACCTGGGGTTCAACCTAAGCAAAACTTAATACACAACACAATTTCTCTTCTTCTGTGCACACCTGACAGGTTAAAAAGTTATAATTTTGGAATTAGGCAGTAGAAATATATGATCAATCTATCTCTTGTAAGCACAAAAAGCAAAGGGAAATGTCACCCAACACACCTATGTTTGAAATTTTTTTGGCAAATCTTTAAGAGGATATTCAAGGCTACATTTTGATCCCAAAAAGATAGTTTTCATTTGCATTCAACATTTTGAGGATAGGGTCACCCAAAGCATCCTTGTCTTACACTTTTAAGCTCAAATTTCAAACACAGGTTCCCCTCTGCTCCCTAATTCCAATTATGTGTTTATGGTTGCATATCATATCTGAAACTTCCTATTCATGTTAATTTATATGTTAGTTTCATACCTTTAGTCCTAGATCTTGCATTCAATTTAGATATTTCCATAGCTCATTTTCAAATCAAACAAAGAGATTTAAATCTCTCTTGTGCTTAGGCCTTTTCAATCATATTTGTGATTGAGCCAAGTGGATTCACCCCTCTCCCTAATGTAATGTTTGGAAAATAAATTGTGTTCCTTGTTTGTATGCATAGACTTGTGAACACTTCATTTTTATATTCTATTTTTATGAGTACAAAGGAGGAGGAGCACAATGGATTAAAACCATAGGCCCAAACTAGGCTTTCAAATTCAAGTAAAAAATATACAACCCATTCAAGAAAATAACCTTTCATGAATATAATGTACCTCCCTCCATCACTATTGCATGTCATTGGTACCATCATTACTTGAGGGGACAAATTTCCAATTCTAGCAATCTATAATTGAATGGCCAACTAATGTATATCCCACCTATCATAACAAGATTATCTACTCTTCTCAATGTAACTTTTGAGCACTACATGAAGGAGAAATGTTGAATATCTTATGAAAATAATTGTAAATCCTAAAAATTATAACTTCAATTGTAAATACCATTAGAACTAATAATCTAATTTCTTTAAGGATAATAGCAATCCAAGTACCAATTCCTAAGACGTTGGAAGCATATTTAATATACATGAGGATTGCAGTTTGATATGTCTCGTTATCTCAAAATTCTCCCATTTGGTATTATACACTACAATGATATAAATAGGAAACATAAAATGAACCAAGTGCACAATACAAGTCCTAGGGCCTCCCCACACCAAGAGAATTTAGTTGTACTAAATATAATTTCATAAGTGAACGTACAACATTTACCAAAATGTCAACTTTTTGAATCATGACCTTATGACTCTCCATCATCGCATGAACACAATGATATTGAACATTTGTGTTCTTAGGATGAGCACAGTATAGAAGATTTCTAGCCAAATAAAACACTTTGACTATCGCATCTAATTTAAACCACATTTCAATTAAAATTGAATCTTGAAAATAATTTATACACATAAACTACCTTATTGTAAGCATGTGCAACAATTGTATACTCAACTTTGGTAATGTAAAATGTAATTGTGGGATATCTCAAATAATAATGCAACTGGTAGCACCACTAAAAACAAAGAAAATGCATACCCACTAGTGGACATATGACTATGTGCAAGTCACCTACCCAATCTACATCAAAGGGCCATATATGTCTAATAACTTATCCATATCATTAGATCCATGATAAAATAAGAAATAGCTAAAAAAAAATTGTAAATATATAAAAATCCTCTTATAAGAAGTGTAATATTCTTTACCAGGTTACATATAAACTTGAAACGAGCTTGCATTGTTTGAACAATACCTAGTCTAGTATAAACTATTGCATATATCAAGCTACCAACAACACTAGCATAAAACATAATATACATATCCACAAATTTATAATTTTGAATTTGGGCACATGTCTAATTATATCTTTGTGCCTATATAAAAATAAATACTCATAAGTTTACAATCATGCACAACAAAACACCACTAAATAAATAGTATCAACATACTTACTCTAATTGAGTTAGAGCTTTATGTAAATTTGGTCGCTGATAATTTCTATTCTCTAGATAAAAAAATTACCCTTAATCATTTACATGTCAAATGAACAAGAAAGATTATTTTTAAGCTCCCTAATTATTACCTTATTTCTATTAATAAACGTGTCATCAAAAAACAAAACAATAATTAGAATTTGATCATCAATAACTTTAATGTAAATGTAAATATTCTCTTCAGTTCAAACAATATCTAACTTCAATATAAAAATATGAAGCTTCTAGTGCCACATTTGAGATGATTATTTTTTGACCTACAACCATGTTATAATTCTCAGTTACCTCAAATCCATCTAGTTGTCACATGAATTTCCTCTTCAAGATCATTATGCAAGAAAATAGTTATAACATATATTTCCTCTACTTCAAAACTACAAGCAAAAATGATAAAATGGAAAATCTAATAGAAATATAATTTAGTAACAAAGGAGAAAATTTTCTCAAAACCTACTCACTCTCTCTAAGGGTATCCCTCAACCATCAATTTGTGTTTGTACCTCTCTAACTTATCATATGGTTTGAATTTCTTCTTGAGCACTAGCTTGAAATCAATGGACTTCTTCTCCTCAAGAAAAATCACAATATCTCAAGTGTCACATATATCAAAGGCCATCATCTCCTTTTGCATGACCTCCATCCAAGAATGTTGCTCATATGAAGAGACAACCTCTCTAAATGATCTTATTTCATCATAAATATATGATAAAGAAAATACACAACAAAAATGTTGAGTTACACATGCCAATTGGGTTATCTCATCTCATGGATCATCTCAAGAGTGGAGTAAGGGGCCCTATCTATTCTTCTGCATGCTCAGCTATCTTAGAACTCTTTCATGAATCCCCTTCTTCCTCTCCATCCCCAAATTCATCATTTTTTCTCTAACATGTGAACCTTCCTAGTTCACAACCTTAGTTTGAAAATACACTATTTTTCTTATATTTCTCCTTTTTTGTCTAGATTAAAAAATACTCTATGTTCCCTAAAATTACATCCTTGAAATAAAGCATTTCCAAGGTTAAAGAATTCTAAAGGTTGTAACCATTAACATTCCCACTATATCTAATGAATTTATGTGTATCTAACAATTAGGATATAACTTAGATTCTTTTTTTATATTCATATAAACAAATAGCTTGAAACAAAAATACGTTTAAATGTGAAATATTTAAATTTTATCTCTTTCATTGATGATACATCTCAATTTACCTACATTTATTTTATGCAACTTATAAATCTGATTTTTTTTACCAAATTTAAGGAATTTAAAGTTGCGGTTGAAGCAAAAAAAGGGTCTAAAATAAAATTATTGAGATTAGATAATGGAGGAGAGTAGTGCTCTAAAGAATTTGAAAATTTCTATAAGAATGCAAGAATTATAAGAAAAAAATACTACTCCATACACTCCTCAACAAAATGGAGTTTCAAAAAGGATTTATAAATCAATAATGGAAACAAAAAGGAGCATGTTAAGCAAAGCACATCTTAATAAAATAAATTGGGCAGAAGCTATGAGTAACACTTGTTATTTAATTAATATAGATCTCCTTGTAAAGATCTTGATGTAATTCCTTATGAAGCATGGATAGGTTAGAAACCTTATATTTCATATTTAAGGGTCTTTGATTGTGAGTCTTATCTTAATGCTCCTAAAGAAAAGTGAATTTAGATATTAGATGTGTGTTTTTATTAGTTATAGTAGGAATTTAAAAGGCTATAAACTTTGGAATTAACTAACCAAAATATTATATCCTCTAGAGATATGAATTTCAAAGAGTTTGAAGCTATGTTTGAACTTGAACAACCAAAGGAGAAAATGGTAAGAAGGTTGTGCATTTTGAAAATAAGTAGGAAAATACACTAGTAGAAGAACATGGAGATGGATTAGAGGAAAGTGAGGTTGGTGAATGTTCTAGTGGGAGTTATCAAAAATTTAATTGAGATGAGGAAGTTGAAGAACAAAAAGAAGCTCAATACACTCCTCCTAGAAGATCCAAAAGATAATGAAATCCACTAGATAGGTATATTCCACCTAGATTTTGTTGTATTTATGCTTTATTGAGTACTAATGATGAACTAAATTCTTATAAGGAAGATATTAAATCTAATGCTCAAATGAGTTTGGAAAAAATTCATTAAGGAGGAACTATTAGCTTTAAACTCATGTAACATTTGGGATCTCCTCTGGGTAAAATTACAAAGTTGTGTCACACTTTAGGCCAAGTAAATTGTTTTGAGTAAAAGGTTTATGAGTGAGTCATTTTCAGTAGAGAGGATTTTGACCTAAACTTGGAGGCACATGCATGTCATCAATGTAACATTATGTACTTACTCACATAGGTTTCGAGGGAAACATATTCGACCGAATTTGTTTTGATCAAATTGTGAAAATATAAAAATTAAAACATAAGGGGGACTAAGCATTTCACTTGAAACACACATAACAACAAGGAATTTTCTCAAAACCCCATGCACAACAAATACCCACAAAAGTCCCTGTCAACCAAAATTATATAATATTTTTGAGTATGTCATGTAGATAACATATCTTCAGCAAAAATCTCCTTGAAAAAGGAATCTTCATCCATCTCCATTAAATTTTCCATGCTATAAAAAAATTCTATAACTACTTGACCAGTTTCTTGTCATGCGTGAGCTGAATTAACATGGTCATCAATGTTTTCAATGGGTTATTCTTGACTAGATGTTGTATCTCTTCTTTTTGTCTCTCTTTTTCAGTCATACAACCTTTATCTAGTCCTCTCATTCCCCATTACAAATTTCTTGTATTAATTCACCTACACACACATGCATACATTTGGCTTGAATTGTCAAAGTAAATATGCAACTATTAACAATGCAAATCTATATTATTAAAGTGTTATGTATGTACATGTAAAATTTATAAATCAATATTTATAATACAAGGACATTGATATATTTGCACATGAGAAGTGAAAATTATAAAAATGAACTATAAAATAATTCTAAGTTCCACAAACACAATCCTATAAATTGTAACATAAACTATAAAGTGGTTTATTGAAAACTAAGAAATGATTACTTAAATATAGAATGGATTAGGAATGGTTAAGGGTGATTTAGTATGGATTAGGTATGACAAGGGATGGTTTAAAGGAAAGGAAAGGATAAATTAGGGATGGATTAGAGTGGATTAGGGAAAAATAAAGAAGGGAGTTAGTGAAATCTAGAACGGATCAACAATGGTTAAGGATGGCTTGGTGTATATTTGGGATGATTAGGGATCAGCTAAGATGGTTTATGGATAATTTAGGGTGGATTAGGATGGTTTAGGAAAGGATATAGGATAAATTAGGGATGGATTAGAGTGGATTAGAGAAAAATAAGGAATGAAATAAATGAAATCTAGAATGAATTAGGAATGGTTAAGGATGGTTTGGTGTAGATTAGGGATTACTACAGATGGTATAAGATGGTTTAGGGATGGTTTAGGAAAGGAACCTAGGATGAACTGGGGATTCATTAGAGTAGATTAGGGAAAAACTAAGGATGAAAATTGGTGAAATATAGAATGGATTATGAATAGTTAAGGATAGTTTGGTGTAAATTAGGGATGACTAGGGATGGTTTAAGGATAGTTTATAGGATGGTTTAGGAAAGGTTAGGATAAATTAGTGATGGATTCAAGTGGATTAGGGGAAACTAAGAAAGGATTAGTGGATTCTAGAATTGATTAGGAATGATTAAGGATGGTTTGATGTAGATTAGGGATGACTAGGGATGGTTTAGGAATGATTTAGGGTGGACTAGGATAGTATAAGAAAGGTTAGGATAAATTATGGATGGATTAGAGTGGATAAGAGAAAACTAAGGATTAGTGAAATCTAGAATGGATTATAAATGGTTTAAGTATAGTTTGGTGTAAATTAGGGATGACTAGAAATTTTTTAAGATGGTTTATGGATGGTTTAGGGTGCACTAGGATGGTATAGGAAAGGTTGGGTTAAATTAGGGATGGACTAGAGGGGATTAAGAAACACTTTAAAGAAGAAAATTAGAGTGAAATATAGAATGGATTGGGAATGGTTAAGGATGGTTTGGTGTAGATTAGGGATGGCTAGGGATGGTTTAGGGACAATTTGGGGTTGACTAGGATGGTTTATAGGAAATTTTAGGATAAATTAGGAATGGAATAGAATGGATTAGGGAAAACTAAGGAAGGATTAGTGAAATATAGAATGGATTAGGAATGATTAGACCTTAGGACTTGGATTAAATTTTAATTTTGAAGGATGATGGATAAGATCTTGGACTAAACTAATTTTTTTAATGTAAATTAATTAGCAAGAATATATATTCAAGAAATATAAAATAGAAAAGAGACATAAACCAAAAACATGGTAAAATATACTCTTGATATAACATGTTTATTTCTCATATGTATGTATGTATGTATGTATGTATGTATGTATGTATGTATATGTATATGTATATGTATATGTATATGTATATGTATATGTATATGTATATGTATATGTATATGTATATGTATATGTATGTGTGTGTGTGTGTGCATGCGCGCATGTGTGTGTGCCGTGTTTGCGTGCCTTACTTGACACTATATGAAGTTTTGTACTTAGATTTTGTTTCTAAAGTTGCTCAAATTATCAAATATTGTAATCCTAACACATAATCTATGTTGTTTGAAATATTGCCTCTTACTCTTTGCATCTTCTCCTTCCTTGGGCCTATGTGTTGACCCTGGGTTGTAGGGGAGGTATCCTTCTTTGTGAGTTGGGCCTAGTAAATCTTTGGTTGGTATTTTTTGATGCATATGGTCCCTTGCATGCTCTTGTTTCTCCTTTTGCTACTCGATCTAAGCTAGCGGGAGGTGTTTCTACCATTTCCCCTACCACTGCTTTGTATAACGTAGGGGGTCTTTTTGTCGTGTCTCTTGTCATTGCGTGATTTGAGTCAAGGGGAGATGTCTTGAGTTGTGATGTTCCTAAAGGTGGAGGCAGGGCTCCTAAGGTCTCCTTTGCAGATCTCTTGTACAATATTTCTCCTAATGCTCCTATTCGAAAATGTATCACTTGTGTTGATGCCCTAGAGTTGGATTTAGCCTAGGAAGTGATCGATAATGTGTCCTTCTCAAGGAAAAAGTTGTTTTTTAGGTTTAGTTGCTAGTGTTCGTAGCTTCCTAACCTCCATCAATGGATTTCAAACAACTAGACACCTTTGGTAAAGGGTAAGTTGGAAATTTACCCTTGTATTAGGGGTTTTTTTGTTCTTTGGTTTGAGTCTTATGATTATTGAGAGGATATTTTAAATGTTGGGGTTTGGAAGTGGGATTTGCACCCTCTTTTGATTTGTTCTTGGTCTCTCTCTTTCAACCTCCTTAAGGAATCTATTAGTGTTTCTCTCATTTGGGTGAGACTGCCTCATATCCCCTTACATTTTTGGTGCAAATATGTCTGTGTGGTGATTGGCAATGCTATCAAACATTTTATGAAAGTGGACCCAATAGATACTAGGTTTTCTCATACTTCCTATGCTTGTATTTTAATTGAAGTTGATATCTCCAAATCTTTTCCTGAGGAGATTGTATTAAAAGTAAATAGAGTTCCTTGGAAGCAACTAATTTCTAATGAGGATATTCCTTACTGTTGCAAGAACTATTTTGCTAAGAGACATTTGGCCTCTCCTTGTACGCATGGCTCTCGTATGTCTTCTTCCTCTACTTGGTGGAAGAATGCTAATTGTAATCATCTCATAATTTTCCTTGTTGATTCTGATGATGGTTCTACTAGTTCAAAAATGCCTATTCCTCCCTCGATTCTTGTAGCTCAAAATGATGTTTCCTCCACTATTCCCAAGGTGTTCTTTGTTGCTTTTTCTATTATTGAAATCCCTTCCCATAATCAGTTGGTCATTCCTAATACTCATTCGCCAAATACCCAAATTGCTCTTATTTTGAGTAGTTTGATTAAGGTTTGCTACCTTGCCCCTTCTCTAATAGCGAGCATTGTAGTTCTAAAGTTTTTTTCTCCCACCTTGCCAAAACGGTCCAAATTTTGAAAAGGGGTCTTCTTGGACAATTATACAATACAGGAAGAAGTATACTAGGAATACTCCTAAGGGTTTGAGGATAAACAATCTGCATCAATGTCCAGATTCAACTTAGTTGTTTTCTAATCTATTCCAACCTTGATGAACTTTTAGCTGGGTTTCTTGTTTAATTTTTTTTAACTTTGCTTTGTATAAGGTTCTGGGTCCTTTCAACCTTGGCACATTCTTGTTGGTCAATAGTACTTTGAAGCAAGATAGATGTAAGGCTAGCTAAAAAAAAAATTCCCTTTGTTCAATTCTATTTTCTATTACCCCTTGGGTAACTTTGTTGTTTCCTCTATTACAAGGTTTGAGCCTTGTCAAAAACCTACTTACTTTGATTAAAAAACAAAATAAATCTATGTCACCAACTCAATTTTGCACAATATAGGTGAAAAGAATCTATATGTTACATGTTAATGTCATATCATACATAATAGTACCACGTAGTAGAAAATACATTTATTGAATATAGATCATTTGACATTATTTCTAGTTGTGTGGTATCTTGTTCAAAAACTTCTAATTTATGTCTCTATATTTACATCCCACTATTATTGCATATGATTAATTATATTATGTATTGTGTAACTTGTCTTAGGGTTAATCTAGTGATCTAAGAAGGATGATCTTTCAAATACAAGGACCGTGTTAAGGTTGTCATAGCCTCTAAATGCATTAAAAAATATGAAAAATGTGTTCAACTTGAATCACATCACATCCTGAGAAGGAGATAAATAGGGATTAAAGAGAAAAGACAACCAACTATTTCAACTTCAATATCATTAAATATACAAAAAAAATTGAAGTCATACTCCTTAACAAATTTATTGTGATAGATAAATAAAACATCTTGATTGCCTTATTTTAAAATACTTAAAATTTAATATTACGTTGTTACTTTTTAATTTATAATATAATTGAATACAAACAAAAGGAAATTTTCAACTAGAAATGAATAAATAAGTTTGTCTACAAGAATCATATTTATTCATTATTTTTTTATATAGTGTGGCAAAACCTCACATTCATAATTTACTAATGATGTACATAAAGAAAGGGAGAATCCAAACTTTTGTTTATTGGGAAACACAAATCTTTTAGAGGTCAACAAAGATATGGGGATTATTGTGAGGGGCATAGAGTGCGCTGAAACAACAAAAATAAATGCATAATAATGACCTCTAAATAATTCATGGCAGCAAAAAACATTGTGAAGTGGGTTTCAATAGAGTGCTACAGAACAAAGCGACAATTTGTCTCGATTGTCGGTGATGGGATTGATATTTCCCAAATTAAATTCATTCAAAAAATTGCTTTAGAAACACCTCCCCTTCTTTGCATATAATTTCACAATCTCCATTGTTTTTCCTTGCCCCTTGGTGAACAAAATCTCGTCAGAATTTAGGAGTCCTCTATTGCTCACCAATAGCTTGAAATATTAGTTGTCAAATTTGGTAGGAGTTACTGCATCCAATGGGGAAAGATTGTTATCTCCACCTAATTGTGTAACTTGTCCTAGGGTTAATCTAGTGTTCTAGGAAGGATGATCTTTTAAATACAAGGACCATGTTAAAGTTTTCATAGTCTCTAAATGCATTAAAGAAAAGAAAGATGAAAAATGTGTTCAACTTGAATCATATCACACCTCAAGAAGGACAGAATTAGGGACTAAGGAAAGAAATAGACAACCAACTATTTGAGCTTTAATATCTTTACATATAAAGAATAAACATCTTGATTGCCTTATTTTAAAATATTCAAAATTTTATATTATTTTATAATTTTTAAACAAAATAATATAACTGAATACAAATTAGACATTTAAATCAGGAAGAATTTTTTTAATTAGAGATGAATAAATAAGTTTGTGTAAAAGAACCACATTTATTCACACTTTTTTTAATCAGGTGTGACAAATCCTCATGTTCATAATTTTACTCAGAATGTAAACAGAGAAAGGGAGAACCAAAATGAAGATTATTGGGCGGGGCATAGAATGCGCCAAAACAACAAAAAGAAATGCATACTAGCGACCTCTGACTCATTCATGGCGGTAAAAAGTATTGCAAAGTGGGTTTCAATAGAGTTCTACAGAACAATGCGACTATTAGTCTTGATCTACCCTCGATTGCCAATGAGGGAACTGATGTTTACCAACTTAATCATCGATTCCAAAAATTGCTTCAGAAACAGCTCCTCCTGTTCCGCATATAATTTCACTGTCTCCATTGTTTTTCCTTGTCCCTTGGTGAACAAAACCTCGTCAGAATTCAAAAGTCCTCTGTTGCTCAGCAATAGCTTGAAATACTAGTTGTCGAATTTGGTAGGAGTTACTGCATCCAATGGGGAGAGATTGTTATCTCCTCCTGATTGTGGGCAAACTGATCTCAGCTTAGCGGAATAACTCTTCTCCAGGGTGAAGTCGGGCTGCCCATTTCCACTCTGGTTGTACAGCCTTTGTCGAAAGCTTGTGCAACGAGATTGACCAGTGGTGTGGCTGCCTGTATAATTTTATAACATACAGATTGTTTATGGTCAGCTTCATTGAATAACCACTTGTTGTTTTCTCACTTCAAAAAAAAATGCAAGTAGAAGTGCAGAAGATACCTGAAAGTGCTACTAAGTCTATCTCTTTGAGACCTTGGCGTTTAAACTTAGTGATAAGAGTTTGCAGGGTTGAGTTTGGTGCAGGGATGTTATTGTTTGAGCCTTGCAAGGTTGCACTTGTGGAATCCCTTCTCACCAATGTAACTTCCCAACTGCGTCCTCCACTCTGCACATCAAGATTAACATAAATACTCACAATTGGGAGATGAATTTCTGTATCTAGTTGATAGTTTCTTTTAATTAATGAATCAAGGGGTTTTATGATGAATGGTTAGATTTTGCAAGTGACGTAGTAAGTTGAGTGAGTTTGGTCATGGAAAACTCTATGGTTAAATAAACTTGAGTCATAGTAATACTTGTTAATGAAAGAGATGCGAATAAGATGCTGAAAGAAAAACAAAATTAAAAAACCAAACACAAAACTCATGACACGTTTTACGTGGTTCACCATAAATGGCTACATCCACTTTGAAGCAGGGGAAAATTATATTATTCTCAGTTTGTCAACAATACAATCAGCTGCAGCTTACATCTCCAAAATATATGTCAATAAACAATGTAATCCTCTCATATACACAAGCAAACACAAGAATACAAGAAGGCGGGACACTTGGAGGGAAAAGAAGTTTGTTGGGCTTCATATACCCAACAATCTCCCACTTGAAGTCCAATGATGCTGCAGCAACCAGAGATTTCCCCCACTTCAATCTTATTGTTATCCTTTGACAAGGCCAAGAGAAGTCCAACAGAATTCGAACTTCTCTTTAGGAACTACCTTAGTCAATGCATCAGCCAGATTAACCTTTGTGTCTATCTTGACAACCTGCAATTTCCTTTCCTCAACCACACTGCGAATGAAATGATGTTGTATCTCAATATGTTTGGTACGACGATGAAACACAAGATTCTTACCAATTTGAATGGCACTACTACAATCACAAAACAAAGTAAACTCTTTTTGTGTACATCGTAAATCATGCAACAAGCATTGCAACCAAATCAACTCCTTTTCTCCTTCAAATAGAGCCATATACTCGGCCTCAGCTGTGGATTGAGCTACTGATTTTTGCAGCCTCGAAACCCAACTAATGGCAGCTCCGACAAATGTGAAAAACATAAGTTGAAGTAGACCTTCGCTTGTCTAAGTCCCCAGCCAAATCAGAATCAACAAAACCTTGAAGGTGTACATGATTCTTACCAAAGCACAATGCATAATCCAATGTTCCTTTTAAATATCTCAAAATCCATTTGACAGCCTCCTAATGAGGTTTTCTGGGATTATTCATGAACCTGCTCACAACTCCCACTACGTGAGCAATATCTGGGTGGTTGCAAACCATGACATACATGATGCTACCAACCGCTGAACAATATGGAATACCCTTCATAAATTCTTGATCTTTCGGTGTCTTGGGACACAGATCCGAAGATAAACGAAAATGACCAGCAAGTGGTGTGTTAACAACATTGGCTTTAGCCATGCCAAATCTGTCCACAACTTTATCAACGTATGACTTTTGGGACAATCGAATCTCCTTCTTTTGTCTATCACGAATAATGGTCATCCAGGAATTTTCTTTTCTACCCCTAAATCCTTCATTGCAAATTTGGTAGCTAATTCTTTCTGTAATTCGCGAACAATCCTCATGCTTGTTCCAGCTACCAACATGTCATCCACATAGAGAAAAAGTATAATGAATTCACCATTTGGAAGTTTTTTATAGTAAACACGTGGATCAGATTCGCATCGAATGAAGCCATGTTCAATCATGAAGTGATCAAATTTGATATACCACTGTCATGGGGCCTACTTGAGCCCATACAAGCTTCGCTTCAATCTACAATAGAGATGTCCCTGCCCACGTTTTACAAATCCCTCAAGCTATGCCATGAATAACTCTTCATCTACATCTCCATGAAGAAACACGGTCTTGACACTGAGTTGTTCCAACTCAAGATCCCATGCTACTACGAGAGCCAAGACTATGCATATCATTATCATTTTCACAATAGGTGAAAATTTTCATCAAAGTCTATCCCTTTTTGTTGAGCATGGCCTTTCACTACAAGCCTAGCCATGTATCGCTTTTTCCCCCCTTATTCCTCTTTCAATTTGTTGACCCACTTGTTTCTTAAGGTCTCCTGATTTGGTGGAAGAGGTACCAAATCCCAAGTCTAGTTTATGAGTAATGAATTCATTTCTTCAAGCATGGTAGCCTGCAATTTATCATAATCAACATGTTGACAAGCTTGTTTATAGTTTCCAGGCTCTGTTTGGTTTGAGATAAACAGTGCAAGCTCAGTTTCTTCACAAAATAATAATTCATAATCAGAGAACTTAGCAGGAGGTCTCCTCTGCCTGGTGGAACTTCTTAATTGATTCTCTAAGTGAGTAGTGAACTCATCTACGCTAGTATTATCCTGATCATTCTGTGGAATCATTTCTCCTGTAATTGGAGCTCGAGTACAATGAATGTTGAATTCCTATCGACCATTCTACAAATTAGAATCACCAGACCATGGAGGATTTAGATCATTAAAATGGTCAAATGGCACTTCTCCAATGTGAGAATCCTCAACAGAAATATGTCGAGCTGTTGTTCGTGCATTTAAGTGTGTGAAGGAGATATGGTTTTCTTCATGAAGACCACATGAGTAATCTGCCACGAGACTATCTACCACGACATGTGAATATTGCCTTGGATGTGAGCCTATAGGGGGGGCATTAAGGGGCAGACATGGAGTATGCTGAAGGGATTATGTGCCAAGTCGTGATCCCTCAAACCGTGAAAGTTGCTTAGTGCCAAATATTAAAACGTCTTTAGCAGTCCCTATTCCGAGTTATGATGGCTCTGGAAAAAGACATGGTAGCTATGTTTGATTCAAACCCCTTGTTCCAACCTGTGATGATTAAAATTATGCTATGAGAAGTCATTATAGGAGCTCTTGAATTCTTCATCATTCTCAATCTGGCTAGAGGACTCAGAACTTAATTCAACCATGGTGGATGGCATAGGGACTCCCACTTGATGAGAGGTTTGATGCATAACACCAGTAGTGTGATTTGGTGAAGAATAATTTTGAAAAATGGATAGAGGAACATACTTTGTATCTAATTTTTCCTTAATTTGAAGCACAAGTTAAGACATTTCATTGAAGATAACATGCCTACTATGAAATTTTTTCTTATTAACCGAATCCCACAACCAAAAGCCAAATTGTTCTTTGCCATACCCAACGAAAATGCATTTCTGCAATTTGAGGACCAATTTAGTCCTCTTTTCTTTGGGAATGTGAGAGAAGGCTTCACATCCAAAAACTCAAAGATGTGAGTACAAAATCCTTTTACCCTATCATTCCTCTTCCGGAATACCGAAATCCAATCAAGATGAAGGACTTTGGTTGATCAAATAAATTGTTGTGTAGCAAGCCTCCACCCAAAATTCTTTACCTAGACCTGTGTTTGATAGCATACACCGAGCCCTTTCAAGGATTGTCCTATTCATCCTCTCGGCTGCACCGTTTTCTTGAGGAGTGAAAGGAACAATTTTAATCCTTCTAATACCGTTATCAGCACACAAAATCATCAAATTCTTGTGAACAAAATTCTCCACCATTATCTATTTGTAAACACTTAATCTTATGCCCAATCTGATTTTCAACTAAGGCTTTTAAAACTTTAAATTTGGAAAATACTTCATATTTTTTAGAGAGCATGTAAATCCATACTTTTCTCGTACAATCATCAAGAAAGGTGACGAAATAGTTAGCTCCTCCAATGGAGGTTACCTCAGTAGGCCCAAAAACATCTGAATGTACTAGCTCCAATGGTGTTGTCTTCGTATCACGCCCACCTTTCAAAAAAATGACTTGCTTTTGTTTGCCATAAAGGCACTATTCACAAAAGGCTAAATCCACAAGTTTGAGACCCGTAAGTTGATTCCTTGTGTGCATAACATGGAGCCCTTTCTTGCTAATGTACCCAAGCCTTTGATACCAAAGGTCGGCTTTGCTATCCTCAAACACAATTACAACTCCTACTTCACCATGACTCTCAAATATATAGAGACTACCTAATTTATCGCCCTTGGCAATCAACATGGTTTTGTGGGTTACCGTCCAAGTATTCGGAATAAAATTCACATTAAATCCTTGTTCAAATAGCTGAACAATGGATATCAAATTTTGTTTAAATTTTGAGACATGTTGAACATGATCTTTGAGCAGCCATGTTTTTCCACTTTCTAGTGGTAACAAAACATCGCCCTTGCCAATAATTTTGCAAGCTTTGTTATCTCCTAAGAAAACATTTCCAAATTGACCTTCTTGGTAGTTTATGAACGCTTCCATGCTTGAAGTAGCATGATAGGATGCATCGGAATCAAGTACCCATGAATTCGGAGTGGTGTCAGTTGTTGAAAGGATTAAAACACTATCATCCTTGTCATAGACGGTACTAGCTTTGTTGTCCCACACCTTCTCTTGTGCCTTTTTGTAATTTCTACAATCCTTTTTTACATGACTAGATTTACCACAAAACCAACAATCACCATTTCTATTTTTAGACTTCGATCTCCTAGCTGATTTGGATCTTGTATGATGATTATTTATGCCTCTATTGTGGCTCCTACCTCTATTTTTGGTGCTTACTACCATTAAGGCTTCCCCGGATGAAGGTTCTTCATTCTTTCTTCTCAAATCTTCGTTGAGAAGAGTAGCCGCTACATCATTAAAAATGAACTTGTTCTTGTTGGATACTGAAGTGCTAACGGTTGTTACAACTCCATCCCAGTTGCTTAGTAAAGGGCATAACAAGATAACAACTTTGCTCTCATCATCTTGTATCATTCCCACCGAATTTGCTTTGTTGATTAAGGTGTTAAATTCGTTGATGTGGTTTGACATTATACTTCCTTCCTTCATCTTGAGTTTATACAACTTCTTCATGATAAAGACCTTATTTGTAGTCGACGCCATTGCATACATGTCTGTAAGCTTATCCCATACCCCTTTCATTGTTGTTTCAGATGTGACATTGAAGAGAACATTATTGGACAATGAAAGAAACACCGTCACCCTTGCCTTTTTATCAAGTATTTCCCAATCTTCATCCTTCATCGAAGATGACTTCTTCGCTTTCCCCTCAAGTGCGAGTGAGGGGTCTTGCTTTATTAGCAAATATTTCATTTGTACTTTCCACAAACCAAAATTTTGTGTGGAGAATTTCTCTACCTTCACTTCTTCCATGACTCCGGAATTTTAACCACCGAAATCCCAATCAGCACTCCAACCTCACTCTGATACCAATTTTTAATGAAAGAAATGTGAATAAGATGCAAAAAGAAAAACAGAATTCAAAAACCAAACACATTTAACTCATGACACATGTTTTATGCGGTTCACCATAAATGGCTACATTCACTTTGAAGCAGGGGAAAATTATATTATTCTCAGTTTATCAACAATACAATCAGCTACAACTTACATCTCCAAAATATATGTCAATAAACAATGTAATCCTCTCATATACACAAGCAAATACAAGAATACGAGAAGGCAGGACACTTGGAGGGAAAAGAAGTTTGTTGGGCTTCATATACCCAACAGTACTGAGATGGATAAATTGCTAAGAAGTTCCAATATTTTGCTCATGTGAACATTATCTAAGTACGATGAGTGCTGAGTGAATCATTCATTCTCATAAAAGACCGATTCATAAAATATGAATCAACAATTTTGATAACAAAAATGTTCAATTGAATTTTCATATGTTCGACCGTATATCCATCTCACAAATTTATATCGTAAGTACACATATATACACCACGACACAAATACTGCCAAGAAAATAAAATCGAAGAGATTGAGGATGATCATTACCAAGACAACACAGCCACAAGCGACAATGATAAGAATATCTACGTAGGAGACAGTTTTAGGCTAAGTCACCAGGTTCGAATTCGAATTCGAAGTTCGACAACTTTGAAATTCGAATGAAGTTCGATGCGGAAAAAATTCGAAATGTATAAAATTCGAATTAAATTCGCCATATGTAATTTTTAAATTTTTTTTTAATAAATATATGTAATATATCTATAAATTTGCGTAAATAGTTTAACATTGATAAATAGATTTGAAATCATTACAAAAAGATGACACATTTATAAAATATAAACCGTAGGAAACATATGCTTTCACTATCGCAAAGATGTTCTTTTGTCAAAAAGGTACAATAACAGTCAAAAACTTTAGAACTTTAAAATAACTCTAAGTCATCAAGAGCACTTGGCTGGG
This sequence comes from Cryptomeria japonica, assembly GCF_030272615.1. Taxonomy (NCBI): domain Eukaryota; kingdom Viridiplantae; phylum Streptophyta; class Pinopsida; order Cupressales; family Cupressaceae; genus Cryptomeria; species Cryptomeria japonica. Next base: position 893,469,535 of record NC_081407.1, on the reverse strand, counting down.
ATGCCAAATCATCATCATCTGTATCACTACTCAGTTCATCATCTGCAAAGTCAGGCTCATCTGCATTTGGCATTGCCATGCCTTCAAGAGTTTGTTGTAAAGAGGTGTTCTTTGCTGATTTGTTCATCAGCAATTTCAAATTGCTGCGAACATAGACAAGATCTCCCAACTTTCTAGTCAGCAATTTGTTCCTCTTTTTGGAATGGATGTGGTCAAAGCAACTCCAGTTCCTCTCACAAGCTGATGAACTTGCTTCCTGACTCAAAATTCGAATAGCAAACTCTTGCAGTTCAGGAGCTGATGATCCATAAGAGATCCACCATCTATATCCAGACATACGTGGCGAGTCATATTTGGCTTCTGCCCCTCCAAACATCCCTTCTCCTCTCTTGTATTGCCAACTTTGATCTCTGATTAGTGCTGCAATTTCTGGATTTGGTACATACCTGCTAATGGCTTGGTAAAGCCCTGCCATGATTTCATTATCACCCCTTCTATCAATAGAAAACAACTTAGGCTCCAAAAAGCAAGCTGCTGCATGTAAAGGTGTGTGCATCATTTTCCATCTGCAATCAACTGTCTCCCATATCTGCATATATTTTGCTTCTTCATTGTTTAGTGCTTTTTGAATAGATTCCTTACACCGGTCCATTCTTTCATAAAGCATGCCAAGGCAAGGAGTGTCACCATCAACCATACGAAGCACGTCAACAATTGGTTCACATACAAGCAAGACTTTTGTTGCACTTTCCCAGAAATTGCTGTTTAGGATGATTTGCTCTATGTTCTTCCCCTTGGGGCCTTTAGAAAGCACTGAACTTTCCCACTGATTGGAACATATAACAGACCTCAAAGCTGCTTTTTCTTCAACCACTCTTTTCAAAGTGATATAATATGAAGCAAATCTTGTTTCACAAGGCCTCAACAATTCCTTTGATGCATGCTGCCTATAAATACTCAATGTGAGACGATGATTCCGTATGAAATTTGCAATTGCTCTCCCTCTATGAATAGCTTCATTTATCCATGGGAATTTAGCCAAGTCATGAAGCAACAAATTGAGACAATGCGCTGCACATGGGCTCCAATATATCTGTGGGTACTTCTCTACAATCAGCCTCCCAGCTCCCACACAATTTGTTGCACTATCAGTTACCACTTGAACCACATTTTCCATCCCTACTTCAAGAATGGCTTCCTCTAATATTTGAAAAATATACTCTAAAGTTTTTTTGTGGTTCATGGTGTCAATGACTTTCAAAAACACAACACCTTCAGGACAAGACACCAAAACATTAATCAATGGCCTTTGACACATATCTGACCATCCATCACTCAATATAGTGCAACCTGTTTCCTTCCAAGTGGCTTTGACATCAGCTAATTTTTCAGTCACTCTATCTTTTGACCTCTGCAAAAGAGTTGTCCTGATAGCCTCTGAACCTAGGGGTGTGTACCCTTTGCCAAACTCTGCAATTTTCTTAACTGCATTGCGGAAATGAGGATTTCTCGCAACATTGAATGGAATAGCACTTGTGTAAAACAAATCAGCAACTGCATCATCCACCTGTTGTTTCTCTACTGGTTTCCAAAAGTTGTTCAGTGTTCCACTTTGTTTTGGTACACTCGCCGCTTCGGATTGCACAGAAGAGGAAGACATGGCAGATGTGAATCTAGATATATCTCCTTCAATTCTCTATTTCTTTTGTGCCTTCTTCATTTTCCCTACCGTTGAAGCAGCCAACTCTTTCTCTAGAATAGCTTTAAGTTCTAGAGTCGCACCTATGCATGCTTGAACACCTCCACCTGGACCCCCTGTATTAGCAAGGAAGTGGTCCCTAAGCCTTGTTAAAGTTCCAATGATATTTGCCTGACATATGTTACATTTGATGTGAGTTCCATTTCAGGTCACATGCTTCCATGCCTCAGAAGTTGATTTGGGAGGAGCCATTAAATGAAAATCTGCATGTTTGGAAAGAAAAATTAAAAAACACACTATTTTTATTTCAACCTTTTAAAAATATATAATATTAAACAATATAATAAAAAACCATTAATATAAAATTATAAATTATATAATAATAATATTAAACAATATTATAAACATAAAAAAAATTGACACCATATTAATATCATATAAAAAAATGAAGCAGAGATATATAATATCATATTAATATCATATTGAGGTGTGGCTAATTTCAAGGTAAGTTGACGAAGTTTCTCAATTTATGACTGGCTTCATTAAAGAATAATAAATATTTTAATGATTTGACATATATGATATAACATTGGGAATCTTCCATTCTCTTCATTAAACAATATTATAAACATAAAAAAAATTGACACCATATTAATATTAATTATTAAACATAAAAAATATTAAACCTAAAAAAAATTAATAAAATATAAAAATATATAATATTATATTATAAAATATTAATATAAATCATAAATTTTTAAACATTAACAATTTAACATTATAAACAAAAAAAATAATAATAAAATTAAAAAAAATGGCGGCTTACCTGTGCAGGTCGCGGACGTGTCAAGGCTGGCCGGTGGCGTCGCGGAGTGCAGGTGGCGTCGCGGGCAGGTGGCGTCGTGGGCTGGTGGCGACGTGGACTGCAGGTGGCGTCGCGGACTGGAGGCGACGCGAGCTGGTGGCGTCGCGGACTGGTGGCGACGCAAGCTGGTGGCGTCGCGGACTGGTGGTGGCGTCGCCGACTGGTGGCGGCCGAGCAGAGTGGGTGTCGTTAGCAACTCGCGTGGCGGTCGGGCAAAGTGGGCGCCGTTAGCAACTCGCGTGGGTGTGGTTGCAACTCCTGCGGCCGCCTTTTTATAAAATCCGCCAAAAAACCCTAAAACGCAAACCCAAAAAAATAAAAAAACACTTTAACAAACCCTAAATTTTTTTCCGAATTTAATCGAATTTAATTGATTTTTTGAATAGTTTTTCAAGTTCGCCGAATTTCGAACTTCAAGGTTCAAATTCGGTCGAACCTGGTGACTTAGGTTTTAGGGCATGCATTCTCCAACTCACTCTTTATTTGGTCGATTACCTCGAATCCTTTGGCTGAATTTTTGTTGGGATTTCAATTCTTTTCGCTCACAATCTTGACACTGTTGTCTAGAAACAATGATGCATCACACCCCTATTTGAACACACATTGATTGAGACAATGGAAATAACAATAGAAACTATAACAAAAAAGTTAGAAACTAAATCTTACAACCCAAGGAAGAGCTTGAAAAGCTAATGTATTGTGGTCAAAGTTTCTGTTAACCACAACACACCCACTATTTACATCAGTGTCAGTTTCATTTAAAATTTAATAAAAATTATAAAGCAAATAAAGAGTTAAAAACATGGACAGTGGTTGTAGTTTTGAATTTGTATTTTCAAAAAAGGAGCATTTGAGACATGAGCACATAGTTATAAGATCACAGTCATTTGAGACACGGTCACAAAGTCATAATATCGCATTTATTTGAGATATGACTGTTGTGGAAGCGGAAGCATAAATCTAGAAGATTAAAATATTGCAAAAGAAATTAGTTGCAAAGAAATAATATAGATAAATAAATGAAAAACAGAACAACACATAAGAAACTGATTTACGTAGTAAAACCTTGACAAAACATCAAAGAAACATCCACGAGACAAGATATCAGCAATTTTATTGCTATCATGATTGCTCTTGCAATTTACAATAACATCAAACTTGCAATCACTCTTATCAAGACTGGGCCCTAGTATGAAGAAACTTTTAAAGAGCTGTTAGCTGTAATCTTGACCAGAATCAACATAAAACAGAAAAAATAATACAAATACATATGCAGGCTTATTGATGAATTCAATGCATTCCAAATGGGAGGTCGCTGGATCAAATTTTGCACCTTTTTTTTTGGCACAGCCGACAGCATTGTGTCGTCTGTTTACGTGAGTCGCTATCTCCATTTCTATTTTGTGGATTGAAAAATGATTAGTTGAGCTAACACACCGACGTAGAGTAGATTCCTCCATTAACATGCAAAGTCAACAAACCTTTTGAGAAATTCATACGTTGGTCTTGTGCTCCGGAATTGAAACAACATTTGTTTAATGGAAGAATAAGTACAATAATGTCTGAAAGAGTCTTCGATCCAGAAATGCAACCTGCTCCCTTACAATACTTTCCACGACAGATCTCACATCTATATAATTTAGAATAAAACAAAGATCTTGTAAGACTTTATCAGCCTTGTTTGAATTAAAGTAGTGTAAACACAAAAAGTTTGATTGCTTCCTCCCACTCCACATTATTGTGGATAAAGATAAAGATTGGTACAATGCTGATCAGTTGACTTGGTGGGTAGTGAGCAACTAAAGCGCGTTCTTTTAAGAACCTTCTCTGAGATTTCTTTTTACTCATTCTTTGACACTTTCACATAAGTAGTAATGCTTAGATCCAATTTTATTATTGGTAGTAGGCAGCATTTTATTCTCCTACTTAATTGTCATATACTGATTTGTGGAACACATGATTGTTGCACATTGATAGAGGGGTTAGCTCAGTCAATGCAAATCGCGTCTTTATTTTTGATGGATTAAGTCAGTTTATTCTTAATTGTTTAACATGTTTGAGAAGCCATTATTCTATGATAATACACGTTTACTTATTTGTTCCCTTGCTTCATTCTGATGAATCGTTGGTGAGTTGGTTATTCTATCATACTTGCCACTGTCAATTGGTGAGTCTAAGATTAGTTAATTATGGGATATGTCATGTGATTTAATTATTTCTTTTAAATGCCTCATGTGGAAAATTCTTATAGGGTTACAATTTAGAGAATTATGTTGATGACATGCTCGATGTTGACTTGTTGAAGTCATGAAAGTTTTTTAAAGATATCTAATTAAAGGTGTTATAGACTAATAAATCGATGAATAGTAATAGTGATAGTATAAGTACAAAGTGTATTAATCTAGTTAATTTAATTAAAGATAAATGTAATTAACCATCAAATTTGGTATAGATTATAATTAAGCATCTAAAATAATAATTACACATCATTAAATTGATAAAATGGAAATTATGATATGAAATGTGTGGAGAATTTTTTTTGAAACAAATCTGCTATCAAAGACAACAAAACCGTGTATTAATTGATACAAGATTCTAGTAATATACCAAATTCTCTCCTAAATCAGATAAAATTCCAACAACATGGTGATGCTTGCAAATGATCATAAAAGAAACCTTTATCTCATATCTCTGTTATATAAAGTAAACAAAAACTAGAAATCACAACTGGTTTACAAAACAATGGATTAAAACCATGGGCCCAAACTAGGCTCCCAAAACCAAGTAAAAAATCTAACACCCAATTCAATGAATTTATTTTCCAATCTATGACCCCTCATTGAATCATGAGTTCCAAATAAGGTTTCTAACTATCCATATTTCATTAGGAGTACTCAATGATTCAGTGTGAAAAAGTAAATTAGGAGATACAAACAAATCCATATGCTTCATCACATCTATGAACACCAATACATCCCCACCCTTTTCACTAGTCTTACAAATCAACCCCCCAAAATATTACAATGTTGGCATTTTATAGTATAGTGCGATTACAAAGCTTTTCCCAAATTGCAATAGTGTTAAGAACCACAAAGGCCAAAAGTACAACACAAAATCTAAAAAAATTAGGATATCTTGTTCACTTAAATCTGACATCCGAAGAAAAGATATGAATTTTTTAAAGATTGGTTTTGTCGTACAAGAATGATTTTTCTAGCAACAAAAATTTTACTTCTGATTTTGTCTCTAAAAATTTATTCACTATATGTAGATAATAACAGAAACTCAAAAATATTTTTGAGTTATGAACAAGACCCAAAAAACTTTTTTTGATTCAGCAAGGAAAAGATAAAAAATAAATTAAATTCAAACTTCAATCAACTAGAAAATAGTTGCATGTGTTGGCAACAATAATGAAGGAAAACTTGGGGGGGGGGGGTGTGAATCAGTTTTCACTGGATTATCAAACTTAACCACAATCACAAATCTAATAAACTGCAACAACAAAAAAGATAAGAAAATTGATAACACAACACACAACACCAAGATTTTGACATGGAAAACCCGATTAAGGCAAAAACCACGGTGGGAACCTACCCAAAATAAGATGATACTCTGCAGTAGTATGTGTAATTATTACAATGGGGAATGCACCTACATTCAAGCTCACTGCTCAAAATATAATGACCCAGAAGGCTACAAGCCTCAAGGAAGTCTCAGTGACTTACAACAAGATTCAGACTACAATCCGGAAGGAATGAACTGCAATAATTGCATCTACTAATGCCTGATGACAGTTTTGATTAAGCAAATATGTCTTCTTTGCAACCCTCCAAAACTCTACTCAATCACACTACCAAAGGATGAACTCTCTTGATCGCACATATACCATTCTCTAATAATGTAGACATCACATCTATATCCAAATTACATGACTTATTCACCTATTTATACAATTCATCAACCTTGACAACAAGGTCGGCTAAACCCTCAACTCACAATTACAAAATTACATTACACGATATAAAGATCGACCACCAGACCAATATAATGATATACATGACATAACATGGACCTAAATCAAATCTCCAAATACGTAACACCATTGGAAATCATGCCAAGATCAACCACAACACGCTACGCCACCAAGAATACCACATAACACGAAGAACATCACCGGTTTAGCAAAATCACCAAAAACTTGCATAATGATCAAATACAGATCATCAAAACAAATAGGACATAATTAGGAAACACCAGCAAGCATGTTCGAATCATTAGTAACAGTTATACCATTGCCACTTATCAAATCTTCATCAATCAACATATGAACCTCAAGAATACTCAAACAACAACAATTGTCACGAAGGAAGATACCCTTTAGAGAAATTAATCGTGATCCATATGAAATGAAGATACACAAGAACATCCCAAACAATCTCTCAAATTCTCAGCTCAAGATCTATACTGGAGGAAATATCGAACTCTGCAAAGAAATGATCAGAAAAAACAAACTGCAAACTTGATCATATGATATGATCAATTAAGTTTCTCGGATCACTAAAAACAATACAAGAAGATGTAATAACACTAGAAATACTCCAAATACTGAACTAAGATCCCAATAAACCAATCTGCAATCACAGGAGCAATGAATCACAGGAATATGTTGAAATCAATGACAACAACATATCCTAGCAGCAACAATGTCCAACAATCTCCCCCTTTGGAATTGATGGCAGCATATGCATGTGAAAAACAATCAATGCAAAGAAATAAAAAATCTCTAATAAAATCGCCCTAAGATCAGGCAGATAAAACAATTTTTCACATGCTTCTCTCCCCCTTTGACATCAATGACAAAGGTCTTCAAAACAGAAAATCAAACTTACTCTCCCCCTTTTGAAAAAATCAAGATTCTCCCCCTTTAAATAGATAACCATTCCAACCTCAAATAGACTGCTCCACTAGAGGAGTAGCATAAACTCATCGATCCAGACAAGAGGATAAGACTGTGAAGTCCACCAAATTGATGCAACTCAATGCATCTAATTCCCATTAGGAGGGGTAGATACCCCTAACTTGTCTCTCAAATAGACAAATGTATCTATAGGCAAGGGCTTAGTAAAAATATCAGCAATTTGTTCCTTTTTAGATACATACTCTAGCTTCACTTCCTCTTCACTGACTTTTTTTCTCTCAAGAAATGATACTTGATTAATACATGTTTAGTCTTTGAATATTGCACCGGATTCTTTGACATATTAATAGAACTGGAATTATCATAGTATATGACAATAGGCTTATCATATATAGCTCTGATATCCTTCAACATTTGCTTCATCCAAATTACCTGACTGGAGTTACTAGCAGCAACAATGTACTCAGCTTCAGTAGTAGATAGGGAAACTGAATCTTGTTTCTTACTTGCCCATGAAACCAATTTCTTACCCAAAAAGAATGCACCACCAGAGGTACTCTTCTGGTCATCAACATCACTAGCCTAATCAGCATCAGTGTAAGCACATGACATGAAATCATCATTCCTCAAATACCACAAACCATAATCCACGGTTCCTTTCAAGTGTCTAAATATCCTCTTTACAACAGTGACATGACTCTCTTTCAGATCGGCTTGATATCTAGAAGCCATACACACAACATGCATAATCTCAGGTCTAGTTTGAGTTAGGTATAGCAGTCCACCAACCATAGATCTATACAAAGTCCGATTAGCTTTTGGAGAATCATCATTTTTAGATAGTTTGCAGTTAGTCACCATAGGAGTTCCAACTGGTTTATAATCTTCTAACCCAAATTTCTTTAGCAATTCCTTCACATATTTAGTTTGAGATATAAAATACCTTTTCCAGTCTATGAAATCTGCAAACCTAAGAAAAAATTCATCTCTCCTATCATAGACATCTCACATTCTTTCTGCATATCACCGACAAACTTCATGCTTAAGTTATCATCTCCTCCAAAGATAATATCATCAACAAAAACTTCAACAATCAAAATGTTATCATTCTTAGTCTTAAAATACAGATTACTATCAGCAGTACCTTTATTAAATCCCAATTTCAACAAATACTTATCCAATCTATCATACCGGGCTCTAGGGGCTTGCTTCAATCCATAAAGAGCTTTCTTCAGTCTGTATACCATGTCTCCATCATCTAATAATAAAAATCCATCAGGTTTCTTAATGTAGACTTCTTCCTCAAGATCACCATTGAAAAAGACCGACTTGACATCCATCTGATACACCTTGAAATCCTTATAGGAAGCATATGCAAGAAATACTCTAATAGCTTCAATTATAGCTATCAGAGTGAAAGTCTCCTCATAATTAATCCCTTATTCTCGTGAATATCCTTTGCATACCATTCTTGTCTTATTTCTGACAACTTCACCAGATTCATTCAATTTGTTCTTGAATACCCATTTCGTACCAATCACATTCTTGTCTTTAGGTCTAGGGGCAAGCTCCCATGTGTTATTCTTTTCAATCTGATCTAATTCTTCTTCCATAACTTTTGACCAATTTTTATCTTTGCAAACTTCAACAACATCTTTAGGATCAATTTTGGAAATCAAGCATACCTCTTCAGCAGCTAGTCTTTTCCTAGTCATCACACCCTTTTTTTATCACCAATAATTTGATTTTCAGAGTGATTCAATCTTACATACCTCGAGGTCTTCTGATTATTATGATTTTTGAGTTCTTGCACCTCTTCATCGGCAAGAGCAACATTCGGATTAACAGTCTCTACCGGATCATTTTGCTTCAATTCTTCGGTTTGATTTAGTGTTAGAACAACATCCTTATCATCATACCTGCATGCTCTAATCTATTTTCCATAGTTCTCATCAACTTTCACATTTGCACTTTCCACTATCTTTCTCAGTCTCTTATTGTAGCACCGATAGGATTTTCTCTTTGTTGAATATCCCAAGAAAATTCCTTCATCACTTCTTGCATCAAACTTTACTATATCATCATCTCTCTTGATATAACACTTGCTTCTAAAAATTCTAAAACATCTCATAGTAGGAACATGACCAAACCATAGCTCATAAGGAGTCTTACCGGTATCACCTTTTATATGCACTCGGTTGAATGTATAAACAACAATGCTAACAAGTTCTCTCCAATAGATCTTCGGAACATTCCCTTCAATCAACATAGTCCTTGCAACATCCAAGATAGTCTTGTTCTTCCTTTCAACAACTCCATTCTACTATGGGGTTTTAGGAGTAGATAATTGTCTTCTAATTCCATGCTTCTCATAGAATGAATCAAACTCACCGGAACAAAATTATCCTCCTCTGTCTGATCTCAGACATTTCACCTTCAATATTTTCTCAGTCTCAACCTTTCCTTTGAATATCTTGAATTTATCTAATGCTTTTGATTTCTCCTTCAAAAAGACAACCCACTTCATTTTGGAATAATCATCAATCAACAACATAAATATATGTCACCCTGCACACTTCTGATATTTGTAGGTTCACATAGATCAGTATGCACAAGATCTAGCAATCCATCAGATGTATACTACTTACTCTTGAAATAAATTCTTATTTTCTTTCCCATTTGACATTCCTTACATACAGGATTAGCAGGCTTAACAATTTTAGGTAAATCTCTAATAGCTTGTGTAGAGCTGATCTTAATCATTGAATCAAAGTTAACATGACACATCCTCCTATGCCACAACCAACTTTCATCAATTTGAGAAATCAAACAACTTTTCTCAATAGAAATCGAATGAAAGATATTCCCTTCAGTCTTAGTTCCAGATGGAATTTCTATACCAGAGGTATTTAGGATCTTGTATTTTCCATTCTTGAATTGTAAATGATAACCTTTGTCAACCATTTGTCCAACACTGAAAAGATTATGCTTCAAACCTTCAACATACAAGACATCATCAGTATTATACTTACCATCAAAGGAAATAGAACCTATACCACCAATCACACATGCTTTGTCATCTCCAAATCTTACTATTCCACCATCATTTCTTTCCATATTAACAAATTTCCTTTTATCACCGGTCATATGATGTGAACAACCGTTGTCAATTACCCATTCATCTTTCTCTTCAACTCTAGCAGCTAGACCTTTCTCCTCAATAGTGCAGCTCGTGGAATCAATAGGTACCGGTCCATCCTCTTTAATGGCAATAAACAAAACTTCATTTCCTTTTGATTCTTCATCTGTAACACCTTCATCAACAAAATAATAACAGTTCTTCTATTCTTATACTTCCGGTTAGGCTTGCAAGCCTTCTCATACTTCTCGTGCTTCTCATATCTATCATTCTTATCATGCCTATCATATTTAGACATTCTCTCTGGGCATCTAGAAGCAAAATGTCCTATCTTATTGCAAGAGAAACATTTCAAAGGCAATTTTCCATTATAGTTACCGGATCCCTTAGGCAATCTCCAGGTAGTCAATGCTTCAAGCTCCTCCAAATATCTTTCTTTCTCTTCCATTTCTCTCCTCTCTCTTTCATATCTGGATATTTTGCATTCTTCAGGATCATACTTCTGCTTTCCAAATAGATATGCTCTAAATGTTGTCTTAGACTTTCCATGTGATTCACCAAATTCGCTCAGTTCAAATGCAGCAATCTTTCCAACCAACATATCTCTTGTCATAGTAGTCACACTTCGGATCTCATCAATAGCAGCTACCTTATGTTTGTAAGCAGGAGGAAATGGTCTTAGCACCTTAACAATAATTTCATCTTCTTCTTCAAGGGTTCCACCGACACATCAGATACCTATGACAAGTTCATTCACCTCAGCCATAAAGGAATTTATGTTCTCATATTCTCCCATTCTCAACATCTCATACTTCCCTTTCAAACTTTGCGACTTAGCAACTTTGACTTGTTTATCTCCTTCATACAAGGTTTCAAGCTTCTCCCAGATCTCATGTGCAGTCTGAAGTCCCGTTACATTAGTCATTTTTTAGTCAGTCAGGGTGCTTAGCATTGCTTCCTTCGCTCTAATTTTGTTTTAAGCTTCCTTGATCTCATAAACAGTAACCGGTCCATTCAGAGGAACATAATAGGCATTCTTAGTAATCTTCCATTAATCCTCTCCAAGACATCTCAAGTGCACCTCCATCTGGTTCTTCCATATAGCATAGTTATTTCAATCAAATCTCAGACTTTCCTTCTTAAAGATAACACTTCCAATTATGCTTCTAGTTGCCATCCTGGATCTCCTCAAGTGGTTAAGCTTCTTCCAGAGGATCTAGATTTGATAGCAATTGTTGGCAACAACAATAAAGGAAAACTGAGAGGGGGGTTAGTGAATTAGTTTTCACTATATTATCAAACTTAACCACAATCACAAATCTGATAAATTGTAGCAACAACAAAGATAAGCAAATTGATAACACAATACACAACACAATATTTTGACATGGAAAACCCAGTTAAGGGAAAACCATGGTGGGAACCGACCCACAATAAGATGATACTCTGCAGTAGTATGTGTAAATATTACAATGGGGAATTTACCTGCATTCAGGCTCACTTCCTAGAGCTCACTGCTCAAAATATAATGACCCAGAATGCTACAACCCTCAGGGAAGTCTCACTAACTTACAACAAGATGCAGACTATAATCCAGAAGGAATGAACTGCAATGATAGCATCTACTAATGCCTGATGACAGTTCTGGTTACAAGAACATATGTCTGCTCTACAACCCTCCAAAACTCTACTCGGTCACACTACCGAAGGATGAATTCGCTTGATCGCACATACACCATCCTCTGATAATTCAAACATCACATCTATATATAAGTTGCATGACTTATTCACCTATTTATACAATTCATCAACCTTGACAACAAGGTCGGCTAAACCCTCAACTCATAATTATAAAATTATATTACACGATACAAAGATCGACCACTGGACCACTAGAAATCACGCCAAGATCAACCGTAACATGCTATGCCATCAAGAATACTGCATAATATGAAGAACATCATCGGTTCAGAAAAATCGCCAAAAACTTGCACAATGATTAAATGTGGATCATCAAAATAAATAGGACATAATTAGGAAACACCAGCAAGCACGTTAGAATCATCAGTAACAGTTGTACCAATGCCACTTATCAAATCTTCATCGATCAACATCTGAACCTTAAGAATACTCAAACAGAAGCAACTGTCACAAAGAAAGATAACCTGTGGAGCACCAAATCATGATCCATCTAAAATGAATATACAAAAGAACATACCAAACAATCTTCTAGAGTCTCATCTCAAAAATCTGATCACATCGGATTATACCAGAGGAAATACCAAACTTTATAAAGAACTGATAAAAAAAAACAAATTGCAAACCAAATCATATGATATGATCAATTAAGCTTTCCAGATCATTGAAACTTATACAGAAGGATGTAATAACACTAGAAATGTTTCAAACACCGAACTAAGATCCCAATAAACCATTTTGCAATCACCAAAGAAATGAATCACGGGAATATGTTGACATCAATGACAACAACATATCCTAGCAGCAACAATGTCCAATAGCATGAAGCTTTTTAGACATCAAATTTTTCCAAATCTTATAGACACCTTGATGGTTTTTGTGGGCTAAGAAATGAACCCATAAATCATTTTATGATTTGACTTGTAGAAGACACAAATCTAATGCAAAAATGAAAACACCTCCAATCTTTCTTTGATTTTGGTCAAATTAAAGTCAAATATGACTTTCTCAAGCCTTTTGGACACTATGGAATAACAAACAAAAACACCAGGATTACTAGAATGTTGCAAACACCTAGATTTTACAACATATTTGAACAAAACAACCCTAGAGATTAAAATTTTGACTCAAAATTTTTTTATTCTTATGTTCATATGGCAATGCAAGAGAATAGCATACTAGGTTCTTAGGAAATTTCAAAAAACTTATTAGCCCCCTCTTCTACTCCCTTTGAATCTCTCAAATATAAAACTAAAATATTATCTTACACTAGAATTGCTTTCATACCATGTTAGAATTTGAGAAGATTAACTTGGAATAACTATTGCAAATGAATAGAAATAACACTGTGAATGTAAATGATACAAGATCAAAGTAATGACATAGAGTTAGACTCCAAGAGAGAACTACAAATGCTAAAGAAGAAAAATAATTCTAGGAGAATGCAAGAGCAAAATCTTCATAATACAATTACAATGCAATAGAATGGAATACCAAGACTAGATAAGAGTGAATATATATATATATATATATATATATATATATATATATATATATATATATATATATATATATATATATATATATATATATATATATATATATATATATATATATATATATATATAAGAGAGAGAGAGAGAGAGAGAGAGAAGTAGAAAATATGATCAATGGGAAGAGACCACCACAATAGCCTAAATAGGCAAGTGTAACTCCCATGTAAGATGCCCACACCTTGCACTTACTCACATTAATTTCATGTAATTAATCCCAAGTAAGCTTAATGTATAAGTGTAGGGAAAACCCAGGAATAGGAAAATAAATGACCAACTAAGAAATAAAAACATACACTAGAAGATCCTATTGCCTCCTCCCTGCCTCCTCTCGCCCCACCCCCCTGAACATATGTTTCTTGACCATACAAGCCCCTTGTAGCGTGTTCATCAGTTGTAGGCCCTTGTTAGCATTTGCTAGATCAGGTTGAGGTCACTACACCTAATTTTGGAGGAGGTATATAACATACTTTGTTTTGGCACAAACACTACACAATGTACAAGTTTCGCCTTGTCCATTCATTCTTTTGAGATTAGTGGGATTAGGAGGGCTACTAAGACTACAGTTTAGGTACTAATCTATATATTACTTATAAATAAATAAATAAATAACATGTATATTTTAAAATTGATTTTAAATCAACATCACTAGAAAACTTGTAGCAAGATTGCAACTTGGTCAAAATGATATTGACTCCGAGTCTCAGTTTGAGGACTAAAAGTATAGTTCTTAGAGGAATCTACAATAGATTTTAAATACAAGGTCCAATGGAAAGAAATTTTTTGAGTCACAAAACTACTTAGCTTGCAATTTTGCACCATGACAATCTTGGATATGCTAATATACATGATATTACAAGATTTATTCATAAACTCATTGTAAGAGAATTCATTCACTTTCAAAATAAATTTTTTGGACTCTAATATTTAAAACTCTTCCAAATAACTTGCATTGAATTTTTAATATTCTCAAATTTCAAAAGTTTCTTCAAATTTCCATGATAGTTACATTTAGTTTTATATATTGTACATTGAACTCATCCCAATGTTTTCAATTTCCACATACAATATACTTCAAAAATTGTGTTGTACTAGTCCTAGGGATGATTACATTTAGATCAATTATTGTCATATCATTATTATATGACTATAGATGTAGATGAAATTTAAAATAATTTTGACAACAACAAGTTTCGTGTACTTTATTTATACATACAAAACATGGTCATAATCTCTCAAACATTCTTTGAAAAATCTTCACCTCTAAAAATTCTTACTTGAATGCTTAAAAAATTTAACTGTGTTATAGATCTATAAAATGTTTTGGATGATAAATTTTTGCATTGTCTTCATATTTTATTGGTATATTGTCCCTTTTATTGGAAGAAGCATGAGAGTGGTTGGTCCAATATTCACTGACCTTTCTTTTTAAATTTTCAAAAAATTATTTTTTAAGGAACTTTACAAATATTGACCTAATTATTTTCAATGTTTTCATCTAACTTGTTTCCCTCCATTATATATCTTTAAACAATTCTCCTAGATACATTTAGCAATCGGGAAATTACTTGAACTTATTTTTTATGTGATAATTTCTTACTAGAATTTATAGTCATCAGTTCTCTATGTGCAATACTTAAATCAATACATTTACTCTTGCTTTCAATACATTTCAATTCTTCTTTCAAGTTTTCAATTATTATCTATTTTACTCATTAATTGGATGATTTTTTCTTATTATTAACACCTAACAACTCCAAAATAGAAGTCCTTTCTCTTCACCTAAAAAACTTTGTGCATAATTGTGTTCTTCCAATTAGAGATCTTTCTTGAAAAAGTTCATCCCGGATTCTTTTACAGTGTAATTTTAATGTTCTTTTAGGTAACATATCTTCAACTGAAATCTCCCTGAAAAGAGAATCTTCATCCATCTACATCAAATTTTCCATCCCATAAAAAATTTGTGTAACTAGGACCAATCTCTTGTCATACGTGAGATACATTAACTTGGTCATCAATATTTTCAATGGGTTGTTCTTGACTAGATGTTGTATCTAGGTTTTTGTCTCTCTTTTGTGGTCATACAACCTTCATCTAGTTATTTTATTTCTATTATTAATTATTTGTTTTGATTTGTGTGGGACACACATACACATGCACACATTTGTTTTGAATTATCAAAGTAAATATGCAACTATTAAGCATAAAAATCAATATAATTAAAGTATCACACGTGCATGTACAATTTATAAATCAATATTTATAATAAGGACCTTGATACATTTACACATGAGAAGTGACAATTATAAAAGTGAAACTATAAAAATAAAATCTAACTTCCACAAACACAACCCTAGAAATTATA
The DNA here is from genome assembly GCF_030272615.1 of Cryptomeria japonica. Classification (NCBI taxonomy): domain Eukaryota; kingdom Viridiplantae; phylum Streptophyta; class Pinopsida; order Cupressales; family Cupressaceae; genus Cryptomeria; species Cryptomeria japonica. The sequence goes on along the minus strand of NC_081407.1, from coordinate 893,453,295 downwards.
ACTGTGAGTTCTATATTAAGTGGTTTAGTAAAAACTAATGAAGGATTAACTTGAAAAATAGAATGGATTATGAATGGTTAAGGATGATTTGGTGTAGATTAGGTATTACTAGGGATGGTTTAGAGATAGTTTAGGGTGGACTGGGATGGTTTAAAAGAAAGCTTAGGATAAATTGGGAATGGATTAGAGTGGATTAGGGAAAACTAAGGAAAGAAATTAGTGAAATCTAGAATGGATTAGGAATGGTTAAGGATGGTTTGGTGTATATTAGGTGTGACTAAGGAATGGTTAATATGGTTTATAGACAATTTAGGGTGAACTAGGATGGTTTAGGAAAGGAAATAGGATAAATTAGGGATGGATTAGAGTGGATTAGGGAAAAATAAGGAAGGAAACTAATGAAATTTAGAATGGATTGGGAATGGTTAAGGATGGTTTAGTTTAGATTAGGGATGATTATGGATGGTTTAAGATGGTTTAGGAAATGAGCTTACAATAAATAAAAGGATGGATTAAAGTGGATTAGAGAAAACTAAGGAAGAAAAATGTGAAATATAGAATGGATTATGAATGGTTAAGGATGGTTTGTGGTATATTAGGAATGACTAGGAATGGTTTAAGATGGTTCAATAGGATAAATTAGGGATGGATTAGAGTGGATTAGGGGAAACTAAGGAAGTATTAGTGAAATATAGAATGTATTAGGAATGTTTAAGGATGGTTTGATGCAGATTAAGGATGATTAGGTATGGTTTAGGATGGTTTAGCAATGGTTTAGGATAGACTACGATGATATAGAAAGGTTAGGATAAATTAGGGATGAATTAGAGTGGATTAGGGAAAACTAAGGAAGGATTAGTTAAATCTAGAATGGAGTATAAATTGTTAAGTATGGTTTGGTGTAGATTAGGGATGACTAGAAATTGTTTAAGATGGTTTAGGGTGCACTAGGATGGTTTAGGAAAGTTTAGGCTAAAATAGTGATGAATTAGGAAAACTTTAAGGAAAGAAATTAGTGAATTCTAGAATGGATTGGGAATGGTTAAAGATGGTTTAATGTATATTAGGGATGACTAGGGATGGTTTATAATGGTTTAGGGATGGTTTTGGAAAGGTTAGGGGATAAATTAGGGATGAATTAGAGTAGATTAGGGAAAAATAAGGAAGGATTAGTGAAATATAGAATAAATTAGCAATGGTTAGACCTTAGGACTTGTATTAAACCTTGATTTTGAAGGAGCATGGATAAGGTAGATTACACTGAACTAATTTTTTTAATGCAAATTAATCAACAAAAATATATATTCAAGAACTATAATAGAGAAAAGAGACATAAATCAACAACATAGTAAATATACTTTTGACACATGTTTATTTCTCATATATGTATATCCCTTGCTTGACAATATTTCAAGTTGTGTACCTAGATTTTGTTACTAAAGTTGTTCAAATAGTCAAATCCTATATACCTAATAAATAATTCACATTGTTTGAAATCTTGCCTCTCACCCTCTACATCTTCTCTTTCCCTAGATTGATGGTATCTCTCATCCATTTTTGTTTGAAATCTCACCAACTATCCTCTGTATCTTCTCCTCCCCTATTCAAGCTATGTGTTGACCTCAAGTTGCAAGGGATATCTCCTTCTTTGTCAGTTGGGCATGATAAATCTTTGGTTGGGTCATTTGATGCATTTTATCCCTTGATGGCTCTTGTTTCTCCTTCCCCTACTTGATCTGAGCTAGTGGGAGGTGTTTCTATTATTTCCCCTACCACTTCTTGGTCTAAGCTAGGGGGATGTGTTAATGTCATGTCTCCTATCACTACTCGGTTTGAGTCAGGGGGAGGTGTCTTGTGTTTTGATGTTCCTCCAGGTGGAGGCAGGCCTCCTAAGGCCTCCTTTGTGGATCTCTAGTGTAAGACTTTTCCTAATGATCATATTAAAAAATATATCCCTTGTGTTGATGTTGTAGAGCTAGATTTAGATTAGGAAGCGACTGATAATGTGTCCTCAAGGAAAGGGTTGATTTGTAGGTTTAGCCTCCTATGGCCATCACTTCCTAACCTATGTCAATGGATTTCTGATAACTATATGCATTTGACCTGTAGAGGGTACGTTAGAAATTTACCCTTGTACTGGGGATTCCTTGTTGTTTGTTTTGAAGTTGATCTCTCAAAATATTTACCTGGGGAGATCGTATTAAAAGTAAATAGTGTTCCTTGGATGCAACTAATCAACTATGAAGGAATTCCTTTTTGTTGCAAGAACTATTTCACTACGAGGTATTTGGCCTTTTCTTTTCCACGTGGCCCTTGTATGTTGTCTTCCTCTACTTAGTGAAAGAATTCTCATCGTAATAATCTCACATTTTTTCCTCTTGATTCTGATGATGACTCCACTAGGGTTCTTGTGGCTCAAAACAATATTTCCTCTGTTGTTCCCAAGGGGTCAGCTACTACTTTTGTTATTATTGAAACCCCTTCCCATGATTAGTTGGTTGTTCCTAGATGCTTAGATTGCTCCTATTTCCAGTATTTCAATTAAGGTTTTGCCACCTTGCCTCTGCTCTAATGATGAGCTTTGTAGTTCTAAAGTTTTTTCCTCCTCACTTGTCAAAAGGGTCCAGATTTTGAGGAGGGCTCTTCTTGAACGGTTGTACAACACAAGACCTTTCAAAATTAGGTACGATATTTTGGTTGGTCAGTAGTACTTTGAAGAAAGATATATGTAAATTTGGCTAAGTTTGTTTTTTTCTTTGTTTAATTCTTTCTTTTGTTGCCTCTTTGGAAGCTTTGTTGTTTCCTTATAACAAGGTTTGGGCCCTATAAAAAACCCACTTACTTAAAATCAAAAAGAAATAATTCATGTGACACACTCATTTTTGTACAATATAAGTGAAAGGAATCTATACATTACATGTTAGTTTCATATCATACATAATAATATCACAATACAAAATATACAGGTTTTCAATACATTTATTGAATATAAGATCATTTGACCTTATTTCAAGTTATGTGGTATTTTGTTCAAAACTTCTAACTTATGTCTCTAGATTTACATCTTACTATTATCAAGCATATGATTAATTGTATTATATATTGTGTAACTTGTCTTAGGATTAATCTAGTGATCTATGAAGGATGTTCTTTCAAATACAAGAACTATGTTAAAGTTGTCATAGCCTCTAAATGCATAAAAGAATATGAAAAATGTGTTCAACTTGAATCATATCACACCCTAAGAAAAAGAGAAATAGGAATTAAGGAAAGCAATAGACAACCAAGTATTTCAATTTAATATCCTTAAATGTATGATTTTTTTTAAAGATATACTCTTTAACAATTTTATTGTGATAAATAAACCATCTTGATTGCGTTAATTTAAAATATTCAAAATTGTATATTATTTTTTTAATTTTTAAACAAATATAATACAATTAATACAAATAAGATATTTAAATCGGAAAGAAATTTTTTAATTGAAGATGAATAAATAAGTTTGTGTAAAAGAACCACATTTATTCACACTTTTTTAATGAGGTGTGACAAATCCTCATGTTCATAATTTTACTCAGGATGTAAACAAACAGAGAAAGGGAGGATCAGAACTTTTGTTCTTTGGGAAACACAAATCATTATTTCAGAGGACAAAAAAGATAGGGGATGATTGGGCGGGGCAGAGAGTGCACCGAAACAGCAAAAAGAAATGCATACTGACGACCTCTGACTCATTCCTGGTGGCAAAAAGCATTGCAAAGTGGGTTTCAAAAGAGTGCTACATAACAGAGCGACAATTAGTCCTGATCTGCCCTCGATTGCCGGTGAGAGGACTCATATTTCCCAACTTAATCATTGATTCCACAAATTGCTTCAGAAACACCTCCTCCTGTTCCGCATATAATTTCACAGTCTCCATTGTTTTTCCTTGTCCCTTGGTGAACAAAACCTCGTCAGAATTCAGCAGTCCTTTGTTGCTCACCAATAGCTTGAAATAGTAGTTGTCGAATTTGGTAGGAGTTATTGAATCCAATGGGGAGAGATTGTTATCTCCTCCTGATTGTGGGCACACAGATCTCAGCTTAGCGGAATAACTCTTCTCCAGGGTGAAATCGGGCTGCCCATTTCCACTCTGGTTGTACAGCCTTTGTCGGAAGCTTGTGCAACGAGATTGACCAATGGTGTGGCTGCCTGTATAATTTTATAACATACAGATTGTTTATGGTCGGCTTCATTAAAACCCAGTTGCTGTTTTCTCACTTCAGGAAAAAAAATACAGGTAGAAGTACAGACGGTACCTGAAAGTGCTACTAGGTCCACTTCATTCAGACCTTGGCGTTTGAACTTAGCGATAAGAGTTTCTAGGGTTGAGTTTGGTGCAGGGATGTTATTGTTTGAGCCTTGCAAGCTTGCACTTGTGGAATCCCTTCTCCCCAATGTAATTTCCCAACTGGGTCCTCCACTCTGCACATCAAGATTAACATAAATACCCACAATTGGGGGATGAATTTCTTGATCTAATTGAGAGTTTGTTTTAAATAATGAGTTTGAGGACAATTTATATATACATCAGAGCATAAGTACTGTCAAGAATAAAATAGAAGAGATAAGGGCGATCATTACCAAGACAACAGAGTCACGAGCGGCAATGATAAGAATATCTGCGCAGGAGACAGTTTTTGGGCATGCCTTCTCCAACTCACTCTTTATCTGGTCGATTACCTCGAATCCTCTGGCTGAATTTTTGTTGGGATTTGAATTCTTTTCGCTCACAATCTTGGCACTGTCGTCCAGAAACAGTGACGCGTCACACCCCTGTTTGGACAGACACTGATTGAGACAATGGAAATAACAATAGAAACTCTAACAGAAAAGTTAGAAATTAAATCTCACAACCCAAGGAAGAGCTTATACAGCTGATGCATTGTGATCAAAGTTGTGTTAAACAACAACACACCCACTATTTACATCAGTGTCAGTTTCAGCTAAAAGACAATAAAAATTATAAAGCAAATAAAGAGTTAAAAACATGGTTGTAGGTTTGAATTTCAATTCAATTTTGAAATAAAGAGCATTTGAGACATGGCCATGGAGTTTAATTTCACAGCCAAGATCATATTCATTAGAGACATGGTTACAGTCATTCATGGCCATGTACATTGAAGATCGGATGGTTGAGCCGTTGAAAAACATAAAGAATAGTTCTAAGTTTAACCGTAATTCAAAAACTATACCCAAATGAATTGACTTTCAAAACATGATGACAGAATTATAAGACTCCAAATATATAATCTATGGAAAGAGAGAACAAAGAATGCACCTGCACAAAGCAGTCGTGGAACTGAAGACGGAGCAAAGAAGCCGCCATTCTGGCTTCCTTCATCACAGCATTCTGCACAACAGACTTCACAATTTGCTCAGCATTTGGACACGACTTTTCATAGAACATTGGACTCAAACCATTGTTATACAGGGGATGTGAGGCAGATGACCACAACATAGACATACAACACACTATGAAAACACTCAAACTTCCAATACATATCGCCATCTTAAACCTCTCAATCTGAACCTTATTATCACTCTCTACTCAGCATAAACTCTGAGACAAGAGCTTGTGATAAATTAGGACTGAGCTGATGCATTTTTATACTACATCATGGGCACCACACTGGGGCATACTTTCAAGGAGCGTTTGAAGAGCTGTTAGCTGTAATCTTGACCATAATCAACAAAAAACAATATAATACACATACATATGCAGGCTTATTGATGAAGTCTATGCATTCGACATATGGGAGGTCGCTAGATCAAATTTTGCCCCTTTTTTTTGGCACAGCCGACAGCAATGTGCCGTCTGATTATGTGAGTCCTTATCTCAATTTCTATTTTATGGTTGAAAAATGATTGGGTGAGCCAATACATCGACGTAGCGTAGATTCCTCCATTAACATGCAAAGTCAACAAAGCTTTTGAGAAATGCATACGTTGCTTTTCTGCTCTTGAATTGAAACAACATTTGTTTAATGGAAGAAAAACTACAATAATGTTTGAAAGAGTCTTTCAATCCAGAAATGAAACCTGCTCCCGTGGATTATTTCCACGCCATACTTCACACGTATATAATTTAGAATAAAGCACAGATCTTGTAAGACCCGATCAACCTTTTTTGAATTAAAGTACTTAAACACAAAGAGTTTGATTGCTTCCTCCCACTCCACGTTACTGTTACTGTGGATAAAGATAAAGATAGTTACAATGCTGATGAGTTGAGTTGGTGGGTAGTGAGCAACTAATTAAAGCCCGTTCTTATAAGAACCTTCTCTCAGAATTCTTTTTACTTATTCTCTGACACTTTTGGCACTTTCATATAAGTAAGATCCAATTTTATCATATGTGGTGGGAAGTTCTACTCAGTTATCATCTACTGGTTTGTGGAACACATTGATAGAGGGGTTAGCTCAGTCAATGCAAATCACGTCTTTATTTGAGATGGATTAAGTCAGTTTATTCTTAATTGTTTAACATGATGTTTGAGAAGCCATTATTCTATGATAATATACGTTTACTTATTTGTTCTCTTGCTTCCTTGTGATGAATCGTCGGTGAGCTGGTTATTCCATCATTCTTGTCAATTGGTGCGTCTAAGATTAGTTAATTTTGGGAGATGTCATGTGATTTAATCATTTTTCTTAAATGCCTCGTGTGGGAAGTTCTCATAGGGTTACAACTTAGTGTATTATTTTGATGACATGTTTGCTAATATTTTTATTTACAGATGTTGATAATCTTGTAAATAAAAACTTGTTGAAGTCATAGAAAGTTTTTTAAAGATATATTTAATTACAATGTGGTGTTGTAGATTAATAAATTGATGAATAGTAATGGTGATAGTATAAATATAGGGTATATCAATTTAGTTAATTTAATTATGTAATTAACGAACAAATTTGGTTTAGAATATGATCAAGTATTTAAAATAAGAATTACATGTCATCAAAATCATAAAATGAAAATTATGATATTAAATATATATGAAAAAAAAAATAAGGAAATAAATCTACAATCAAAGTAATGGGATGGCTCTATCCCACTTTTACTAATCAAAACAAATCTACTATCAAAGAGACCATAAGCTTGTATTAATCCATTAACACAAGATTCTTATAATGCAATCAAATTCTCTCCTAAATTGATAGAATTCCAACAACATGATGATGCTTGCAAATGATCGTAAGTGAAACCCCTATCTCATATCTCATTATATAAAGTAAATTGATCCCACAATAATGGGTTATTCTTTTTGGCCAAACTTGACATTGAAATCAACAGTTTGCATAAGATCTTCACTTTTTAACACTTATAGAAGCTAAACCATTCAGAATTTGAAGATGAAGCAAACTACTTATTTGTGTAAATTCTAACTATATTTTTTTTTTAATAATAAAAATAAATTGTGCATATTTTTACATAACTTTTAATAACTTATTTTTAATAGTAATCAACATTTTTCAAAAGTGATGTTTAAGATATCAATCATAACATTTTTTTATAAAATAAAATAAAATTGTATTTTATAAAATATAGATTTGTCACTCCAATATCTAGTGTATGGATATTTTTTCATAATTTTTTGTTGCAAATATTTTTTTAGTTAATTTTTTAAGTCAAAGAAATTATAATTTGGACAGAGGTGTATGCCATCATGCATAACTTTTTTATTTGTATTTGAATTAACATTTTTTTTTGTTGAAATGAGAATATCAATACCTAGGGAAAATATATATTTTACAAACTTTTTCTCCATTTTTCCTATTTTTCATGTGTGAAACAAAAACCTTAATACTTGATAAAAAAAACTATATTCACAATAATTAAACAATGAATATATTAATGAAATCAAATATATTCGAAATTATAACTTTTGGAAATTTTGTAATAAGGACTGCAAACTTACAAAATATAACTTCTAAATGAAATCATTTGATCCCTCAAAAGGTAAAGTAAAAGTGGTCTTTTGTTAGCATTCAGATAGGGGCAAATGAGACGCCATTGTAGGTGTGACTTAAGACTACAGGCATCCTACCCAAGGGGTTTGATCTAACACTCTTCAATTTATTCCTTTAAATGTGACCTTTTAGGCTTAAATCACTATAATTTCTAAAAAACATGTGATTTTAGAAAAAGATCAAGATGTCCCAAGTCTAAATTATAATTAGGTTTAGTGGTGTGAAAGAGGGAGATAAGAAAGAGTGAGACCTAAAACCCTATTTCACCTAAACATTGGAATATGAAACCTCAAAAGGAGGAGATATGCTTAACTCTTGTCAAAGGGAGACAAGCATTAACTTGGGAATTCTATGATTCCTCGCGAGGGCTTCACTTAGTAAACTTGGGTTATAGCATGTACATTCATGGCATACTAAAGAATCCCCCTATTTTCAAAACATATTGCCCTAAACTCCTTTTTTGTCACCCCCTCCCAATATACAACCTGAATTAAAAGACCCCCTATTTTCACCAAATATTGTATGTTTTCATAGCCAAAATTTAAAAAATCCCTATTTTCACTGATAGGCAATATATGCACCCTCATTTTTGGGATATTAAACCCCCCAATATGAATGCACGTGATATAATATTGACTAGTAACTGAAGCCCCCGTGCCATTCCTTTGCTTCTCTTTTAAAAATGATATGAAGTTGAAATGCAAGATAGCTATGATCTAAGTAGGTATGAATGAACAAATGAGATATACAAAATTGTTTGATGTAGAAATGGAAACTTCGCAACAATTACAAAGATGGACTAAGAATACAAAGGTGCGCTTGTGACTACAAATTGTTCTGAAACTTGATGGACAATGACAATCTAGATGCCCTTATTTTGTGATAAATCTCTATACACAAATCTAGATTTGAGCTTTTGAGACCCTGCACTGAGACTCTGGTAGATCTGAAGTTGTTATGGGAGGATAATGGTGCACATAATGCTCTTGCATAGGATATGGGCATTTTAGATGTCCTTGTCCAAGGATTTTAGATAGCTAGATTTTGGAGTGATGACCTATCCTTGTGTCATGAATATCTTCCAATATTTTTGTCTTTGCTAAAAACTTGTTGCTCTAGACACCCTTGTCCTTGGACAAGGGTATTTGAGATGTCCTTGTCTTGCTTAAAGGGGCCCAATTTTGGACCCAACAATTGTCATAAAATTTGAGAGGGAAATCCCTTCCCGTGTTTACCTATCTCAAAAATTCACACACTTGTGATGAGGTGAGGTATAAAAGAAATCCTTAGCCCCTCATTTTAACATCCATCTTACATATCCCAATTAGCTCTTTGCATGATTCAAATCCTACAATTTAAATTCAAGTGAGTAAACAATCAAGTATTTTCAAAGTATTGAGAAAAGGTCAACTATTTAAATTTTAAGCATTCAAGATGGAATCCATGATCAAGACAATATGAAGACATCTTACATCCTACATGACAACATCAACCTTTGCATGAAGAATTAAAGACAAGATTCATCAAGGTATAACATTCCATATCAGTAATTAAATTCAGATCTAGCCTCTACCCTCTAAAGGCATGCTTTACACTTGCATTACATTTCAATTTCAATTTCATTTATAGGGTTAATTCTAAACTTGGGGTTTAACCTAAGCAAGCCCTTATCCACAACACAACTTCTCTTCATCTGTGTGTAGGTTATAGGTTCAAAAGTTGTAATTTTGGAATTAGGCAGAGTAGATAGAGATGATCATATCCAAATTTTGTAGGAGCGAAAAGCAAAGGACAAGATCACTCAACACACCTATGTTTAACAATTTTTTGGAAAATCTTTAGGAGGATATTCAAAGCTACATTCTGATCCCAAAAAGATGAATTTGATTTTCATTTGACATTCTGAAGATAAGGTTTCCCAGAGCATCCTTGTCCTACACTTTCAAGCTCAAATTCCAAATGCAGGTTCCCCTCTACTCCCTAATTCCAATTATGTGTTTAAGGTTTCATACCATATTTGAAAATTCCTATTTATGTTAATTCATGTCAATTTCGTACCTTTAGTCCTAGACCTGACATTCAATTTACATATTTCCATAGCTCATTTTCAACTCATATAGGGAGATCGTAACCCCTCTTATGCTTAGTCATTTTCAATCAGATTTGTGATGGAGCCAAGTGGATTCACTCCTTTCCCGAAGTGTTTGAGAAATATGATTTTTTCCTTGTTTGTATCCATAAACTTGTGAGCACCTCATTTTTATTTTTTATTTTTATGAGTACAAAGGAGGAAGAGAACACCCTTTGGGCTAACTAGCATAGTTTGATCAAACTAAGTTTAACTGAACTATTTTTCTATTGTGTGGTGCCCGTTGGCGTGATCGTGGTGCTTAGATTGTATCAAGTGTTTAGCTGGACTATTGATTTCATTTGAACTATCATATGTGTCATGTGATGTGGTAGAAAAATTAGCATTTTGTTTGTATTTCTGAAACTTATCACTCTGCTATATTTTTCTTCAGATAGAATATTTTTACAAAAAATAAAAAATACCCTTTTGTAGAGCTCGAAGTCACAAATCTAGACATATAATATCTTTAATATTTTGATTAATTTTAATATTTTTTTATTTTTTAAGCATTGCAAGTAGGTTTTTTAAGTTCAAAAAGAGGCTAATTTGAAATTGAAAAAAATATTAAATGATTTTAAAGAAATTTACAAAAATTATTTTTCACTAGATGGGAGATCTTCTCCAAAAGGATATAATTTTTTTTGATAATGCTAAATTTAGTAGACAAAGGTGACATTGAATGAAAACTGTCAAATTCAACTACGTTGAACTACAAAATATTATTACGAGAAAAATATACGTCAAATTTTTTTTAGCACTACATATATATATGTCCTCTATTTGGAAAATTAAAATCACAAAAAAATAAGTTCTTTTTTCTTGGGTGATGCCATCTAAAATCCCTAATTTTCTTCATTTTTTAGCACTAAAAAATCCGTCCTTGAATATATATAAAAAATATCCTTTTTTTTTTTTTTTTTTTTTTAAATAACAGACATAAATTTCATTAATATTTTTGCATTTGATTAGTTTTCATCATTTTGAAATTCATTTTTAAAATGTCACTTTTATGCAGTCAAAGTTAAATAGTTTTAGTTGTGTTGGCCACTTTCTTTATAAAAGGGTGACAAAACAATGTGATTTTACCTCTTTAAACCATGGGCCCAAACCAAGCTTCCAAATCCAAGTAAAAAATCTAACACCCCATTCAAGAAAATAAACTTTTAAGAATATAATCTACCTTTCTTTGTCACTATTTCATGTCATTGGTACCATCATTACTTGAGGGACAAATTATAAATTCTAGCAGTCCATAATTGAGTGGCCAACTAATGTATATCTCACCTATCATAACAAGCTTAAATCCACTCTTCTCAATATAATTTTCAGCACTACATGAAGGAGAGATGCTCAACATCTTATGGAAATTATTGTAAATCATAAGAATTATAAATCTAGTTGTAAATACCATTAAAACTAATATTCTAATTTATATAAGGAGAATAGTAATCCAAGTACCAATTCCTAAGATGCTGGAAACACATTTAATATGCATGATGATTTCAATTTGATACCACATTATCTTAACATTCTCCCATTTGGTAGTATGCATTACAATGATATAAATAGGAAACATAAAATGAACCAAGTATACAATACAAGGATTAGGGCCTCCCAACACCAAGAGAAATTATTTGTTCTCACTATAATTTCATAAGTGAACCTACAACATCCAACTTTCTAAATCATGACCTTACCAATCTCCACCATCTCACAAACAAAGTGATATCAAACATCTATGTTATTAGCATGAGTACAATATATAAAGTTTCTAGCCAAATAAAATACTTTGACTATCACATTTAATTTAAACCACCTTGCAATCAAAATTCTCTTAAAAACAATCTATATAAATAAACTAATTTATTGTAAGCATGTGCAACAATCGTATACTCAACTTTGGTAATGTAAAAAGTAATCATGGGCTACCTCAAATAACAATACAACTGATAGCACCACTAAAAAACAAAGACAATGCATACCCACTAGTGGATATATTACTATGTGCAAGTCATCTACTGAATCTACATCAACAATGCCATGTATGTCTAATAACTTATCCATGTCATTAAATCCATGATAAATAAGAAATAGGTAAAATTTATTTATAAATATATAAAATCCTCTTATAATAAGTATAATATTATTTGAGCAATACTCTGTCTAGTACAAACTATTGCATATATCAAGCTACCAACAACACTGGCATAAAATACAATATACATATCCTCAAAATTATAATTTTGAATTAAGGAACATGTCTAATTAAATCTTATTTCCTATATATAAAGAAATTGTTGGTGTAAATAATTATTCATCTTGGATATTATTACACCTTACTTAAGTTTACTTAGGAAATGCATTTCATAGTAGTTTGGGTATGAGACACTTGGGTGTTTGTGCCACATTGGGATAGTGTGTGTAGGAGAATTTCCACCTTTTATGGTGTGATCTTGTTGTTACACTACACATTCAGTGGGTGATCCACCTCATGTGGAATATTATATTGTTTCTCCTACCTACCCACACCTATTTCCTACCTACCCTTGTTTCTTATTGAGCCACATGTCATATTTGTGTGCTCACATATCCATATAGCCTTGCCTATATAAGCAGGCTCATATTCATTGTATGTAATGATTGATGATCCAATTGATCAGTATTTTCATCTTGATAGAATACAATTTATTTCTATCATATATTTTGTCTCTCTTATTTGTGCTTTCCATTGCCTCTTGATCTTGGCAAAATCTCACAAAAATACTCACAAGTTTACAATCATGCATAACAAAACACCATTGAATAGTATCAACATACTTACTCTAATTGAGTGGGAGCTTTATGTGAACTTGGTCCCTAATAATTTCTATTCTCTAGATAAAAAAACATTTATGGCCCTTACTCATTCATGTCAAATGAACAAGAAATGTTATTTTGAAGCCCCCTAATTATCACCTTATTTCTATTAATAAACATGACATTAAAAAACAAAACAATAATTAGAATTTGATCATCAATAATTTTAATGTAAACGTAAATATTCTCTTCACTTCTAACAATACCTAACTTGAATATAAATCTTTCAACCTTCTAGTGCAACATTTTAGATGATTATTTCAATACATATAATGATTATTTTTACCTACAAACCAAGTTATACTTCCCATTTACCCCAAACCCATCTAGTTGTCACATGTAAATTTCCTCTTCAAGATCACCATGCAAGAAAATAGTTTTAACATATATTTCCTCTACTTCAAAATTACAAGCAACAATGATAAAGTGTAAAATCTAATAGAAAGATAATTTAGTTACAAAGGAGAAAATTTTATCAAAATCCACTCACTCTCTCTAAGAGTATCCCTTAGCCATCAATTTGTGAATTTACATCTCTAACTTATCATATGGTTTTAATTTCTTCTTGAGTGCGATCTTGAAATCAATGGACTTATTCCCCTCAAGAAACTCACAACATCTCAAGTGTCACATATATCAAAGGCCATCATCTCCTCTTACATGACCTCCATCCAAGAATGTTTCTCATATGAAGAGACAACCTCTCTAAAAGATCATGTTTCGTCATAATATATGATAAAGAAAATACACAACAAAAATATTTTGATTAAGGATAAACAGGTTTTGAGGGGACCTGAAACCCCATACAACAGGTTTTGAAGGGACCCGAAACCCTTGGATTTTACCAGGGTCTGGAACCCAAAAAACAACGTTGCCTAGAGGAATAATCATCAAAAAACCAACAGCCCAACCACAGCCAAGACTAAAAAAGACTAGCCTCTAAAACAAACATAAGGGTTTTACTATGGCTCCCTTAACCTTCGACTGACAACATGGGTTTTTTAGGCACCCATAACCTTCGAAGACACTAGACTACAACGGGTAGCCATACATTCAGGATCAAGACTCGGAGGGTTTTGAACTGGCACCCAAAACCTGTAGAGAAGGGTTTTCCTAGGCTCCCTTAACATACAACATAGATCTCAAGTTGCCAAAAATAAAACCTATCCTTAACCAAAAACCAAAATAGCAAGTGGTCAGGTTGGGCCCTTGAAAACTACTAGCATCCAGCCTGCTTGTGGGTTTTACAAGGCTCCCACAACCTGAACCAGACATCAATAAAATAAACAAAAAACAACAGCCAAGAGGGGGATTTTGAAAGGCTTCCTGAACCTTCACAGTGGGTTTTAAAGTGGCTACCATAACCAGCAGGAGGGCACCCATCACCACACAACATCTGATCAGCACTCACCTTCTAGCACGACACCTCTCCACCTCAATAAGAAAGGAAACCACCGCAATAGGAGCTGGAAGGAAAGAGACCAAGCATAGGGAAAACAAAGTAGATAACCCCAAAACAAAGACCAACAGCCAACAAATATTCACATGATGCTTAGCGAGAAAGAAGGGTTTTGAAAAGGCTCCCAAAACCTTGAATAGAAACGGAGGCTAGTATCAGAAGGACTCTATACCAATAAGTTTCACCAAAGTCTCCACCTCAAAAGGAGAAGAGGGAAAAAAACCCATCAGCAAAGAGACAATCATAGGAGCACATCCAACCTCAAATAGAAAGGTATCCAATACCCCCATCACGAGCCATCCCACCAAACTCTTCCCACAACTCTTCCTCTCTATAGAAGAGTGGTCCACCTCAATAAGATAGACAGAGACAAAAGGAAGAAAGACAGGCAGTGAAACACCAGAGAATCTCTTGAAAAGAATGGATCCATAAAAGCACTCACAATTTGCATGAGAAAACTCAGAAATATCACACCAAAAAGATGCAGGGACCTCCCAAACAGAGTTCCCCAACCACACTAGATCAATCCCAAAGGCCAAAACACAACCCACGGGGAGAAAGGACTCTAGAAAAACAAAACCTCCACCCAGATCCCAAACATCCCCCTCACACCAATGCACAACCAGGAGAGCACAGACTACAGACAAAGCCACCGTAGCCACCACCAAAACATTCTTGCGAAGCAACATGACCAGAAAATGGATCTCCACCTCATGGACCGACCAGGTCCAAAAGAAAGCTTGACCTAGATTCATATCCAAGCACTCGTAGGTCCAAAGGCCTCCATTGCCAACACAGAAAGGAAGAGTAGCATTGGGGTAAGGGCAAAGAGCCCCAACACCATCAACATTCTCAGTCACGCCCACAATGCCCATGATAGAAATAATCGATGGGAAAAATATTCTGCTATCAGCCAAACAAGGCAATGGGGAGCAGAGTCGTGACACATCCCTCCCAAGAACCAAAGAAGACACCAAAGCGCCCACAGCACTAGCAAAAAGGTTGACCTCCACGGAGAGCACAGACTACAGACAAAGCCACCGTAGCCACCACCAAAACATTCTTGCGAAGCAACATGACCAGAAAATGGATCTCCACCTCATGGACCGACCAGGTCCAAAAGAAAGCTTGACCTAGATTCATATCCAAGCACTCGTAGGTCCAAAGGCCTCCATTTCCAACACAGAAAGGAAGAGTAGCATTGGGGTAAGGGCAAAGAGCCCCAACACCATCAACATTCTCAGTCACGCCCACAATGCCCATGATAGAAATAATCGATGGGAAAAATATTCTGCTATCAACCAAACAAGGCAATGGGGAGCAGAGTCGTGACACATCCCTCCCAAGAACCAAAGAAGACACCAAAGCGCCCACAGCACTAGCAAAAAGGTTGACCTCCACGAAGACCCCAACCCCACCAGGACTGACCACCTCCCCATCTCCATCATCTCCTTCCTCCACCACATCTTCTCCTCCATTGGCTACCCCTGAAACCCTAGCTCCAGCAATGCTTCACGCATCTTCTTTAATACACAACAAAAATGTTGAGTTACACATGTCGATTGAGTTATCCTGTCTCATGGATCATCTCAAGAGTCAAGTAAGGGGGGCTATCTATTCTTAGATACATTTTCTACTATCTTAGAACTCTTGTATGAATCCTCTTCTTCCTCCCATCCCCAAATTCATCATTTTTTCTTTAACATGTTAATATTCCTACTTCTCAACCTTATTTTCAAAATGCACTATTTTTTTCATTTTTCTCCTTACTTTTGTCTAGATTAAAAAATACTCTTTGTTCCCTAAAATTGCATCCTTAAAATAAATCATTTACAAGGTTAAATAATTTTAAAGCTTGTAACCATTAACATTCTCATTATTTCCAATGAATCTATGCATATATAAGCATTAGGATATAACTTAGATTGGTTTTTAATATTCATATAAACAAATACCTCAAAACAAAATACCTTTAAATGTGAAATATGTTGGGGAAATGGTGTCTCAACTTTGCATTTACATGAGGTTATTATTTATAGTAAGTTTTCATTTGATCACAAAATTGTGCGAAATTCTCCCTGAAGCTTTTGGTTGTCTAGATAAGCATTCTGGTAAAGTTATGTCGCAAGATCATAGCTAGTTTTGAAGATATTAAATTTTTCGTTTTGGATGGGTCCAATGAAAGATTTAAATTTGATTTTGATGACTTTAGAGGCCCTAAAATGACCTGAAAAGTGGTGTAAATTGTGTAGCAATTGATGAGGTAATAAATCACTTTGTGAGATTTTCGACGCTTCAAACAGTTCATCAATAGGACACACGGTTCTCAAGTTATGGCTTCCAAAAATTTGTACTCCTGAAATAGGAAATATAAAATACATCAAACACATAAAAGAGTTGTAAAAAGGGAGGGACACATCATAGGGAATCTAGAATGGAGATAAGGTCGGCTACACCTTATTGGGTGGTTTTATCCCACAGTTTTGTAATACCGTTCGATGGTTTCTTGTATTGTATCTCCTATATATGAGGTGCGTGAGATAGAGGTTGTGTGTAAGAGTCTTATGGCTATTGAGTTGCCTCTGAATCTTTGATTAGTGGTACTCTTGTAAAGAGCCTACTCTGCAAGTATATTCTAATCTATTTTGATTGTTGAATAATATATTGGGTGGCTTTCGGAGTGTGGGGTTTTTCTCCCGAAAGGGTTTTCCCCACGTAAATCACTATGTTATGGTTTGAATGTTATTATATATATTTCTATTTTTTTTAACTATTGTGATGATCTGTAAAAGTTGTTGCATTACTCTCCTCTCAAGGTTAGTGTAGGAATTTTTTCCACTATTTGACTTCCTTACCAGATATTCATATTTCATCTCTTTCATTGATGATATATCTTGATTTACTTGGATTTATTTTATGCATCATAAATTTCAATTTGTCTACCAAATTTAAGGAATTTAAAGTTTTGGTTAAAGCAGAAAGGGTCTAACATAAAGTGTTGTGATTAAATAATAGAGGAGAGTAGTTCTTTAAGGAATTTAAAATTTTCTATAAGAATGCAAGAATCATAAGAAAAAAAGACTACTCCATATGCTACTTAACAAAATGGAATTTCTGAAGGTTATGGAAGCCTTTTCAAAATCCTTTATTCTAGCATATTTTTTATATAATATATTTTTGTTACTGGAGATAAAGGCTATAGGAGCCTTGCCAAAACCCATGTTTTAGGTTATGGGAGCCTTGCAAAACCCTTTGTTAATGTGTATTTGACATCTCTTGTTTGATGGCTTAGGCCATGTGGGTGTCTCAGCCAGATCTTTGATGCATAGTTGTTAATGTTTTGTTGTTGGTAGGTTCTTGGTAGTCTTTGGTGTATCTTTTAGCAACGCTCTATTTATGGGTTTGGATTCTCGCTAAGTCTTGAGGGTTTTGAGTCCCTTCAAAACCTATTATAAGGGGTTTTAGGTCCCCTCAAAACTTGTTTAACCCTTAATAAAAAATAAAATGGAATTTCAAAAAGGATGAAAAAATCAATAATGGAAATAAAAAGGATCATGTTAAGAAAAGCACATCTTAATAGATGGTTTTGGCTAGAATCTATAAGTAACACCTTGTAAAGATCTTGATGTAATTCCTTATGAAGAATGGATAGGTAAGAAACCTTATGTTTCATATTTATGATTGTGTCATATTAATTCTCCTAAAGAGAGTGAATTTAGATATTAGAAGTGTGTTTTCATTAGTTATAGTGAGAATGTAAAAGGCTATAAACTTTGGAATTAACTAACCAAAATATTATAGATTCTAGAGATATGAATTAAAAAGAGTTTGAAACTATGTTTGAACTTAAACAACAAAAGGAGAAAGCGATAAGAAGATTGTGCATTTTGAAAATAAGTATGAAAATATACTAGGGTAGAAGAACATTGCGATGGATTAGGGAAAAGTGAGGTTGGTGAATGTTCAAGTAGGAGATATAAAAACTTTAATTGAGATGAGGAAGTTGAAGAACAAAAGGAAGCTTAGTACACTCCTCCTAAAGGATCCAAAAGATAATCAAATCCACTAGATAGGTATATTTGACTTAAATTTTGTTGTATTTATATATTAAATCCATTGAGGAGGAACTGATAGCTTTAAAATCACGTAACACTTGGGATCTCATTTGGATAAAATTAAAAAGTTGTGTCACACTTTAGGCCAACTAAATTGTTTCAAGCAAAAGGTTTTCAAGTGAGTCCTTTTCGATCTAGATGGTTTTGACCTAAACTAGGTGGCACATGCATGACACCAAAGTGGCAATATGTACTCAATCACATAGGATTTGAAGGAAACATATTCAACAAAAAAAAAATTTATCAAATTGTGAAAATATAAAAATTAAAACATAAGGGGGACTAAGCATTTCACTCAAAACACACCTAGCAACAAGGAATTTTGTCAAAACCTTGTGCACAACAAGGACCCGCAAAAGGCTCGACTGACCAAAATTATAAAATATTTTAGTATTCCATGTAGATAATGTATCTCCAGCTAAAATATCCTTGAAAATAGAATTTTCATCCATCTTCATTAATGTTTTCATGCCATAAAACAATTCCATAACTAGGACCAATTTCGTGTCATATTTGAGCTCCTCTAACTTAGTCATCAATGTTTTCAATGGGTTATTCTTGACTAGATGTTGTATCTCTTATTTTTATCTCTTAAATTCAATCATACAACCTTAATCTAAGTCCTCTTATTCCCCAATTACTAATTGCGTGTATTAATCAACCTACACACACACACATGCACACATTTGTCCTAGATTGTCAAAGTACATATGCAATTATTAAGGAAAGAAATCTATATTATTAAAGTGTTACATGTACATGTACAATTTATAAACCAATATTCATAATAAATACAAGGACATTGAAACTTTTGTACATGTGAGAAGTGAAAATTGTAAAATTGAACTATAAAAGAATTCCAAGTTCCACGAACACAGTACTATAAATTGTAATGTGAACTATAAAGTGGTTTACTGAAAACTAAGGAAGGATTAGTGAAATGTAGAATGGATTAAGAATGGTTAAGGATGATTTGGTATAGATTACGTATGAAAAGGGATGGTTTTAGGATGGTTTAGGGACAGTTTAGGGTGCACTAGGATCATTTAAAGGAAAGGTCGGCATAAATTAGGGATCGATTAGAGTGGATTAGGGAAAATTAAGGAAGGAAGTTAGTGAAATCTAGAATGGATTAGGAATAGTTAAGGATGTCTTGGTGTATATTAGGGATGATTAGAGATGGGTTAATATGGTTCATGGATAGTTAAGGATGGACTAAGATGGTTTAGGAAATGATATAGGATAAATTAGGGATGGAATAGAGAAAAATAGGGAATGAAATTAATGAAATCTAGAATGGTTTAGAAATGGTTAAGGATGGTCTAGTGTAGATTAGGGTTGACTGGGGATGGTTTAAGATGGTTTAGAAAAGGAACCTAGGATGAATTAGGTATGGATTAGAGTGGATTAAAGAAAACTAAGGATGAAAATTAGTAAATCTAGAATGGATTATGAATGGTTAAGGATGGTTTGGTGCAAACTAGGGATGACTAGGGATAGTTTAAAGATAGTTTATACGATGGTTTAGGAAAGGTTAGGATAAATTAGGGATGGATTTGAGTGGATTAGGGGAAAATAAAAAAGGATTACTAAAATCTAGAATGGATTAGGAATGGTTGAGGATCATTTGATGTAGATTACGAATGACTAGGGATGGTTTATGAACGACTTAGAGTGGAGAAGGATGGTATAGGAAAGATTGGGATAAATTATGGTTAGATTAGAGTGGATAAGGGAATACTAAGGAAGGATTAAAGTGAAATCTAGGATGGATTAGAAATGGTTAAGTATGGTTTGGTGTGGATTAGGGATGGCTAGATATTGTTTAAGATGGTTTAGGAAAGGTTAGGTTAAATTAGGGATGGATTAAAAGGGATAAGGAAAAACTTTAAGGAAGGAAATTAAAGTGAAATCTAGAATGGATTGGGAATGATTAAGGATGGTTTGGTGTAGATTAGGGGTGGCTAGGGATGGTTTAGGGAAAATTTAGGTTTGACTAGGATGGTTTATAGAAAAATTTTAGGATAAATTAGGAATGGATTAAAGTGGATTAAGGAAAAATAAGGAAGGATTAGTGAAATATATAATGGATTGGGAATTAGACATTAGGACTTGGATTAAACTTTGATTTTGAATGATGGTGGATAAGATCTTGGACTAAACTAATTTTTTCAATGTAAATAAATTAGAAAGAATATATATTCAAGAACTATAATAGAGAAAAGAGACATAAACCAACAACACAGTAAAATATACTTTTGATACATTTCTATTGGGTTAGTGTAGGATCATGGGGGCCAAAAAGTGGCGATGTGAAAAAAAATAGCCTTCTCCACTCGCCTAAAAATGCGAAAATCCGTGTTGACTTTTTGCTTAGCCTGGGTGTCAATACACCTTGGCATGGTAAACACCTAAGCAAATCGGATATCTGATAATATCGGATATCCGATAATATCGGATATTCAATAATATCGGATATCCGATTTTTATAGGTAATTTTAAATTAAAAAATAAATTATATAATATATAATGTAATATAATAATATATTATATATTACATATTATATAATATATAATGTAATATAATAATATATTATATATTACATATTATATAATATATAATATATTATTATATTACATTATATATTATATAATACATAATATATAATATAATATTAGATTATTAAATATAATATTATATTATATAATATAATTATATATTATATAATATATTATTATATTATATTATTAATTATATAATTATATATTATATAATATGTAATATATAATATGTTATTATATTACATTATATATTATATAATATATAATATATTATTATATTATATTATATATTATATAATATATAATATAATATAATATTACATTATATATTATATAATATATAATATATTATACGTATTATATATTATATTATTATATTGTATTATATAATGTATAATGTATAATATATAATATATTATCATATTATTATATAATACATATTATATTATATAATATAATATTATTTTAAAATAATTTAAGTATAAAAATCGGATATCCAATAAAATTGGATATCCGATTTTCTGATACAATATAAATGGACTGTGACAGCCCGTGAGTTATTTTTAACCCATGGGCTATGCGATTTTTTAGAATCCGATATCAGATTGGACCCGATATCCGGTTGTTTGACCCAAATTTGTTAAAAAATGCATTAAAAGGTAGGATTTTTATTGTTTTTCATCATTTTCATTCAAATTTTTATATTTTTTTTAATGTTTATTTGTTTTTTCATTGAAAATATGGTTTTTTTTCATGAAAACTAGGTTTTTTAAAATCAAATACAAAATTGTTCAAATTTGTTAACTAAATTCAATTGTTTACATTTAATTAGGTTAAAAATGGGGGATAACAGTGAAAACATTGATCAACCACAACTGCAACAACCAAACCCTTCTGCACAAAATACTCCTTTTTCAAACCCCCCCTCAATTCAAGATTTAATTGCACAAAATTTGAACCAATTGAGGGGGATTGCAGATTTCTATCGTAGGATCCCCCACCTAAACCCAATGTTTGATCCCCTCACGTCGATCATAAAGAGTATAGAAACCGTCACTGAGGAGCACAATGTCGCTCTTTTGTGGCGAGATTCTATGAGGGAACAATATGCGGATGGCTTGTCCTATAAGAAGATCAAGGATCTCGAGATATTCAAAGTTGCTATTGCCGCATTGTTTGTGAATCCCCGCACTGGTCAACCCCTAGACCCCAAAAAAAAAAAACTTTCTATTAAATGGTGCACAAATGATGGTATTGTGAAAAAAAATTGGGATCGTTGGTGGATGGTTTTCAACAAACCACCCAACAACAATCTTGATGTCCCCTTCTACTTCATCAAAAAATTGTATTCTGAGTTTGTTTTAGGAAAACATGTGAACTACTTTGACATCCAACCTTTCCAGGTGTGGGTTTAGGTATGCCCCAAAATAGCCCTGGGGCAGTCAGAGTAGTCCATGGCCCATATGTCCCCCCTCCTCCTATTGATCCCCTACCTCCAATACAACATCTTGATATCATTTGTGAGGCGGCATCATGGACCATATTGTCTATCACTCTTTGAGTAGCCTTTTGGTTTCTCAAGCCAGGTCAGTAGCTCAGCCTACTATTGATGGTAGTGGTGCATATGGTGGTGCTGACATGTCCTCCTTGACTCCACACATTTGTGTGCCCCATAGTTGTGTCATGTGTGGACATGTATGCTTGGGTCTGATTGGACAGCTTGTTGATCTTCCTGTGCACAGTGCAAATTATGAGGTGCATGAGATGCACGATGCACCAAATGTTATGACAAAGAATGGAGGATACCCTGGAGAGTCCTCGCATGCTAGAGGCGAGGAGGCACCTTCATCATACATTGATGATGTAGTGGTAAGATTTGTATTTTTCACAGTTCATTCTATATTTTTAAATGAATATTTATAGTCTAGATAATATTAAGTACTAATTTTTATTTATATGGTCTATTTAATAGTTGATGACCGAGGAGGAGTTAACACAAATCCAGGAGGGCACCTTGATGGCCATTTTATTTGGCCTTGATAGCTTTACGGTAAATATATTATTGCACCTAGTCGTTTGTATTTTATTGTACATACATGCTCATCATTTATATTGGTATTAATTAGATTATGTAGTAGCTTGCATGTATATCTTATTTTACCTCTTTTAGGGCACAAGCAGCATGAGTGCGGGACTGTGTGATTTAGGATCTGGTAGTGCAGTTGGAGACAAGGAAAGGTAATTGAATGCAAAATATGATTGAATGAATAGTTTAAAATAACTTATAATGATTATACACGTCTAGACATAGATTGATAGTTTCATATACTTGTTGTGTATATGTACAGAGAATTCTTGGCTTCACATCCTTGTTGACTACACCCACTATACCTGAAGAAGAAGAAGAAGAAGAAGAAGAGATGCCTCGAGTACATGTGTGTTCATTTTATTTTGTGTTTAGTAGATATAATTCGTTATTATCAGTGAAAATTATATGCTAGCTTGTATCAATGTCATGTTTGTGAACATATGTAGGTTGTGTATGAAAATATTAAAAGCATGCCTCCTCTACCAAAGACATACATCAAGAGTCCTACAAAGCCGAAGCGAAAACGTGGAGATGAGGTAAACAAGAATAGTTCAATTATAGTTCATTTTTATGTTAACTTTTCGAATGTGAGTTATATAATATAACTAATCTTAATCATGGTTTGTTTTTTCTTGTGCAGGATCCTTCAATGCCAAGCAGTGCGGCGAAGAGGATCAATTTTGATGATCCAATTGTAGCTTAGGATGTTATAGATAGTTTCGGGATGCTCACATGTCTAGTTGGCATGTCTATTTTGTATATGGAAAATACATTCACGTATATAGACATACATTTTGTTTGAGTTGGCATTTATGCCATATTTGTGTATGGACATACACTTGTAATCATTTGACATTTATATATATATAGAAGTTGATATTTAATCATATAATTGTTGCTCATGTGTGCATGGTGTTATCATGGAAAACTTTAATCTTCAATCCAATAATTAACAATGGTTAATAATTGCTATTTAATGAACAATACAATTCATTTCATTTCATCGTAAGTGTTGTTTGTATAATGAACAATACAATTCATTTAATGAACAATACAATACAATTCATTTAATGAATAATACAATTCATTTAATGAAAAATACAATACAATTCATTATTACCCTATGCATGCTCCTATTCTCTCCCCCCCCCCCCCCCCCCCCCACTCAGTCGAACACTCGGAGTCATACCCTACCGGCGTCGTCCCTTGAGCACCCTAAGTGCTAAAAATTGTCAAACTTTGACGGGCCCTAACTCAAAATCTGTGGCACCTATGAACAATCCGTTTGAACCTACAGGGCCATGAGAGGGGTCCCTACAAAATCCTATCTCGGTTTTTCAATTTTCCCTACGGTTTTATTAGGGCAGCATTTTTTCGGTTGGCAAAAATAATTGTCAGTCTCATTCAATCGAATGTTGTCATGTGGCCAATTTCTCATTCTTCTCATCGTGATAATGAACCGTCAACTATAACATGTCTAGTTAGGCATTATTACCCTATGCATTCTCCTATCCCCCCCCCCCCCAAACTCATTCGAACGCTCGGGTACCCTACCGGTGTCGTCCTTGAGCACCCTAAGTGCTAAAAATTATCAAACTTTGATCGGCCCTAACTCATAATTCATGGCACATGTGAATGATTACTTTAAACCTACAGGGCCACGAGAGGGGTGCATACAAAATCCTATCTCATTTTTTTCAATTTTCCCTATGGTTTTATTAGGGCAACATTTTTTTGGTTGGCAAAAAAATCATCAGTCTCAATCAATCGAATGTTGTCGCGTTGCCAATTTCTCATTCTTCTCATCGTGATAAGGAACCGTCGGCTCCAACATGTCCAGTTAGACATTATTACCCTATGAATGCTCCTATTCCACCACCCACTCGGTTGAACGCTCAAGGTCATACCCTACGGGCGTCATCCCCTTGAGCACCCTAAGTGCTAAAAAATTTCAAACTTTGACAGGCCCCTAACTTGGAATCCATGGCACCTAAAAATGATTCATTTGAATCTATGGGGCCATGAGAGGGGTCCCTACAAAAGCATGTCTCAGTTTTTCAATTTTCCCTACAGTTTTATTAGGGCAGCATTTTTTTAGTTGGCGAAAAATCGTCAGGTCTCATTCAATCGAATGTTGTCAGCGTGGCCAATTTCATGTTATTCTCGTCGTGATAACAAATCGTTAGCTCTGACATGTTTAGTTAGGCATTATTACCCTATGCATGCTCCTATTTCCCCCCCCCCCCCACTCAGTTGAACGCTCGGGGTCATACCCTACCCGGCATCGTCCCTTGAGCATCCTAAGTGCTAAAAATTGTCAAACTTTGATGGGCCCTAACTCGAAATCCATGGTACCTGCAAATAATCTATTTTAACCTATAGGGCCACGAGAGGGGTCCCTAGAAAAGCCTATCTTAAGTTTTTCAATTTTCCCTATGGTTTTATTAGGGCAGCATTTTTTCGGTTGGTGAAAAAATCGTCAGTCTCATTCAATGAAAAAAATATAGATAAACAAGCATTACACTGTAGACACATAATGATCATCAATATTTCCATGTATTGTATACACATAATTACCATTACACTTACATGTGACATCCATGAAGGAATATGCAAACATGATTTTTCATCATAATCAATACAACTACACCAATGTAAGTTCATGTACAGATACATTGTACATCATCAATATAACTAAACCAATTTGCTCATGGACATTGTATATCATCATAACAAAGTTACATCAATTCACATCCATATACAAATACAACATCCCACTTCATTTGCATCAGACATCCTTATGTCCTAAGAGAAAAGCTTACGTACAGCAATGCTTGCATATAAATGAAGACCAAAATAAGCAAACTTTTTTATGCGGAATGAATGTGCTACAAGAAAACAAATTATAACACTTAATACAAATTATTTTGTCAAATTATAAATAGGTCATTTGAAACATTTTTAAGACGTACAAGATTGTATAATTACGAAACTTACCAGTTTCTCTGCAAAGTCTACAAGCATAACTTTGAAGAAAGACGCATGTTGATTAAAGCCCTTCTCACTGCATTTCTCTACATGGTTGAAGACGATGGTAGATATTTTTATTTCTTATTAATGCACCAAAGGAATATGTACTATCACCAAGAGTAAACTAGTCAACGGCGAATGATCTAGCATGAACCTGTATTTTTAAGAATTGTTAGTCTACACATAAAATGCATGGATGAACATAAAGGCTTTATGATAATCACTTCAACTGAAATGCATGATAATAAATGAAAAAGTGGGATTATATACCATAAAAAATATGTCCCTTCGAATTATATCAAGAGAACCCACTATGTTGATGCAAAAATAATAATGTGATACTATTGTATATCATCAAAAAAGGCCTGCATGAGCATAAATTTTTTGCGATAATTATATCATCAAAAATTGAAGTAGAAGGGCTAGGCTTGATTTGTAATAAAATTGTCAAATAGTGTTGTCTAATAACAAAAATTGTAAAGCTCATCAAATGCATGATAATAAGTCGTGTTGCAAAAATACATCCCTTCCAATTATATCAAGTGTACCCGCTACATGCATGCAAAAACCGTGTTGCCAAAAAAAGGGTTCATCAATAGACCTGCATTTTGAACACATCCTTAATATACACGTAACAAACTTGAACATTAAGGTTTAATGATCATTGTTTGAAATGAAATGCATGATAAAAAAAAAAGGTACCATTAAAGACCTACTACTCAAGTATGCCTGAAGGGTTATTTCTTTGCTTAAGAGTATCCAGTATTGCTTCATGATCAGCAGTAGTCACTATTCATAGGTCTTTGGTCTTCAATTTTGCTTGATGCTTCAACAACTTGACATTTGTAGCTATAATAAGGTGTGAATACATTAGAATGGTTTTGTGTCTCTCATAGTCTTCAAATGCAAGTATGCCATTCTTTCTAAACATGTATGTTCACAACCAAGTTCCCACAACAACAACTGAACCTGTACGATATGTGAACCCATCATCATTTGTCACTAGTTGTGTTAGCTTCTGTTTTCCTTGTACACATTGTGCCAACCAATATTCTGATATCTCTTCATTCCCTTGCGGTGCAACAACTGCAAAAACATGTCCTATCTATACAAGATCTGATAGACGGTCATATTCAAGTGAACTTTCCATGTCATCGTTTGACAAGGATATTGTTTGAGATAAAGGAGTTATATATTGGGGAACCCACGTATCAACCCACTCACTTGACTCGCACTGATCCCAATCACATTGAACACAACTTTGACAAAAACAAGCCAACACTTGTGTCCAAATGGTCCATGTACTTGCATCTGAGCTGAGAAATGAATTCATCTTTGAAGAATCTTTAATTGTTTGACAATCCAATCTGTATCCCACTGTGCTCTCCTCAACCAACCAAAGTAATTTGGTCACTACTGAATCAAGAGTACCTCCATGTGACAATACTGAACTACACCAATCAACAATAGAACATGCATCATAAAAATTTGCACCTGAAATCCTCCATTGCTCCTTAACTAGAGCTATCTTCAAACATGCACCTGCTCCACCATGCTCCCCCTTCCAATGCCCTGCCTCAAAAAACACCAAATATGAGGTATACGCCTCTCTACATTCATTATACTCAACCAATAAAACATACGGGAATTCTTGAATTGACCTGTACAGTTATCTGACCATATGATATGTTGATCAATTGCAATATCTTTCTCATGCAAGAACTTAAAAAAAATCTCGAAAGAATGTTGCACATGCTCAGAGGAGTGTGATCTATCATCACTCATATAAAAATGATACTCCCTAATTATCTTCCTAACCTCTTCTGTACTATCAGGAGCATGTCTATATGTAATGTGAACAAAAATAGCAATCTGGATTGAATTGTAGTATTGAGACTGTACCTCATTCTGTGGTTGCAATGTATAGTTCTCTACAAAATCAACCACCGATAAAATAGTGCCAAGCAGGAAAGAGTTCTTACACATCCTGAACTGTTGATCCAACCAGTGAGACCTATGGGTGTGCCTTGCATACATGTAGAAAATATTTTCCTTAAAATCCAAAATAAAGTCAGCATCACTCACTTCTCTTGAGACTAATTTGCATCTAGAACCTTCACCTCCACTCTTCAAAGTATTTTCACTGTCTCATATCTTTTTTTCTCAACATAATTCTTTCCAAACTCGTGTTCATTGCCCTCATGAAAACATGAAACACACTTTGACAACTCACCACATTGTGAGAACTTCTCATTCAAACAATAATTTCTATAGAAATAGCAACCATCATCTCTAGGGCATAAAAATAGATCTTGCAAGTCTCTTGATGATCTCGGAAATATCATTGCACCACACTCCTACAACATCTCATTAGTATGCATCGTAGAACGAATATGGCATAAAATTTCATGGTACATTGAAAACTCCACATGGTACTTGCAACAACAAGTATTACAAATCTTAAGAGGAACACAATAAAATGGCTTCAAAGATTCAAAGGCCCTTTGTGATATTTGCAAAGTTGGATGTACTTCACAAAAAAAATTGTACAACATTGTTTGGCTTGATTCCAAGAAATGTTTGGGATGCGGTGTGCAGTCTCGGTTGCTGAATCTTAATTTCAAAACATCCTTTACATTGGGTGATACTCTAGAATTAGAGTGCCAAAATTGTTGAATCTCCTCCTTCACATTGTCAGTCAACTTTCTATCAACACGTGGAAGCCTCCCACCAAAAGCCCATGATGTATCATTTTGAAGTGGATCGTCAAGTCTTTGTCTTCGTGCAAGTGCCCTATCCAAATTTTTACGGTTTATGTTCAAATAAACACAATTTTGTCTCATTCAACGAGCTTTCATCAATTGATGGCTTACTAAGGAGGTTGTAATCACTCTTCGAGAAGCTCTCTTATCTCTTTCTTTAATATTCTTTCCAATAGAATTGAGAGCATCAAATAGATTTTTGGCAATAATAAAATTTCTCTCCATCTTCTTGTTCATACGAATCTTTAATTTTTTTAGCAATGGTCTCATCTTTATCATCTTTAGCAATTGAACAAAGAGTTGGCATTGCTCGGTCAATGTCTTATTGCTAAAATTTTGGTCGAAAAGTTGTGTAGCCCACAACCGAACGGTTCTTGTTGACCTCTTGCCTTCAAGATTCACAATAATGTTCTCATCAATTTCAAGTAACCATTTTGGGGTTCTTGAAGGTCTTGGATTTGGAATTTTTCTTTCATCCATGAGAGGGTCTTCATTTCTAAAGTAATTAGGTGTTACATATTATTCACTTGGTTGAGCAATTCCACCTTCAATGTCAAATTTTTCCACATTTTCACCTCCAATGTCAAAATTTTCCACATGTTCACCTCTTATGTCAAAATTTTCTACATTTTCACCTCCAATGTCAAAAAAAATCATATTTACACCCAAATTATGGGCACCTTCATTGTCAACTCCCAAATTTTCACTTTCCATTCTCACGTCATATTGAGCATTTTCATTATCACTTTCAACATTTTCAACATATTCAAAATTTTCACTTCCAAAATCTACATTTTCATTTTCAAAAACTTGTTCAACATTTTCAAATTCAATTTCCTCTTCACTTGAAATAACATTAGAAATATTTAACATACCTTGTCTTCTCCTCCTATGAACTTCTCTATCTCTTTCTCTATACACTTCAATTTGGTCATTTGAAAGTTTTATTTTGCATTTAGACTTCCGACGACTACTACTCCCCATTTACCTCCACAAAGATGCATCTAAATGATTGACAATTTAAGATTTGATTTAAATAATCTCTCAAAAGCATAATTTTGTCTCAACCTGTTTGAAAACCCGTGATTGTCGACAGAAAACACCATGTGAAGAATGTGGGTCGTTGGAATCCACAAAATGGCCCATAAGGCACTTTTTTATTTACAAAAATCGAATATCGGATTATATCGGATATTTGATATTAATGTATAAATTTGTGGTCCCAAAAAAATTTCTCGTTGCCGCCTTTTCTTTTAATGTTGCCACATTAATTGTAGTGGCAGAAATCAGATATCCAATAAAATCTGATATCTAATTTCATTACTCATATGGAGAGAGAGAGAGAGAGAGAGAGAGAGAGAGAGAGAGAGAAATATTAGGTGTCCCAAGACCCCTTAGGACACCGTATGACCCCTAACGACACCATATGGTGTCATAAGGGGTCATATGACCCATAACGACATCATATAGAGTCGTAAAGGGTCATATTGTGTCCTAAGTGCTCATATGGTGTCTTAAAGGGATCATATGAAACAATATGACCCCTTAGGACACAATATGACCCATAACGACACATTTTGGTGGTTTAAGGGGTCATATGGTGTCCTAAGGGGTCATATTGTGTCCTATGACCCAATATGGTGTCATAAGGGGTCATATGTTGTCCTTGGGGGTCATATGGTGTCCCATGACCCCTTAGGACACAATATGACCCATAACGACACAATTTGGTGTCTTAGGGGTCATATGGTGTCCTAAGGGGTCGTAGGACACCATAGGACCCATAACGACCCAATATGGTGTCGTAAGGGGTCATATGTTGTCCTTAGGGGTCATATGGTGTCCCATGACCTCTTAGGACACAATATGACCCATAACAACACAATTTGGTGTCTTAAGGGGTCATATGGTGTCTTAAGGGGTTGTAGGACACTATGTGACCCCTTAGGACACCATAGGACCCATAACGACCCAACATGGTGTCATAAGCGGTCATATGTTGTCCTTAGGCATCATATGGTGTCCCATGACCCCTTAAGACATCATATGACCCATAACGACATCGTATAGAGTCGTAAAGGGTCATATTGTGTCCTAAGGGGTCATATGGTGTCTTAAAGGGGTCATATGAAACAATATGACACCTTAGGCCACAATATGACCCATAACGACACAATTTGGTGTCTTAAGGGGTCATATGGTATCCTAAGGGGTCGTAGGACACAATATGACCCCTTAGGACACCATAGGACCCATAACAACCCAATATGGTGTCATAAGGGGTCCTATGTTGTCTTAGGGGTCATATGGTGTCCCATGACCCCTTAGGACACAAAATGACCCATAACGACACTATATGGTGTCATAAGGGGTCATATGATCCATAACAACACCATATGGTGTCATAAGGACACCATATGGTGTCATAAGGGGTCATCTGGCCCATTACAACACCGTATAGAGTCATAAAGGGTCGTATTGTGTCTTAAGGAGTAATATGGTGTCTTAATCGGGTCATATGACACAATATGACCCCTTAGGACACAATATGACCCATAACGACACAATTTGGTGTCTTAAGGGGTCATATGGTGTCCTATGGGGTCGTAGGACACAATATGGCCCCTCAAGACACCATAGGACCCATAATGACCCAATATGGTGCCATGAGGGGTCATATGTTGTCCTTAGGGGTCATATGTTGTCCCATGACCCCTTAGGACACCATATGACCCCTAACGACACCAAATGGTGTCATAAGGGGTCATATGACCCATAACGACATTGTATAGAGTTGTAAAGGGTCATATTATGTCATAAGGGGTCATATGGTGTCTTAAAGGGGTCATATGAAACAATATGACCCCTTAGAATACAATATGATTCATAACGACACAATTTGGTGTCTCAAGGAGTCATATGGTGGCCTAAGGGGTCATAGGACACCATATGACCCCTTAGAATACCATAGGACCCATAACAACCCAATATGGTGTCATAAGGGGTCCTATGTTCTCCTTAGGGGTCATATGGTGTCCCATGACCCCTTAGGAGACCATATGACCCCTAATGACATCATATGGTTTCATAAGGGGTCATATGACCCATACCATCACCGTATAGAGTTGTAAATTATCATCTTGTTTCGTAAGGGGTCATATGACACAATATGACCCCTTAGGACACAATATGACCTATAACGATACAATTTGGTGTCTTAATGGGTTATATGGTGTCCTAAGGGATCGTAGGACACAATATGGTCCCTTAAGAAATCATAAGACCCATAACGACCCAATATGGTGTCGTAAGGGGTCATATGTTGTCCTTAGGGGTCATATGGTGTCCCATGACCCCTTAGGACACAATATGAACTATAACGACACAATTTGGTGTCTTAAGGGGTCATATGGTGTCTTAAGGGGTTGTAGAGCACAATATGACCCCTTAGGACACTATAGGACCCATAACGACCCAATATGTTGTCATAAGGGGTCGTATGTTGTCCTTAGGTGTCATATGATGTCCCATGACCCCTTAGGACACCATATGGTGTCATAAGGGATCATATGACCCATAATGATACCGTATAGAGTCGTAAAGGGTCATATTGTGTCCTAAGGGGTCATATGGTGTCTTACAGGGGTCATATAACACAATATGACCCATAACGATACAATTTGGTGTCTTAAGGGGTCATATGGTGTCCTAAGGGGTCGTAGGACACAATCTGACCCCTTAGGACACCATAGGACTCATAACGACCCAATATGGTGTCATAAGGCGTCCTATGTTGTCCTGAGGGGTCATATGGTGTCCCATGACCCCTTAGGACACCATATGACCCCTAATGACACCATATGGTGTCATAAGGGGTAATATGACCCATAACAACCCCTAACGACACTATATGGTATCATAATGGGTAATATGACCCATTATGACATCGTATAGAGTCATAAAGTGTCATATTGTGTCTTAAGGGTTCATATGGTATCTTAAAGGGGTCATATGACATAATAGGACCCCTTAGGACACAATATGACCCATAACAACACAATTTGGTGTCTTAAGGGGTCATATTGTGTAACATAATATGATCCCTTAGGACACCATTGGACCCATAACGACCCAATATGGTTTCATAAGGGGTCATATGTTGTCCTTAGGGGTCATATGGTGTCCCATGACCCCTTAGGACACCATATGGTTTCATAATGGGTCATATGACCCATAACGACGTTGTATACAGTCGTAAAGGGTCATATGGTATCTTAAAGGGGTCATATGAAATAATATGACCCCTTAGGAAATAGTATACCCATAACGACACAATTTAGTGTCTTAAGGGGTCATATGGTGTCCTAAGGGGTTGTAGGACGCAATATGACCCCTTAGGACACCATAGGACCCATTACGACCCAATATGGTGTCATAAGGGATCCTATGTTGTCCTTAGGGGTCATATGGTGTCCCATGACCCCTTAGGACACCATATGACCCCTAACAACACCATATGGTGTCATAAGGGGTCATATGTTGTCCTTAGGGGTCATATGGTGTCCCATGACCCCTTAGGACACCATATGACCCATAAAGACACAATTTGGTTTCTTAAGGGGTCATATGGTGTCCTAAGGGGTCGTAGGACAAAATATGACCCCTTAGGACACCATATGACCCATAATGACCCAATATGGTGTCATAAGCGGTCATATGTTGTCCTTAGGGGTCGTATGGTGTCCCATGACCCCTTGACCACTTAGGACACCATATGACCCCTAACGACACCATATGGTGTCATAAGGGGTCATATGACCCATAACGACACTGTATAGAGTCGTAAAGGGTCATATTGTGTCTTAAGGGGTCATATGGTGTCTTAAAGGGGTCATATGACACAATATGACCCCTTAGGACACAATATGACCCATAACAACACAATTTGGTGTCTTAAGGGGTCATATGGTGTCTTAAGGGGTTGTAGGACCCAATATGACCCCTTAGGATATCATAAGACCCATAATGACCCAATATGGTGTCATAAGGGGTCCTATGTTGTCCTTAGGGGTCATATGGTGTCCAATGACCCCTTAGGACACCATATGACCCCTAACGACACCATATGGTGTCCTAAGGGGTCATATGACCCATAACGACCCCTAACAACACAATATACTATCATAAGGGGTCATATGACCCATAAAAACATCATATAGAGTCATAAATGGTCATATTGTGTCTTAAGGGGTCATATGGTGTCTTAAAGGGGTCAAATAACACAATATGACCCATAACGACACAATTTGGTGTCTTAAGGGGTGATATGGTGTCCTAAGGGGTCTAGGACACAATATGACCCCTTAAGACACCATAGGACCCATAACGACTCAATATGGTGTCATAAGGGGTCATACATTGTCCTTAGGAGTCATATGGTGTCTCATGACTCCTTAGGACACCATATGACCCCTAACCACACCATATGGTGTCATAAGGGGTCATATGACCCATAACAACATCGTATAGAGTTGTAAAGGGTCATATTATGTCCTAAGGAGTCATATGGTATCTTAAAGGGGTTATATGAAACACTATGACCCGTTAGGACACAATATGACTCATAATGACATATTTAGTATCTTAAGGGGTCATATGGTGTCCTAAGGGGTCGTAGAACACAATATGACCCCTTAGGACACCATAGGAGCCATAATGACCCAATATGGTGTCATAAGGGGTCATATATTGTCCTTAGGGGTCATATGGTGTCCCATGACCCCTTAGGACACCATATGACCCCTAACGACACCATATGGTGTCATAAGGGGTCATATTTTGTACTTAGGGATCATATGGTGTCCCATGACCCCTTAGGACACCATATGACCCTAATGACACTATCTGGTGTCATAAGGGGTCATATGACCCATAATGATATTGTATAGAGTCGTAAAGGGTAATATTGTGTCCTAAGGGGTCATATGGTATCTTAAAGGGGTCATATGAAACAATATGACCTCTTAGGACACAATATGACCCATAACGACACATTTGGTGTCTTAAGGGGTCATATGGTGTCCGAAGGGGTCGTAGGACACAATATGACCCCTTAGGACACCATAGGACCCATAACGACCCAATATGGTGTCATAAGGGATCATATGTTGTCCTTAGGGGTCATATGGTGTCCCATGACCCCTTAGGACACCATATGACCCCTAACAACAACATATGGTGCCATAAGGGGTCATATGAGCCATAACAACACCGTATAGAGTCGTAAAGGGTCATATTATGTCCTAAGAGGTCATATGGTGTCTTAAAAGGGTCATATGACACAATATGACCCCTTAGGATACAATATGACCCATAACGACATAATTTGGTGTCTTAAGGGGTTATAGGTGTCTCTCTCCCTAATATCATATATTAATTTATAATAGTTAGTGAATTTACTTATTAAAATCGGATATCTGATATAATTGGATATCTGATTGTACTGGATATCCAATTTTATTAGATATCCAATTTTTGTTGTACAAATTTCAAATTTGAAATTTTGGCTCGGGAATTCTTTGGGATTTGGCTTGGAAGTGACAAGCCTGGAAAGTCAACTGAAAAAATGAGTTTTTCAGTATTCCTTGATTTTCCAAACTTTACACTGGTGGCTGGCGACTTTTTTTATAGCCAAAATTGATAAAATGAATAGGGTTTTTTAAGGACGTTCTCAGCTTTCCAACAATATAAGGCATGTCTTATTTCGACTTTAAAAAATAATTATTATTTATTTTCTAATTGAATTCTGACAAAAGTCTTGATTGACAGACTGATTGAAAAACACTCATAACTTTCAAACGGTATAACATTTTTTGAATCCGAAACATGCATCACATCTTATGCTTTGTCTACTATAGGTAAAAAAAAATTTTAAAAAATTTCATAAGGTTTTGACCAAGTTAAGGTGGTTAAATGTAGGAGTTTCTGAATTTCTGAAAAGTTGTAGTAAAAAACTCATAAATAATTATTCACTTTATAAAAAATTATAAACAAATATGTGTCACATCCGGACACGAGTCTAATACTTATATTATAAATATTTTTTAAAAATATTATGATTTGATTTTGATTAGGTTGGTTAGACATACGTCTACTTCTTATCTTTTTCCTGAAATTTTAGTACCACTACATTGAAATTTGAAATTTTCATCAAATAGGATTTTTTTTTCAATAAACAACTAGTATCTTAGAAACTACATTCAATTTTCTATAGATTCCCTTCTTACATATTTTAAAAATAATGTTCACAACTTATTCAAATTTTCATGTCAAGTTGCATAACTCTGTTTTTCTGAAATTTCATTGCCACTTAAGGGCTTGTTTTGGCACACCATGATCATGCACATACCCTATTGCTTATATGAATTTATGTGTGTATGTACATCTCTCTCTCTCTCTCTCTCTCTCTCTCTCTCTCTCTCTCTCTCTCTCTCTCTCTCTCTCTCTCTCTCTCTCTCTCTCTCTCTCGTGTACTTAGATTTTGTTGCTAAAGTTGCTCAAATGGCCAAATCTTGTAATCCTAACAAATAATTCATGTTGTTTGAAATATCACCTCTCACCCTTTGCATCCTCTCCTTGGACTTATGTGTTGACCTTGGGTTGTAGGGGAGGTCTCCTTTGTCAACTGGGCCTAGTAAATCTTTGGTTGGGTATTCAGATGCATAAGCTTCATTGCATGATCTTGTTTCTCCTTCTAATAGTTGATTTGAGCCAGCAGGAGATGATTCTATCATTTTTCCTACCATTTCTCAATATAACCTAGGGGGTATTTTTGTTGTGTCTCTTGTCATTGCTCGATTTGAGTCAAGGGAAGGTGTCTTGTGTTGTGATATTCTTGAAGCTGAAGACAGGTCTCCTAGAGTCTCCTTTGTGGATCTCTTATATAGACCTTTTTCTAATGCTCCTATTTAGAAATGTATCACTTGTGTTGATGCCCTAGAGCTAGATTTATCCCAGAATGTGATCGATAGTGTGTCCTTATTAAGGAAAAGGTTGTTTTGCAAGTTTAGTTGCTAGTGATTTTAGCTACCTAACCTCCATCGATGGATTTCAAACAACAAGACACCTTTGGTAGAGGGTAAGTTGGAATTTTACCCTTGTACTAGGGGTTTTTTGTTGTTTCTTTTGACTCTTCTAATGAATGATATGATATTTTAGAGGTTGGAGTTTGAGAGTTGGATTTGCACCCTCTTTTGATTTATCCATAGTCTCTCTCTTTCAAATCTCATAAGCAATTTGTCAAGAAAAGTCCTAAGGGTGCACCAAACCCTAGATTCAACTTAGTTGTTTTTTAATCTATTCCAATCTTGTTGCTTTTTAGCTCAGTTTACTATTCTATTATTTTTATCTCTACTTTGTATAATGTTTTGGGTCCTTTCAAAATATTGCCACATTCTAGTTGGTCAATAGTACTTTGAAGCAAGATAGGTATAAAGCTGGCTAAATTTATTTTTCTCTTTGTTCAGTTCTTAGATTCTATTACCTCTTGGGTAACTTTGTTGATTTCCTTATAACAAGGTCTGGTCCCTATCAAAAACCTACTTACTTAAATAAAAAAACAAATAATTCTATGGCACCGACTCAATTTTGCACAATATGGGTAAAAGGAATATATGTGTTACATGTAAATGATATATCACACATAATAGTACTACATAGTAAAAAATATACAAGTTTTCAATACATTTATTGAATATAAGATCATTTGATAACATTTCTAGTTTTGTGGTATCTTGTTCAAAAACTTCTAATTTATGTCTCTATATTTACATCCCACTATCATTGCATATGATTAATTAAATTATGTATTGTGTAACTTGTCTTAGGGTTAATCTAGTGATCTAAGAAGGATGATCTTTCAAATACAAGGACCATGTTAGGTTGTCGTAGCCTTTAAATGTATAAAAAATATGAAAAATGTGTTCAGAATCATATCACATCCTAAGAAGGACATAAATAGGGACTAAGGAGAGAAGGCAATCAAATATTCCAACTTCAATATCTTTAAATATATTTAAAAAAATTAAAGATATACTCAACAAATTTATTGTAATAGATAAATAAAACATCTTGATTGCCTTATTTTAAAATAATTAAAATTTTATATTATATTTGTTGTTTTTAAATAAATAATATAATTGAATACAAACAAAAAGATAATTTTAACTAGAAATAAAGAAATAAGTTTGTATAAAAGAACCACATTTATTCACAATTTTTTACTATATATAGTGTGACAAATACTCATGTTCATAATTTACTAAGGATGTAAAGAGAAAGGGAGAATCAAAACTTTTATTAATTGGGAAACACAAATCATTATTTTAGAGGACAACAAAGATATAAGGATTATTGGGTGGGGCATAAAGTCCGCCGAAACAGTAAAAAGAAATGCATACTAACGATCTCTGACTCATTCATGGCGGCAAAAATCATTGCAAAGTGGGTTTCAATAGAGTGCTACAGAACAGAGCGACAATTAGTCCTGATCTGCCCTTGATTGCCGGTGAGGGGACTCATATTTCCCAACTTAATCATCGATTCCACAAATTGCTTCAGAAACACCTCCTCCTGTTCCGCATATAATTTCACAGTCTCCATTGTTTTTACTTGCCCCTTGGTGAACAAAACCTCGTCAGAATTCAACAGTCCTTTGTTGCTCAGCAATAGCTTGAAATAGTAGTTGTCGAATTTGGTAGGAGTTACTGCATCCAATGGGGAGAGATTGTTGTCTCCTCCTGATTGTGGGCACACAGATCTCAGCTTAGTGGAATAACTCTTCTCCAGGGTGAAGTCGGGCTGCCCATTTCCACTCTGGTTGTACAGCCTTTGTCGGAAGCTTGTGCAACGAGATTGACCAATGGTGTGGCTGCCTGTATAATTTTATAACATACATATTGTTTATGGTCAGCTTCATTGAATACCCACTTGTTGTTTTCTCACTTCAAAAAAAATACAGGTAGAAGGGCAGAAGGTACCTGAAAGTGCTACTAGGTCAACCTCATTCAGACCTTGGCGTTTAAACTTAGTGATAAGAGTTTGCAGGGTTGAGTTTGGTGCAGGGATGTTATTGTTTGATCCTTGCAAACTTGCACTTGTGGAATCCCTTCTCCCCAATGTAACTTCCCAACTGGGTCCTCCACTCTGCACATCAAGATTAACATAAATACCCACAATTGGGGGATGAATTTCTTGATCTAATTGAGAGTTTGTTTTAATTAATGAGTTTGAGCGCGACTTATATATACATCAGAGCATAAGTATTGCCAAGAAAATAAAATAGAAGAGATTGGGGAAGATCATTACCAAGACAACAGAGTCACGAGCGGCAATGATAAGAATGTCTGCGCAGGAGACAGTTTTTGGGCATGCCTTCTCCAACTCACTCTTTATCTGGTCGATTACGTCGAATCCTCTGGCTGAATTTTTGTTGGGATTTGAATTCTTTTCGCTCACAATCTTGGCACTGTCGTCCAGAAACAGTGATGCATCACACCCCTGTTTGGATACACACTTCATTTATCAAGATTTTTTCCCATATATATGATTGAAAGTGAAACAATGGAAATAACAAGAGAAACTCTAACAGAAATGTTAGAAACTACATCTTACACAGAAGGAAGAGCTTATACAGCTAATGTATTGTGGTCAAACCATCATTCTTTATTTAAAGAGTTGACGTGTTAACCAAAACACACCCACTTACATCAGTGCCAATTTCATCTAAAAGAAGAAAAAAAATTGTAAAGCAAATAGAGAGTTAAAAACATGGACAGTGGTCGTAGGTTTGAATTTCAATTCAAGTTCCAAGTAAGGAGCATTTCAGACACGGCCAGAGAGTTATAACATCCATTTGAGACACGGCTACAGCCATTCAATACTTGGCCATGTACATTACATTACTTTGACCACAGAATTATAAGATAAATCCTAACGAATTCACTCCATATATATGGAAAGAGAGAACAAAGTATGCACCTGGACAAAACAGTCATGGAACTGAAGACGGAGCAAAGAAGCCGCCATTCTGGCTTCCTTCATCACAGCATTCTGCACGACAGACTTCACAATTTGCTCAGCATTTGGACACGAACTTTCATAGAACTCTGGACTCAAATCATTGTTATAGAGAGGCTGTGAGACAGATGACCACAACATTGACATACAACACACTATGAAAACACTCAAACTCCCAATTCTCATGGCCATCTTAAACCTCTCAAACTGAACCTTATTATCACTCTCTACTCACCATAAACTCTGAGCCAAGAGCTTGTGATAATTTAGGACTGAGCTGATGCACTTTTATACTACATCATGGGCACCACACTGGGGCCTAGTTTCAAGGAGCGTTTGAAGAGCTGTTAGCTGTACTAATCTTGACCAAAATCAACAAAAAACAATATAATACACATAAATATGCAGGCTTATTGATGAAGTCAATGCATTCGAAATGGGAGGTCGCTGGATCAAATTTTGCCCTTTTTTTTTTGGCACAGCCGACAGCATTGTGCCGTCTGATTAGGTGAGCTAATACACCGACCTAGCATAGATTCCTCCATTAACATGCAAAGTTAACAAAGCTTTTGAGAAATGCATACGTTGCTCTTCTGCTCTTGAATTGAAACAAGATTTGTTTAATGGAAGAAAAACTTCAATATTGTTTGAAAGAGTCTTTCGATCCAGAAATGAAACCTGCTCCCGTACAATTTTTTCCACGCCATACTTCACATGTATATAATTTAGAATAAAGCACAGATCTTTTAAGACCCGATCAACCTTGTTTGAATAAAAGTACTTAAACACAAAGAGTTTGATTGCTTCCTCCCACTCCACATTACTGTGGATAAAGATAAAGATGGTTACAATGCTGATGAGTTGAATTGGTGGGTAGTGAGGAACTAAAGCGCGTTTCTTAAGAACCTTCTCTTAGATTTATTTTACTCATTCTCTGACACTTTCATATAAGTAGTAATACTTGGATCCAAATTTAGTATATGTGGTAGGAAGCATTTTGTTCTCCTACTTAGTTGTCGTCTACTGGTTTGTGGAACACATGATTGTTAGAGGGGGTTAGATCAGTCAATGAAAATCACTTCTTTATTTGTGGTGTATTTGAGATGGATTAAGCTTAACAATTATCTCCTCTTTTGAAGATAGTGCACCATTTCATTTCTTAATTGTTCAACATGTTTGAGAAGCCACTATTCTATGATAATACACGTTTACTTATTTGTTCCCTTGCTTTTTTGTGATGAATCGTTGGTGAGCTGGTTATTCCATCTAAGATTAGTTAATTGTGGGAGATGTCATGTGATTTAATCATTTAATCATTTCTTTTAAATGCCTCGTGGGAAATTCTCGTTGGCCGTTAATATTTTTATTTATAGGTGTTGACTTGAAAGTTTTTTAAAAGATATTTAATTATAAGAAGGTGTTATCGAATAATAAATAGATGAATAGTAATAGTGATAGTATATAAGTACATAGTGTATCATTTTAGTTAATCTAATTAAAAATAAATGTAATTAATTATCAAATTTGATATAAAATGTGATTAAGCATCTAAAATAACAAATTATACATCATTAAATTCATCAAATAAAAATTATGATATGAAATGTATGTAGAGAAACTTTTTTTTAAAATAAATCTACCATCAAAGTGAGCAAAAACTTGTATTAATCTACCATCAAAGAGAGCAAAAACTTATATTAATCTACCAACACAAGATTCTAGAAATACAACCAAATTCTCTCATAAATCTGATAGAATTTCAACAACATCATGATGCTTGCAAATGATCATAAATGAAACCTTTATTTCATATCTCTATTATATAAAGTAAACAAAAACTAGAAATCAGAAGTTGTTTACAAATCAATGGATTAAAACCATGGGCCAAAACTAGGCTCCTAAAACAAAATAGAAAATCATTCAAGAAAAACACCTTTCAAGAATAGAATGTAGCTCCCTCCATCACTATTGTGTGTCATTGGTACCATCATTACTTGAGTGGACAAATTTCCAATTATAGTGCTCCACAATTGAGTGGCCAACTAATGTATATCCCACCAATCATAACAAGATTATCCACTCTTCTCAATGTAACTTACAAGCACTACATGAAGGAGAGATGTTCAATAACTTATGAAAATGATTGTGAATCGTAAAAATTCTAAATCTAGTTGTAAATTACATTAGAACCAATATTATAATTTCTATAAGGAGAATAGTAATCCAAGTACCAATTCCGAAGATGTTGGAGACACATATCACATACATGAGTATTACAATTTGATATCACATTATCTCAACATTCTCCCATTTGATATTATTCATAACAATGATATAAATAGGAAAAATAAAATGAATGTACACAATAAAAAGCTCACTCTACTTTCATAAGTGAATCTACTATATTTACCAAAATGACAACTTTATAAATCATGACCTTACCACTCTCCACCATGGCATGAACAAAGTGATATTGAACATCTATGTTCTTAGGATGAGTACATTGTACATGAAGTTTCTAGCCAAATGGAACTGAACCAAGCATTAAGAAGATGTTATTTCCTAGTTAATAATTTTTGAATGTGATCTGAGATTGGTTGTATAGGCAATGAGCCCCTCTTATTTTGAGTAGTGAGCTCTAGGCAGTGTGCCTAAATGCATGTGCATTCCCCATTGTAATACTTCTA
This sequence comes from Cryptomeria japonica, assembly GCF_030272615.1. Taxonomy (NCBI): domain Eukaryota; kingdom Viridiplantae; phylum Streptophyta; class Pinopsida; order Cupressales; family Cupressaceae; genus Cryptomeria; species Cryptomeria japonica. The sequence goes on along the minus strand of NC_081407.1, from coordinate 893,410,519 downwards.
ATAGAGCATACCTATTTTGTGGGTTCATCCCCAACATGGTTTTTCCCTTCACCGGGTTTCCATGCCAAAAATCTTGGTGTTGTGTGTGTTTATTATGTGTTGCTGATTTATGATTTCATATTTAATTATCAGATATGAGAATAAGTTTAATTTTTTTGAGTTTTTTAGACAACTGAGAGACAACTGATTCACCCCCCTCTCAGTTGTCTGCCCTATTTCCATCAAGTATAGCCATAAAATGAGCATACTTAGTTAGTCGATCCACTCCTACATATATACAATCTTTACCTTGGACTTTAGGAAGCCCTATTATGAAAACCATAGAGATGCTATCCCACTTCTTATCTGGTATAGGAGGAGGTGGGAGGAGGTCGGCTAGATGTGTTTGCTTGGTTTTGTTCTTTTGATATGTCATACACTCTTAGACATGTTTAAGTACATCTTTCTTAAGTTTCTTCCAAGAATACCTTTCCCCCACTTGTTTATAGGTCTTTAAATAACTTAAATATCCTACTAGGGGACTATCACGATATTCCTTAATGATTTTTGTTTTTATCTTTGAGCTTGGTGTAAGATATGTCATGTCTTTGTAAAGGATAAGTTTGTACACTATTTAATAGTTTTCATCTTGTATGTTTTGTTCAAGGATAGCATTTGCATGTGTCTTTAACATATTTTTCAATAATGGAGTTCTTTTAGTTTATCTAGTATGATATGTTATGGTGCACAAGTAGTGTTTTTGAGACAATGAATCTGCCAAAATATCATTCTTCCCCTTTACATATTCTATATCAAAGTTATAATCTTGTAGTTTTCTAACCCACTTTTATTGATGGTCATTTAGATCCTTTGACCTATAAATAATTGTAAGTTGTTGTGATCCGTTTTAACCACAAATTTCCCACAAACCAAGTATTCCCTAAATTTGGCCAATGCATGCTTAATAACCCATATTTATTTATCATAAATTGAGTAAAGTCTTTCAATTGTAGTGATTTTGTGATTCTTAAAAGATATTGGATGTTTATTTTAGATGAGGACTACTCCAATGCCTTCTCTGTATGCATCATATTTCAACTCAAATGGTAGTATAAAATCGGGGATGGCAAGAATAGGAAAAGAACTCATTATTTCTTTTAAATTCTCAAAGGCTTGTTAGGCTACTTCATTCCAAGAAAACACTCCCTTTTTGGTGAGATCAATGAAGGGGCCGCAATTTGTGAGAACCCTTTTATAAATCTTCTATAATAGCTATATAAGCCCATAAATCTCCTTAAATGAGTTAGGGTTCTTGGTTTGGGGCATTCTTTAATAGCCTTGATTTTCTTTTTGTCCACACTTACTCCTCGTGCACTGTTTTTATGACCAAGATAGAGAATCTCCTCTAAACCAAATTCACATTTTGAAGCTTTAGCATATAAATATTCCTACTCAAGAATTCCCAAAACTTCATCAATATGTCTAAGGTTCTCTTCCCATGTTTTGTTGTAGATTAATATTTCATCAAAAAATATTAATAATAATTTCCTTAATTGCTTCCTGAAAGTATGGTTCATGTATGAGTAAAATGTAGCCAAGGCTTTCGTTAATCCAAAGGGAAGGTCCAAGAATTTGAAATGTCCATAGTGGCATCTAAGGATTGTTTTTGTAATGTCCTCTTCTCTCATTCTTATTTGGCGATATCTCGACCACAAATCTATCTTGGAAAAATATTTGGCTCTATGAAGCTCATCAATGAGTTCATCCACTATAGGGATCAAGTAATGGTTCTCTATAATTTTCTTGTTCAAAGCTCGGTAATATATACACATTCTCATTGTACCATCCTTCTTTTTAACAAGCACCATTTATGATGTGAAAGGGATTGAACTTGGTTGTATATGCCCCATATCTAGAAGTTCATTAATAATTTTCTCTATCTCCTCTTTACATTTTTGGAAATGTCTATAAGGAGTAGTAATTACTAGATTGGCCCCTTTTTCCAATTTTGTAATGTATTCAAATCCTCTTTTAGGGGATAAACCTGGTGAATATTGTCAAATATCTTTCTATGCTTGTTGAGGATGGGTTGTATATCAGTGTGTATGGCTTGGCCCTATGGAGTAGATTTATCAAGGATCATACATTGAGCTCCATTCTCCTTGCCCGTGCTTAAAAATTATTTCCATTCTTTTGCAAGAGAATACTTTTGGAGACCCTTCAGGTAATCCTTTCAAGATGACTTCTTGTCCTTCATGTTGAAAGTTAATTTTCAAGTTTGGGAGGTCAAACATGAAGCAACCTAAGGAGTATATCTAAGGAGTGCCTAAGTTTGGGTTGTAGGCGTCTTTCTAGGTCTTGAGTGTGATTTGGAACCCCATGTCATCTCCTAGCATGGGGATTGGTTCCTTTGGTTCCACATGGTCGGGAGGTTTGATGCCTTCTTCCATTTGGATGTTCTTCATTGGATAGCGCATGTGGTTATGGATTTCTATTGTCTTCATGGAGAATGATCTTGTAGTTGATTTCTATGCAATTGGAATAGTATTGTATTCATGATAGCATTGTAATTGTAAAGGAAAAATATGTATTCTTGTATTTGTAACTATGATGTTGTAAAGACTATGATTTGGAATGTAATAAAATACTGAGTTTTCATATGTGATGATTTATAGGTGATATTTATGTATAGATTGAGATGGTCTCGTAAATGTAAATCTAAATGAAATCATGTGCTTAGGTTAAGTTGATACTTGTTGCTATGAAACATTAATATATATGTGAATAGTAATCTAAATTATATGCATTGAATTCTTAAAGAAATAAACTAGTCCTTATTATAGAGATGGTTATATAGATTTATAATATGAAGGATGTGCAATGTTAAAATTGTAATAGGAACATTTGGTTTGGTGCTATAAAATGAACATAGCGAATAAGGATAGATGAGAATTGTTATCATATGTTATTAGGATGTTTCTAGTAAGTAGTGATGTTGAGATACCCTAAGGAATGGATATGTAATGAATGTGTAATGATTGTATTATGTAATATGATGTTAGATGTTATGTTATCTTTATTTCCGCTTGTGTGCATGATGTTAAGATTATGATGTTTTATGTATTCATGTGAAGTGTAAATTATGCATTTGAGATGTACATGATAGTTGTTCTTAGTTACATATGTGGTATGTGGTATGTGGATGTTTAAAAAAAATATTTCTCTATTTGTAGTTAGTTTATGTTTATTTCTCTAGGGTATTTTGGCAGGCATTACACAGGCATGTGTGTTTCATTAGGTCTTTCATGTTCATGTGTTTGTAATGTTATTACATCCAACACTTATGAATATATCTAAAGAGCATTGCATCATCAATCTTTTTATCAACCATTACATATATGAGGTGGGTAAAAGTACAAACCTGTGTCACACTTTTATAAAGGAAAAGGTTAACACAACAATAACTGTTCAATTTTGATGGCATAAAAGTGGCATTTGTATTTTGAATTCGAAGATGATGTAAACTGATGAAATGTGTAAAATTTGAAGAAGGTTAAGTCTTCTTTTTTTTTAAAATTTTGTCAAGAATTGATATGTTTTTTTTTTTACTTTTAAAGTCAATTTTTTTATTGCTTAAAATCAAGGGGTTTAGTTCCCACCCAAAAAAAAATATAAATCAACTTCTTCTTTTTTTCTAATTTTGATATCCCTAATAGATGACATACATATACAGTGCATTAAAAATAATAATTTAATTTTTAATGTATATTTTCTTCATTATAACATTTTTAAATTGAATATACCTCAATTTGACAATTTTTTTCTCCCACGACATTTTGTCTATTGAATTTATGATAATAATAAAAAAAACCTTTTGGAGAAGACTCTCTCCTCTAGTGAACCATATTTTTTTCAATTTTTTTGAGGTGATTAAATTTTAATTTTTTTTTTCAAACCAACCTCTTTCTAAACATTAGAATACCTACTTGTAGTATTTTTGAAATAATATTTATTAAATCTAATCAAACATCATAATAATTATATGAGTAGATTCATTACTTTGATCTCTACAAAAGGGTTTTTTTTTGTTTTTTAATAAATTGAATTTACCTATTGAATTTTGTTTCAGAAGTCAGAAGTTTCATAAATTTATCAAATTTGGTGATTTTGTTGCCACTTAGCATGTCACTTAGGACATTCCGGCCAGAACATTTCCGATCGGAAACCTTCCGGTCGGATCGTTAGAGGTTAGTGCGACCGGTCATTTGAGCAACCATGCCTATTCAACCCCATACAAATAATGATTTTTTTTGTTTTAAAATATGAAATTAAAGGTGTGTGAAATAATATAATTGATTTTTGAATTTAATCAATTGTTTTTGCAAATAAAAGCGTCATTTTTTATATCAAGCAACAAAGATTTCCAAAAAACTTTAAGATTTTGGTAGAAGGTTTCAAATTTTTTCCAGTATGTTATATTAAAAAAAAAAAAATTAGATAAATATCTAATATTAGAAGGCTTCAAATTTTTTTAAGTATGTTATAATAAACTAAATATTATTTAGATTTTATTAAACCTTATTTTTAAGATTTTTGTAATTATTTGTAGTTTATGTATTTTTTTTAATAATTGAAATTAAGGGGTTGTTCAAGACTTAGTAACTCCTAGGATGTACTATGGGGTATGTTGTACCTACTAGGACTTTAAAAGGGGTCATATGGGGTCCTAAAGGGTCACACATGTGTTAGAATACATGTGTGGCCCCTTAGGACCCCATATGACCCCTTAGGACACTATATGATCCTATGGGGTCATATGGTTTCCTAAGGGCTCATATGGTATCGTTAGGGGTCATATGGATTCCAATGTGTTAGAACACATGCATGGCCCATAACGACCCCATATGACCCCTAACAACGCCATATGACCCTTTATGACACTATATGATCCTATGGGGTCAAATGGGTTAAGTAGGGGTCATTAGGAGTCATAAGGGGTCTTAAGGGGTCATTAGAGGTCATTACAATCCTAAGGGGTCTTATGATGTTGTATGTGGTCTTATTTTATACATGCTAAGATGATAAAAGGGGTCAAAAGATGTCCTAGGATGTATTAAGGGGTCGTCCATGTCTTAATAGCTCCTAGGATGTACTGGGGGGTATGTTGTACTGACTATGACTTTAAAAGGGGTCATATGAGGTCTCAAGGGGTCATACATGTGTTATAATAGATGTGTGGTCCCTTAGGACCCCATACATGACCCCTTAGAACATCATATGACCCTATGGTTTCTTAAGGGATCATATGGGGTCCTAAGGGGTCACACATGTGTGGCCCCTTAGAACCCCTTAGGACACTATATGTGTTAGACACAATGCACCACTGAGAGGGGGGTGAATCAGTGGTTCTCAAACTTCTCCCTTTAACTACCCTATGTGTGTATACCGGTTATCAGATCTAACTCAATGCAGATTTACTAGTTAGAGGGAAGACCAACACAAATGCAATCACACACAAAGAAGACATCACATAACACCAGCATATACGAGGAAAACCTAAGATGGAAAAAACCTCAGTGAGAAATGTTGTTGGAGTCTACTGCTCCAATCCAGCCTCACAGTAAATCTCTAATTATAATGTTTAGGACACCAACCACTGATTTAGGGCACCAACCCAAGGAGAACCAACCCCTGATTTAGGGCACCAACCCAAGGAGCTACAACCCCTGATTTAGGGAGCTAGCCCAAGGATCTACAACCCTTGATTTAGGGCACCGACCCAAGGAACTACAACCCCTGCACCGAGCTACAACTCAGTGAATACAAAACATAATCATTTACAAGTTAATAACCTTGTTGCAAATGGATTTTGTAACACTTTTGCAAATCTCTCTGTTGGATCTTCTATCTAGTTCACTGTCGGTTCTCTGCTAACCCTCACACTTCTACAACCTTACTCTGTATTGCACTCTTCCCAATCCACCCTGTTTTCCTTCTTTGTTAGTTCTTCTTTCTATTGGTTCTCTTTTCTTTTTGCCACACAGTTGCTATCCACCACCGGTCTTGGTAACTTGGTCAGACATCTACCATCTGATTCCTGTCAGTCCTCAGCTTGCTTTCTCTGCAATCTTCTACAACTCTTATCTATCGGTTGCCTCATTGTTGCTGGTTGAACTCTTCAACCCATTTCTCACTCACACACTCAATCTCCTTTCTGATTCTCATTGAGTACTTGACTGATTTTCTCTCTCATCCAGGAGAAACACTCTATTATTCAGTAGCCTAAACAATATCTTTAGCTCGCATACTTATAGCCATATTTTCTCACCAAGACGTGAGTTTGAACATTGGCACGGTTAGGGTTTCCACCATACACTGAATCTACATCCGATCTGATCTCTGATTATCATGACATATCAAATCCAATCTGATATCATGTCCTTGATTGATGTTCAACACTCAATCAATGAGCGGCGCCCATCTATCTACACTATGAAACACGTCTTCTCTCTTTCGTCGTTTGTAGCATGTTTTTCGGCCTTTTGTCTTATCAATCACATGTGTGATGCGGTTTCCTTTACCCTCTTCGATCATCTCAAGCCGCAATCCTCTGCTTTTCTTACTCGAGCCTCGCAGTCATCATAAATGTTGGACCAATCGCCAATGACCTCACCGACACATCACACTGACTTGTGCATGCATGCCACATCACCTCCACGTTGCCCCTTTGTCAGTATTCACCTTTACTAAGTCTTCTATGTCAATCCAAACAAGATCACCGACCAACCACACAACCGGGTTCATCTATCGGTTATACCCTAACCAGTCTTCCTTCAACCTTGAACTCTGCTTCAGTGGAGCACCAAAATCGATCGGCACATTTTCCAACTTACCTCATGCACATCATCAATAGTTGGGAGCCTTCTGCATCTGCACTTTGACATCATTACCGGTGAACATATTTATCAGTAAACACCTTGATGACATCATGTCATCAATCTTCAACATGCTCCACCTGTCTGCAACTGCTCAGTCTTTCCTTCTCCTTTATTAGCACAGACCATATCTCAACCGGTTTGTCAAAGGGACAAACACACCACACTTCATCTATCCCGGCAACTCAACATGCCTTCTTTGTCGGTCCAGTACATATTCCTGATCTCATGCACCTAAGGCAGCTTAGTGTTTCACCAGTTCATTCGGTGTGAGCCTTCAATCACCAGTGGTAGTGGATCCTTGTCATCTGCATCCTACACTGCACTCATGTGGCTTCCCTGTTTGTGCAACATATCTTCAAACAGGCACATGTAATCCAGTTGGGGCACAGTCACTGTCAGTCATCTCTTCACATGGTGACTACATCTTTATCTAGTGGGAGTCTCGTTGTTCTGCATTTTCACAGCATACTGGTAACCTGCACATCCTTCTCCTCCAGTGTTGATGTGATTTAGGTAACATTTCGCCTCTTCATCACAAACAACAGCTCAAGCACCTCGCTCATCCTGCTTGTACACTGGTCAAATGCTTGTTGGTTGGCAACTACTCATTGTCAACATAACTCTTACCAGTTGACATCCTCTCCTTACTAGTGATTTGCAACACAAGGTGATATTAAAGATATCACATCCTTTATGCATCCATGACAGTGTTTCCCATACATCTCTTATACTGGTAGCCCTTCTATACCGATTGACATCAATGACAACTCAATGCCAACAATATGACCCTATGGTGTCCTAAGGGGTATCTTGTACTTACTAGGACTTTAAAAGGGGTCATATGGGATCCTAAGGGGTCACACATGTGTTAGAACACGTGTGCTCCCTTAGGACCCCATATGACCCCTTAGAACACCATATAATGATACGGTGTCCTAAGGGGTCATATGGTGTCCATATGACCCTATGTTGTACCTACAAGGACTTTAAAAGGGGTCATATGGGGTCACACATGTGTGGCCCCTTAGGACCCTATATGACCCTTTAGGACACTATGGGGTCATATGGTGTCCTAAGGGGTATCTTGTACCTACTAGGACTTTATAAAGGGGGCATATGGGGTTCTAAGGGGTCATACATGTGTTCTAACACATGTGTGACCCCATACGACACTATATGACCCTATGGATGTACTAAGGGGTTGTATGATGTCTTAAAAGGTCCTAGTATGTACTAAGTTATCCTAAGTGTCTTAAGAGGTCCTAGTATTTGCTAAGGGGTCATGGGATAACTTTTTAACATCTAATTGTATATGTGTACAACATTTATAAATAATTAAGAATTAAAATATTTTAACCATCAAAATATTTTAACCATTAAATAATTTTAAAACTAATAAATTATTAAGCATTAAAAAACCAATAAACTATACAAAATTATGAAAAAAAACTAAAACATTAATATATTAACACTGATTTCTTTGCCCCCTTCTTCTCCTCGACTGCTAAACTCTAAGCCAGAAAGTGCAAAATGAGGAGAAAGCCTTTTTGGCAGCTTATATAGAAAAGGGGTTCTGACCGGAAGCCTTCTGGCTACAACCCCTTTGCCACACAGCCACCACGTGTTTGCCACATTGGTCTGACTGGAATGGTTCCAGTTGGAAACCTTTTGGCCGGATTGTATGAATTAGTTGTAAGTGTGACACAAATCCGTACTTTTACCCAAGTATATCTCCTGGAATTTACTTCAATATTTGCATGTTATTTAATTCAAGGTTAATTCCTAAACTGGGGTTTACTATAAGGAAAACCCCTATCGACAACTCCTTTTATTCTCTTTTTGTGTGTAGGGAATTGACTCAAGAGTTGTGGGTGAAGATTCTGACAAATTTGATGATGACGAATAGGTTTACATTTTGACAGAAGGAAAATCAAAGGACTATGGCCACCTACCATCCTGGTCCCAACAAATCTACCCAAGCTTCTGACAATGGATCTAGTGTGTCTCCCTGATCCACAAAAGACCCCACTTGTCTGTCTCAGAATTACATGACCAATGCAACCTACCATCTCGGTCCTAACAATTCAACCCAAACTTTTAGAAATGGGTTAAATTGGTCTTATTCTTTTTCTCATATCCCTATTCGTGGCTCAGTCTGATATTTGTAGTTGTATGTTATTACTATTTCACTTCAAATATCCTTTGCTTCATCTTAAACTCTACAATACCAATCCAATTTTAACTCAAAAGGGAGAGACAAACATCCAATTAAATCTAATTAGTATTTTAGTCCTTTTCATAATTGAATTGTGGCTAGATCTATTGGATTCACCTTCATTTTTAATGTATTGGTCCCCCTAGGTAAGATTAGTGGTTTTATTATTTTAATTGGTGAACCCCTAATTTTACCACCATTACACCATTCTCCTTAAAGAAATTAGAATATTATTAGTAATGATATTTATAGGGGGGATTATAATTTTTAGGATTTACAATAATTATCATTAGTTATTGAGCATCTCTCATTCATGTAGTGGTTATAAAGGTCACATTGCCCGAAAAGCGAAGAATCTTATCATGATAGGTTGGGATTTACATTACTCGGTAACTCAATTATGGAGTGCTAGACTTGGGGATTTGTTTGCTTAAGTAATAATGGTATCAATGACATGTAATAGTGATGGATAAAGTTTCATTCTTTTCTCGAAAGATCATATTTTTCGTTTTCATGGGGCTTTGGATTTTTTTACTTGGCTTTAGGTGCTTAGTTTGGGCCTATGGTTTTAATCCATTATTTTGTAAACCACTTGCGATTTTCAATTTCTACATACTCTATATATTAGAGACATGGAATAGAGGTTTCATGTACATGACCACTTGCAAGTATCCTTGTGTTGTTTGAATGATATTGGATTAAGGAGGGATTTTGGATGTATTACTATAATCTTGTGTTAACGGATTAATACATTCTTGTGATCTCTTTGATGGTAGAGTATATTCCTTAAAAAAATTCTCCACATTCATTTCGTGTTATCATTTTTATTTTATGAATTTGACAATTTATAGTTTTTGTTTTAGATGCTTATCCATATTTTATACTAATTTCAATGATCAATTACATGTGCCTTTAATTAAATTGACCGAATTGATACAATTATACTATCACTTATTATTCATCAACTTTCTCTACACAAATTAGTCTAATACACCTTATGGTAACTTAATATTTAAAAAGTTCACTATGTCATCACTTATCTCACCATTTCCATTTATATTTAAAAAACTCACATCTATAAATAAAAATATTAGTCAACGTGTCATCAACACACCTCTGGAAGTTGTAAAACTATTGGATTCCCACAGAAGACATTTAAAAGGAATGATTAAATCACATGACATCTCCCACAATTAATTAATCTTAGACTCGCCAATTGCCATGGAAAGCATGATGGAATAACCTGCTCACCAGCAATTCATCACAAATAAGCAAGAAAACAAATAAGAAAACGTACATTATCAGAGAATATTTGTCTTCTTAAACATTTAAGAATTGAAATGGTGCAGTATCTTGAAAAGAGGTGATAGTTGTTAAACATTTAAGAATATTTGCATTGACTGAGCTAGCCTCTCTAACAATGTGCAACAATCATGTGTTCCACAACTAAATAGGAGAGAAAAATGCTTGCTACCACATATAATAAAATTAGAACAAGTATTTATACTTATATGAAAGTGCCAGAAAAGTGTGGAGAATGAGTAAAAAGACATCTCAGAGAAGGTTCTTAAAAGAACGCGCTTTACTTGCTCACTACCCACCAACTCATGAGCATTGGAACATCGTTATCAGCATTGTAAACATCTTTATCTACAATGATGTGTAGTGGGAGAAAGAAATCAAACTCTTTGAGTTTATTACAATTTAATTCAAACAAGGCTGATCGGGTCTTACAAGATCTGTACTCTATTCTAAATTATATACATGTGAGATCTGTCGTGGAAAGAATTCTAAGGGAGTAGGTTTCATTTCTGGATCGAAGACTCTTTCAGACATTATTGTAGTTATTCTTCCATTAAACAAATGTTGTTTCATGTCCAGAGCGCAAGAGCAACGTATGAATTTCTCAAAAGCTTTGTTGACTTTGCATGTTAATGGAGGAATCTACGCTACATTCGGTGTATTAGCTCAACTAATCATTTTTCTACCATAAAATAGAAAATGGAGATGGCGACTCACGTCAACAGACGGCACAATGCTGCTGGCTGTGCTTAAAAAAAGGGGCAAAATTTGATCCAGCGACTTCCCATTTCGAATGCACTGACTTCATCAATAAACCTGCATATGTATGTGTATTATATTTATTGTTTTATGTTGATTTTAGTCAAAATTACAGCTAACAGCTCCTTAAACATTTCTTGAAGCTAGGCCCCAGTCTGGTGCCCACGATGTAGTATAAAAGAGCATAAGGTCAGTCCTAAATTATCACAAGCTCTTGGCTCAGAGTTTATGCTGATTAGAGAGTGATAGTAAGGTTTAGTTTGAGAGGTTTACGATGGCGATGAGTATTGGGAGTTTGAGTGTTTTCATAGTGTGTTTTATGTCTGTGTTGAGGTCATCTGCATCACATCCCCTGTATAACAATTACTTGAGCCCGAAGTTCTATGAAAAGTCGTGCCCAAATGCTGAGCAAATTGTGAAATCGGTCGTACAGAATGCTGTGATGAAGGAGGCCAGAATGGCGGCTTCTTTGGTCCGTCTTCAGTTCCATGACTGCTTTGTCAAGGTGCGTTCTTTGTTCTATCTTTCTCTTATATATATGGAGGTCATTAGGATTGATCCTATAATTCCATCAGTCATGTTTCAAAGTGTCCTTTTATTAGGGTATAGCATATGAAGCAGGGCTTAAACTTACAATCATTATCTATGTTTTTCAATGGCTCAACCATTTAGTTTCGAATGTTCATGGCCATGTCTTGAATGATCATGACTGTGGCCGTGTCCCATTTAATGGCTGTGGCTGTTTCTAATGCCCATACTCCATGGCCATGTCTCAAATGGTCGTGATCTTATAACTCTATGGCCATGCTCTTATAACTTTGTGGCTGTGTTTCAAATGGCCGTGTTCTTATAACTCTGTGATGTGTCTCAAATGCCCATAATACTCTATGGTCATGTCTCAAATGGCCGTGATCTTATAACTCTGTGGCCTTGTTTCAAATGGTCATGTTCTTATAACTCTGTGGTGTGTCTCAAATGTCCATACTTTGTGGCCATGTCTTAAATAGTCATGTTCTTATAACTATGTGGTGTGTCTCAAATGCCCATACTCCATGGTCATGTCTCAAATGGCCATGATCTTATAACTATGTGGCCATGTTTCAAATGACCATAATCTTATAACTTTGTGGTTGTGTCTCAAATGACCATGATTTTATAATCTTATGGTTGTGTCTCAAATGTTCCTTATTTGAAAATTGAATTGAGACTCAAACCTACAACCACAGTCCATGTTTTTACTCAACCATCCGATCTAACCCAAAGATCAATTCTTTGCTTGCTTTTTTTCTTGGTGACAACATTTTTTGTTGTCTTTTAGCTGAAACTGACACTGATGCAAATAGTGGGTATGTTGTTGTTAACACGTCAACTCTTTAAATAAAGAATGATGGTTTGACCACAATACACCAGCTGCATAAGGCCAGCCTTAAACCACACACACTAAGCAACATATTAAGTCTAGAGAATGTTAGTCAACTTTGAGTGTTTAATACTTTTAAGCTTAAAAATGTATTCTTAGTGTGACCACAGGCCTTAAGCAACATATTAAGCCTAGAAAATGTTAGTCAACTCTGAATGTTTAACACTTTTAAACCTAGAAATGTAAGCTTAATATGTGTGATTTAAGCCATTTGTAAGATTTAGTTTATAACTTTTCTGTTAGAGTTTCTCTGTTATTTCCATTGTTTCACTCGTATATATGGGAAAAGCTCTTGATAAATGAAGTGTGTGTCCAAACAGGGGTGTGATGCATCACTGTTTCTGGACGACAGTGCCAAGATTGTGAGCGAAAAGAATTCAAATCCCAACAAAAATTCAGCCAGAGGATTCGAGGTAATCGACCAGATAAAGAGTGAGTTGGAGAAGGCATGCCCAAGAACTGTCTCCTGCGCAGACATTCTTATCATTGCCGCTCGTGACTCTGTTGTCTTGGTAATGATCTTCCCCAATCTCTTCTATTTTATTTTCTTGGCAATACTTATGCTCTGATGTATATATAAGTCGCGCTCAAACTCATTAATTAAAACAAACTCTCAATTAGATCAAGAAATTCATCCCCCAATTGTGGGTATTTATGTTAATCTTGATGTGCAGAGTGGAGGACCCAGTTGGGAAGTTACATTGGGGAGAAGGGATTCCACAAGTGCAAGCTTGCAAGGCTCAAACAATAACATCCCTGCACCAAACTCAACCCTGCAAACTCTTATCACTAAGTTCAAACGCCAAGGTCTGAATGAGGTGGACTTAGTAGCACTTTCAGGTATCTTCTGCACTTCTACTTGCATTTTTTTTTTTGAAATGAGAAAACAACAAGTGGGTATTCAATGAAGCTGATCATAAACAATCTGTTTGTTATAAAATTATACAGGTAGCCACACCATTGGTCAATCTCGGTGCACAAGCTTCCGACAGAGGTTGTACAATCAGAGTGGAAATGGGCAGCCTGACTTCACCCTGGAGAAGAGTTATTCCAATAAGCTGAGATCTATATGCCCACAATCAGGAGGAGATAATAATCTCTCTCCATTGGATGCAGTAACTCCTACCAAATTCGACAACTACTATTTCAAGCTATTGGTGAGCAACAGAGGACTTCTGAATTCTGACGAGGTTTTGTTCACCAAGGGGCAAGGAAAAACAATGGAAACTGTGAAATTATATTCAGAACAAGAGGAGGTGTTTCTGAAGCAATTTGTGGAATCGATGATTAAGATGGGAAACATCAGTCCCCTCACCGGCAATCAAGGGCAGATCAGGACTAATTGTCGCTCTGTTCTGTAGAACTCTGTTGAAACCCACTTTACAATGCTTTTTGCCACCATGAATGAGTCAGAGGTCTTTAGCATGCGTTTCTTTTTGCTATTTCGGTGTAGTCTATGCCCCACAATAATCCCCATGTCTTTGTTTGTCCTTTGAAATAATTATTTGTGTTTCCCAATGAATAAAAGTTTTGATTTTCCCTTTCTCTGTTTACATCCTTAGTAAATTATGAACACGAGGATTTGTCACACCTCACAAAAAATGAGTGAATAAAAAAAGTTTTGATTTTCTTGTTAGATTATAAATATGAGATTTTGTTATTTCATTAAAAAGGAGTGGATAGATTTTAGGTCTTTTCAATAAATTTATTTATTTTATCACTAGTTAATATTAAATTTGGAGTATTTTAAAATAAGGAGATTACGATGATTTATTTGTCTCTCACATCTTGAAAGTTATAATGAAATTGCAATTTAAAATAAAATTTGTTGGGAATATATCTTAAAAAAAAATCTTATATATAAAGACAATAAAGTTGATATAGTTGATTGTCAAACTTTTAATATTTAAAAGAAAAAATCTTTAAGGGGCACCTCAAATATGACTTGTGATATTATTAAAAAAAAAAAGATTCTTATTGAGGCAATAAGGTCAATAGTATGAGATGGTGAAGGATCATAATACAACCTAGATCCTAGACAAGAGAATCTACGAAAATGACCTAATCTAATAATCCAAACTTGAATAACATATACAATGTGGCATATAAAAACAAAAAATTGAACAATGGTAAATTTATTCGATTCTCTATAATAGAATACAACTTTCATATAGAAATGCAATGTGCTTTCGGAACTATAAGAATTTTCCTATAGCCTAAACTTTTCACTCACAACATAATCATCAACAAAACCTTCACCATAAAAAGATCAAGCCCTTTTATTAGTTTTCATCTATTTTTCCTTATTTGTTCCCTTACTCTATTCTTCTTATTTAAAATGAGTGAATTGTGAAAATGAGAATTTGTCAAACCTCGTTTTTCCTTGTTAATATTTTTCTTTTCTACTTTATATATAGGCTTATTTGTATTCAATTATATTATTTATTTAAAAATAATAAAATAATATTAAATCTTGGATATTTTAAAATAAGGCAATTAAGATGTTTTATTTATCTATCATAATAAAATTATTAAGTGGTATATCTTTAAAAACAAACTTACATCTAAAGATATTCGGGTTGAAATAGTTGGTTCCCAAACCTACAATATTTTTTAAAAAATAAATATTTAAGAGACGCCTCAAATGTGACATGACATTATAGAGAAAAATATTAGCTCGACGAAGCAATAAGGCCAATAGTATGAGGTGGTGAAGGATCATAATATAACCTATATCATAGAATATACTAAAAAATGACCTAATCTAACAATTCAAACTTGATTAGCACGTACAATATGCAAAATGGAAACAAAACAATAAACAAGCATTAATTTATTTAATTCTCTATAATACAATACAATTTTCTTTAGGGACTATAAGAATTTTCTTGTAGCCTATAGCTTTCCATTCACAAAATATTCATCAACAAAGCCTTCATCTTATATAGATTAATCTCTTTTATTAGTTTTCTTATATGTGTCCTTATTCATTCCCTTACTTTATTCTTCTTTTTATACCACTTTATATTCATCTTCTTCATCAATCCTATTCTCCCTTTTTCTCCAACCCTAAAGCCATGTCAATCCACAACCTTCGTAACTTCCATGGATAAGAAAACACTTGTTAGTTTATTTTTGCAAGTCTTGCCACCAACTAATAGTGCCTTAGCACATAATCCCTAGTAAAGAAAAGTTGTTGCTTGATTTCAAACAACTAAGAAGGAACAGTATACACACATATCCAAAGAAAAATACCAAGAATGTATCTAGCTAAAAAAATTAAAGAAAATACTAGGTCAAATACTAACACAAATTGAATATGAAAGGTTGCAGTAAGGCATGATGTTAGCTTTCTAAAATAACATAAACCTTCACATCAACTACTAAGAATAAAAAGGACTCTACATCAAACCATAGGAAATTTTAAATATCATAGATAAATTGTTGAAAGCAATAATAGTCACCTGTGACAACTTGACCCAATGATTTTAAGGTTGGAAAAGATAAAAAAGTGTCTTTAAATGGCATGACTTATTGGAGGTTAATAAAAAGGAAAAAAAAATGTAGGGTTTTCAAAAGATCGTGGATCTCTATTTATAAATTATTATATTGAATAAATCAATGATAATCATGTTATCCAAATTTCTCACATATGACATCAAAAAAAATTATAGTAGGCCATATTGTAGACTATCACATTTTTGGTAATTAATTTCATAACAGACACTTATTTGGTTTGTAGCATGAGACACAACTATGTAGCATCGTAAATGGTATCCCCGTACAATTTCGTCCTCACCTTGTTGTTCTGGGCTTCAATGCTTTGTACCTACTTTGATTTTGCTCACACCATTCTAGAATTTGTATTTTCAACTCTTTCTCTAGCTCCAATTCAAGTTTGTGTCATAATCGATAGGACCAAGATGCCTTGGGTGCCCTAGTCCTCCCAAAAGGGACCCAAATTTGGAACCCTCAACGGTCACTTCTTGTGGGTGGGAAATCTGGCCCTGTGTCAACCTGCTCCAAAAATTTAAACAATTGAGGCATGGTTAGGTTTAAAAGGAAGTCTAACCCACTCATTTTGGTAATAATGAATCTGACCTCGTGTCCTAGATCTAGCATTGCAATTCAAACCTAATTCAAAAACAATTTCAAATCAAACAAGGAGGATTAAATTGATCTATATTCAATCCTTTTAGGGTTGGGTCAATCAAATTAAATCATCTCCTTAATGTGAGATGGCCCCATGAAATTCTAAAGTGGTTTTATGAATCTAACTCGTGAAGTACTAATTTCATCACCTCATAAACTCCTACAACATAATACATAGTCCTTGTAGTATTGTACAAAAAGTTCTATCATACTTAATAAAAAAGTATTTTAGCTAAATATTGATCTATAATAGTGTAATTTAGGTTTAGATCAACTTGAGGATGACTTCTAGTGTAGATATTTAAAATAATCTAAAACATATAAAATATCTATATCCTTCTTATAGCACTAACTAACAAAGAAAGCTGACAAGAAACACTTGTAAGAAACACCCAACAAAAAAGCACACAAATTTTAAAGCAAATTTTTTTAAAAAAATTGCTACTATTTTTCAGTCACATATGATTGCCCATGGACTCAAATCCTCGTGCATCATAGATGCCAAGTAAGACAAATATACCATGACCTTAAGGCTCATGAAATGTTTATAAAATTTAGTGCTGGGGGCCTATCTTGATTGGCTAAAAGAATCATGTTGCAAGAAAGTGGTTAGAGGGTCCTTTCCCCTTAAACATGTGGTACTAGAGGGCATGTCACACAAGCATCACTAGTCATGATAAAAAAAAAATATAGCACACTACAAGTTATAGTGGCCTAAGCAAATTCCTACAAGCTAATTTAAAAAAAAAAAAATCTAAGACTAAGAATCCATGCTCAACAACCAAAAAAACTCATCCATATTACTTCATCTATGATTTTATTTTTCCTTTTCACTAAGTATTATTTGAGCTATGTTCCCTAATATTTTATCACTGAGGAATCTATCACTACCTCAACTTCATTGTATTCTCTTTGGCAATTATTGTTCCCATTATTTTGTCAAATAAAAATAAAAATTATTCCTTCCTCTTCAATTGTTTCTCTTTATAATAATGGCATAGCTCATCAACATTAAAATTCAAGTATTTAAACTAAGGGACCTCACACCGGATAAGCCCATCTATCTTAGCATCGAATCCCATTTGTCTTAGCGTCAAAGCCCATCTGTTCGATATAACATTTGAAGAGTCTTGACGACATAATCTTGCTCTTCAGTGAAAGTTGTCTTCCGGCATGTCATGAAATGCTTGTTGACGACCTATTGAGACTATTGTGACATAACCCTATGTAATGTTGTAAATTATTCAACGATAGTGTAAATCTACTCATATTGTACCTTTGAGCTATAAACAAAGGTTTTCTTCCTGGTTCTTTCTGGCTAGTATGCTCTTGAACTAGATTTTGTAATCTTTTTATATATTTAATATATTCTAGTGGCTTGCCACTTTTACCAATAATTAAAAATTAAAAAAATTCAAGGAAGTGTCTACTCCTTTTTAAATCTCAATCACATATTTATTTGATGTAAATTTTTCTAAGACCCTACATCAATCTTAACATGTTGTAAGTTCCTTGAGGATGCCTCTATTTCTATAGATAAGATAAAAATAAATATCCTACATAAAAGTCTTGGTATCTTCCTCTTGAGATTAGGATGTTCTGTAATGTCCACCTTTAGAGTTCTCGCCTTGCCTTAGTGAACAAAAATATTTTTTACCTTATTTTGTTGATCAGATTTAAAATTTGATTCTTTATTCTAATTATCAATGGGTACTCCCACATTAATGGTTCCCACTTTCACCAACGAAGGAAATTGGTGAAAGCGGGGAGTTTATTTTTAGCGGGGTTTGAACGAAATAGGGTGGTTTGAACAAACCACCCCTCCTGGTTCGAACGAACCCGCTTGCGGTCGTGGGTTCGCTCAAACCACTGGTGGATTTTTTATTCGAGCGAACCCACCAAAATATTGATATTTTAAGGGGTTCAAGCGAACCCCCCCTTCGCTCGAACCCTATTTCAATTAGGTTTTTTGAAAACTTTTATAAATAGTGATCGTGACAGTTAAAGTGTCATTATCAAAGTTGTCTTTTTCTATCCAGTGGGGGTTAGATCGAACTAGTCGTCAGCATCACGTCACCGTGCTTTGTCTGCAGCAGCTAGCGTCTCTCATATTTCAGTTTTCGACCTTCATTATTTCAGGTGCACAAAATAACCCTTTTTTTGGTTTAATAATGTCTTTTTTTATTAAATTAATAAATAATTTGTTTGTTAATTTGTTTTTTGAATTAAATAATTGTATAGTTATTGTTTTTTAGCATTTTAGAAAAATGTTTGATAATTTATTGGTTTTCATTATTTTAGAAAAATGTTTGATAATTTAATGTTTTGATTGCAATGTGTCAATTTGTTTTTAAAATTACATAACTGTATATATGTTTTTCTTTTCAACATTTTAAAAAATTGTTATGAAAAACATAGAAAACTAAGGTAGTAAATTAGAACTTAGAAAAACATTAGCAAAAAAAGAAAATTAGACAAATGTCACAAACCTAAATATAATAAATTAAACGTTAGAAAAATTAATAAATTTTAATTTAAAAAACATTAGAAAATTTAGATAAAAAATTTAAACAAATTAGACAAAATAAATCCTCTACAATGTGACCCATTTTCACATCCTATTACACGCACAACATGACCCCTTAAGACCACATACGCCCCTGATAACACTATACGTTCCCTCATGACCATAGAGGATCGCATATAACATCCTAGTGTACATATGACATTCCCCTTAGGATCATATAGTGTCCTAAGGGGTCATATGTGGTCCTAAGGGGTCATATGCGGTTCTAAGGGGTCACACATGTGTTATGTGGTCCTAAGGGGTCACGCATGTGTTATAACACATGCGTGACCCCTTAGAACCGCATATGACCCCTTATAAAATCCTAGTGTGAATGACATACCCCTTAGTCCATCACATAGTGTCTTAAGGGGTCGTATGTGGTCCTAAGGGGTCATGCATGCATTAACACGTGTGACCCCTTAGTAGGTCACATATGACCCCTTATAACATCCTAATATACATATGACATTCCCCTTAGGATCACATAGTGTCCTAAGGGGTTATATGTGGTTCTAAGGGGTCATGCATGTGTTATAACACATGCGTGACCCCTCAGAACTGCATATGACCCCTTATAAAATCCTAGTGTGAACGACATACCCCTTAGTCCATCACATATTACAAATTTAATAATTTTATAATCATATGGGGTCATTACAAAAATACAATGACCTGTATATTTTTTTAGATATGGAGTTCAATAACAAAAAAATGGTCAGAAAATTTAGAGACGTGTTGCATTCCATGTTATATATCATGTTCTTGAATTTTTTATGTATTTCAAAGATTTAAATATACACATGTTAGATCTCTCTATCTCTCTGAAATAATATATGTTATCTCTAGATCTGAAATATATGTTATCTCTCTCTCTCTCTGAAATATTTAAATTTTTTATGTATTCTTGAAGATTTAAATTTTTGAAAATGAAAATGATATCTCTCACTCTCATGAAAATGATCTCTCTCTCTCTGCAATTTAACTGATTTTAATTTTTAATATTTTAAATTGAATGCACTTCATGTGTGTGTGTGCTTACGTATTTATTTTAACTTTATGGCATGTACCTAGATAGATGGCATCCCAGGATATACCTTCACAGGCTCCTGATCAGGATCCACCTGCGCAGGCTCCTGATCAGGATCCACCTGCGCAGGCTCCTAATTAGGGGCCACACATTAATGATGTTGATCCTCCACAGCAAGATCCCTCCTTGCCCGACATTGCTACTATTTTCCAGTACAGTGATCGTGAGTTGCATAGGTTGAGGGTCATATTAGATGACCCCCGTACTGATGGCGTGTACAAGAGTACATGCACATCCATTTTTGATAGTTTGCGGACATTGAGGGACTGCTTAGTTTCTCACACTTCATTCTCACCTGAGGTTATAGAGGATATATATAGACAGTTGAGGAGTGAGGTGAGGGGTCCTCATTCTTTTGTTGATGTGGTGAGGGTGGTCTCGAAGGAGACCATCAAGGAGAGATGCTTTCCCCGGTATCAGGAGAAGAGTAAGGTGAGGGGATATCAGGTCATGAGATGTATCGACCCACAGGTTGCATCATTGATTTACCGACGCTTCTTAGCTGCCCATGGTCGTTATCCTAATAACAACCAGATACCATTATACTTTTCACAATAGGTATTTGCCGAGGTTCATTGTCAGATGAAACCAAACTACCTTGATATTCCAGGATATTATGGACAGGAGAGGGGCAGGATTGTTGATAGAGCTCCGCCTAGACACAGGGACCTTGTTGGCCAGAGATTTCCTGCAGTAGTCCCAGCCATGGCCCCCATAGTGGATCACGTTGTGATTGCTTCTTAAAGAGAAGCAATTGATGGGATTTGACAGATTGCATCAACAGCAGTCACCATATCATCTGACAGGCTGGGCAAATATATGATGAGTCGACCACATTCGTGATCATCCACAGATCATGCATCTTCTAGTCACGAGGGGCTTCAGATTCAAATGATCGGTATATTACTACTGGCATCCCCTCCCCATATGAGGTAGTAGCTATAGTCGGAGGTAGTAGACATGTACAAATGTCATAGTATTTAGTCGAGGACCTACTACATGCTTACAGTTTTATTTCATCTCGACTTGGGATACCATTGGCTGATGTTAGAGAGGAGATTCTTAGATATGGTCAGGCTATAGTGGCATCGACGCATACCCCAAGGCAGTCACAGCATTCTCATCACTCTACGCATGCTTCAGGCATTGACACACCTACAGATCACTATGTTGCTGCAGAGGAGGAGCTACGAGCTGATCAGGTCCATATCACATATGAGGGCCACTTGGATTCATTTGAGGAGGAGATACGAGTTGATCAGGTCCATATCACAGATGAGGGTTTGGACTCATTTGAGGAGCAGCTGCGAGATTTGAGCCATACTGGGTTTATGGACATGCTACTATAGTCAGACACTTCATCCATGATGCCCAGTCATCTAGTTAGCCCCTTGCACTCCTCAGTGATACATACAGCCAGAGAGAGATATGGAGGCACGAGTGATGTTGTTGATATGATCACAGGATAGGATCAGACTATACAGCCTACTCCTGATACACAGATATGTACATGTACATGTGTGTTTAAATTTTTAGAAGATATGTATACTTGTTGTAATGTAGGATAAAACTATATATATAGATCATGTTTAATAAATAATCTAGTTCTAAGTTTTAATTTGTAGATCATTTAAATTGATTGTGGACTAATCCTTAAATACATACATACATACATACATACATATATATATATATATATATATATATATATATATATATATGTGTGTGTGTGTGTGTGTGTACACATGTATGTATAACAGTTAGCTCATGTCACTCCTTCCTTGAGCTATGAGCGTGTGCGTAGGAGAGATTCTTTAGATGTTGTTAGTGGACAGGTTAGTTATGGTTTTTGGTACATGTATGTATACATGCACGTTACAATTTATATTTAAATTTTTATTTAATTCTACTTGGATTTGATGTACATGTGTCTAGAGAGATAGATATATTATATTTAATATTGAAATAAATTCTACTTTTGCAGGGGTCTATTGGACTAGACTCTCACCAAGAGTCTCCCTCAGATGGTCGCTCAGTTCGTGGCCGACATGATCCCTGTTGATTTGCTCCAGACTTTATAGCTCATTTACATTTATCTTTTTATAGACTTTCATATTATATATATATATATATATATATATATATATATATATATATATATATATATATATATATATATATATATATATATTCATGCACATACACGAAGTTTAGACTAGTTTATACTTTATACCTGGTTTGTGTTTGATCAGATTATATATATTTCATGCATGTACATGGAGTTTAGACTAGATTATACTTTATACATTGTTTGTGTTTGATCAAATTATATATATTTCATGCATGTATACAGTTTAGACTAGATTATTCTTTATACATGGTTTGTGTTTTATATGGATTATATATATTTCATGCATCATGTATGAAGTTTAGACTAGATTATATTCTTTATACCTCGTTTACATGTTTGATCAGATTGTATATTTCATGCATGTATGAAGTTTAGACTAGATTATACATTATACCTGGTTGTGTTTGATCAGATTATATATATTTCATGCATGTATGCAATTTAGACTAGAGTATACTTTATACCTGCTTTGTGTTTGATAAGATTATATATATTTCATGCATCATGTATGAAGTTTAGACTAGATTATATTCTTTATACCTCGTTTACATGTTTGATCAGATTGTATATTTCATGCATGTATGAAGTTTAGACTAGATTATACTTTATACCTCTGTTGTGTTTGATCAGATTATATATATTTCCTGCATCATGTGATATGAAGTTTAGACTAGAGATTATATATTTTATGCACATGTACATGTTAGATTATATATTCCGTGTGCACATGTACATACATGTTAGAGTATATATGTACTTTATGTTCGATGGACTGGATTGGATTATATATATATATATATATATATATCACATGCACATGTTAGAAATACTTATGTGTACACTTTAAATATATATATGATCAAGAATGCACATGTTCTCTAAAACTTTCAAATTTATATATATATATGATCAAGAATGCACATGTTCGAGCTAAAACTTTAAATTTTAAACTACATGTAACACATATGTACATATAGTAGATATGCATTAAAATTTAAAATAACATGTTCAAACAAAAGAGTATATCCACTCCAATGAACAATATAAAAATCACACTTGAACTAATTAATATCAAATGAACAAACTAAACTTAATAGTTCACAAGTTAAATAGTTCACAACATGTACATGTCCTAATTCCATATATCAATTTTACACATGTACATATTACATTCTAATTTAAATATGCATTTTTAATTAAATTATTTTAACTAGTGGTCCTTACAAATTACACGCATTTAGAATTAGATATAGTACACTATATACATACAAATTAAACATGCATTTAAACATGTACATACTTGAATTAACTTCATACATCCTAACTTGATATAATTATTTAAATTTCACGTATTTATTTACTTAAAAAATATTTATCCAAGTTTCAAAACAAGTTAAGAGATCTAGAATTTATCAAGTATTAATTCAATTCATGTGGGTTGAACCACATGTGTACTTTGGATTACTAAATATATATAGTTCATACCACATCAAGTGGTTCAGAACGCTCTTCAATAACACTTAATATTTTGTCGTGATCTTCACTATCTAGTCTCCACTTTTGAGACCGCCCTTGACGTGGAACTGTTTGAAGAATTAGGCCAATAGCAATGACCAAGTGACTATACTGATATACCTTGTTGTCAATTTGGTATTTAGTGAAATGAATCCCATGAACAATTTTAACTTGTTTGAAATATGTCCCTTGCACTACAACTGAGCCTGCACGTACATGTATATATAAGAAACATGAGAAATTAAAATTTTGCATGTAAGCGATTTGTACATACATATTCAAATTAGTTCAAACCTATGGGAAATGGCATTCCATCACTCATTTCAGATTTTGATAACTTCTTTCTCTCTTCTATGCAACGCAATAAATAATAACTAACACCTTCTATATTTACATCTTCTGCAATGATTGTAAAAATATCTCCTGCAATTTGACACAAGTTAAATAAATTCTAGGTTACATGTCATTTTTAAGGAAATATTTGTACATGTACGCATCATTTTTTAAATATGTATATATACACAACATGTATATACTTTAAATATATACATGTGTATGTCATATGTACCTTTTTTAATCAATCCTAAAATATGATCATAATCACCAGAAATCAAAGGAATGTCTTCAAAGTTTTGGTCCTTATTTGAATCCTCGTATATGTCAGAAACATCTAGTGGCACCAATTTCCATTCATTAACATATCCAAGCTCTTGGTTCTTGCAATCAACATAGTTTTCAAAAATGCATTCAGAACAAAAACATGAATAATCCCTAGTGTATAATGTCCATGGGCAATTATCTGTACTCATGACACAATGCAAAGATCTTGTCCTCTCCATGCTCTTGCATCCATGCATTGATCTTCTATCCACATCTGCAAAATTTGTACATGTGTACAAGAACATGTACATGTAGATAAAGTTGTTAAATTGAAACATTTGAACTAGGAACATTTTTTTTTAAATTAAATTAAATTAAATAAAACACTAAAAGAGAACACGTACCAGTTATCTCCCAAAACACTCTATATGGAATGGGTCTGTATATTCTTGATGATGACTCCCCAGGATAATTAGGTTGCTCAAAGTGTTTCTTACACCATTCAACAACATCATGTGCATCTTCTATAGATCCCATGTGTACTTTATTTGATGTTTTCTTAGAGCACGTTTGATACAAGCTCCTGCACCATCATGTTCACCCTTTCCATGACCACTCTCAAAAAAACTCCAAACATGTGGTATTTTGTCATTTCGATGATATCTACATAGTGCATAAAATGGCCTCAAAGATTTGAATTGTGTCGCACATCCATCAGACCAAACAAAATGTTTAACTATTGTTATGCCTCTATCTTTCAAATATTCAAAAAACTTATTAAAGCAATGTTGTACAAAAAGTGTGTCATGCTCCTTATCATCACTAATATAAAAGTGGTACTTGTAGACATATAAAAATGACCATATTCCTAAATGAATATTTTATGTTCATTCCTCTATTTAATTAAATCCAATTTAATTAAATCACCCACATTCCTTTATTTAATTAAGTAAATCATTCAATTTATTTAGTTAAATTCACTTAAGCCCTTTTTGCATCATTTAAATTGAATAAATAATTTTATTCAATTAAAACCCTCCTCTCTACTTTTTAATTAAATTCACATTAAATTAAATAGTTTACCCCAATTAAATAAATCTAATTTATTTAAAATCCCCAACTTGCAACCAAATTGAAATAAAGCAATTTATTTTAATTCTATTTTCCCTCACCCACTTGCATTTTCCTACATCTCCCACTTGCATCCTAAACCCTATTCCTAAATTCTTCTAGAATCCATCTGATCCTAATCAATTAACCCTAACCCATCAATTATCCCCTTTCCCTAAATTTGAGGAGGTCACTTCTCAAATTTGGAGTAAAGTCTTCAAATGCATTAAAGCCTTTATCCATTCAACAAGATAACTTGTTGAATGCCCCCAAATTTGGAAGGACTCTTACAAATTTGTCCCCAAAGTCTTCAAACCATTAATGGTTAACTAACCCTTAGTGGCATGGTTAGAGACTTTTTGCCTAACTTAACCTCCATCTAACCCAAGGGTCTCATCAAGCATTTATTGCTTTGACCATAGTTATTCCTTTAACCTTTGCACAAGAGTTTACCCCTTGGGTAAAATCTTTATCCATTGGATAACCCTAACCTAACCTTAACCCTTACCCCCTAGGGTAACCATGAGGTCTTCTCAAGCATTTAATGCTTCTTACATCTCCTCTCAACCAACCTTATGTTGACAATTGTCACCATTTCATTGGTGAGAATTGTAAACATGGATTGACAACTTTCAATCTTGACCCTTGATTAACTCTTTCAATCTTGACCATTCATTGCCCTATTTTTGCTATAAATAGAGCTCTCCTTCCTCCATTTTGGGATCTAGGAATCTTATAAATCTATTATCTAAAATCCATGCAAGCTTTAGTATCTCATTTATGCTCAATTTTAGCACATCTAGTCTCTCTTTTAAACATTTTAGACTACTTCCTTTTATCATTAGCCTAAATCATATAACTAGTATATCATGTTAGGATAGTATTACTACTAATCTTATCATCTTATAATCTAGTTTATTGCATTTGTAGGATCATGCATAGATAGGATGCATTCTCATGTTAAAATCAATCAAAAGCATCCCTCGTTCTTGCATTTGTCATCCCTAAACCACTTTTCTCAGTGATCTGAGAGCAAAGGCATTGGTTTGAGGGACCTTGTGAGATAGAGAACCATGGAACCATCCTTGGGAAGTTGAGTCATTCTTCATGACTCCATAACTTGCACCAAGAAGTCCTGTGGGTGTGTGGACAAGCCTCTTGGAGCTTCATTTTTCACATTTTGAGTTTCATAGCCCCACTTTTCCCGCATACATTTCTGGCGCCCACCGTGGGGCTCTACCCCATTAATTAAATCGGTTTTCAAAAATAAACACTTTTGCAGGTACGCGGGAAACAAGAATCAGCGCGTGGGGAAGATCCCTTAGTGCATTTGGTTAACATTCTAACGCATCCCGTATACTGTTTAGCGCATGAGGTTTATACTCTAGCGTGTGAAGTCCTTAACTTAGCGCATCACCATCACTAATCTTTTCCTGTAGGTCTCGAAGCAGAAGAAAAACATAGCGGCGCATCCGGAAAACAGCTTAGCGCATTGGGTCTATCCGATAGCGCATCATAGTCATCCTATAGCGCATATAGTCTATTCTGTAGCGCATCACAGAGGGAAAACAAAAATAAAATTGTAACCGAACTTAAATTTAGACTTGTAGAAGTCCACAAAATCCAAGATTTTTCTAACTGTCTGATTGATATTTTGTAGGATTTTGACAATTCATTACAGGTGGAACTTAGTTTTATTTATAGAATTACAAGCAGTTTAAATTTTTACTAACTTAGTTAAGTTAGTTAAAATTTAGAGTCTTTTTAATTCTTGTTAGATAAAATTGAACACACCTTATTTTGGGCTATAAAAGGAACCACAAAAACAAACTTTTTCTAGGAGAAAATTTTTGCTTTGGGCTCTAAAAGGAACAAAACAATCTTTTATTTTTGCAAGAAAGGACTAAAAAGAACCTCACCATCCTTTGGTGCATAAAAGGATCAATTTTAATTTTTTACAGGGAAAAAGAACCACACTTTAATTTTTTGTTCACAATCAAAGAGGGAAGATCTTCCCCTTTTGATCAATTTCTTTTGTTGACCAAACATCGAGGTTTTGCTTTGTTGACCAAGTTCTTTTCCTAGGTTAGAAAATCATTGTTTTGAAGGAAATAAAAGGAACACCATGTTTTCATGGGGCAACATCTCCATATAGATCTTAGAAAATCATTGACTTGAAAGGTAAAAAGAACCTTGTTTGCCTTTTCTTGAAAGTGGAAGGTATATGCTCTCTCCTTAACTGGGTGATCAAAAAGCCAAACTACTCTTACGCTTTCAATCATACAGCATTTAAATCATTTAGCAAGCCTGCCTTCTCGAGGGGTTGAAAAACTCTTAAAGCCATTTTTGGCCGGTGTGAAGGGAACGACCTAAGTGGGAAACGGCTTTGACACCAAGTGTTCCAACCCACTATAATCAAAAGTGGAAAGCGATGAAAGTCCTTTTCAATGGTTGCGCGTAGCGATTAGCCTTCCCCCAGTATCTTTGAGATAGGTAAATCCTTTGTTCTAAAGGTTGGGAAGCCTCCTAAGAGAGTTTATCACTGACGGCCAAACAGGAAGCTTGATTACGAACCTTAGCATAGAAACTTTGAGCCGAGTCAGTAACCAGACATTTGTAATATCATAGTGCAAGGGTGGGGAAGAATCCGCCCCCAAAATCACTCACCATATATCTCCCAAGATAACTACTCAATTGTGAAGCAATTCACTTTGAGTTAAATTCTGGCAAAAGGCAAAATAACGAGCACCCTCTAGGGGTGACACGGCTGTTTGAGCTGACGGAGTATCCAGACTAGTGGGCAATGGTATTACTTATGACCCTTGAATAAAGAGTCTTTTTGAATTGTATTCTTTGTATCCAAACTTGTTGAAACATTGGGGATTTGAACACATCCTCTACAAACATACACTTATTGTTTAGATTAAGCAAAAATGGTTACTTCTTTGGTGTTGTGTCTTCATTTGTTACTTCAGAAAATCATCTGTCATCACTGAAAACTCAAGGCAAAAACTCTAAAAATGTAGAAAACAATCAAGTCAAGGTAGTTTAGCGCATAAGAGAAACATCTTAGCGCGTCAAAACTGTACTTTAGCACATCAGATCCTATCTTTAGCGCGTAAAGTCTTAACGGTAGCGCTTCACCAGAATCTAAAATCAGCAGTAGCAGTTAGCGCGTTCTAAAAATAGCTTAGCGCATCGAAGCATCAGCTTAGCACGTGGAAGTCAACCTTTAGCACGTAGAGTATAAACAGTAGTGCATAAGTCGCTCATATTAGCACATGATCTTTTAAAACCAAAGCTGAAACAAATTTAACCAGTGAAACCAGTTAGCACATAGCAGGGGGTAGCATAGCGCATGAGGTCTTTTCCTTATCGCTTTGAGTACTTTCTGTAGCGCATAGCATCTCTATTTCAGTGCGTGGTCAAAATCAGAAAAGCAAGGGGCAAAACAGAGGTCAAATTGGAAAATTTTGAAAACATTTTTGGAAACCTCCTTTCATCAGCCTTAACTTCGTCAAATCAGAATACCAAAAACAGAGTATCAAAAGCTATTTCCATTAAACAAAAGTTGTCCAAATCTGAAATGGGCCACACAATAAACATATCTATCCTATCAAAATCAGGAAACATCATCACAAGTGGCAAATAGGTCCTTTTTATCACATGGATTTTTATCCCAAAACACACTTGTTTAAAACTCTAAGTTGTCAAATCGAGTTTCCATATCGGAAAATCTCTATTCCATATCATTTGACGCACTTTGTCGTGAGGGGGCATCTAAACCTTCACTTTGATAAAGTAAAACTTAAGTTTCCAAAACAAGATAAACTAAATCCAAAACAACTCAAAAGAAAACCATTGATCGCTTGTGCATGACTAATCCTCATATTCTGAGAAGAAAGAATATTTATCATAACACTAAGTTGAAGAAACAACAACCAAGTTCTTCAAAATTCACCAAAAGAAATAAATTTGTATACATCAATCGTCAACTCTTCAAATCTCATCGAACATTCCTTCATCATGTGCGCTTGTATATTTAGAACAAATCAAAT
The DNA here is from genome assembly GCF_030272615.1 of Cryptomeria japonica. Taxonomy (NCBI): domain Eukaryota; kingdom Viridiplantae; phylum Streptophyta; class Pinopsida; order Cupressales; family Cupressaceae; genus Cryptomeria; species Cryptomeria japonica. The sequence continues at coordinate 893,380,684 of NC_081407.1, read as the reverse complement.
GAATTTGACAAGGAACCTTTGAAGACTAGAGCATTATGTCAAAAATCCGCATTCAGTCAACAAATAAATCGTGGAGGAAAGATCAATCCAGAATACTTTCTCGACAAGTGCATCACTTATAACTTCCCAAGGTTACCCCCACCAACCCTCGAATATTTCTAAAATGCCTATTGTCACTCGCTCTCAATGAAACAAACAAAGTGAAACACCACCAGAATCAAGCATGAATCGAAGATTATCTAATCCTTTTGAAGGTCCGCATCTAGAGGACACTGAAATTTCTGAAGAGCTTCTTCAAGAATGTCAAGAAAGCACTTCATTTCAAAAACTTGTGGAAATACTCATGGAAAATGACAGAGAAATATCTACTCATGCTCACAAGCAAAGGAGTTAAACTTTCGGAGGACTTTGATACAGACATTTTTCGAACAAGGTCTCAACATTACGAATATCAAGAACGGCAATGAGAGGAAGAGACACGTGACCCTAAGCAGGATATTCCTAAACAAAATCTACAAGGATAAAATATACCTGAGCAAGTCATCCCCGAGCAAAAAATACCGTTCCATACCCCATTTCAACCTCGAATTAATGCAAGGGAAGAATTCTTCCCTCGGCAAAACAATGCACCTTTGATTGCTCTTACTCAACAAATGCAAATGTTACAAAGACAAATGCAAGACATGCAACAAGGTACAACAGTATGATACTCCTTAAATGAAATTTGTCCTTATCCGTTTGACAAAAGATTGAACATGATACCTTTTCCTCCGAACTCAGATGTTCCCAAATTCGACAAATATGATGGAAAAAGCGATCCTCGTTATCATGTTCGAGAATTCTGCACCATGAGTCTTGAATTTGCTCATGATGACACCTATTTGATGAGGTTATTCCCAAGAAGCTTGGGAGGACAAACAATGGAATGGTTATCCAAAATCACACCTCCTGTCAGATCATTCGATGAACTAGTCAACAAATTCATAACTCAATATTCCTATAACATTCAACATGCTATCACCATGTTAGACGTCTGTAACACCAAACAGAAAAACAATGAAACATTCATGGTTTTCCTTCAACGATGGTGGTGTATGGTTTCAAGATATTCTCGAGATATCCCTAAAAAGGAGAAAATAGAATTTTTCATCGACAACTTGAATGGTGAGATGAGTTACAGGCTCAAACTCCAATGCATACCATCTTTTGCTAAATTAATTGAAAATGGCATTCAAGTGGAGGAAGCATGTGTCAAGAAAGGAACACTAAAATTCTTCAAAGAAGGAGCAAGTTCATCGCATTACAATAACCAAAACAACAACAATTTGGACAAATCCAGATTCTAGACCAGAAACAAAAACAATGGAAATGAAGGAGGCAATGAATCACATGATCCAAAATCTAAGAAACCCGTGCTCACATTATCAGGAAATCCTCAAGCTACAAAGAATCCCAAAGGTGCTAACCCCGACACTAACACTTATGCACTGAATACCAATCAAGGTCAACCCAACACCAACAATGCTCAAAACAATCACACAAAACGAGGTCCTAATAACAATTCACGAGGTAATGCCAACAATTTTCAAAAACGTGTCTACACACCACTGGGACAATCACTGGAGTCAGCATTCAGAGAACTCCTAGCAAACAAAATTATATCTTTACCAGCAATCAGAAACTATGAACCACAAATCAAACCACCTTGGTGGAATGACTCGCAATTTTGTGATTTTCATCGCAACAAAGGTCATCAAACAAATGACTGCATGAGATTGAAAAACATTGTTCAGGATATGATTAATAGAGGTGATTTAATGGTGGATGGTCTCAAGACAAATGGTGACCATGGAGCCTTTAAAAATCCTCTTTCAAACTACAACAAAGATGGGGCTTCAACCTCAAATGATACACGTGGGGCTCATATCAATCACATTTACAATAACACCATCAATCATATATCAGTTGTAGGCAATCATGTAAACGTCATCACAATCCGAGATCAGAATGATCATAAATCTATCAACGTAACAACCAGAGATCAAAAATATGTCTTAAAGGGACAAACGTCAACAACAAACACCGTACCCAAAATTCAATATGATCTATTCAACCAACTGCGCAAAACTCCTGCTCAAATATCTATACTGGAGTTGCTGAAACTTTTGCCAAAACACAAAGACATATTGGAACAATCGTTACTCGAAACAAATGTACCTCAGGATCTGGATGTTGACAAATTCCAAGCCATAGTGGCCCATATGACAGGACCTCATAACCTCACTTTTTCTGAGCATGATAATATCTCATTAAGCCATCCACATAATACTCCTCTCCATATTGAAGTCATAGTCTATAAACACCGAGTAAAATGAGTATTAATAGATGGAGGAGATAGACTTAATATTTGTACCTTAAAACTTATCCGTGCATTAGGCTTTTCTAAAGAGTCTATTGATCCATGCAAGAAGATCACTATAAAGGCATATGATGATGAGGAAAGATCATCTAAAGGAACCATGATGTTGCCTATTCAGGTAGGACCGATACAAAAGGATACTATGTGCCAGGTCTTAGACATAGATCTCACATACAATATCTTATTAGGTTGACCCTAGATACATGAAATGCAAGCAGTGCCTTCCACATATCACCAATGTGTTAAGTTTCCCTATAATGGCTAGGAAGTTTCTATATCAGTTGATCATAATCCATTTCAGCATTGTAATGCTATGGGGGCAGCCCAAGACAGCTTGGTTCCACATAACAAAGAGAAACAAAATTCATCAACACAAGATCCTCAACAAGAAAAGTCTAAATCATTACCTAGAGATTTCAAGCAGAAAATGAAGATCAAAGAACAAGGCATGGGAGAATACTCTTTGGAACCCATGTGTTTGGCCAACTTACCCATATCACCTAGATCTCATAGATTGCCTACTGCATCAAGACATCAAGCAACTCAGCCCATCACCAAGTTTGATGGCACATTCATTCAACTCGACACTCTAGCACATGAATCCGAGGAAAAGGATATCCTTAGTTGGCTATACAAAGATGAGGAAGAAGATCGAGCAACTACTGTGGAAGTAGCTATACCCACACACCTATATGGAAAAGGCTACTTAATCATGCAGCAAATGGGATACAATGGCAACAGACCTATTGGTAAGCGTCAGGAAGGCATCAAAGAACCATTAGAACCTCCTTCACAATTCAGTAAAGACAAAAGGGGATTGGGCTTTGAACTCACTCTACTACCAAAGAAGGTATCACGCAAATATCACAAACCTCAGTGGAAAGCAAAGAAGAAGTACAAGGAAGAATCCTGGCAGGAGGCACTATTTGAGTCAGCAGAGGCAATACGTAAGGAACGTGAGCATCAAGAACGAGAACAATGTCAAAGACAACCTATCAATCAAAAGAAGGAAGCATCTACTGAAGAAGCACATCATATTCAAGAACCGACATCCAACAAAGAAGACTCCCCTCTAGATTAAATCATTCCTCCCTGAGGAGAGACAGTATATGAACAAATGCAAAGAGTGGAAGCAAGATCTGACACAGAATCAGAGAAAACTATCAAACTTGTCTCAATTATCAAAGACATGTTCTCACCCTACAACACACCAGTTCACAGCACTGCTAGAATCTGGGATAATACCTCTGAGACTGATTCCAATTAATATGAATGGGGCAATTGTTCTAACATTACTGAAGATATTTGTGCAAAGGACAATCATACACCCATATCTCAAGAAGAACGCGGCACAGAATCTAGACTGCTTGAATTTGGTCCACAAAATATCTATGACGCCAAGGAAAATGAGCAATGACATTATGAGCAAGTCTATATGAAAAATGATACCATCGAAGACCTCGATGAAATCCTTGACTTCTTTAACACCCAAACCAATCACGATGAAACCTCTATCCTGACACTTACAGCAGCAGAACTTGATCCACCTAACGACTCTTTACCACTTGTCTTTCCGGATCTCATAGACTGGGATGAACCTGAAACTCATGATATACCAATTTTCCTGAATGATGAATCCATTATCCATTACTTATGTACCATTAACCCCAAAACAGACTCTACCAGTAAACAAAGTAATGACGTCTGCAACCAAGGGAGTGCGAAGTCTCTCAGTCGCAAAAATGAGCAAAATAAAGGATCTATTGCTGAAAACCAGTCAATGGCAGCTATGGATCACAAAAGAGTAAAAATAAAGGATGCATCTGAGGGTGAAAACCTTTTTAAGGCACCTAAGGATGGGAGACTTGACACTCTTCCTAAACATTATCATGAGAGATCACCCATATTGATTGAACCCACTCAATCAATCAACATTGGTACTACAAAAGCAGCCAAAAATATACACCTTGTATAATCTCTTACAGAGGAAGAAAGATTAGAATTTATAAAAAAATTTAAAGAAAAGCAAATCAACTTTGCTTGGTCATATGCAGATGTGCCCGGAATTGATCCACGATTAATCATGCATCACTTGTCCATTACTCCAGGAGCTAAGCGAGTTAAGCAAAAACTGCGAAAGATGAATCCACATGTGGCACTCATGGTCAAAGCTGAACTAAAGAAACTATTAAATGTCGGATTTATCCGACCCATTGACTATGCTAAATGGATTTCCAACATTGTACCAGTATCAAAACCAGATGGCAATATCAGAATATGCACTGACTTCAGAGATGTCAACAAAGCCTGTCTAAAGGACGAATTTCCTTTGCCCAGTATCGACATAATTGTAGACCTCACAGTAGGCCATGCAATGCTCACACTAATGGACGGTTTTTTAGGCTATAATCAAATAAAGATAGCCCCGGAAGACCAAGATAGAACAACATTTACCTGTCCTTGGGGAACGTACTATTAGAATGTTATGCCTTTCAGCTTAAAAAATGTGGGAGCTACTTATCAACGAGCAATGACAACAATCTTTCATGACATGATGCATACCTTCATGGAAGACTATGTGGATGATTTACTAGCTAAATCCTTCACCAGAGCAGAACACCTCAGCATCTTAGAAAAGATTTTTGATCGATTGGAAAAATTCCAAGTCAGGCTCAACCCTAAGAAGTGTGTCTTCGGGGTTACATCAGGCAAGTTACTAGGCTACATAGTTTCAGCTAAGGATATTGAAGTGGATCCAGCAAAGGTACAAGTCATTATGGAGATGCCACCACCAAAGAATATCAGTCATCTCGGATCTCTACAAGGACGACTCCAATCAATCAGGTGATTCATCGCTCAACTAGCAGATAAAAGTCTCCCATTTAATCATTTGCTACATAAGAATGTACCATTCAGATGGGAAGCCAAATGTGCAGAATCCTTTTATCAAATCAAGCAGTATCTAATGAATCCACCTATTCTAGTACCACCAATAGCAGGGAAGCCACTCATTCTATACATTTCAACAACAGATATATCACTGGGGGCATTACTAGCACAAGAAGATCAACAAGGCAAGGAACAAGCTATATACTACATCAGCAGGACATTGAACGGATATGAATTAAACTATACATTCATTGAGAAGGCTTGTCTAACAGTAGTATTCGCCTCTCAAAATTTTTGACACTACATGCTAGCTCACACAATTAAGCTGGCTGCAAAAATTGATCCTCTCAAATATTTACTCAGTAAAGCAGCTCTTACAGGCAGATTGGCTAAATGGGTCATGATTCTCAGTGAATTTGATATCCACTACACAGAACGAAGAGCTATCAAAGGACAAGCAATTGCAGATCAACTGGCTGAAGCACCACTACTTGACAACAAACTATGGAGATTGAACTTCCAGACAGAGACGTTCTTGCTATTTCTACCAAACAATGGACCTTGTACTTTGACGGATCCTACACACAACATGGCTCGGGTGCTAGCATTTTGTTCATCACTCCTGAAGGCCACACTATACCAAGATCATATAGGATTATGTTTCCATGCACCAGTAATGTGGTTGAATATGAGGCATTGGTTATAGGCATCAAAATGGCTGTAGAATGGAAAATCACAGATTTAAAGGTTTACGGAGACTCACAACTAGTTGTCAATCAAATCAACAATGACTATCAGACAAAGAACGACAAGCTGCTACCCTATAAGCGAATGGTGGATGACTTCAAGCAATATTTTTTACACATCACCTTCAAACAAATACCAAGGTTGGACAACAAAGCAGTCGATGCAATGGCTACTATCGCTTCATTACTGCAAATTCCAGAGCAACAGAGTCATTATGAGTTTCTGGTAGAGCAATTGTTCTCCCCAGCCTATGACCACTCTGAATCCCATGTTATGTATGCCTTGATTGGTTTGAATTCTCCTTTATATGGACTAATATATGATTATCTCAAGAACAACATCCTACCCATTAACCTATCTGGAAACCAAAAACATAACTTTATTTGGCAAGCCGCCCGTTATACCCTCACTGTTGATACTTTGTATCATCGAGGTCTAGATGGTACTCTTCTTCATTTCCTTGATCGTAATGACTCTGACTCTGCTTTACACGAGCTTCACGAAGGTATCTATGGCACACATTCAAGTGGGACTATTCTTGCTAAAAAGATTCTGAGAATGGGGTATTACTGGCCAACAATGGAAAAAGACTCTTATCATTTTGCAAAGAAATGTCCTAAATGTCAGATCCATGGAAATCGTATACATGCACCAGCACAGGAACTACAACCATTCATGACATCCTGGCCCTTTTGTCAGTGGGGACTAGACTTGGTCAGCAAAATTCATCCTTCATCTTCAAATGGACACAACTTCATTATAGCTGCAACAGAATACTTTACCAAATGGATAGAAGTAGTCCCCATGACCACAGTGATTGGGAAACAAATTGCCTCTTTTATCCTTAACTATCTGATCTGCAGATATGGTATTCTGAGTTCCATCATCACCGATAATGGATGACCTTTCAAAAACCAAGATGTCTGAGAACTATGTGAAAAATTCAAAATACAACATCGTTTCTCTACACCTTACTACCCGCAAGGGAATGGTCAAGAAGAAGCATCCAACAGGACAATATTGAAAATCTTCAAGAAAACAGTGAATGATTCAGGCAAAGATTGGCATGTACAACTCAATCTAGAACTTTGGGCCTACAGAACTAGCATCCACACACCTACAAGAGCTACACCATACTCATTGGTATATGGATCGGAAGCTATTTTACCCCTGGAGGTAGAAATTCCCTCTCTCAGAGTCTCTCTGAAAGGCTTAATCCCAGATGAAGAGTATTGAGTTAACTGACTGCAAGAACTTGAACTATTAGATGAAAGACGCCAACATGCTTACACTCATCTCAAAGCATATCAGCAATGCATGTGCAGAAGCTACAACCACAAGGTCATTCCCCGGATTTTTTAAGTTGGTGACCTAGTACTCAAAGAAAATCCTAGAAATCAGCAAGATCAGGAAAAGAAAGGGAAATTTGAACCTAATTGGTTAGGTCCTATGTCATCATATCGGCCTATGGATCAGTATCAGCTAACAACTTCAGAAGGAGATGTGCTCGATGAACCAACTAACAGCATCCATCTGAAGAAATACTACACTTGAGTAATCTAACGCACAGAAAAGTTAAAAAATCAAAAAAGTCAAGAAAAAGTAAATAAAAAGGTACAATAAAAGCAATTGGTGAAAATCTAGCAACAGGTGCTATTGTGAGAGGACAACTCCTCTATCTATATCCATATCATTATATCCACAGTAAAGCACTATCGACCATCGCCCGACATTTTTATCACAAATATCCATTCAGGGCATACTTAGCGTAGTCACTATCCTGATTTATTCATATATCCTTTCACCGCATCTCACCATGGCTTAGTAATCACTGTACATATCCACATCAAGAGGGATACTTAGCTAGGGGCAATACTCGTCAAAGCTTGCAACACATCCAAGACATTAAAACTTGCCACAAACTTAGAACTTCATATCCAGCAAACAACGCTCGCACAATCGCAGAGCAAAACATTGATCGCTTAACAGGATTCACAAAATATGATGGATGATTTTCTGAAATATCAAAGGTTGCATCTTGCATAAAGTTTTGACTATTTTTGCACTTTAACTTTTTGAATTATTGGATCCTCTAAATTTTCTCCACAATGCTTCAAAGCTAGAGAAAGTCATAGGGACTCCAATATTTTTCTTAGTTTTCTGTCTGTGAGGTGATCATCTATACTGTGTAAATACTTGTCTCGAGATGTGATTCACAACATATCACTGAAGACATGATTCCACTTTACGCATACAAATGATTTAATCTTGTCTATTTATATGCAATCCGCACTCAGGTCGTCCTCGTTCAATTATACCTTGACGCTTGTGCTATCTTGCAAAATCAAAAATCATGAAAATTTTCCTCAGGTCATTATGGTTCAAATATACCATTATGCTTGTATAAATTTTCAACATATCCCAAAACAAATCAATGCTCAATGATGATACATACAAAGAAAGCAAACAACATGTGGCTATACAGGAATGACAAATATAAAATGAGGATGCTCAAAATCAATTAGCTACATATCATTTTACAATTAGCTGCATATCATTTTACAATTAACTGCATATCATTTTACAATTAGTTGCATATCATATCATACATCTCATTTTCAAGATACATCTTATAGCATATCACATCATACATCTCATTTTCAAGATACATCTCACAACATATCCTATCATACATCTCGTTTTTAAGATACATCTCACAGCATCATGCATTATCACATCATATTCATCACATATCAAATCACATGCATCTATCTAAGCATTGCATCATCATACAATAAACTAAAGCATATAGAAAGCATCATCCATAACACATCACATGAAGATCAAAGAAAATGGTGTCATATATATATATATATATATATATATATATATATATATATATATATATATATATATATATATATATATATATATATATATATATATATATATATATATATATATATATATATATATATATATATATATATATATATCTCGACAAATGATCAATATACAAAATATGTCATATCTATGCCAAGTACAATACAAAGATCAAAATACAATAGAGACAATGTCTCTCACGTATGACTATCTCTTGAGGGAGATGGTCTCGCTGAAGATGTCCCAACACCTGGATCTCTAGGTGGATCTTGTCTAGGAGGCCTTGTCACGCCTCTGCTCTCCATCCTCGACCCAGTCTCTCGAGATCGACTAGATCTCGATTGTGTAAAACTCTGCACTCGGCGCTCCCTAGGCACCACATCCTCATAATGTCTCCTGTAATACTCCACCTCCTTGGCTCTCAATGCCAGCTCTCTCAAAGTATCTCTCATCAGGCCACCTGTTGCCGCTCTCTCCAGCGCCTTTGCTCGAGCCTCGGCTCGACCCAACCGCTCCAAGGCAGTATCCCGCTCTATGGTTAGTTGTGCCATCTGACACTGATGCACCAGCATCTGTGTCTATAACTATTACACTGACAACTGCAGCGATCTAATTTGTGCATCCTCCACGTGTGTCAGAATTTGCACCTGCAAGGATACTTGTGAAGGGGTACCCCCAATCCCTCTAACTGTCCTCGGTGCTGGTGGTGGTAAAACATCTGACCTCCTCCTCTGGGCTAGTTGTCTAAAATCATCATACCCTCCCACCGCCACTAACACCTCGCCAACCTGCTCCTCCTCTCCAGCTCTGATAGTCAAACCTTCTCTCCCCCTATCCATCGCCACCTGCCACCCTACTCTCTCACCCTGTATCCCTCTAGCACCACCATCTCCACCTCTCTCTACTCTCCTCCCCCGATCAAGTCTCCCTCGATCCAATCTCCTCCTCTCCCCTAGCCACCCTCGGCCACCTCCTCTATCATCACCACCTCCATCATCACCCCCTCCATCCCCACCTCCAACCTCCACCTCCTCATCATCATCAAAAGCTAGAATCATCTCAGCTAGATTAGATATCCTAGCCATCGCCCGTGCTGCGAAGAGTGCTGCAAACTCATCAGTCATCCCTGCATCCATGATCTCAGGGGCATAATCCCAAATCTAGTCGTCTGCATGAAAGAACTCCTCCACTGCCACCCCACTATCAATCGTCGGTCCCCAATCCGAGATATCCTATCTCCGTCGAGCATAAAAACATGCTCCCTATGGTATCCCTTGCTGTCGACCATACTGCCGTAGCACCCGGTTATGCAGAAACCTCTCAATCACAAAGAGCGTCCACCCTATCAAATATCTGGTCATGAAGACATAGGGCATCTCCATCCCATCCTCAGCCCATACCTCGCAACCTGTATATGGTTGCCAGATGACCTTATCAATGTCATCCAGTACTCTCCTCCAATGCTCTAGTTTGTACAGCTTACGTTGGACAACTATCCCTCTGTACCCATATGCGTACGCACATCCAACAGGCCTATCTCTATCTGCCAGTGACCTACCTATGGGGATATGCTCCCACGCCCATACCTGTAGCAGTGTCACACCAGCTAATAAACTGTCATAACCCAGGTACACTACCTCATGCAAATCCCTGTATAAATGGGCCAGCATAGTCGACCCCCATGCAAATCGACAACCCTACGTCACCATATCCTCTAGCACCAATCCCCATCCCACGGACAGTCCCTTCGACCTACGATCGGGACATAAGAAACCACCTATGAAACCTACTAAGACTGATGGCAAAGAAGTGTAATCCAAATCCAAAAACTCCTGCCAAGGGATCTCATACCCACAAATAGTGTCATCTTGAAAAATCTGGCGAAGTGCCTCAGTCCCACCCTCCTTCGTCTTCTCGTAGGGTAGCAATGCACCTACTACAGGGATCCGCAGAATCCGATAGCAATCCTCAGGCATCACTGTCATCTCGCATGTAGCCAAATGAAAGGTATTTGTATAGCTATGCCACCTCTCTGCCAATGCTATCAATAAACCCCGATTTACGATAAACTGATGCATCTCTAACAAAGAGGTCAGACCACATCTATCAATAATGTCTATGTCTCCCTGTGTCAATCGTGGTATCAAGGACCACGGTCTCGGAAATTGCTCATGCGATTGTACTACTCCAAGACGCTCCTGTCAAAAACAACACAAGTCCAATATCAATTTCCTCATCCACACATGGATATCAAGATCAAAATCCTCTCAAAAACTTGAAAACTTTGAACAAATCTAAATCAAGTTTCACATCATAATCAATCCATCAAATCATATCAACTTGTAATACAACTCAAGTTTTAAATCATATCAACTTGTAACACAACTCAAGTTCCATATCAGCTTGTAACACAACTCAAGCTCCACAATTCATATCCAACACATTCATATCCAAAACTTGAAAACTTTGAACAAATTTAAATCAAGTTCCACATCATATCAAAATCATCAAATCTATATCAACTTGAAACATCACAAATCAAATAAAGTTATCTCAAAACTCATATTGGACACACTTATCACATCAATGACAGCAGACATAGAGACTAGCAAATATACACTTGTCTTGGCAGAACTAGCATCACCCTACAAACTTTTCTCATTCACAAATCCCACTTTGCCAACAAATTTTTCTATATGTGCTAAATCATCCTGTTTGCATGCTAAACTGCTTCTCATGCGCTAACCTATTTTCTCTACGCGCCACTTGATCAACCCTATGTGCTAGAAAAACCCTACGCGCTACCCTTTTCTTCGCATGCGCCCTCTAAAATACCCTACGCACTACAAAACACTTATGCACTAATCTACCCACTCCACATGCTACACACTTAACCCTATGTGCTAGGTTACCCATACGCGCTATCTTGACCTACCCATGCGACCCCCTAGAAGCCCTGTGCTCTAGGTTTACTCTATGCACTACCCGTTTTGCCCTTTGCGCTACCCTGTACACCGAGTGTGCTAACCTAATCCGAAATGCTACCCTAACCTAACTATGTTCTAGCCTAAAAATTGTGGACGCTACCCTATTCGCTAAACCCTACGTGCTACGAAATTTTTCGTATGCGCTACCCTTTTGACCTGACTCGCTAAAACGTGAAAATCCGCATAGAAAATTCAAAAAATGACCAAAAACAACAAAATCAAAAATCAAACAGGGGTCAAAAAGGTTGACTTACCGGTGGTCCATACACGGCAGGCCTCCGATACCTCCTAATGCGCTCAAATCGATGAGAAGAATACGGAATCGGCATGTTGACTTCTCTCCAAGTGTCACTTTCTCCAAAGTCAACAAGCACAAATGAGACAAAAGAAATCACTTTTTCCCTTTATATAGGGTAAATCGAAATTAGTGTTACATGGAGGAACGCGAAAATCGCTCGTGGTGTCTCATGCCAACCTACCCAACATCATTATCGGGAGATGAATCAATTTTTACATTCAACATAGATCAAAATTTACAATGCTATCAAAATTATCCAACTCAAATCAATTTTTCAAAATTTTTGATTCATCTCCCGAGGGGGCATTATCAACATCATTTATCAAATCTGGGGCACGACATAAAAATTGATCACAAACAAATCATAATGACACATCATTTTCTTTGAATCAACATGTGCACACACGTCACTTCAAAGAGGGGCAAAATGTAGACATATAAAAATGACCATATTCCTAAATGAATATTTTATGTTCATTCCTCTATTTAATTAAATCCAATTTAATTAAATCACCCACATTCCTCTATTTAATTAAGTAAATCATTCAATTTATTTAGTTAAATTCACTTAAGCCCTTTTTGCGTCATTTAAATTCAATAAATCATTTTATTCAATTAAAACCCTTCTCTCTACTTTTTAATTAAATTCACATTTAATTAAATAGTTTACCCCAATTAAATAAATCTAATTTATTTAAAATCTCCAACTTGCAACCAAATTGAAATAAAGCAATTTATTTTAATTCTACTTTCCCTCACCCACTTGCATTTTCTTACATCTCCCACTTGCATCCTAAACCCTATTCCTAAATTCTTCTAGAATCCATCTGATCCTGATCAATTAACCCTAACCCATCAATTATCCCCTTTCCCTAAATTTGAGGAGGCCACTTCTCAAATTTGAAGTAAAGTCTTCAAATGCATTAAAGCCTTTATCCATTCAACAAGATAACTTGTTGAATGCCCCCAAATTTGGAAGGACTCTTACAAATTTGTCCCCAAAGTCTTCAAACCATTAATGGTTAACTAACCCTTAGTGGCATGGTTAGAGACTTTTTGCCTAACTTAACCTCCATCTAACCCAAGGGTCTCATCAAGAATTTATTGCTTTGACCATAGTTATTCCTTTAACCTTTGCACAAGAGTTTACCCCTCGGGTAAAATCTTTATCCATTGGATAACCCTAACCTAACCTTAACCCTTACCCCCTAGGGTAACCATGAGGTCTTCTCAAGCATTTAATGCTTCTTACATCTCCTCTCAACCAACCTTATGTTGACAAATGTCACCATTTCATTGGTGAGAATTGTAAACATGGATTGACAGCTTTCAATCTTGACCCTTGATTAACTCTTTCAATCCTGACCATTCATTGCCCTATTTTTGCTATAAATAGAGCTCTCCTTCCTCCATTTTGAGATCCAGGAATCTAAGAAATCTATTATCTAAAATCCATGCAAGCTTTAGTATCTCATTTATGCTCAATTTTAGCACATCTAGTCTCTCTTTTAAACATTTTAGACTACTTCCTTTTATCATTAGCCTAAATCATATAACTAGTATATCATGTTAGGATAGTATTACTACTAATCTTGTCATTTTATAATCTATTTTATTGCATTTGTAGGATCATGCATAGATAGGATGCATTCTCATGTTAAAATCAATCAAAAGCATCCCTCGTTCTTGCATTTGTCATCCCTAAACCACTTTGCTCAGTGATCTGAGAGCAAAGGCATTGGTTTGAGGGACCTTGTGAGATAGAGAACTATGGAACCATCCTTGGGAAGTTGAGTCATTCTTCATGACTCCATAACTTGCACCAAGAAGTCCTGTGGGTGTGTGGACGGGCCTCTTGGAGCTTCATTTTTCACATTTTAAGTTTCATAGCCCTGCTTTTCCCACATACAGTACTCTTTCTTAATGACACAATTTTCAAATGTACTATCAACACCATCCAAATTCATCTATGCATGTCGATAACACACATGCACCAAAATAGTGACTTACTTTGAAAAGTAATACTCTGATTGAATCTCTTTTTGATGTGAAAAAGAGTAATTCTTTGCGAAGTCCACTACAGATAGAATAGTTCCAAGTGGGAAACTGTCTCTTAATCTTTTAAATTGTTCTGCTTGCCACTTGGCAAAAAAACCATGGCATATGTATGGTTTTATCAACTTACGAAAATTTTCCATAAATGTTCTAATAGGTATTTCCTCTTCTACATAATCTAGCCTTGTAGATTCCTTTCCAAATTTTGTTTCAAATTTTTTGTACTTGTAACTCTTGCAATTTACCATCTTCCTCATGTTAGTATCTTCATCTCTCAAAGGCAATTTAGCCAAGTCCCCGCATGTTCCACAAATTCCTCTTATGCAATTTATTTGACCGGTTGCATTATCATCTGATTTATCACATAAGATGGATGCTATGAATTGACTTGTTCGTTTAGGAGGAGCATTTTCATAACCATCACTATCTTCTCTAATCTTTCAAAACACGTGATAGTACAAGTCAAATTCGATGTGATAACGACAACAACAAGTTTTGAAAACTTTCTTTAACTTCACATAATATGGCCTTAACCATTCAAACATGGTTTGTCCAATCTTTATATGAGGGTTTGTTTTAGTAAACAACACATACAATTCATGTTTTGTTGTGTCTATCCAATGTTTTACATGGAGATCATAACTATCAGGACCAATCCTTTGCTTGATAACATCTCTACTGTTTGATGAAGGACGAGTATTATCATTCCAAAAACTTGTCACAAAGTTCCTAACAACATCTTCAATTCTATCAGAACGAGGAGCTCTACACATAATTGCCCAATTCCCTTTTGAGGTAGTATCATCCAAACTCTTTCTCCTTTTAACATAATTAGATATTGTCCTTCTACTAAAACCAAACTCAAATGACAGTGAAGAGATTTGTCTTTTTTGAGCCAATCTTTCATTTACTAAAGATGTCAACATCACTCTTCTTGAAATGGTCTTATCTACTGTTTGAGATTTTTTACCAATGTTCACCAAACCTTTCTTAACATTGTCAACAATAGATTTTTGTAGTTAAGAAGTTTTCCTCTTTTGACTTGTTGTATCTATACCTAACAATTTCAGTGGATCTATTAAGTCTTTACGAGTAAGTACAATTGATAACAATTGAACTTTTTCTAGTGTAGTATCAAGATTGTTGAAATGAGACATTATTTCTTTTGCACTTTTATTCATTGACCTCCTTTTAGTATGTCAAGGTTCTTCACTGAGACATTTCAACTCATCCACATCGATTTCAAGTAAATGATCTAAATTTTTATAAGAAATATTTATCTTCACCTGTTTAGCTAGATCTACAATATGCTCATCCATATCAGTGGTAGGAGGTAAGGAGCCTAACCCCTCTCCTTCAACCTCCATTGGTTCAACTTGGACAATCTCCTCCCTATGTTCATCAACTATATCATGTTCTTCAACAGGTTCGTTTGCCTCGATTCCCGCTTTAGAACTCCCTTCTTCTCGAGCTCGTTCTGCACATAATTTAAGAGTTGGTGTAAGGTTCAAATTAATAGATTATTCAATTAGGTTTAAGAATAGGGGTGAATTTGGCTTAAAGCTTTGTGTTAAAATTAGGGTTCAATTTGGTTTATTAAATTTAATTACTTTCAAGACCTTAGTGTTATAACTCTAATTAAATTAGGTTTAGGTTTAAAGTTCAATTTGTTCTCAGGTTAGGATTAGGGCTCAAATTTATTTAGTGTGCAAGTAGGTTTAGAGTTAGAGTTAAATTTTGTTCAATAATTAATATTTCAAGAAGATGATAATTATTTTAATAATTTTTTTCTAATGTTTAATTCTAGATTTACACATGAAGAATTATAATTAGTTTATTATTATCATTTAATTTATGTTATTCCTTACGTATAGTGTTAAGGTTAAATTTTGTTTTGCGCTAATATAACAAATAAACATAAACATATAAAGTGGAAATAA
The DNA here is from genome assembly GCF_030272615.1 of Cryptomeria japonica. Taxonomy (NCBI): domain Eukaryota; kingdom Viridiplantae; phylum Streptophyta; class Pinopsida; order Cupressales; family Cupressaceae; genus Cryptomeria; species Cryptomeria japonica. The sequence goes on along the minus strand of NC_081407.1, from coordinate 893,364,466 downwards.
ATATTGATGAGTTATTTTGAAAACCTCAATCTCTTACTAATAACACATAAAATGAAATTTTGATAAATTAGAAATTCCAATTTTGAAAATTAAAAGTACAAATATTTTGATGCATGCATACGATAAAGGTGACCTCATATTAATTTGTTATGTCATACAAGTGGACTATAATTTGTCACATGTGTATTTAAGACCTATTATTGCATAATAGACCTCCTAATCTGAAATGTTTTTGCATACGTGAAGTCATATAAATAGAACCTAAATTATGACATGTAATAGGTTCTAAATTTATGTCACATTTAAGACCTATAATCAATGTAATAGTCCTAATTTATCACATAATAGGCCTTATTATTAAAATTAATATGACCATGTATGCAAAAACATTTCACATTAATATACTTGACTCCCTTTAAGACAGATATATTATGTGATATTAACTTCCTATCACATGTAATTAAGTACATGCCTTAAATATTCAATATATATAAGTTAGAACCTAAATTATGACATAATAGGTCTTATTAATTTTATGACTTAATAGGTCTTATCTATTATAAATGGACTTAATTATATAGGAGAAAAATGCAATTACACAACAAGCAAGTTAATGGAATTTGAAATTTGCAAATACACATATTATCTCAAATTAATCATGCTTTCCAATTAAAACGAGATTATTTTTAATCCTACTATTTCCAATTAATTTAATTAAGATTTTTTAAATTAATTTTCATTAAAAATATTAGATAAAAAATATTGAATTAATTAATACTAACAAATAAACACTATTTTTGGTACGTAATTCATATAAAATTAAATAGAAATAAAAATAAAAATACATACTTGCATCATGATATCTTTGTCTTCTTTGTTCTCGATATCTTTCTTCCATTTCAGGAGAATAATTCCTTGACGTCTTATTTTGCCTTCTCTTCTTGTTCCCCATGCTTTTTAAAAAACCTTCAAATATCTTCAAATTATTGCCCTCAAAATAAATTTCAAATGTCTTCTCTCATCCAAAAATGTGAATTATTTTAATCATTTGTGTGATAAAAAATGAAAAAAATTATGGACATTTATACTACACTTAAATGAAAAAAAAAAAATTGCGTCGGCCTGGGTTCGAACGAAACCTGACAGTTAAAAATGGTCGGGTTCATTCGAACCTGACCGTTACGAAAAAGTATGGGCCAAAATTAAGTGTGTGGGTTCAAGTGAATGGGGTTTCATTCGAACCCCTTACAGTTCGAGCAAACCCAATTCGCTCGAACCAGTGTTCATTCGAACCATGTTGTTAGAGGTTTCTCCCAAATTTTTTCAGAGTTCTGAAGAATTTATGACTTCGGAGCTCTGGTTCAAAGCACGAATAAATAATCTTGATAACCCAAAAATATTAGATGGTAGTACTTGGAGCAAGCTTTCCAATGAGTATAATTTTGTTATATTTTAAATTTATTATGTTCTTGTTTTTTTTAATTTTATGGAATATTGGTTTTTCACCAAACATGAACTTCTCTGTTCAACGCATTGGGAAAAATAGGAAACTAATTCAAAAAAATTATGAAAAATATCTAATCCCCAGGTATTGATGTCTTCTTTCTAACAAAAAAAAAAGAATTTTGATATATATAGAACAAGTTATGTGTTCAAACTTAAACCTATGTCTGAATTATGACTAGTCAGACTTCAAAACTTTATAAAATGAAAAATATTGAACATATCACTATCAAACCAATTGCAAGTCCTGGATATTGATGTTACAAACCAAAATTCGAAAGAATTGAGTTTTTATCATTTATAGAAAAAATGTTATGCATTTCAGGAGGCACATCACTCTTGAAAAATGTAGTTTGTTGTCAAAAATACTTTTCGAGGGAGACGGAAAATTCAAAAAAAAAATCCTTCAAAAAAATTTGAAAAAAATGTATATAGAATCTACAAACAAAATTCTACAAATCACTAATTTACATCATCTTCAATTTTTGATAGTTTAAAAGTTATAGTTCTCGGAAGTTGAAGATTATTTTAAAAATGTTCATCTCAGTGTCAAAAGTGGCAAAAAAGTGGGAACCAAACATTAGTGTCAAATCTAGTTTAGCTATTAAGAAAGGAATCAACCTACTTCCAAACAACATTAACATTAAATAGGGATGGACTCAATAGATTCAATCTCAATTCTATGAGAAGGGTTTAATGTTGATTGATTATATTCCTTCTTTGTTTGACTTGAAAATGAGCTATGGAAATGATGTAGAGTGCAAGATCTAGGGTAGAAAATATGTAAAATTGGCAATAATCAACATGCATGGATAGTCTCATATTAGATATGCAAACACAATGTATAAATTTGGAAAGAGGGACCTGCATTTAAATTTTTGACTCAAAAGTGTGGTAAAATGGTACTTGGGTGCCCTTGTCTAGGAGCTTGGATGCAAACAACTGCGATATTTTTGGGATCAAGATGTTGTTATGAATCTTTTCTTAAAGTTTCATTAGAAAATAGTTAGACAATAGTTCTTGGGTGACTTTGTCTTCCAATTTTTGCCTCTACAAAAATTGATTTTGTGCTCCTCTATTTTCTCTTACCAAATTTGTATATCTTGCCTCTATATCATGTCACATGCACATACAAAGGAGGAAAGTGGTGTTTTTTGATAGGGGATTTCCTAGGTCAAACCCTTGAATGAAATTAATAAATTGAAACGAAAACTTTGAAGCAAAATGTTGAATAATATACCTCAAGTTGGTTGTAGTTGATGATGGTTGATGATGCAATGCTCTTTGAATGTGATCACAAGTTTTGATGCAATAACATGAGAATACATAAACAAATCAATCATAAACATGTTCTTGCATTGTTGTAACTTGCTTCTCCACAATGCTTAGATCTTGAAGAATGCTTGAAGAAAATGGTGGGATGAAATGAACTCAATAATTCTCGATGTTATGGACAAAAAGTGGATGCTTGTGATGATGAAATGAATTAAAAGGATGCTCTTATATAGGGTTCTCAAGGTATTTCATAAATTATACCAACCTCAAACAATCATATTAAAGTATCGGGATCGGGAACCAACTGGTGGGAATCAGGCACCGATGTATTCAAAATTGGGCCCATATTAGGGGGTAAGGATGCCCAAACACCCTTGTCCACCCAAAAAAAGGCACAGATCAAACATTAAACAAGTGCTTAATCCCAAGACAAGTGTTTAGATCACCATATGAATACGTGAATTCAATTTTGTAGTATAAAGGCCAGAAATACACCTGTGAGAGAGCTAGGATAAAACACACTAAGGCAAGGGCACAAAAAGTAGTGTAAAATTGTCAAGGGTTATAATTTAGGAAACTAAACTTCTAAATGCAAATTGATGGATTTAGTATGATCCCTTGATGCTAATATTGAAATGAATATGATCTTTTGTTTATGAATAACTTTTGGATACTAGCTAACAATATGATAGTTCAATAACTAATGGTATCCTTATTGTGAATGATATAATAATTTATTATGACCTATTCTTCATTATGGACTATATAGTCAAGGTGTGCTCACACATGTGTGAGCACATATTGGGAAGAATGAGACGTTGACAAGTGGAAACAAAAGTGACAAAATGGAAGAGTTGCAAGATTGAAAAGATGACAAATGTGTGAGCACATCTTGGGAAGAACAAGGAGATGACAAGTGGAAAAGAAGTGGCAAAATGGAAGAGTTACAAGATTCAAAAGATATGACAATATGTATATGTATGTATGTATGTATGTATGTATGTATGTATGTATGTATGTATGTATGTATGTATGTATGAATGAATGAATGACAATATGTATACAATATGTTTTATCCTTCATATGTAATGTTTCATTGGTATGCTTGTTCATTTAGTTCTTAATTGATCACTAAGATCTTTTCAGGTATATAGTATGCATATGTGTGTGTGTGTCTCCTTTCAATCTTTTCAGGTATATAGTATGTATATACATATATAAATACATACATATACATAATGTATACCTGAAAATATGTTAGTGATCAATTAAGAACTAAATGAACAAGCATACCAATGAAACATTACATCATATGAAGGAAAAAACTAGTTAAACCAATATCCTCTCAAAACCATTTCATTGTTCTCTATCTCATAGGATTCCTTGAGTTATGACTGCTCTCAGATCATTAAGAAATTGACTCTTGGAATGACAACTCCAAGAATGAGTGATGTGTGATAAGATGATCTATATGCAAAGCAACTAAGATCTATATGATGATTAACAAAGCTTGCTAAGATAAGATGTTATGCTATGATAATGAAGCTAACTATGTTAATATACTAACATGAATATGCTATGCTAATGATATGAAATGCTTCTAAATGTTAAATATTATGATTTAAACAAAGAGATGCAAAGCTTAAGACTTGATGAAATAGACTATAATTTGGATGCATGAAACTTGGATGATTGATAAAGAGGGAAATGAGGCCTATTTATAGCAAAAATGGGCAATTGGATGGTTAAGAATGAGCAATTTAACAAGGGTTAGGATTGAAGGATACTCAATCCATGTGACACTTTCAAACCAATCTCACATTGACAAGTGTCAATATGAGAAGGCTTGAGCGGGGAGAGAAGAGGCACTAAATGCATAAGGAGACATGAGGGTCACCCTAGGAGGGTTTGGTTAGGGGTGAGTTAGTGGATAAAGCTTTTATCCAAAGGATAAACTCTTGTGCAAGAGTTAAAGGGATAACCATGGTCAAAGAAATGAATGCTTGAAGAGACCCATGAGTTAAAATGATTGTTAGAGGAAAGTCTCTAACCCAGGGTAGAAGGTGAATTAACCATTAATGGTTATGAAGACTTTAGAGGTTAACTTGTTGAAGTGATAAAGCCTTTAATGGTTTATGAAGATTTTGGAGGCTTTTGAGAAGTGACCCTTTTCTTAAGGAATGTGCAAATGTTTAAGGGGAAATTAGGGTAAAATGGAAGTGATTAGAAGAATCTAGAAGGGGTTTAGGTATGCAAGTGGATTTGTAGGAGAATGCAAGTGGGAGAAATTTTTAGGATTTAAATGAAATAAAATTTATTTATTTCAATTTATTGGTGCAACTTGCATTGGGTGGATTTTAAATAAAAATTGATTTATTTAAATGTGAAAAGAGGTTTTTATTAAATGTAAAAGGGGAATTTAATTAAATAAATATGATTTATTTAATTAAAATCTAGACTTTGGCTAAATGAATTAAATCAAATAAATTGAATAATCTATTTAATCAATACAGGAAGGAGGTAATTTAATTAATAGAAGAATAGTTAGTGAATTAAATAAAAATATAATATTTATGTAATTAGGTGGTCAGATTTATGTGTCTACATTTTGCCCCTCTTTGAAGTGATGTGCACGTGCACACATTGATTCAAAGAAAAATTGTTTGATGATGTTGATAAAAAAATTCAATTTTTTCCCAGATGATGGTACGCCGATTATTGGATAATGATATGATTGATGCCCCCTCAGGAGACTAACTTATAAATTTTGATGATTTATTATTATTTTTTTTATTTTTTTCAAATTTTTTTAAATTTTTTGAGTTTTTTGAAATTGATCTCTCGATAAAAAATGATTTAATTTTTAAAAATATGATGTGAGCACAACACACATATGTCCCACATGTCCATCGATGTGGCATGTCCTACTTACATCACCACTAGCTATATAAACCCTTGGGGTCACTTTCCAGCTCATTTGTACATTTGTCATTTGGTGATTAGAGCTTGGAGAGAGGAGGAGAAAATGGTGCCACAATATGCCACCCACCGATTTGAGAGAGTTCGCTGATTGGAGAGGCCAACAACATATGGACCTCTGGTAAGTGGTTTTCAAACCTCCCTTGTTTGAAAATTTTTAATTTTGAAGTGATTTTGTTTTACTTTGTTTGGTTTTTTATGGTTTTTCGCATTTTTCGTGTGCCCTAGGTTTTTTCTTGTTTTGGCGCATTTGATTTTTTTAATAACGCTTTTGATTTTTTGTTTAGTGCATATGATAATTATCGTAGCACATTTGATATTTTATTATAGCGCTTTTGATGTTTAGTTTAGCACATTTGAGTCAGGGTTGATGCTTGCATGTGGGTGTGGTTTTAGCATGTTTGATGAATTTAATGGCGCATTTGATAAAAAAATAATGCTTTTGAATTTTCTAATAGCGCATTTGATTTTGTGTTTTAGCACCTATGAAAATTGTTTTAGCGCATTTGAGACAGTGAGCCTTTGTGGATGGTTTTTTCAAGTTTTGAATGATGAAAATGTTATGCTGCTATTTTTGTTGATGTTTGTCACTGGATTTGATGATTGAAAATTTTTTATTGACCAAATATCAATGTATGTCAATAGGTTTGTGATATAAACTTGAAATGGTGATGATTGTGTGATGGCTCAATTGATAAGATAGGCTTGATTGATAAGAGTTTGTGATAGAAACTCCCAAGTTTGATAATTGCATCATTGTGTCACTGATAGGATAGGTGTGGATTGACTACCTAATTGATAAGATTTATTGATTTAACTCCAAGGTTGATGATGTCGTGACTTTCATCACTGATAAGTAGGTGTGTTTAACCTTTTGTTGTGATAAGAGTTTGTGATATAAACTCCAAATTTTGATGATGTCGTGACTTGAGTCACTAATAGGTTAGGTATTTTTAACCTTTTGGTTTGATAAGACTTTGTGATATAAACTCCAAGTTTTGATGATTTCATGACTTGAGTCACTGATATGTGCTCAAAGAGATTGGTTAATATCTTACGTGAGCAAATAGGATAACTAATTGATTGATTTTGAGTAGATGATAAATAACTTGACATGTTGTTGATATCATGGTGCATGAGTACCTTGGTGTTTTGATGTCTGAGGAGTGATAGTCGAAGAGGTTTTCCATGAGAGGAGACCTTACTGATGCTGATAGGGCCATCATTGATTTGTGTGGGTTGTATCATATCTTGTTCATGCTCGATTACTAGACAAACAAAGCTTTGTTATCTGCATTGGCGGAGAGGTGGCATAGTGACCACAACACCTTACACCTACCTACCAGAGAGATGATGGTGACCCTAGAGGATGTATGCAAGATTCTCTGGATTCCAATCATAGGAGATCTAGTACGGTATGGTTGTCGGTCGGTAGTAAATGCAACGGCTCTACAATAAGTTTTTGGAGATGAGGAGATTAATAGACCAGGTATCATGTAGGAGTACATGGTGGAGTTTTTCCTGCCACTATCATCGATATTGGTAGATTTGATAGGAGGCTTCCTTTGTCCAGACAAGAAGTCTCATGGGTTTGCAGTGGGATGGGGTTATATGCTAGAGTAGATGGTCACTCGGGGGACCCGATATGTTTGGGGGATTTGTGTGTTGGCCCACCTCTATCATGATTTGCACCAGGTGGTATATGACCAGGCTACTAGCCTATCCGCGGGGGTGACATCGTTACAGATCTGGGTGTGGGAGCACATAATAGTGACACAACCTATTGTGGAGAGATCCTGAGCACTAGGGCAACCTTACTTGTACGCATACAAGCACATAGATTCACATCCTATGCTTGGAAAAATGGATTATTGGAGATGAATACTAAATGATCTAGATCAGGTGTGGAGGCCATACCTTTATTGCAAGGCATGACAGGAGGATGTGACTGAGATCCTAGTCTTGCTACAGAGTCGATACTTGATTGAAAGGACCCAGTATGTGATAGAATATTCTAACTCATGTGTACCGACAGTTTGGTCCGACCCAAGGAATGCCACAGGTTTCTACCATGTATGCTCATACGCACAAGGATGGGGTAGATTGGGGTCCTACACGTGATTTTGATACAACTTGTGTTGAGTTTTATGCACTACCCCGGGTAGCATGGGATATGGCATTGGGGGTTGTGGGTGCGAGGATGACAACATAGTACTCACAGTATATGGTTGAGCATCCCTTCCCATGGTTAACAAGGCTAGGAGAGCTAATACCACCCTTAAAGGAGTGGATGATGATGATGACCATATGGATCCATGGGGGTTGAGAACAGCTGGTGGTCAAGGTTGAAGGAGAGGTGGGGGAAGGATTGGGAGGGTTGGAGGAGAGGTTGGCAAAGGTAGGGGTGGTGAGAGAGATGCAGGCCGAGGTAGGGGTGTGATTGGGAGAGGTGGAGATTGGATGGATGCCGACAAAGGTGGACCATTGCAGATGGGAGAGGATATTAATGAGGTTGGTGGCGATGAGGGAGAGGATTCTGACTTAGAGGAGATAGAGGAGGAGGAGGAGGAGCAACTACTAATTAGGAGGAGGAGAGTAGAGATGGCTCCACCTTCATTTTTACTACAGGCTATCCTGATACATGTGGCATGGGATCCAAAACCTTCATAGTAGCCTACATTACAGATTATAGTGCTCCCTCGTCAACAACAAGCATATATAATAGCTTTGTAGTTTATGGTGCAGGGTTTATAGAGACAATTAGCCCAAGCACAGGCATAGATCCCTCAGTTGATGGTTGAGTGGGATACATCGATAGAGAGATATGGTCGCGTTGAGGTATTGGTACAAACTTGATAGAAAACAACTGCCTAGGGGATGACCAGAGAGATGATGAGCGAGATGGTATATCAGACAGGATGAGTTGATTATTATAGGGATCACTACTTCCAAGTCGTTCTTCCAGAGAGATGAGTGCATACCTATGCACAGAGCTTGAGGCATGGGGGATCACAATGAGGTACAGAGAGTCGTAGTGTTACGGGCCCCAAGAGAGATCCAAGTGGTGGTAGTGTAGGTGTTGGTACCTCAGGTGAATGTGGAGGAAGGCCTACAACCTCTAGGGATAGTCACGCGTAGATTAGTGCGCCCTGATACTGTATCATTTTGATGTATATATTGATTTATCCAGATGTTTATGCGATTCTTGACTATTTGGGATGTATCTCATATTTTGATATGATATCTAGGTATTCTTGACAGTGATTATTTTTTATGATCATATGAGATGCAGCGGCGATTTTCTTTTGGATCCATATGTGGCACTCATGCTTGATGATATGATTTTATATGTGATATGTGATGATGCATGTGTGTGTGTGTGTGTGTGTGTGTGTGTGTGTGTGTGTGTGTGTGTGTGTGTGTGTGTGTGTGTGTGTGTGTGTGTGTGTGTGTGATTAATGCATTTAATTTCTGGTCTATATGCTTGTAGATGCTTTGCTTATGAATTTCATACTTGTATGGATGGATGCATTTGATTTTATTATGAGTGCTTTCATGATGTAAAGTGCCTTACATGATTTTATTGTGATGTGTGATGATTCTATGCATACCATGAGGAAACACTTTATGGATGCCTATGCATGATGTATGATGACGTGGATCTTAAATGCAATGATGATGATGATTTTTGTATATGATTTTATGATGCATACTTATATGATGTAATGTGATGAATGCAATGATGTATGTATGAGTATTCTTATGTGATGGAAGGATGAAATATCGACATATGATAGATTTATGTTTATGAGATGATGTATATGATATGATGTATACTTAATAGGATGCACTGCAATGATCGTTTATGTACTAATGTTATGAATTAGGATGATGTGTATATGAAAATATATTTATGTGATGTGAATGGATGATACTAGAAAATGATATGCAAATGTCACGATGAATGATGTAAATGATGATAATAATGAATGCAACTAAATGTAATTATGATGAATGTAACTAAAAGTAATTATGATAAATTTTACTAAATGTAATTATGATAATGATAATGATGATAATGATGATGAATGCAACTAAATGCACTAATGATAATGATGATTGTATACACCTAAAAATTGGCTATGAGCAATTAAATAAATATTTAATATTTATTTAATGATTATTCGTCTAATAAATAGTTAATTTAAAAAGATTAATTTATTTAATTCATTTCGTGTCTTTCTATTAATTAATATTTTATTAATTAATTCATCTATCTTATTCCTCTAATTAATTAAATATCTAATATTTAATTATTCCTCTAATCAAGTTAATTAAATATCTAATATTTAATTATCTCCTCCAAGTTAATTAAATATCTAATGTTTAATTATCTTCTCCAAACAATTAAATATCTAATATTTAATAGTTATTCTCCTATCCTATAGTCTCAAATATTAAATAATTCCTAAATTATTTAATCCCTTTTTCTAACTCACCCTCCATCTCCACTTCATCTTCCCTTTGCCAACTCATCAAACATGTGGCTAAGGAAATTAATATTCCTTAAATATTAATTCATCATTTATCTTCAACCTCCAAAATTAATGAAATTGTGTACATACACACATTTCATAACCATTTCCTATATTCTCTCCAACATCCCCTACATCTTGGGAAGGACTTGAGTCCACTTGTCCTACCATGCCTAAATTTCCTCCAACCATCCCTAGATTCCCTCAGTCAGCAACCCAGTCAAGGTGAGATGAGTGACACTTGTCTTCTCCTTCTCCCTTTCTCTCAACCTTCACCTTTGCTCACAGCCATTCAAATTTGCAGATCTGATCATGACCATTGATCTGAGCCACATCATCTTTTCCTCTCAAGGTCTATAAAATCAAGAGCTTCAGTTGAGAGAGAGTTAGACTTCAAGAGACTTCAAGTGCATTTTGCAAGCTAATCATATGCATTCATGAGTTTTTGAAGCAAATAGCAATAGCAATTATCATATAGCATTTTAGCATAATCATGTAGCTTTTGCATATCATACTATCAGTTAACTACAAGTTATCAGTCCATTCTTCATATGTCATCTTGGAAGCCAACAGTGCATTGTCTGAGAGCACACCATCTGCAACTAGGAACAATAGAGTTAGGACACAATGAGACATAAGCCATGAAGGTAAAATAATGTTTTATTTTAATATTTATTTCATGTAGTTTCATTGGTGGATTTTGGATTTCCTGTATGCATTTCCATTGTATTTTGTGAAACTAACTTATTACAGGTAACATTCTAAGGATTAAATTCAAGCTCACACATTTTGGCACCCACCATGGGGCTGGACCTCGCATATACTTTTAAAAATCTTGAAAAAAAATATATAAAATTAACATAGTAATGCAGATTCACACATATGTCAATTTTGATAGCGCTTTTGCATTATAGGTTAGCGCTTTTGCATCATAGATTAGCACATATGTCATGTAGGTTAGCGCTTTTGTCAGAAAATCAACGCTTTTGCATAATAGGTTAGCGCATATGTCATGCAGGTTAGCGCTTTTGTCTAAAGATTAGTGCTTTTGTAACGCAGGTTAGCGCTTTTGAATCGTAGGATAGCACATTTGACAAAAAGTTTGTAACCAATTTGAAATTAGGCTTGTGGAAGCCCACCTATGGTTTTTCACTAACTTTTTACTATTTTGCAGATTTCTAACAGTTTCTTATAGGTTTGGAGAAGATAATTTAAGATTTAATGATTTCTTTCCTAGCTTTTTCAAAGTTGGTTAAAAAGAACTCATATTTCCTTTTGGGTAAAAAGAACTTCATTTTCAAACTTGGTGTTCTAAAAAGTACCTCACTTGTTTTTGAGCTCTAAAAATAATCACATTTGCAAGGTAAAAAGAACAACAAATCAAACATTTACTTTCTTGCGAAGTTAGGATTCACACTTCAAATTTTGGGCTCTAAAAAGAACAACAATCTTTTATATTTCTTGCAAAGGTAAAAAGCACAATCAATCTTATATTTTGCAAGTTAAAAAGAACAATCAACTTGTCTGTTCTTACGAAGCAAGTTACTTTTTTGCAATGATTTTCATTTTGTTGACCAGGATTTCCAAGTCCTAGTTTAGAAAATCATTTGCTATATGGGGCTAAAATAAACAACATGCTTGTTGGAGGAAAATCTCCAAGTAGAGGATAGATCACATTGCTATGAAAAGTTAAAAAGAACAGTTGTATTCCGTGTTTGGAAAGTGGTAGGTATATGCTCTCCCCTTAATTGGGTGATCAAAAAACCAAACCCACTCTTTTACGCTTTCTTTACTTTCAAGCAATTAATCCATTAGAGGGCCTGCCTTCTCGAGCTGCCTTGAGGGGGCCAGTGAGAGGGGAATGACCTAAAGTGGAATCGAGCTAATACCGAGTCCTTCCAATCCACTCTAAATAAATCGTGTTTGTGACGAAAGTTCAAACAACATGTGCTGATAAATTCATACCGACACTATGTTTCCCCATAAACCCTATGGAGCGTAACCTCTATAGGCTGGGAACCTTCTGTATTTATAGAGCTGAAAGTGTCGCATGTATGGCCACATGACCGGAAGCCTTTACTAAAAACTATTTGTACTAGTTGCCAAAAACCTTCTAGTTGTTGGCGCAAGAGGTCGGACCTCTGAAGCGGCTCACACACATACGATTCCTAGTAGAGATATAAAGTTTTCCATGAGGAGATTTCATGGAAACTGGTGCTTGGTTGCCCCGAAGAAGAGAGTGCCGAGGGTGGAGCCAATGGGGTCAAGCATCTAAATATCCGCTTTGACTAGCATATCCTCGAGGGAAACTCCATGTGAGATTCAACAACTATTGTCTCAGCCTGCCATAGGGATTTGTACTTGCTTGTGCTTTTCATTTATTCAAAATTGTGTCTTCTATGTCTGTAACATGTTCCAAATGGTCAAAAATTGAAGAAAATTATCATCTACAAGCGATCGAAAATCAACAAATTTCTGAAAAGTGTGATCAAAAGGATAAAACAAAAAGCATTCCAACACTTGAAGCACCAACTCAAAATCAAAGTATCAAAACATCAAAATATCAAAATAATCCTTGAAGTAGGTTTGTCTCTAAACCATCACGTATTTTCAAGATAGCTCAAAACAACTAGGTTGCTAATCCTATAGGTTATTCCCAAAAGGTTCTATAAACATCAACATTCAGCAAACTATTGATTCAAACATTTTAAGTGCAAAAATCAACATCCTTGTCAAGACTCTCATCAGGATAATCAAATCCTCTATCACGAAGCTTGATCAATCTATACTAGGTTCCTAATCTTGGATATATCTTTCCTATTTTTGAACTTAGGTTACATCAAAACCAAAATTGCACCAACATTGGAATCAAACTTGTAAACTGTCAAATGCTTATATGACTTTTAAGTATCACCTTAAGAAAAGAAAACCTAGTTACAAAGCTACTCATAAGAGAATAAGATTCTTGTATATCAATCGCAAGATCTTACTGAAACATAGGACATTCCTACACTGTTTTCGTCACTACTTACGTGGCTATGGTACAAAATTTGACGATGAAACTCTACAAAAATGTGCTTTTCAACAAAGAGACGCTTTATCCCAACGAACAAACAATAGCAGTAAGATCAATAAAGCATATCTTCCTAAACCAATAATCACCTATTGACCTTGTCCTTGGTAATTTTTTGACAAATTTGAGATAAACACATGGTAGTTTGGACTAGAGCCCAATACAAACAGCTTAGAAAACAACAACAAATGGAGGAAGAAGATACCACTTTTGGATTTACCACTGTTGACGAAGAAGCTGTCAATAGCATGATTAGAGACCTTGAACAAGATTTCAAATTTGATAGGCTAATGGAAAAATTATTGACAAAACAAAAAGAGAAATATCTCTTGATGTTGGCAAAATCTAGAGATAAACTACCACAAGACTTTAATATAGAAAGCTTAAAACAAGATGCGGAAACAAGTAACACCCAAAACACGGATGTGCAAAACAATGAAGATATGAACAAAGAAAGTAGCGAAGAAACAAGGAAAGAAAGGGATGACAAAAGAAAAGAACGTAATGATAAAAGAAGCAATGTGGATAATCCATTTTCAAACTTTACTCAACAAATACAAACTCTACAACAGTAGATACAAGACATGCAAAATGGGACAAGTTCCAAGAAGTATTCATTAGAAGACATATGTCCATATCCCTTTGATAAAAAGCTAAATATGATACCATTTCTGCAACATTGCGAGATTCCTAAATATGACAAATACGATGGAAGATCTGATCCTCAAGATCACATTAGGGAGTTTTGTACTATGAGCATGAAATTTTCTCATGATGAGACTTACCTTATGCATCTTTTTCCTAGGAGTTTAAATGGACAATCAATGGAATGGTTTTCAAGATTACCATCTGGAATCAAATCCTTGGAAGAACTTGTGAATAGGTTTATTTCACAATATTCCTACAATATAAGGAATGAAATAACAATGCTAGATCTTTGAAATGTTAAACAAAAGAATGGTGAATCCTTTATGATCTTTTTACAACAATGGAAATGCATGTTTAATAGGTATCCCCGGGATGTACCTGATCAAGAAAAAATGGACATATTCATTGATAATCTTATCAGTGAAATGAGTTATCAACTAAGGATGCAATGTCCTCCCTCTTTTGCCAAAAATGATCGAAAATGGTCTGAAAATAGAGAACGCAATGGTAAAGAAAGGAGAACTAAAACTTTACAATAATTCATACAACAGCAACAACAACAACAACAACAACAACAAAAATGATAAACCCAAGTTCTGGTCAAAGAATAGGAATGTCAGCAATGAAGGAAATGATGATAACAATACTGCAAAACAACAACAACCAATTTTCAATCTATCAAGTCAAATCCCAATCAACAACAATCTGGAAAACAATAAAGTCAAGTCCTTTTTCTCTAATCCTCGAAGAAAATTCACAAATATTGGAGAATCTTTAGAATCAACTCTAAAAACTTTGCTTGCTAACAAATTGATTATTTTACCCGAAGCAAAAATTTATGAACCACCAGTTAAGCCAAATTGGTGGAATGACAATCATTTTTGCAATTATCATCGGAATAAAGGACACCTAACAAATGATTGTCAAAGATTGAAACACATTATCCAAGATCTAATTGATAATGGAACCATCATGGTGGATAGCCATAAGACGAATGAATCACACTTGGCTTTTAAAACTCCACTTCCAAACTATGGTAAAGGTGAATCATCCCAATTGGAAAATGATAAAGGGAAAGCCAAAGTGAATTACGCTTATACATACGATGATGTAGTAAATGTGATAATTGTTAACGAAAATCCATCTTCAGAACCAATCAACGTTATCACAAGAAGCAAAGCAAAGGTTACCTTTCTAGGTATAGTAAAAGACTCAACATCCACATCACAACAATACAATTTAGTAGAGAAATTACAACGAATACTAGCTCAAATATCAATTCTAGAACTTCTTAAGATTTCACCTATACATAAGGAAATTTTGGAGAAAGCTTTAGTGGAAACAATAGTATCAAAAGATTTGGATATAGACCAGTTCCAAAACATGGTAGGACATCTTATAGCTCCCCATTGCTTATCATTTTCTGAAAATGATGATGCCTCCTTACAACATCCTCACAATGCTCCTTTACATGTTGAAGTCTCCATTAATAAAACTCGTGTCAAATGTGTACACATAGATGGAGGAGCTGGTTTAAACATTTGTGCATTAAGTTTGATAAAAGCTTTGGGGTATTCAGAGAATGCAGTGGACCCGAAAAAGAAAATAACCATCAAGGCTTACGATGAAGCAGAACGTTCTTCTAAAGGAACTATTATGCTACGAATAAGGATAGGACCTGTGGAAAAGGATACATTGTGTCAAGTTTTAGACTTGAATCTCTCCTACAACATTCTTCTGGGAAGACCCTGGACTCACAAGATGCAAGCAGTTCCTTCTACATACCATCAATGTGTAAAATTTCCTCATAAAGGAAAAGAAATCACTATAATTGCAGATTCCAGTCAATATTGCAATAATTTGAAGCCAACACAAGATACCACAGTTCCACATAACAGAGAATCAGTATATCCTACCAAGGAAATTCAAGCAAAGTTATGGGAAACTTTTGAAGAAAAGCTCAAGTTAAATGATGAAGGAATGGGAAAATATTCTTTGAATAATTTTCCACTTTCCCCTAAGTCATATGGAAAACCTACAGATATTCAATCAAAATCATCAGAAAAATCAAAACATATGTTTAAAGGAACCTTTGTTAGTGCTGGAACTCTTGAGGAAGAAAATGAAGACAAAGACATTCTTGGTTGGTTATACAAAGATGAAGATAAAACTATAGCAACAGTAGCAGAAGTCAATATTCCCATAAAACAATATGGTAAAGGATATGAAATAATGCAAAAGATGGGATATGAAGGAAAAGGACCAATTGGTAAGCAACATCAAGGAATTTCAGAACCTATTTGTCCACATTCGCAATCCACAGAAGATAAATCTGGTTTGGGATACCTAAAGTCTAATCAAAAGCAATACACTACTCAACAACAAAAATGGAGAAAGAAATTAGTCTCTAAAGGAGACAATTGGCAAGAAAAGCTACATCAAGCGGCCGAAACAGTAACCAGAAAACAAAAGAAGCAAGAAGAACATGAAAAGAAAGAAGAGGAGACTATCATCAAAGAGGAAGAAAAATCTTGTCAGCAAGTCCTAGAAATACAAACAAAAGAAAAATCTGAACAAAATATTCCAGAAGCAGTAAAAATAGAAATGACAGAAATCAGAGAACTTTTTGCACCATACCACATTCCAGTATGGTATAGTGGAGTAATCTTAGATCAGAATTCAGAAACAGATTCCAATGAATATGAATGGGGACCAGATGCCTTATCTACTACATCAAGTAATGAACACAATGAAGATCAAGTAGCCATTACAAAAGAAGACTTGTCCATTACAGAACAAAAGATAAAATTAGAAAGGAGACAAGAGAAACTCAGAATTCAGAGAAAAGAGGCATATGCAAAAAGAAAAGAGAATGAAAAAAACAACGATACAATGCCACAAGAAGTGCAAACAAGAATCAGATATGCAAGAACCATAGAAGAAATAAGAGATAGTCAAGTTGGATTAACTATTAGTCCAAAAGAAGATGAGTTTGAAAGGAGACAAAATCTATTAAAAGAATCCTCTTTAACATGTACACAAGTCTATCAACTCCAAACTGCAAATGAAGTCAATCAAGAAGAAATTTGCAATACCAAAGACGTGTGTGTTGATATAATCCATTTTAAGGGACAAACATCAATTGAAGAACCACTTGAGTGTGAACTACAAAATGCTAATATTAATCTTGTTAAGACTAATTCGGAAATTCTTGAGAAAGACAATCCTCAAAAACATTCAATCTATGACAATACCTATTCTATGTTAAATTATGATCATTATGTCATGAATGTTGAAACACCTAATGATGACAATGATTATGATTTACCCCTTCTTCATCCTAAACTAATTGATTGGGATAATTTAGACAACCCCGAACTAAATGTCTTTTCCAATGATCATGACTTAGTTGTGTACCTTAACGCTATTGAGCCCATCCCACCTAAGATATCTTCTACTACAGAATCAAGTAAAGTTTTTCATAGTCAGGAGAATGCCAAACTTTTCATTCGCAAAAGTGAAATAAAACAAGGAAAGAGACCTATTGTTGAAAACCATTTCATGGCAACATTAGATCAATCGAAAGAGAAAATAAAGGGTGTATTTGATGATGAAAACCTCCTTGAGGCGTCAGAAGATGGAAAGTTTGACATTTTTCCTGCATATTTTCAAGAAAGATCTGCTATCCTGATCGAACCAACAGAAGCAGTAAACATTAATACATCAAAGGATCCTAAAATACTTCATTTTGTTGCCTCATTATCAGAAAAAGAGAGGAAAGAATACATGGAATTCTTTAAGCAACGACAAATAAATTTTGCTTGGTCTTATGCAGATATGCCAGGGCTTAACCCAGATCTTATCATGCATCATCTTGATGTGGATTTAAAAGCAAAACTTGTTAAGAAGAAGCTAAGAAAGATGCACCCACATATTGATCTCCTTGTCAAAACTGAGCTCAAGAAATTATTAGAAGTGGGATTCATAAGACCAGCTGCTTATCCAAAATGGGTTTCAAGTATTGTACCAGTATCAAAACCAGATAAGAGCATAAGAATCTGCACAGATTTCAGAGATCTGAATAAAGCATGTCCAAAAGATGATTTCCCGCTACCAAACATTGATATCATAGTAGAATTGTCAGCAGGACATGAGATGTTTTCATTAATGGATGGCTTCTCAAGATATAATCAAATAAGAATCGCACCTGAAGATCAAGAGAAGACAACTTTCACCTATGCATGGGGAACATACTGCTGGAATGTTATGCCATTTGGGCTTAAGAATGCAGGAGCGACTTATCAAAAGGCTATGACGACAATTTTCCATGACATGATGCATACATTTATGGAAGATTATGTCAATGACATACTTGCAAAATCTCACACAAGAAAAGAACATTTGAACATTTTAAGCAAGATTTTTGACAGGCTGGAAAGATATCAATTGAGATTAAATCCAAAGAAATGTGCATTCGGGGTAACCTCTGGAAAGCTCCTTGGGTACATTATATCAGCTCGTGGCATTGAAGTCGATCCTGGAAAAGTTAAAGCTATCATGGAGATGGAATCACCTAAGAACATAAGTCAATTGCGATCTTTACAAGGAAGGTTGCAATCAATCAAGAGATTTGTGTCCCAATTGGCTGATAGATGTCTTCCCTTTACCCATCTTCTACATAAAAATGTTCCATTCAAATGGGATCTAACATGTGAAGAAGCTTTCTTGCAAATAAAAGAATATCTTATGAGTCCTCCAGTACTGATATCACCAACCAAAGGAAAACCCTTATTACTCTATGTCTCAGCAACAAGTGTATCATTAGGCGCTCTCCTAGCTCAGCACGATGATGAAGGAAAAGAAAGAGCGGTTTATTATATCAGCAGAACACTTGTTGGATATGAGTTAAATTATTCATCAATTGAAAAGATATGTCTAGCAGTTGTATTTGCAACTCAGAAGCCACAACATTATATGTTGATTCATTCTGTAAAACTAATAGCAAAGATAGATCCTCTCAAATATTTATTGAGTAATTCAACATTAACAGGGAGACTAGCCAAATGGGTTATGATACTAAGTGAATTCGACATAGAATATGTTGACCGAAAAGCCATCAAGGGACAAGTCATTGCTGATCAATTAGTTGATGCACCTCTACAAAATGACATGCCTTTACACATCGAATTTCCTGATGCAGATATCTTGACAATAAGTACAAACTTTTGGGAATTGTACTTTGATGGTTCTTATACTCAATATGGATTAGGTGCAAGAATCTTTTTTATCACACCTCAAGGACATACAATTCCGAAATCATATAGACTAAGATTTCCATGCACCAATAATACTGCAGAGTATGAAGCATTGGCTATAGGGCTCAAAATGGCCATTGAATGGAATGTCAAAGAACTACATGTCTATGATGATTCACAACTTGTCATTAATCAAATAAATGATGAATATCAAACAAAGGATGATAAGCTTATGCCGTACAAATAGCTAGTGGAAGAATTTAAAGGACATTTTACAGAAATCACATTCACCCAGATTCCCAGAAATGAAAATAAAGCAGCAGATGCAATGGCTACAATAGCATCTCTCTTCCAAAATAAAGAGAATCAACAACGTTACGAGTTTCTTGTGGAAGATATCTTAACCCCTACCATTCAATCCCATCATACCTATCGAATTTGCCATATATCAGGAACCAGTCAATCCTTATACGGTCAAACCTACCAATATTTAAAAGATCATAATCTTCCTTTGGAATTACCTTGTAATCAACGAATAAAATTTATCCGTCAGTCCTCTCGCTATACCATTATTGTTGATATCCTATATAGGCATGGTCTAGATGGTACATTATTGAGATGTCTGGAAAAAGATGAATCTGAAAGAGTTCTTAATGACATTCATGTGGTTATTTGTGGTACACACTCAAGTGGTTTAACATTGGCTAAGAAACTTATTCATATGGGTTACTTTTGGCCTACTATGGAAAGAGACTCATTCACCTATGCTAAAAAGTTTAAACAATGTCAAATTCATGGAAATCTAATTCATGCACCAGCACAAGAGTTATATCCTATGACAGGATCATGGCCATTTTCACAGTGGGGCCTAGATTTGGTAGGAAAGATCAATCCCTCATCTTCTAACAGCCATAAATTCATTCTAGTTGCTACTGAATATTTTACTAAGTGGATTGAAGCAATGCCTTTAACAACAGTGACAGGAAAACAAATATCCTCATTCATCTTGAATTACATAATCTGTCGATATGGAGTTCCTATGACCATTATCACTATGATGGAAGACCATTAAAAAATCAAGATGTAAAAGAGCTATGTGAAAAATTTCATATCCAACATAGGTTCTCTACTCCATATTATCCACAAGGTAATGGTCAAGCTGAGGCATCAAACAAAACTATTTTAAAAATCTTGAAGAAAACAGTCAATGAAGTTGGAAAAGATTGGCACATTCAGCTAAATCCTGCTCTTTGGGCATATCAAACTAGTGTTCGCACTCCAACAGGGGCAACTCCATATTGTTTGGTCTATGGATCAGAAGCGATATTACTTATAGAAGTAGAGATACCTTCTCTACGAGTATCCTTGCATGGTCTTATACCAGAAGAAGAACAAAGAGTCTCTTGACTCTGGGAACTAGAACTGATTCAGGAGCGTCGCCAAAATGCAACAACTCATTTAAAAGTATATCATCAAAGAATGGAAAAAATCTATAACCACAAAGTCAAGCCGCACATTTTCCAGATTGGAGACATAGTTTTAAGGGAGAATCTGAGAAATCAACAAGATCGGGAAAAGAAGGGCAAATTTGAACCAAATTGGCTAGGACCTTTTGTCATAGTAGCAACATATGGATCAGGAACATACAAATTATCTACCCCAGAAGATGATTGGTTTGATGAACTTATCAATTCTATCCATCTCAATAAATTCTATGCTTGAGATATAAAGTCCTGAAGAAATCAGTAAAAATCAGAAAAGCAGAAAATCCCTAAAAAGTATAAAACAACAAAAATGCAATAAATTTAGATGGTGAAAACCTGGTAAACAAGCACTATCTAAAAAAGTGAGTTCCTCCATCCATGAGATCACTTTGCGTACCTATCCACTCCATCCTCTCGCATTTATCACTTCCATCTATCTTAGCTTATCCATTCCATCTTTCATATCCATTGCTCTGAACCATTTAGCAAGAAATATGCAGCTTACCAATAATTATAACCTTTTGACATACTTGTCATAGTCACTGTCTTAGATTTTATCAATATTTATCAGTTTGCATTTGTATCACACCATGGTTTGGATCTTGATCAATTCATATATCCATAATAAATTTTTGTTTCCACTGGGGGCAAAATCCTAATTCCTTTTGCTAAGGTGATCTTTTGAAAACTTAAAAATCCAAAAACATTCGAAAAACCTAGAAAAACCAAAAACATCCAGGATTTTGAAACAGATAACAAGCAACAAAGCAATGAAAATCAAGGCATCTCATCAACAACTGAATCGTCAAACTCATAAAATGAAGAATCAACTAGAAAACTATAAAGGATTATCAAAGATCATTCATTAAGATGATTATATCAGTTAATGACCATAAGAACATGTAAATGACATACAAGATTTAGTGTTTATATCTTGATTTTATTGCTAATCATGTACTCTATGCGACTCAAGGATGTCCACGACTAGAGAAGCTATGATGGGGCATGATTATTTTCTTTGATTGTTGTCTGTGGTTTATCTCTTACTACGGTATGAACTTGTCTCAGGATATGATCGGCAAAAGATCAAGGAGGACGTTCCAAGTCATGCATGAAAGGAGATAATCCTTGTCTGTTCTGCAAGCAATACTTAGGTCAACTTGGTCCATTATATCAAGTTGCTTGTATTAACTTGCTATATCAAAATCCATGTAAGAAATACTCAGGTCATCTTGAATCATTATGTCAAGTTGCTTGTATTTTCTTACAACATGTAAAGCTCAATGATGAAAACAAGCACTGTTACCCAATAGCATATGAAGAATGGCATAACACTTTTTAGTTAGATCATTTCATTAGCTCATTATTCATTTGCATTATAAGCATTCCATTTCATTAACAAATCAACGGTCATAAATAAAGATTGAGTATACTTGGACAAATAAAAACAATTTGCATTTAATCATTGTAGGTGCATTCATTTTTTCTCCATTTTAGTTGCATTTTATCATCACATTAATTGCATTCAATTAAGTGCATTTCATGTAGTGTATCATCATTATTATCTACATTATCATTTCATAAAGATCATTTAGTTGCATCTTTTTCACTTAGATTCATAATCATTATAAGAATAACATATAAATAAAAAACAAATCAATCATTCATGTGTAAATCCGTATAAATCATTGCGTTAATTGCATTCAATTAAGTGCATTTCATTCATCATAGGTACATATTATTTCATCATATAGTGTATCATTATTATTTGCATTATCATTCCATTTATCATTTAGTTGCATACATAAAAAATCCAAAAACATTTCATTTGTATATACATCATCCTAAGCATTAAGCAATCATTTCATTAGCATTTTCATATAGATCATTTGCATTTGCATCATTTAAGTTAAGTAATCATTTGCATTTCCATATAAGGTCACAAAAATCAAAAATCAAAAACATTTATCATTTGCATCATGTAAGCTATTATCATATCATTATTCATCTACTCATTTGCATCCATAAAATCAAAGCATATAAGCATATAGAACATCATCAAATAAAGTAACATGCATAATAAAAAAGCATCATCATATAGAATCCATGTCTGCATATAGATCATCATAAAACAATAAAAGTCCAAGTATACAATGATATCAAATAAACAATACAAATGCCTCAAATCAAAGTCACGGTTGTCTTGTACCACTACCACCTGACTTTGTTTGTCTCTGTGGCTATGGGTGAGAAGATCCTCCAGATGCCTGTCTACCATGCTCACCACTCCTCTGAGGAGGTCCCATGACCCCACCACTGCTAGTGTCCATCAACACGGTGGTTTGATAACTACCTGCTCTCTAGTTCTCTACAACTGCCTCCTCATATCGTCGTCGCCAGTAGGAAGTCTCCTTCCCGGCCCGAAATAATGCTCTAACAGTGTCTGATGCCTACTGAATATGATCTAGAAGACCCTGAGTATCCTGCCGTCTCCTAACAGCTATGTCTCTCTCAGTCATAAGAGTTTGTATCTGTGCTCGAAGCTGATCAATCTGTGCTCTCAGACTGTCAATAGTATCATGCCCTGGCACATCATGCTCTGATATAACTACATCTGGCATATCCTGCACTAGTGCAACCTGCTCTCGTAGATCCTGCTATGGTGCATGAATCCCAATCCCCTCACCACCAACCTATCCAACTACTGGAACCTCAGTCCGAGTAACTCTCCGAACTCGTCGTCTAATCAAGGGAATATGATCCTCAGGATCCTCATCATCACCACCACGAGCTGCAATAACTCTAGGATCTGGCTGAATCAGTCCAAAATCAATACCTCTCCCACAACCCCCATCCAATCCAGTCACCCTTCCCCCTGTCACTGGCAATCCTATAGGTGATCTCATCCCTACCATGCCAGTATCCCTCCCAATCCATCCAATATCTCTCCCACCCATAGGACGAGGTCTATCAATCCTGCCAGCCGATCCAAATGGTCCTCCATAGACTCTCAATCGATGTCCTCTCCGTCCAAGTCCACCACCACCACCACCTCCATCCCCACCATCATCTCCACCTCTCCCAGCCTCATGTGCAGCTCTAAGCTCTCGTCTACGTCTTCGTCTCCTGCTAACAAGATCATCTAAATCATCATCATTATCTCCTGAGCTAGGAGGAGGATTTGTTGGATCTGTAATCTGAGGAAATGGATGAGCTAATAAATACTAAGCATACTCTGCAGTAACCCCAGGATCAAGAATGTGTAATCTCATATCGTAAGCCACTCTTGAAGTAGCAACAAACTCTGCACGAGCAATCTCAAATGACAAAGATGGTCCCCAATCTCGCCTATCTCTGTATCGCCAAGCATAAATCATCACACCAGTAGGCATAGGCTGAATGATACCAAACTGCCTCGAAATCCAACCAATCAACTGTCGCTCAATAATGAAGGGTGTATGACTAAGGAGATATCTACTCTGCATGATAAATGGTAATGTCTGTGCATCATCCATCCATAGCTCACAATCAACATATGGTCTCCAAATAATGCTATCCAAAGAATCTATAACCCATCGCCAATACTCCATCTTACCCAGCTTGGGCTGAGTAAGAACACCTGCATAAAAATAAACATATGGTTGCCTCTCTCCATGAACTCTATGATGGATAGGCCATGTAATAGCAATGTGCTCCCAACACCAGATCTGTAATAACGTGCATCCTGTAGATATACTCGCACTCTCATCATACACAACTTGGTGTAGATCATGATATAAATGTGCTAGCATACAAACACCCCAAGCATATCGCGTTCGATGTTGCATCATGCTCAGTAGCACCTCACCCCATCCAACAGAAAAGCCTCGAGATCGCCTATCAAGACATATAAATCCACCAATCAAGCCAGCAAGAATAACAGGAAGAGTCTCATAGTACATCACCATGTCTACCCATCAGATCTCTCCTCTACTGATGCTCTCATCAGCAAAAATGACTCTGCAAGCCTCGGTCCCAACGCGATCCTGATAATCGTACTGCACTAGCTCCCCAGTCACCGGGATATGCAGCATCCTGTAGGCATCCTCTAGGGTAACACTAATCTCACCCATCGGTAGGTGGAAAGTGTTATGCTCGCTATGCCATCTCTCGGCTAATGCAGTCAACAAACCTCTGTTATGTGTAATCTCTGGCATAAACAATAAATAGCGTAA
The DNA here is from genome assembly GCF_030272615.1 of Cryptomeria japonica. Taxonomy (NCBI): domain Eukaryota; kingdom Viridiplantae; phylum Streptophyta; class Pinopsida; order Cupressales; family Cupressaceae; genus Cryptomeria; species Cryptomeria japonica. The sequence goes on along the minus strand of NC_081407.1, from coordinate 893,339,500 downwards.
ACCACATGCATCTATATGTCTAATCTCAGCCTGGGATAACTCCGGAACTAAATGACGTATGGCCGGTAATTTCTCCCGATACTGGAGAACATCAAGTTTCTCCCATTTTTCAAGAGAAATCAATCAATCAAATCAATCAATCAAATCAAACTGAATCAAATAAATCAATCAATCAAGTCAATCAATCAAATCAAACCCAATCAATCATCAATTATCAAATCTATCAAATCAAATTGAAGCAACTTAAGCTATCAAAACATTTTAAACCTATCAATCATGGTTTACTATCAATCACTGAGTTTGACCAACAACTCTGCTAAACTCTTGCATCAGAAACTAAATCGGTTCCTTGCAAGCTACTTAATCATCTATCTATCAATCAAGCTAAACAAAGCTACTCAATCATCCAAATTTATCAATCAAGCTAATCAGAGCTAATTTATCTATCAAGCTACTCAAAGCTACTCAATTGAGCAATCAAAACTATCTATCAATCACGCAATCACTCAATCAAGACTCTATTTTATCAACAATGCGTATTACACATGTTAAATCTAATCATCAAAAGTAATTTTAAGCATTTGCACTTATCAAAAATACCAACTTTAAGAAAAAGTGCTAAATCAGGCATTTGCGCTAAACGACATGGCATATGCGCTAAACTAAATTGCAAATGCGCTAATCTAAAATCGCAAAAATTCAAAAAAAATTCAAAAATTCAAAAACGCGCCTAAAACATGAAAATTTGAGCGAAAACTTGAAAACAAAGCTCAGGATCGGAAACATACCGGATAACCATACTCGACCGGTCGCTAATATCATTGCACACGCTCAAATTGATGGTTCTCCACGGGAATCACCATTTTTGCCACCTCAACAAGAAATATTCTCTCCAAAAGCTGACAAGGATAACAATGAAGTTAAAATTAGCCTTGGTTAATTTTATATTTACTATTTCAAGAGTAATTAATTTCAACAATGGGGCAATTTAATTTGTTTTTTACAAATGAATTTAATTGACTAATTTTTTATCACGAGATTAATCATTCAAACTAAATTTTTTGACAATTTCATGATCAATCTCCTATGGGGGCACACAATTAGGATTTTATCTCTATCAGGCATTATCGAGACTTGATTTAATCTTTGAAACAATGTTGTCTCGACATCATTTCAAAGAGGGGCAAAATGTATACACCTAAAAATTGGCTATGAGCAATTAAATAAATATTTTATATTTATTTAATGATTATTCGTCTATTAAATAGTTAATTTGAAAAGATTAATTTATTTGATTCATTTCGTGTCTTTCTATTAATTAATTCATCTATCTTATTCCTCTAATTAATTAAATATCTAATATTTAATTATTCCTCTAATCAAGTTAATTAAATATCTAATATTGAATTATCTCCTCCAAGTTAATTAAATATCTAATGTTTAATTATCTTCTCCAAACAATTAAATATCTAATATTTAATAGTTATTCTCCTATCCTATAGTCTCAAATATTAAATAATTCCTAAATTATTTAATCTCTTTTTCTAACTCACCCTCCATCTCCACTTCATCTTCCCTTTGCCAACTCATCAAACATGTGGCTAAGGAAATTAATATTCCTTAAATATTAATTCATCATTTATCTTCAACCTCCAAAATTAATGAAATTGTGTACGTACACACATTTCATAACCATTTCCTATATTCTCTCCAACACCCCCTACATCTTGGGAAGGACTTGAGTCCACTTGTCCTACCATGCCTAAATTTCCTCCAACCATCCCTAGATTCCCTCAGTCAGCAACCCAATCAAGGTGAGATGAGTGACACTTATCTTCTCCTTCTCCCTTTCTCTCAACCTTCACCTTTGCTCACAACCATTCAAATTTGCAGATCTGATCATGACCGTTGATCTGAGCCACATCATCTTATCCTCTCAAGGTCTATAAAATCAAGAGCTTCAGTTGAGAGAGAGTTAGACTTCAAGAGACTTCAAGTGCATTTTGCAAGCTATTCATATGCATCCGTGAGTTTTTGAAGCAAATAGCAATAGCAATTATCATATAGTATTTTAGCATAATCATGTAGCTTTTGCATATCATACTATCAGTTAACTACAAGTTATCAGTCCATTCTTCATATGCCATCTTGGAAGCCAACAGTGCATTGTCTGAGAGCACACCATCTGCAACCAGGAACAGTGGATTTAGGACACAATGAGACATAAGCCATGAAGGTAAAATAATGTTTTATTTTAATATTTATTTCATGTAGTTTCATTGGTGGATTTTGGATTTCCTGTATGCATTTTCATTGTATTTTGTGAAACTAACTTATTACAGGTAACATTCTAAGGATGAAATTCAAGCTCACACAATGATGAATGCAACTAAATGCACTAATGATAATTAACTATGCAAGTATAATTGTGCCACGTTGTCATTTTGTCAGTCAATTGTTTGTGCTCTTTTTGTCATCATTGAGCACTTTTAATTGTTGAAAGTTAGTACAAATATCAATGGCATAACTGAACCATGATGACTTGAGTACAACTTACATGGATTTTGATATTGTAAAATGACACAAATGTAGAGATATAGTTGAACCAAGATGACTTGAGTGTTGTTTGCATAAAATAGGTAAGAGTTAACCTATATCTTATGCAAATCCGAAATGTCCTCAATGTTGCGCTAACGATCACATCTTGTGACAAATTTGCATAGTATAAAGGATTCACTCACAGACAACAAACAAAGAAAAATATCAAACTGCTTCCTTGATTCTCTAGTTTCAAAACATCCTTGAGTTGCTTAGGAGATATGATAACAAAAATCAAACTACCACAAATGAACATTCACGCTTATTCCTATCGCTTGTCAGATAAAAACATCCTGTTAATGGATTCTAGTTTGTTTGTTTTTTTAATTCCTCTTGTGAGTGTTTGGGAACTTGGTTTCAATGTTCACTATGGATTTTTGTGATCCTTGTTTGATATGCATGTTTCCTTGTTTGGTTGTCTTCAAGTTGTTAGGTCAAAGGGAATTTGCCCCCAATGAGGTCAATATTTTACCCCCAATTTAGACACAACCTTTTATTATATACATATACGATGATTATGAAGTCATGGTGAGAGATTACTGCAACACCTAAGGTATATACAAGGTCTCTTTATAGATATGGATAATGATAAGAAAAATGGATATATGATATACATACTAATAGATAGAAGAGCCGATCAATCACAAATAATGCCTATTGCTAGGTTTTCACTACTTGCTTTTATTGTACTTTTTAATTTTTCCCTTTTTAATTTTTTTTGTGTTGTTTATTTTTCTCGTGCATTGGGTAACTTAGATATAGAACCTTTTGAGATGGATGTCGTTGATAGTTTTTTTCAAACAAGTCCCCTTCTGATGTAGATAATTGATATGCCCCAGATCCATAAGCTGATATAATGATGAATGTACCTAGCCAATTTGGTTCAAATTTTCCCTTCTTTTCTTGATCTCGTTGATTGTGGGGATTCCCTTTCAGTATCAAGTCTCCAACCTGAAACATTATTGGATTCACTCTATGATTATAAATTATGGGCATCCAATATTGATATAATTTTAGATGATCAAAAGCATGTTGACGGTGTTCATCTAATAGTTCTTGTTCTTGTAGTCTATTCACCCTGTATTCCTCATCTAGGATGAGTCCTCTCAATGATATTCTGAGTGAAGGTTTCTCGACCTCGATGGGTAAAATGACATCTAATCCACATACAAGTGCATATGGTGTGGCTACTGTAGGGGTACAGATACTAGTTCGGTATGTCCACAAGGGAGGGTTGAGTTGGACATGCCAATCTCAACCAGCATCATTCATAGTTTTCTTTAGGATTTTCAGAATGGTTTTATTTGAATATTTTGCTTGGCCATTCCCTTGAGGATAATAAGGTGTGGAGTAGCGATGTTGGATATGGAATCTTTCTCATAGTTCTTTCACATCTTGGTTCTTGAAGGGTCTACTTTTATCAGTGATAATAGAACTAGGAATGCCATATAGATAGATAATGTAATTCAAAATGAAGGAGGATATTTGCTTCCTGGTAATAGTAGTTAATGGAATATCTTCAATCCACTTTGTGAAATACTCAGTGGCTGTGATAATGAGCTTGTGTCCATTTGAGGAGGAGGGATGGATCTTACTCATGATGTTGTGAACGGTTGCAGCTCATGTGTTGATGCATGTATAAGATTCCCATGGATCTGACATTTTTGACATTTCTTGGCAAACTGATAGGACTCTTTTTCCATGTTTAGCCAATAGTATCCCAGTCTCAACAGTTTCTTGGCTAGACTAGGTCCGCTTGAATGTGTACCACAAATACCCTCATGAACTTCTTGTAAAGTAGTTTTAGATTCATCACTTTCAAGACATCTAAGGAGAGTACCATCAAGACCTCGTCGGTAAAGTGTATCAACTGTTAGGGTATAATGAGTTATTTGACGATAAAGTTGTGTTTCTAATTTCAGGATAGATCGGGTGGAAGGGTATTGTCTTTCAAGTAGGTATAGATCTTCCCATATATTGGGGATTCAAAACAAATTAGGTGGCATATGACTTGGGTATTGGGATTATCATAGGTGGGAGAAAACAATTGTTCCACCAGGAATTCATAACGACTCTTCTTTTCTAGAATTTGTGGAAGAGAGGCGATGGTTGCCATGGCATATGTAACTTTGTTGTCAAGTCTCGAAATTTGCTCAAACTTGATCTCAACAAAATATTTCTTAAAGCCATCCATTATTTTCTTGTACGACATCATCTTGTCATCCTTTGTTTGATAGTCATCATTTACCTGATTGATGACTAATTGAGAGTCTTCGTGGACTAATAACTATGTGATGTTCCATTCTATTGCCACCTTGATGCCAGTGACCAGTGCTTCATATTTTGTGCTATATTGTGTGTGCAAGGGAACATCAGCCTGTAGGATTTTGGGATTGTGTGTCCCTGAGGAGTGACAAATAGGATTCCAACATCTGACCCATGTTGGGTGTAAGATCCATCAAAGTACAGTACCTATGATTGTGTTGTAACTACTAGAACATTTGTATTTGGAAATTCAATACGTAGTGGATGATCGACTAATAATGGTGCTTCAGCTAATTGATCTTCTATTGCTTGCCCTTGATGGCTCTTCTGTCCATGTAATAAATATAAAACTTGCTCAAAATAATTACCCATTTTGCAATTCGGTCAGTTAGAGTGGCCTTGTTGAATAGATATTACAAGGGATCTATCTTTACTATTAGCTTGATTGTGTGATTTGAGATATAATGTTGCAACTTTTGGGATGCAAACACTACATCTAGACAAGCCTTTTCAATAAATGTGTAGTTAAGTTCATAACCACTCAATGTTCTGCTAATGTAGTAGATGGCCCTCTCTTTGCCTATAGAATCCTCTTGTGCTAGAAAAGCTCCTAAAGATACCTTCGTAGCGGATATGTAGAGTAGAAGTGGTTTCCTAGCCATTGGTGACACCAATATGGATTTATGAGATACTGCTTTAATTATTCAAAGGATTCTTCGCATTTGTCTTCCCAACTGAAAGGTAGGAATTTGTCAGCCAAGTGTGCGATGAACCGTCTAATGGATTGCAACCTTCCTTGTAGAGATCTTAGTTGACTGATATTTTTGGGAGGTGGCATCTCCATAATTTCTTGGACCTTTTCCAGATTGACTTCAATGCCTTTAGTTGATACTATGTATCCCAAGAGCTTTCATGATGTAACTCTAAATACACACTTCTTTAGGTTCAGCTGCATATTGAAGTGTTGTAGCCATTGAAAGATTTTATCTAGGATCTCCATATGTCCTTCCCTTGTGAATGACTTGGCTAGCAGATCATCCACGTAGTCATCCATAAATGTGTGCATCATATCATGAAAGATTATGGTAATTGCTCATTGATAAGCTGCTCATGTATTCTTTAATCCAAAAGGCATGATGTTCCAACAATATGTACCCCATGGGAAGGTGAATGTTGTCTTGTCTTGATCTTCAAGTGCTATCTTGATTTGATTGTAGCCTGAAAAACCATCCATGAGTGATAACATGGCGTGTCTTGTGTCATGTCCCCTTTCTAGAGTGGACATCGGAGACGGAGGAGTTGGCCTATCATTGGAGTCTCGTAGGCTAGCAGAGGTTGATTGGGACTCATTCAGTGCATATAGTGATTGGATTTTGGCTTTACAGGCAGTTTGGAGCCAGTTTGGAGCAGTTCCTAGATTTTAGGGGGTATCCCTAAATTTTAGGAGGTCGTGACAGTTGCCAGTCGTGAGGTTATTCATGACCTTTTAGATGGTTTCAGTTTCAAAGAGATTGGGCTTGTTTCCTAAATTTTAGGAACATCCCTAGATTTTAGGGATGAGACTACCAGTGAATCCTTGATTTCCGACTTCAGTCACAGACAGGTGACAGGATGATTTTAGGGTTTGTAATGTCAGTTGGGCATTTTGTGGCTATTTGGGTTATATTTTTAATATTTCCTAAGTTAGCGTTTAATAATTAAATAAGGCTAAGTTGTTAGCCATTTTGGAGTAATAAGGGGATTTTTGGTCTCATCTGGATGCGCATCCTATTGTGTGATAGCTCGTTGGAAAGATCTTGAAATTCTTTAAATCTTTCTCTTTGGTCTCAGGGCAATTCAGTGAGCGGATTTCTGTCTATGGGGAAAAAGGTCATTTTCTAGTAACATGACCACTTTAAAATAAGAAATTATAACATTTCCACTAGACCACGCCACTTGGAGACAATTAGGGTTCGATTTGCAATTGAGAGGGGTTATAAGGGGATAGGAGCTTCATTCTATGATTATCTTTTACACATTTTACATCTTGGATTTGAGATTTGGCTCTAGAAGAGCTTTTCAGCATCTGGGACGCCAACCCCAATGCCTTGCCTGTTTGGGACGTAGCCCCCAATACAGTGGTTTGGATTTGTTTGCAGCTATTAGCATCTTGGAGATTGTACGGCATTCTTTCTGGAGGTTCAGCAATTCTGACAGAGTTCAGCGTGGGGTTTGGGGTTTCTAACCAGTTGGGTGTACTTGGCAGCCGTACGGCTGTACCTGGCAGCCACTTTCCTTCCCACGTGCAGCACTTGGAGGGCTGGAATCTTGCCACAACTTCATTCCTAGTTATGTTACTCTTTCAGCATCCAGGTTGGAATTATTCCTGATTGTAATCTTCCTGAAATTATTGGAAATCTTCATCTGGTCAAATATTTGAGTTTATATTCAGAAATCTGCCTTGAATCGAATTTGTTTTGGCTGTATATGAACTTCATTTTCAGTACTTTGTTCATGTACTTGTACTTCATTATTTACTTGTTGAAAAATCATCAAAATACAAAAAGAATTCAACCCTTCTGCAACTTCTGTCTATTTCTGAAAGAAAATATTAATAAGCAGGAAAAATCAATTTAAATAAATAAAAATTACAGCAGATTGGTAAAAGAGATCCATCAGGGATCTTTCAGTGGTATCAGAGCTTTGATCTTGCCAGCCTGTTGGGTGAAGATCAAGAGTTCTAATTCAGATTTGAGTTTAGTTTGGTTGAAAATCAAATTGGACATCATGACAGGGTTGTTTAGAAATAAACAAGCAGGAAAAGAATTTGAACAAACACCTTCAAGGAGTTCCAGACAGTCTAAGGGTACAACTCCTTCAACAAGTACAAGGAGAAGGTCTCCTGCCAAGACATTCAATGATATAGTTATGAACAACTATGATAAGTATTGCTCTCTTCCTAAAAAGATACGTGACCACCTTTCCTTCACACAATTCATGGGTGTACCAGTTGAAGATGACTTGATGTTTTCAAGTCCACATCATCAACCAAGAACAAAACAAGAGTCAATTGAGAGCAAGGGAAGCAAAGGAAGAGGAGCGGATATGATGTTTACCAGTGAGATTGGTAGGAAACTATTTGAAGATTTTGAGAGACATGTAGATCCAATTGGTGCCTCTTTGGTTGGTTACAACGCTGTCCCATCATTTTTGGTGGAAGATGTGAAGGAAGAGTTTGTAACTTCAAGCAATACACAAGACATTCATGAGAGGTTTGATGAGTTTTCAGATTGCCCAAAGACTGATTTTGAATCAACAATTGGTGAAGAACATGAGGTTGAAATGGACAGCGTAAGTTTGGATTCATTTGTCACACTACTTCCTCTTCTCAATTGGGAAGACCATGAGGAAAGTCGAAATTTAATGGTGTGTAGTGAATCCAAAGATTTGTCACCACAGTATGATCATAATTCTGAAGTCCATAACAGCAGTGACGTAACTTATCTTCCTCAAGATATGACAGCCTTTGGTCATGAAGAGAATAGAGATTTGCATTCTACATTTGCGGGTGCTTATGGTACGAGCATGGGTTATGCTGATGCAAATAATACAACTCACCATAAGTCTGATTTTGTGTACTTTGGGGCAGCTGATATAAAACATTGCCAAAAGTTGAACGAAGATTGGTTACATAGAGCTGCCCAAGCAAAAACGCTTGCTGCCCAAGCAAGATACCACCTCCAAAGAGTCAAAGAGCGTCACAATCGGTTAGATGACGCAAGGATACAAAGAGAATCATCCATTAGATCTTTATTTCTTCCAAGGGAAGAAAAGGACAGCGAAGATATATTGAATGGAAATAGAAATCAGTTTGATTTTCTGAGTTTGATCAGCAATTTTCCTTCATCTAATGAGTCAAATTTGAAACCTTGCATTGAGAACATTCAAGTTGGGAAGGCTAGGTGTGAAGTTTATGAGTTGTTAGGTGGCATTCATAGTGGACCAGCCACTGAAGGTTTATCCATGTTGCAGAACAAAAACATCTACTATTCATTTGTGGACTTGTCACCTCTTTCATATGATAGGGCAGCGATGTACTTATTAATTGGTGACTCAGTTTTCTTAGATGTGATAGTGGGCTATGAAGATCAGCGTGTAAGAGACTATATTTGGTGCATGGCTAAACAATATATTTATTTGGCATCCTCCAATGAAGACATACTAACTTGTGGAGAAATTGGGCAAGTTGCAGCCGCTGATCAAAGGTTTTGGAGAGGTTTCCATCACACTTTGCTTGTTGGAAATTGTCTTATTGATGGGTCCATTTCAACATTGAAGATTGGTGGTATTTATGGTTTCACAGTGGCTATAGAGAGACACGGTATCGAGGATGCCTCTTACTATCATTGTCTCTTCATGACAGATGGATGTGGATTTAGTTTTATTTGGGATCCAGGTGTTGATTCATTTGATACAGCGTCTTATAGGGATTATAGTATGTTGCTCCAGATATTAAGATTATATGGCACTTATATCAGAGGAGAGCAGCAGGAGCAGTTTATGTCCTACAGGTGGTTTGTGTGGGATCATGGTATAGACATGTGTAGTACCTTCCTTTCGTGGATCCTACATGGGTTGCTTCACTTCAGATGTATAGATGTAGTCGTGGGTGTACAATGGTTGTTGACACTTGGACGGTATGTTCGGAATATCACGAGGATGGAGCTGGAGTTTACCCACTATCCATCTCAGTTTATCGAGCAGAGTGGGACGACAGTTGATCCACAGGTTGATTGTCATCAGATAGCTGGCGTGGATGAGTTATGTGATGTTACTCCTAGTGAGTACTTTGAGCCAGTTGATGTGGCAATTTCACCTGATTCTCTAGACAGGGTGATTGTTTCATTGCTAGTTGGTGATTACATATTTTTAGATGCCAGCTTGGACAGTGATGATTTTAGTCAGTATTATATATTGTCTAGTGAGTTGGCATTAGATCTTCCGGCACATCAGCAGCAGTGTGTGGCAGTTGTGTGTCACTTGTGTCAGATGGGGTCAGATCACAGAGGGTCTTCCATGGATTGGCATTCATTGGATATTATGACGGATGTTATGCATGTTGGTGATCACAGACACACTAGTGGTCTTGGCATTTATGGATATTTGATCTATGGAGATGATATAGTTTTCCATTTCTCACTTGAGGTATTCAGCGGGAGCTATGCTTCGCTCTGGGACCCAGACAGTGTTGATTTGACAGCACAGGTGCTTCAGCATTTTGAGGAGCCATTCCAAACCGGGGCATTGCATGTTGTTTATATCAGAGATGAGCAGCAGTTACATGCAATGATTTGTTTACATCTTATTTGGGATGGTGGAGGATTGGTGTTTCAGTTGCTTGTGGGCAAGCAACTCCGAGAGGGGAGGCTTGTCATGTCCCCTTTCTAGAGTGGACATCGGAGACGGAGGAGTTGGCCTATCATTGGAGTCTCGTAGGCTAGCAGAGGTTGATTGGGACTCATTCAGTGCATATAGTGATTGGATTTTGGCTTTACAGGCAGTTTGGAGCCAGTTTGGAGCAGTTCCTAGATTTTAGGGGGTATCCCTAAATTTTAGGAGGTCGTGACAGTTGCCAGTCGTGAGGTTATTCATGACCTTTTAGATGGTTTCAGTTTCAAAGAGATTGGGCTTGTTTCCTAAATTTTAGGAACATCCCTAGATTTTAGGGATGAGACTACCAGTGAATCCTTGATTTCCGACTTCAGTCACAGACAGGTGACAGGATGATTTTAGGGTTTGTAATGTCAGTTGGGCATTTTGTGGCTATTTGGGTTATATTTTTAATATTTCCTAAGTTAGCGTTTAATAATTAAATAAGGCTAAGTTGTTAGCCATTTTGGAGTAATAAGGGGATTTTTGGTCTCATCTGGATGCGCATCCTATTGTGTGATAGCTCGTTGGAAAGATCTTGAAATTCTTTAAATCTTTCTCTTTGGTCTCAGGGCAATTCAGTGAGCGGATTTCTGTCTATGGGGAAAAAGGTCATTTTCTAGTAACATGACCACTTTAAAATAAGAAATTATAACATTTCCACTAGACCACGCCACTTGGAGACAATTAGGGTTCGATTTGCAATTGAGAGGGGTTATAAGGGGATAGGAGCTTCATTCTATGATTATCTTTTACACATTTTACATCTTGGATTTGAGATTTGGCTCTAGAAGAGCTTTTCAGCATCTGGGACGCCAACCCCAATGCCTTGCCTGTTTGGGACGTAGCCCCCAATACAGTGGTTTGGATTTGTTTGCAGCTATTAGCATCTTGGAGATTGTACGGCATTCTTTCTGGAGGTTCAGCAATTCTGACAGAGTTCAGCGTGGGGTTTGGGGTTTCTAACCAGTTGGGTGTACTTGGCAGCCGTACGGCTGTACCTGGCAGCCACTTTCCTTCCCACGTGTAGCACTTGGAGGGCTGGAATCTTGCCACAACTTCATTCCTAGTTATGTTACTCTTTCAGCATCCAGGTTGGAATTATTCCTGATTGTAATCTTCCTGAAATTATTGGAAATCTTCATCTGGTCAAATATTTGAGTTTATATTCAGAAATCTGCCTTGAATCGAATTTGTTTTGGCTGTATATGAACTTCATTTTCAGTACTTTGTTCATGTACTTGTACTTCATTATTTACTTGTTGAAAAATCATCAAAATACAAAAAGAATTCAACCCTTCTGCAACTTCTGTCTATTTCTGAAAGAAAATATTAATAAGCAGGAAAAATCAATTTAAATAAATAAAAATTACAGCAGATTGGTAAAAGAGATCCATCAGGGATCTTTCATCTTGTTGTTAAATCTACAATGGTTTCAATTATAGGTAAAGGAAAATCATCCTTGGGACAAGCCTTGTTATGATCTCTAGTATATGTGCATATTTTGATGCTTATATTTGGTTTGGATACAGGTACAATATTTGAAATCCACTTTGCATAGTCGATTGATCTGATGAATCCCACATCTAGCAGTTTCTTTAGTATGTGGATTCATCTTTCTTAGTTTCTACTTTATTGGCTTAGCTCCAAGAAATATGGATACGTGGTGCATGATCAAATCTGGATCTATCCATGGCATATCATCATATGACCAAGAAAATTTGATTTGATTGTTTTTGAAGAACTTAGTGAAATGAGATCGTTCTTATTTTGTCAATGATTCAGCCAAGCATATGGTTTTAGTTACCTCTTCAGTGTCAATGTTGATTGATTGAGTTGGTTCAATCAATATTAGCGATATCTCATGATAATGTTTCAGAAGAGTGTCAAGTCTCTCATCCATTAGTGGCTCAGAGAGGTTTTCACCATTGGATACACCCTTTATTTTTACCTTTTTATGATCTAATATTTCCATTGAATATTTTTCACCATTAGATTAATTTTTCGCTTTATTCATTTTACGACTAAGAGACTTGGCACTCCCCTAGTTGAAAGCTTCATTATTAGATTCACTGGTGGAACCTGTTTCCGGATTTACTGAACAAAGGTAATGGATAATGGCTTCATCATCTTGAAAGGTAGGGATACTAAGTGGTTCTGCTTGTTTCCAGTCAACGAGTTCAGGATGTTTTAATGGTAAGGAATCGTTAAGTGGGTTAAGATATAAAGAAATGAGGGTCATGATAGATATATTATCAAGGTTTGTGATATCATAGTCAAGGACTATGATAATACTATCCTCAGTATTTTCTATCTCGCCTGGAGTCTGATTGTCCTTACTAGAGCCATCTATAGGTTGTGATCCAAATTTAAACGGTCTGGATCCCAAGCTTTGTCCTTCAAAAAGTATGGGTGCATATGTATGAACCACATCTATATAAATGTCACAAGTTTCCTCAGAATAGGAATCCTATTCCCACCCATTTGAGTCTATTTCAGAACTGGCTCACAATTTATGGATTTGTTCATAGAGATTTTGAGTAGCTTCCTCCTTTTTTATGGCAAGTTCTTCTTGTTTCTGTTCATATTCCTCTTGTTGTTGTTTATCGAATGCTTCTTCTTCATGCTGTTTGCAGATTGTGTCCTCATTTTGTTGTTGTCGAGCTGCTTCTTGTTCTTGTTGTTTGTGCATTGTTTTTGTTTCTTGCCTGCAAACTGGAATGTCTTGACCAAAACCTAGGCCTGATTTGTCTTTAGCACTTTAAGTAGGAATATGTATGGGTTCTAGAATACCTTGTTTTCATTTTCCAATAGGACCATAACCATCATATCCCATGTTTTGTATGATTTTTAAACCTTTATCATATTGTTATGTGGGTACTTTGATGTTAAGAACAATCTCTTTTGATTGCTCCTCATCTTTGTAGAGCCAATTGAGTACATCCTTATCCTTTGTTTCATCAACTAGGGTTCCTTCTTGAACAAATGTTCACCCAAAGAGTTTGATGGGTTGTGAAGAATTTTGTTTGGATGTCAATGGTTGTCTATGAGATCTTGGTGAAACTGGCAATTTTGATAGGCATAAAAATGGTTCAAAAGAATATTCTCCCATATACTTTTATCTTTTAATTGAATATTTTTCTCAAAATCTATTGATAAAGTTTTGTGTTGGGTTTCACTGCTTGATGACATAGAAGCAAGAGCTTCTTGGTTGTGTGGTATAAGGACATTCTAAGTTGTCTTGAGATTTCTACAATACTGGAAATGATTAGTGTTCGTTGATATGGAAATTTCTTGTCTATTGTAGGGGAATTTCACACATTGGTGGTATGTGGATGCTACCGCCGACATTTCATGGATCCAAGGTCAACCCAATAGTATGTTGTAGGTCAATTATATGTCCAAGACTTGACAAAGGGTATCCTTCTGAATTGGTCCCACTCTGATGGGTAAGACCACTAGTCCTTTTGAGGATATCTCTTCATCATCATATGATTTGATGGTTATCTTTCTTTTGGGATCAATAGCATCTTCAGAGAAACCTAATGCACGGATAAGCTTTAAGGTACATATATTTAGGCCAACTCCTCCATCTATTAGTATGCATTTGATTCGGTGTTTGTAGACTAGAACTTCAATATGGTGAGCAGTGTAATGTGGATGACTCAAGGAGACATCATCATGCTCAGAAATGACAAAGTGTGAGGCACAGTTAAATGTCCCACCATGGCTTGAAATAAATCAATATCTAAATTGGTTGGTACCATAGTGTCTACAAGAGCCCTTTCTAAAATGTCTTTGTGCCCCAGTGAGATTTTTAGAAGCTCGAGTATTGATATTTGGGTTGGTGTCCTTTGTAACTGATCTACCAAGTTGTATTGATTTGACTGAGGAATTATTTTGGATGTGCTTACTTTTAATGAAAAATTAGATTGAGCTTGTGTGGTTACGTTGATGAGTTTGTCTTCTTGTTTATCTTTCATCTTGATGATATTTACCTGATTATTTGACATGGAAATGTGATTGATAACGTTATCATAGATATAATTCACTTTCTTTCCTTTGTTAGTTTATGGTTCTCCCTTTTGATAATTTGGGAGAGGATTCTTAAATGCAGCATGATCACCATTTGTTTTATGTCCCTCTATTGTTATATCACCTTCGTTGAGTAGATCTTGCACTAATTTTTTCAATATTTGGTAGTCATTAGTTATGTGACCATTACTTCTATGATACTCACAATGATACGTGCCATTCCACCATAATGGTTTGACTTGTGGTTCAAAATCTCGTGTATTAGGTAATGTTATGAGTTTGTTGGCTATAAGTTTTTTGAATGTTGACTTGAGTGATTTCCCTAAAGGTGTGAACTTCCTTCGATATGGAGTAAGGGCTAGTTTCGGTTTGTTTTCTAGATTGTTTGCAGGTGTAGTATTTCCTAATAAGTTCAAGACTAGTTGCTTGGATTTTACGTTAAGGGCATCTACTACACCATCATTAACAATGTTCTTTTTTCGTGTCCAGAATTTGGATTTGTCATTGTTATTAAAATTATTGTATTTATTGAAATAGCTGGTTCCTTCTTTGTAGAGTTTCAATACTCCCTTTTTGACTAAAGCCTCCTCAATTTTGAGACCATTCTCGGCCATCTTTTGAAAATTTGGTGGATATTATAACTAGAGCTGATAACTCATGTCATCATTTAAAGTATTAATAAAAAACTCCATCTTTTCCATTTCTGGTACAAGACGAGGATACCTAGCAAACAATCTTCGCCACCTTTGTAAGAAGGTAAGGAAGGGTTCACCATTTTTCTGTTTAGTATTGCATAAGTCAAGCATGTTGACTGTTGTATGAGTATTGAGACCCAAATTTATCTACTAGCTTGTTGAATTTCCTGATACCAGATGGGAGTTTTGAGATCCATTCCATGCTTGGTCCACCTAAAATTCTTGGAAACAATCGCATTAAGTGAGTCTTGTTATGCACAAATTCCAGACTCTTAGTGCAAAATTCCCTCACATGATCTTGTGGGTCATTTTTTCCATTGTATTTGTTGTACCTTGGAATTTCAAAATTTGGTGGAAATGGTATCATGTTTATAGTTAGATCAAATGGATAGGGGAAAATGTCTTCTAAGGTATATCTTCTTGTTGTTCCCCTTTGCATGTCTTGCATTTGTTGTTGAAGAGCTTGGATTTGTTGTGTTAAGGCATTTAATGGCTTTATCATTGTTCTTTGGTTCATCGTTATTATCATGGTCGTTGGTATTATAGTTGTGTGTTCTTGGCCCTTCTCTTGTTTCATGGTGTTGTTGTGTTAGTTGGTCTATATCAAAATCCAATGGAATCTTAACACATTTGCTTGTTAGCATGAGAAAATATTTTTCGTTGTCAAATTCTATGAGTTTCTGCATGATTTTTTGGAAACCAAGGTTTTGTTGGGCCTCTTGAATTAGATCCTTCATTATTTCATCTTCACTAGCATCCATATACATGTAAAAGGGGTTTATTTCTCTACGTCCCATGATCGATTGTGATTGTATTTCTTGATCTCCATGCTTTTGAGCTCGAGTTAAAACTGGCATGTGAAGGATTAGGTTGCAACTGAATAGGTGGTTGATTGTTGAGGCAAATAAGCCAAGTTGGTCTTTTCTCAGGCTTTATTGAGATATGGTGTAGGGGAACCCAAGAGTATTGATGCCTCCATGAGGTGAATTTTTAAAATATGTCTGGATTTGTAAAAAATGAGGTCTTATGGAACATTTTGTAATTATTTGTAATCAAAAGATGTGAGGGGACACACTTTTGGGTTCATGGTACAAAAGTTGCCAGTAAGTTATCAATGTTGTCACAAAGGGGCAAAAGTTGTCAAGATGCTCCAAAAAGGTATTTAATCATGTAATAAGGTCTAATAGACCATGTTGAAGTACTTTGAGTTTGTTTTAGGTCCTATAAGGTCATATGTCAAATATGGAAAAAAATATCAAAGATTGTCAAAAAGTTGTCATTGCTAAATTGCAAAAATTGTAAAGAGTGGAAGTCTAACGGTCAAGGAAGTTTAGAAGTTGGTTTTGGGTCGGTTTGGGAGTTAGTTTAGATTGAAATAATTTAAAAAACCTCGTGTGGTTGAATTTTTGGGTGGTTGTTGGCGTTTTGAAGATCAAGCCATAGAATAAACTCCATTTACCTACATTTTTCCAGATTTTTCTTTGTTGCAGTGAATTGTATGTTATTCTAGGGACTGATAAAGGCTTGAATCTAATTGGAGATGATAATAGGATGAATCAAGTTTATTTTTTATTATTGTTTGAGTAATTTTCATTGATATTTGCAAAAGATATGGCCATTTTAGGGACTGCAGGACCATTTTTCTAAGTTTGATTTTTCTAGAAAATCGCTGCTCTTTTGGTCTGTACGACATGTACAGATATGATGAGGGTCTAAATCTTATATGGTTGGAAATATAATTGAATTAAATAAATTTTTCATTCTTACTAGTACTAAATAAAATGTCATTTGATGGGTCTAACAAAACAATCTTCCTAACAACCCTTTTTAGAAATTAAGGTTCCAATTTTGAAGAAAAATTCATATCTTGAGTTTCCATTGTTGAAAATCCTTGAAAATTGGTTGGATGAAGGATTAAGGAGTTTAGTTTAATATTTCATAGGTTTCATGAGTGAAAATTGTTGTTTGAAATTAATATGGTGATGCCCTAGGCAAACAACCTGTGTATTTTTGTCCATTGACAGTGCAGTGATAAGGGTTTTGTATAACAAGGAAGAAAATATCCTTACAAACCATGAAATTGGTTGATTTAGTCCATTGGAGACCTAATACAACCCTTGGAGTTAAAATTTAATAATTGTGGCTAAGATTTCTAATGGATGCTTTGTAAAAGTGGGTTAATTAGCTGTCATGAGTAGATTACCAGTCATTATTTGGGAAATATGTTCCAAAATAACCATATCTTTGTTTTACATATGTTTTAGAACCTCCAAATGGGTACTTGAATCTGAGTTTATTTTGTGTGTATCTATCTTTCATTGGACGTTGTGCCCTATTTTGTCATCAGCAAGGGCTAGTAGGAGATAAGCCAACTGGAGGGTGCATATAGGAGTTTGATGAAATCAGTATGTTTGATAGTTGCCAAGGGTGTGTAAATTTTTTGTTTGATGGTTCTAAGATGTTTCCAAAGTGAGTTGGGCCTTGTGATGCATTGAGCCCGTAATTGGTGTTGTAACCCTGTTGAAGCATAAGGTCATTGTGAAAGGTAACTTGGCCTTGTGGTGAGTTGAATGAGGTAAAAAATTATTGAGATGAATATATATGTTGCCACAACTATGATGGGTCAAAGATTAATAGTTTGTAACATTCCTTGTGATGTGTAATCACCTTGGTTGTCTCAAAGAAGAAATGTGAGTTGGAGAAATATCTCCCTTGATAAATCAATTTCATTGTTCATTTTTGGTTCACTTGTGACTTGTTAGTGTTGATGTTCCCCACCTCTGCATCAAGATGTTGTGACAATGCATATTTTTTTTGAAAGGAACATGTTTTCAATGACTCTTCATCAAACTCAGTTATGTGATCATGTAGATAATTATAGAAATGGTGCAAGAAGGTGTGATGCTTTAGCAAGAGTTTGTGGTTAATGTAGAGAAATTTCCTTCTCTTCAAGATTTGATTTTGACTAAGCTTATTTATTTCTAAGTCGGTCTTTTGACTAAGCTTCTTCCTCTTTAAGTGATGAGGGATGTCCATATGAGTGATCAAAGTTGAGGTTTGTTTTGATAATAAATACTATGCTTGATTGACTCAAGTTTACTAAGTCGAAATAGGAGATTTGATTGCTTTCCTATTGATACATGACAAAATGCACCAAATGATTAATGAAGTTTCCTGATGAAGGATGATAGATCATGATATGGAAACTAAATTGATTTGACTAACTTGAATAAATAAGCTAGGTATTTGATTTTGATGTTGTTGAAAGGTGTACTTAGATCACTAGTTGAGATCACTTTGATTTTGTTGAAGAAAGCTTGTATGTGACAGTTGAATCTAGTAGAAAACCTAAAAGGGTATTTGGATCAATTTTTGGAATTTTCAAACTCTACCTACAAGTGTCCATTGTCTCAAATGCGCCAAAGTAAATGCGCTAAAACCTTTATTGAATGTGCTACTTAAGATGTTGAATGTGCTAGTACATTGATCAAGGGCACTAAAAGATATGTTGAATGCGCCAACAGAAAAATCATATGCACTAGAAAAATACTCAAATGCATCACATAAATGGTCAAATGTGCCACTTTTCTTGATTTCTTGAATTTTTGATGTGATTTCTGATTTGTTGGACTTTTAGCAAGATGTTTCTCTGATATTTGACAAGAACACAATAAACACTCATGAACATAATGGCAGATTTGTTTCTAATTTAAACATCAAGTGTATGTTCTTTAGGATCTTTTCAAATCTCGGTTGTTTTTACTGGTTTTGAACAAGAAGACACATCAATCGGACTCTTTAATCTCAAGGGACATTAATAATATCAATAGCTCACATCTTTATACTCCTTCAACTCAAACAAACCTATCACACCCTAAGGTGCACCCATTTTTTTTCCCTTTTGCTAGAAGTTGAACCAAAGAGAATTGCTTCTCAATTGGATCATTTTCTTGGGAGATGTATGGTGAGTGTCTTGGGGCGGATTCTTCCCCGCCCTTGCACTATGATATTGGAATTTTTTGGATAATTGACTTGGTGAGGCTTCTACTCTTAAATTTTTTTAGTAAGGCTTACGTTCAATCTTCAATGATAAATTCCCCTAGGAGGCTTCCCAACCTTTAGAACAAAGGCTTTACGTATCTCATGGATACTGGGGGAAGGATAATCAATGAGAAAAACCATTGGACATGATTTTCATCACATCCACATTTGATTATAGTGGGTTGGAATTCTTGGCGTTAGTCGTTCCCCACTTAGGTCATTCCCCTCTCACTGATCTTATGGGCTTCTTGAGAGGGCAGGCTTGCTAAAGGTTGTATCTTATTTGCAAGAAATGAAAGAAAGCAAAAAGAGTGAGTTTGGTTTTTGATCACCCAATTAAGGGGAGATCATATACCTATCACTTTTGAAACACAAAAAACAAGCTTTCTTTTTATGCCAACATCTCAATGTGATCTAAATTCTATTTGGAGATGTTGCTCCAAAAAGCATGGTATTCCTTTAATCCCAGATATCAATGATGAGTTGTTCTTTTTAAGCAAAAAAAGATCACAATTTTGAAAAGCTTTTTGGAAATGAAACCTGGTCAATAAAACAAAAATCACGAATCAAAGATTGCAACTATGAAATTTTTGAGAAAACAAGAACTTGAACTTTTGGAAAAATGTCTTGTTCTTTTTACCTTGCAAAAATGAAGTGTGAAGTGTTCTTTTTACTACTTTGTAACAAAAAGAAATTTGTTTCGTTCTTTTTACTTTGCACCAATGAGAAGTGTGAACTAATCTTGCAGGAAAAGAAAAGTTTGTTTTGTGGTTCTTTTTATCTTTGCAAGAAAAGAAAGATGAGATTCCTTTTAAGCACCAAAACACAAATGAAATTCTTTTTAGGGAACACTAAAAGAAATGTGTGATTCTTTTTAGGAACTTTTGAAAAACGAAAAGTGAATTATTTTTAATTCCCAAAAAGAAAACTTTGAAAAAAATCTATTCTAACTCCTCCAGACCCACAACAAAGATTAGAACCTGCAAAAACCTTTGAAAAATTAGCCAAGATTGTGGACTTACAAGCCTAAGTTCTTCCTTGAGGTTACAATTTTTTTAACTTTCTGTCTGTCTCAAAAGCGCTAAACCAGAGACCAAATGCGCTACAAAAACAATTAAATGCGTTAGAAGAAGGATTAAAAGCACTAGAAGGATAATAAAAGGCGCCAGAAGAACCGTTAAAGGCATTAGAATAATTATCAAAAGCACTAGAAGACCTACCAAAAGCTCTAGAATAACTATCAAAGGCGCTCAAAGAACTGTCAAAAGCGCTAAAAAAACTGCATTCTGGGTCTACGTGAAAATCTGCAAGAAAAAGCTAAAGTCATGGGTCGCCCCACGATGGGCGCCAAAGATGTATACCTGAAAAGATGTTAGTGATCAATTAAGAATTAAATGAACAAATATACCAATGAAACATTACATATGAAGGATAGAACAAGTTAAACAAGTTAAACCAATATCCTCTCAAAACAGTTTCAGTGTTCTCTATCTCATAGGATTCCTTGAGTCATGATTGCTCTCAGATCATTGAGCAATTGACTCTTGGGATGACAACTCTAAGAACGAGTGATATGTGATAATATAATCTATATGCAAAGCAACTAAGATCTATATGATGATTAACAAAGCTTGCTAAGATGAGATATTATGCTATGATAATGAAACTAACTATGCTGTGATATGGATATTAAGTTATACTAACATGCTATACTAACATGAATATGCTATGCTAATGATATGAAATGCTTCTGAATGTTAAAGATTATGATTTAAATAAAGAGAGGAAAAACTTAAGACTTGATGAAATACACTATAATCTGGATGCATGAAACTTGGATGATTGATAAAGAGGGAAATGAGGCCTATTTAGAGAAGAAATGGGCAATTGGATGGT
Source organism: Cryptomeria japonica (assembly GCF_030272615.1). Classification (NCBI taxonomy): domain Eukaryota; kingdom Viridiplantae; phylum Streptophyta; class Pinopsida; order Cupressales; family Cupressaceae; genus Cryptomeria; species Cryptomeria japonica. The sequence goes on along the minus strand of NC_081407.1, from coordinate 893,318,561 downwards.
TAAGCTTGAATAATCTTAACAAGGGTTAGGATTGAAGGATACTCGATCCATGTGACACTTTCAAACCAATCCCATGTTGACAAGTGTCAATATGAGAAGGCTTGAGAGAGGAGAGAAGAGGCATTAAATGCCTGAGGAGACATGAGGGTCACCCTAGGAGGGTTTGGTTAGGGTTGAGTTAGTGGATAAAGTTTTTATCCAAAGGAAAAACTCTTGTGCAAGAGTTAAAGGGATAACCATGATCAAAGAAATGAATACTTGAAGAGACCCATGTGTTAAAATGATGGTTAAGTTAGAGGAAAGTCTCTACTCCCCCCCCTCCCCTCCACACACACAAAAAAAAAAACAAAAAAAAACATCTACATCTACATCTACATCTACATCTACATCTACATCTACATCTACATACATACATGTACACACACACACACACACATGTACATATATGTATATGTATGGATGTGTGTGTGTACATGTACACATGTACACACACACACGTACATATATGTATATGTATGCATGTGTGTGTACCTGTACACACACACATGTACATATATGTATATGTATGCATGCATGCATGTGTGTGTGTGTGTGTGTGTGTGTGTGTGTGTGTGTGTGTGTGTGTGTGTGTGTGTGTGTGTGTGTGTGTGTGTGTGTGTGTGTGTGTGTGTGTGTGTGTGTGTGTGTGTGTACATACATGCATACATACATACATACACATATACATTAGTAATCCTATTTTAATGTGTAATAGGTATGTTGATAGTTTTGAGTAGTTGAATATAATTTTTTTGTGCAAAGTAGATTGGTAGGATTTAACATGTCATTTGGACGAGCTTTGTTGTTTATATAAATTAGTAGATTGATAAAGGCAAAGATATCAAAGTCCAAATGCTTGAAGATGAAGATGTGAAGGATGTTGAAGATAATGTTAGTAGTTAAAAGCTATGACACAACCTCATCACCTATATTTGCCATCTCTATGTTTAAGTAGTTGATTATAACAATTGATTAAGTGTATACCTATATAGGAAACCACCTTTGCTCAAGTTGTCATGACTAGGACGAAATATTTCATCAAAGTCACTTGCAAATGAATGTGGCCCTCATTATACCTCAAAGAATTTGTACCTTGGTAGATAAGGTTGACCCTTTAAATTGAATTTTCTCTTATGTCAACCTATATTCTAAATTATCTCAAGTTGTGATTGCACTTTTAAATTATTATTCTAGTTAATATCAAATCTTCTAATAACATTCCAAATTACAAGTCCAACTATTTGAATTATAGCTTTGCTACTAGGGATCTAACTATTAAACTAAAAATCAACTAATTAAACTTCAAAAACTCTGTACTAAGAATCACTGTTCATCAATATTTAGTGAATATTTATTCCAAGAACCAAACTCAACTTCAATTATGTCTCTTAGGAATAAAACTTGGAGTCAAATTTAGCTGTAACAATTAAAATCTTCATTATTTCTATTAAATCATCATACATTTAGCTTGCAAAAAATTGACTCTAAAATGCTCATAGCTTTAATTTCAAAGTGTTATCAAACCAATCTTTTAAGCATTTTATCATAAAGTTCGTAATTTTTTAGATTTAATTATATGAACATTATTTTTCTTCATATTAATATTTTCGACTTATCAAAACTAATCTATCAATTATAAAACAAATACTATTATTACAATACTCAAAAACATATTCAGTAATAGACCTATCTTTAAAAAAAAAACAAAAACAAAACTTAGACACCAATACATTGCTTGACCAACAAGTTAAAAGAAAGCATTAAATTGCTATGATCAACATCTAGACACTGACCACAACAATCTAGACCAGCATTTAAATTACATCTGGACAATGACCACAATGATCTGGACCTCTGGACCTCATACATTCCTTGAGATCGTTGAATGGATTTAAAATACAAACACAAAAGTTCATATTCTCACGTTTAGCACGGAACTATGTTCGGTGAGATTCCCTTCATCGTACGGTTTGGTTTTCTCCCAAATCTTGAAAAAGAAAAGAAAGAAAAAACACAAATAGGTACAAAGCAAAAATATACACGCTTCTAATTCACTAATGGAATCTTAAGCCAATATATGAGGCATATTTAATTATAAACACGACAAAGAGAAGGATAACAATCTGGAGTTTGTAAATCGGTGGGAGGACTTCTGCCTCTCTCCGGAGTTTACCAGTATCTTCTAAATTTGTCCGCCTATTCTTTCCCGAGGTTTATTTAGATCAAACTATTTTCAATTGTTTTGGGACTCCAGAGCCAAGCCAGGGGCCATCACATTTCATTTTTTCTTCTTCAGCAGAAATAAAAGGTAGACAACAATTCCTCTATCTTCATCCTCTTTTCTGTTTCACCGCCCTTTTAAAGGCTTAAGAATCTCATATGATTAATGGTTTTTTAAATTTAAATTCATTCCTTTGTCTTTTACATTGCATTGTATGAACAAAAAGAAACACTTCTGAATTGAAAAAAAATCTCTCTGTTTGTGCATGTCAATGTGTGTATTGAAAAAACATCGTTAATGGGTCCTTTGAAAGGCTAACTTAGTTGATTCCCTTTCAAGAGGGAGGAACCAGTTCCACCTAATAAGGAAACAGATTCACAGAGACCCTGAGTTTAAGCATAAAATTGGTTAACCATGTATACTGAACCTTAGTTTAATCCTTTTCAAGACCGAACAAACTATTTTCACCCATGTGGGGTCGTCAAAAGACCTGCCAACAAATACAGCTGTATTTTTGCATTTCATTGTTTGTATTAAAACTTCATTGAACTTTGTTTCTGCATTTCATTTTTGTGTTGAAATTTCATCTCTCTGGTTTTGCATCTTATATTAACATTTTTGGCCTGATACGAATATGTTTACTCGGCCTTTGGGTTTGGCGTGATCCCGATTATTTTTTGGGGAAGATTTTTAACCCGTGCTAGAGAAGTTGTTACTTTTGTAACTTTGTATACATTTGACTGGCAAGATTTTGTGTGTTTTTATAGCTTTTGTTTATTTCAATGGGTATGGGGTGATTTAGTCTGTTTATAGTTTTTGTTTTCTGATTAATTTTTTTTTTTAAATTTATTTATTTATTTTAATGAAAGAGGGTTTATCAGAGTTCTTCATCCTAACGCAAAGGGGCTAATCTTTTAGCCCATTTTTAAGAAACTCGATTTATGAAACCAAATGTAGCTTTTTTTCTATTTTGGTTTAAGCAGTTTTTAGAGTTTTTTTTCTCTTTTCAAGTCAAGACATTCTGATTAGGTTGGGTTAGTACTTCTGAGGTATTTACTCAGACCTAGGACCTTGCATCAGTATTTTAAAGCAGTTTATCGTTAAGCCATAGATAGTGAGGATTGAAGCTTCTCGAAGTTTATTGAATGAAAGTATTTTTATTTATTATAATGTAATTATTTTTATATGTAAATTCATCTTGACGATTGTCCTTCTGTTTGGATGCCATAACCAAGGGATATTTGTTTGCTATTGAATTGTGATTACTAATGGCGGGCCTCTAATTGTGTGGGTGTAATTAGAACAAATAGTTAGGGGTTGCAATTAATGTATCTCAGTGTGAAGCTTATGGTTAATTTAGCTTAGAGTTCCTTAAATAGGATTCCCTATATGAATTTCAGGATTAGATGCTGCCAACTCTTCAACGTCTTGTACTATAGAAGTATCAAGTTGAATGCTTATGTTTTCATAATCTTTGAAAGTGTTTTAAGGAGATTTTGTATGAGGCTTGAAAGGGATGAGATGCCTTTAGAGGTATGTTTATATAGATAGTTATGACTTTGGGTTTGGAGCCATTTGAAACCCTTTCCCCTTTACAATTGCCTTAGATTCACCCAAGGATAATGGATTTGTTAGTTTCATATCTCGTCTTAATTAGATTTGACATTTTTAAATTTTAATCATTTGTTCTACCAAAGGTGACTTTGAGATTACAAGTGCTATAACTGAAGTGGTGGACTGTGAACTGGGCCCTAGTTTGTCTCGTGTAAATTTCCATTCAAAGAGTGCTTGGACACTTCATGTGTCCACTCAAGGGGGGGCTTATCTTGGTGAGTTGTCAATTTTTTACCTTGGAGTCAAAATCCTACTAATTTGGATTGCAAAAGATTTTGCATTTGAAATCTATTTAGAGTAGTTTCACCTTGGAGATGGCTAAAAGTTAGTTTGGAAGAAAGGGAATAGAAACAATTTTTAAATTCTATTTATTATTTATTTTTGGGTTTGGTCTTTAAAGACTTGTGCCTTGGGTTGTATTTGGTAACTTGTTAAACTTTAGTCTAATCGAAGAATTCCGGTAGTGTCTTGCCACATAGCTTCTAAGACTCTTGAGGATCATGACAAATGTACTCGAATTCTTCCCTCGGTTTGCTAGTGTCAAATTGGGATTAGCTAGATGGTTAAGGAACCCAGAGTAGCTTGAGGGGTGATGCATTGGCGACAGAACCAAAGTTAGACATAAAGCTGGTTTAAGAGTTTTTAAACTATGTTCCACCAACTTTCTGGGATGGGGATGGGGGGATACATTTTGGGATGGAATTTTTTGAGGCCATTTTTGGGGATGACAAAGTGATGGCTATATAAAAAATATGGAAATTTTTAAAAATATAGGGAAATTTCAAACATTCATATCATGACATTGATAACATTGATAAGGCATTCATCATATTGACATATACATTATAGAATCCTTAATAGACAACAATAGAGTTCACATTTTGAGAGTTGAACAAATTAAAATTTAATTGCTTCCATAATTCATTGTCTATGTGCATATGATATAAAATGAAAAAATAGTAATACTATAAAATGCCTAAAGGTGACAAGTTTGAACTACAAATGTTAAAATGACAAAGTCACAAAACTGAAAAACATAGTGGTAGAGAGTGTGAGGTTGCCCTTAATTGGCATTTGCCAACACTACGTGATGTTGTTTTTAATTGGCATCTACCAACACTACATCAAAATCGGAGTCTAACTTTGAGTCATTGTCACTATGAGGGACTGCCTCATTTTAATGGAATTCCAACCAATCCCTCTTTTGTCTCATCATCAGTTTGAGTTGCATCCTTTGGATCAACATCCCATTGTAAAGCTATAGTCTTTCAAAAGTCTTAAATTTTGGCAATCTTGGAGTTGCAAAGCACTGTGTATGACCAAGTTTTATGTTTGTCCAGATGTCAGCCTATTTCTCTTGATAGAATGAATGAAGCTATATGTGGACCAATTCCTCTTTGAAGTAGAGGAACTAGCAGCTTATGAAAGGAGGTGAATAGCAAGTGTCCTCAACTTTGGTGTATCCTTACCTGGCCATGTTCACCATTCGGTAGGATTAGTCTGAGCTAATGTAGCTGTATCTTTCCCTCTGATTTGTTGAATGTTTGACCACAAAGATTAGTAAAGGAAAGCCATTGCATGCAAAGTAAACCTGACTCATCAATAGTATATATCTTTCAAAGGCCTTACATTAAACCTTCTTTCACCTCTTTGTCATCACAAGGAAGTAACCTACTAGAGTTTGGTGCATACCATTTGAGATTTAGAGCAAAGGCTGCCATATGAAGTGGGGTGTTCATAGTGTTCCATCATTGCATCACAATGGACTTAACATTTTGATCATATATTTCCAAATCACAATCTCTATTACAAATTGCTTGCACTATTTTTCCAAGCATGCTTTCAAATGTCTCATAAGTCTCTCCAAAACTAAGAGAGTCCATATCAACATATCTAATGATATCTACAATAGGTGAAATGATGGAGCAAATATATCTGCAAACAAAAATTTGAAAAAAGACAAGTTAAAAAAATAGAATTAGAAGTTTATTTTAAAATGAAAATTAGCAGTCAAATTAAATATCTATTGATAAAAATCAGCAAGTTATTAAAAATCAATAATTTCTTACCTCATAGTGGATTGCCAGTCATAATTAAGAATTTTTTGTTTAATGTTTTTTCCTTCTGTAGTGTTTGCAGTAGGTCATCTATTCCACTTTGAATAAACCATCATCAACTGTAGAGCCTTCTACACCTCAAGCATTCTCTCTAACATAATGAAATAACTGGCATATCTTGTCTCCATAGGTTCGAGGAATTCTTCTTTGAAAATGTCCTAAGGAGAGCAAGTGACATATGGTGGTTGCAAATAAACATTTGAATATCTCTAGCTTTTTCCATTGTCTATTGCATGCAATCTATCTTCCCTATGATTTTAAATGTGTTGTTCAATGCATGAGCACAACATGGGGTGCAAAAAACGTGCTTGTGAGCACCCTCCACCATCATGCAACTAATTTGCACACACATGCTAAATCAGTGGCCATTTGTACAACATTTGAGACCTCAAGCTCCTATATGGCATCTCTAAAAATATAAAATTGGAATTTTGTAGCACTAAGAAAATAAGAGCCAGTTGAGCATGTGACTATGATGTTGATGAGTGGCTAATGTCTAATATCGGTCCACACATCCATGACAATAGATTAGGTTGACATAATCCAACTTTGTCCCATGTCCTCCATCACCAAACTCACCTTAGAATATTCTTTGTCAAGGAGGGTAATGCATAATTTATGTTCTCTAGAGTGGTTAAGGAGGGACCAACAAAAGCTACATCTTTGAAAATTCATTTGAAGAAAGGAAAATGTGCTACATGAAATGGGATGCATTAGCATGGAAAATTTTGGCAATGGAAGAATCTGCCACATCCCTTGATTGCACATTGAACAAACTTGCAATTGTCTCCGCTTTCTTATTAGCAAGTTTTTTTCTTTCCTCTTGTTGAAACATAACCACTACCACTACCACTGCCAACCATAAGGGGCATATGCATAGCTGATTGTGCAGATTGTGTTGGCATTGGCAACACCTTAGACCTTGATTCTGCCTCCCAATGCAGTTGTGCAGATTGTGTTGGCATTGGCAACACCTTAGACCTTGATTCTGCCTCCCAATGCATTCTATGAACCTCTATCTTCTCATCCTCTATATATTTACAAACCTTCACCCGTTGCCTTGTATAGCTCAATAGATAATAATACACTCTTGTGTAACTCCCTCTAAAATTTGTTCCACAAATGTGACAGTCACACTCTAGTACCCCCCTGTTGGTGTACGTTTTATCATATACCGAACATTAGAATAAAATATCCAAGGATACTTGTTGACGTGTATTTTGTACACCATCATACACAGAATAAAATACCAATAGGCATCTTATCCTCTCTTGAGAAAATAGTCTCTAACTGCTGAAGATTCGCGTAATGGATCAGTTAGGTGGACTCCAAGGTTCTTTTAGTGGGGTCTCCACGTGTGGACAAGCTTTTTTAGTGGTATGATGTGATTTGCTGTTTCCTCCAAGGGGTCTTACGTATTCAAAGCTCGAAGATTTTACTAAACTAAAGGGAATTTTCAAAAAAAGCAAAAAGATAGGGTTTAAGAGGTCTAATCTAGCCTAACCCTATGAATGACTTAGCATGGACGAGATTTGGCAAGACTCAACCAACTTCAATTTTGCCATAAGATAACAACTCAATTGAAATTAGTGCGATCTTCTAAGGTAATATAATGATATTCAATGCATCAAAGACCAAGGACACTACTACGAAGGTACATATCCAAGACACAATGATAATTGAAGATTAAGGACTCAAAGTGTTCTCCAGTCGACCACGCAAGGCGTTCCTACAATCAGCAAGAAGCTAGTGGTTTGGATTGCGAATCCTACCAAATATCAAATCTCACACTTAGTCTTTCAAATTAACAAACTACTTCGATTGAGCACGATTCAAGTGTATCAAACAACCATGAAGATAACTCAAGAAATTTGCAACAAAACACCATAACTTCAATATTTTATTGATTTCCAAGTCATCATGTACAACAATTGCTTGAATTTCTCTCTTCAAGACTCAATCTTGCTACAAAATAAAATTGCTTCTAGCTTTAATCTCTCTTCTCTATTACATCAACTATTGACTCTTCGACTATTAACTATTGAAATGAAAAATGGGGGTATAAATAGCATCCCCAGTTACAATGAAAGGTCCAGATTGAAAGTAAATCAACGGACAAGATTATGACACCTAAACCCTAATTAGGGTTTGTTACAAATGACCTCCTTTTTACTGAACAATATTAAATACATAGCCAAATATTAAATTTGGCACAAAAATCTAGGAGGTATCAACCAATGAGAAATAAGATGTCATGTCATCTGTAACAACCTTTCATCTAGAATCTTATTCCCTTTCCAATTCTCTTTCTTAGCATATGCAATGAATTTTGTCACGATTCCTTCGATTTCTGTGATTGGAATCTCGGGAAGATTCTTGATACTCTCTTCTAAGTGGATGACCTGATCGAATGCATCTAGAAGAGCTGCGTCCCAAGTAGGTTCAAGTTCCTTCGTTCTATCAATCAGGAGCATGGTGGCATACATCTGATCATACTGTTCATCTGTAACATCCGCGTCCTTGCGAAAGATGATCTTGATTCTATCCTCAAATTCCTGGATATCCACATCTGTCTCGACCTCGATCCTCCTGCCAAGAATGGTACGAAGTACCTCAAATACTCTGTCCTGGATCGGATTGATTACCTCCTCAACTTGACCACATCTAACACTGATGTCCTCGAAGAGAACACTCTTTATATGGAGTAAGGTTGACCACTGAAATAAACTGTGAGAATCACCTTCCAAGATCCTCTCTTGCGCTAAAATTCTTCTGGATGTGTGTCTTATTACTTTCAAGACAGGGATGACAACGTCCTTGGTATGGGCAAATGCAGCTACTGTTGCCATCAATCTGTGGATTATCTCAAGAACTTGGATAGCCTGATGAATAATCTTTGTCATCCTTGAAACAAAATCTATGGCCACTGTACGAGATCTATCCATCCAACTACATGTACGCTGGACCAGGTTCCTGAATCTTTCTGCTTCATTGATCGATTGAAGGGGCAATGCCTGCACTGGTGATCTAACTGGATCCTGACGTCCCAAAGGTTCATTGATGTGACTGAAATATGTCCTCCATGCACCGACCTCTCTCTCAAGCTTTCTATTCTTTTCCACTTCTTCTCTAAACTTGTCCTTCAATGCTTCAAATGTGTCGGTGGCATCATCTAAAGTCTGCTCTGCTGTGGATGGTCCTAACTCAATAGTCTGTACATCATAATCCTCTGCTAGGATCTCACCCTCATATTTGTCTGCTGCCGGTGTAGCTATCTGCAATTTCCTAGATCCAGTCTCATCTCGAATCATCTTGGACATCTTTGTAGCCTTCTTCTTCTCTGTTATTACATGTGAATGCCCAACAAGGCTCTCTAAATCAATTGCACTGTCCTCGTCCTCTACTACGATCACCTTAGTCAATCTTTCCTTCAACCAATCTGGGATATTCGATCTTGTCTCTTGAACTTGAATTTCTTTATGTACTATTTCTTCTTGTCTGGGAGGAGATGTTATTTCATTGTCTTCTTCTAACTCATAGTCTTGGAGAGATCCATCTGACGAAACATGCTGTGCCTGCCCTTCCTCCTGCCTGTCATTCTGTACCATCGACTCCATGGACTCTTCCACTCGAACTGTTCTATCTTCTGGTCTGGAAGAAGTACCTGGTGTTTAATCTTTGTTGGCACCTTGCTTTTTCTTGGAAGACTCCTTCTTTTCTGATCTTTCCTTTCTCTTCGAACCTCTCGAATGGAGATTGCCCTCACTGGCACATCGAAGGTTACCTTCACTTGAATTCCTAGGATTGGGATTGCCTTCACTCACACTGGCTCCGCCTTCGGCTGGTTTCTCTTCCAAAGTAAAAGACATAGCTATGCCTTGTTCTCTCAACTTCTGATGCTGAACGTCTACCCATCTGCGAGTACAAGACAAGACTGGTGCCATCAAATCATCTAAATCCACGACCTCGGGCTCATTCCAATCCAACCTTATTGTTTTGCTTTCTCTATCATAGGAAGACTGGACGTGCCTGCCATTGTCCTGAGCTTGGTCGGCCACTCTGTAAATCCTGCATTTCTTGATTAAATCCAAAGGCAATCTAGAATGTATCTTTCGTTTCACTTCAAGATCATCTAGGAGGTTCATCATAAAATCCTCAATCTGATGCTCATGTCTAAATCTTCTACCGACCGTCTCCTCTAAATGTCCATGTGGATCAAAGCTATTTCTCCAAGCAAAAGATGAAAAAGAATACAAGGCTAACTCCTTCTCTGCGTCATCCATGGCTAAGACATTAGGACATACCTCAACTGAATTACCCAAAATAATAGGTACCTGAACTCCATTCTGATGTCTGTGTCTGAATGCCTTCACATATGCTACCAACTGCCTTGTTACTTCAAGTAACACAATTCTGTCTGTCGGGTACCTCGGCAACATGTATGGGGGTAAAGGACATCCATGCACTCTAATGTAAGTGAACTTGGGAAACTGAATGAACCAAGCACCGTACCTCTTGATGAATTCCTGGGCATCCTGAGATAATCTGTTGTGAATCCCTCCTTGCAACGTCCTTGTGATGTTCATCGTAAAAGTATCATTAACTAACTTGTAGTTTTTCCCTGGCGGATGATGCAAGTAGGCATAGGATTCACAAGCTCTGACCTCGCCGGGTCCTCTTCCAATCATTCCTCTGTGAGGTAGTCCTGCGTACTCAACACTCCTGATCAACGCATAGATGACGTATGAACTCATGTGGAAGGACTTAGTAGCCCTGAGTCTCCTCAACTGTACGTCTAAGCAATGGCTAATTATCCTAGCCCAATGTATCGTACCCTTTCCCTGAACAATCACCTGGATGAAGTAAAACATCCACTTCTCAAAATAGAAGGCATGAGGTGCTCCTGTAACTCGGTTGAGCATAGTAATCAAATCTCTGTACTCCTCCTGGAAATCAATCCGATGCGGTGTGTTCGGTACCTTGCTTAGACGGGGACGACTCTTAAGTAGCCAGTTCTTGTTGATTATGCTTAGGCAAGCATCTGGATCATCATCGTACACTGATCTGGCTCCTTCAATGCTCTTATATATCATGTCCCTGTGCTCTGGAAGATGGAAAGCTTCACTTATAGCTTCCTCTGAAAGGTACGCCAAAGTGTTTCCCTCATTGGACACAATTGTCCTGGACTGTGGATTGTAGTGACGGGCACACTCGATCATCAACTCGTGGCACTGAATAGATGGAGGAAAACCGGCTGCCTTGATGATGCCACTCTCTATTATTCTCCGGGCGACAGGTGATGGCTTGCCAATGTAAGGGACCTCTCGAAACTTCTTCGTGCTAAAGTTCCCCAAGTTTGTATCTCCAATGTTGCTCCACTTCGACACGATCTTGGTCTCCACTTCTTCGGTCTTCTGATCTTCTTTCATGAGAGCTGAGCGGCTGGTGGATGCTCCCGCCTTTGGGGTTGCCATACCTACACAACATTTCATTATAAGAACTACATTTTGCAATAAATAACGTTGATTAGAGAGATAAAGTTTTTAGGAAACCTCATGATAAGTCTCTAGAGTTATCATTTCCTAAAAAACAACGATTGAGCAAGGAAATTCAAAATTTCAAAACTTAAAATATGACGATCAATAAATAAAGCAATAAAATCAAATCGCCATACCTCAATAGAGAACTAACTCTAGAATGCAAAAGACAAAATTCGCCTAGGCAAAATTGATGTATAAATGATCTTCAATATTATCTCCTCAAAAGATCGACTTTGCCACCTTCGGATTGAACGTGATCTTCAATTGCACCTTTGACGTGGTCTTAAATGGATCTTCAAATTCGCACAAACAAATCTTTCAAGTCTCGCACCTTTGACGTAGTCTTCAATCCTTGGCAAATTCGCTCCAATGAAGTCTCCAAGATATCGCACCACTCTTTGATGATATTAGCGCCACCTTTGGTTTAAAATCGCACCACACAAGATGATACACTTCGCACTATCTTCGCTTCTCCTTAATTCGCATGAAGGATAAAAAATGATTATGTGAAAATGATATCTTCCACCCTCAATATATAGCGCTTTCACCCTTTCATCCCTTAGGCCGACTTGGTAAATAAAACCATTTTTTAAATGATTTGCAATAGAATAACAAGGCCGACTTGCTTTTGTAGCGCTCCAAATTCGATTTTTATTATTTAATTAATTAATTATTAAATGCCTTACGTTTTTTATTTGCAAATTTCGATTTTAATAAAGGCAAAAATAATTAATAAAGATCAACGCCATATTAAATGCCAATTTAAAATAGATTTTCAATTTTTATCGATTTTAGCATTTAAGGAAAATTTGAAATGTTTATTTGGCGCCAAAACTATGAAAACAAAGGGGACGTACCTCATCGCTCTGGTCCCTTGGAGAGGGACAGGAGCGATCCATGATTTTGTCTTGATTTTGCATTTTTCACGTTCAACTCCTTCATCTCCACGTTCAATATTGATCATCATGATGAGTCCTTCGAATTTGATCATCTTGCATGCGTTCATAGGTGCCTTTTGGATGTTTATCGCCCTTGTCCCTTGGAGAGGGACAGGAGCGATCCATAATTTTCTCCTTAACCATGGCAATTTTAAACTTCGATCTTCATTGTGATGTTTTCCAAACGCCGTCCTTCACCTTATTCATCCTCGCCTAGCTTTGATCTTGAAGGAATATGCGTGCTTTTGATAGGATCGCCCTGGTCCTTGTCCAAAGGACAGGAGCGATGTGAGTTTTTTAGTATGTTTGACAATGCTTGGACGTTCAAAACTCTTGCAAGTGGACTTCAAACGATGCCTTGGACCATATACTATCTTATGACGTCTTGACTTAGCTTGAACTTGAAGCAAAATGAGGAATCCAAAGCAAATCGCCCTGGTCCCTTGGAGAGGGACAGGAGCGATATGGTCTCCATGCTCAAAATGATGATCATTTTACGTTCAAAACCTTTGTGTATCATCTTTCTATCTATCCATGGACCCTCTAAGACGTTGCGAACCCTTGATCTTACGTAAATCTTGCATAAAATGGCCAATATATCCAACATCGCCCTGGTCCCTTCCTGAGGGACAGGAACGATCTAGGTCTTAGTGTGCAAATCTCTTCATTGTGATAACCTTTAAGCGCTTGTGCTTGATGAAGACACCTTGAAGTGTCTTTTGCCACCCTGTCTTGACTTGGATCGATCTTAAAACTTAAGTAAAAGGCAATATAACCATTGTATCGCCCTGGTCCCTTGGAGAGGGACAGGAGCGATCCTCCTCTTGTGGCCTTTATTTCACTTTGCCAGGTTCCAAGTTTATATTCAACGGACTCGTCATGCTCTACTCCATTCGTCCATGCCTTAACATTGTCTGCAACTTGGCAAGAAAATCATTTATACCAAAAATCGCTCTGGTCCCTTCCTGAGGGACAGGAGCGAACTAGGCCATTTGGAACCTTGTGGACGTCTAAAAAATCTTCAATTTGTATTCAACGCGTTCATCTCATGTTTTCCCTTGTCTTTGAACGTAAACTTGCCTTAACTTTTGCCTGGATTCTGTCTAATGAAGGACATCGCTCTGGTCCCTGGGAGAGGGACGAGAGCTACAAGGTACCTCGCCCTGGTCCCTTGGAGAGGGACAGGAGCGATTTGGTCATTCTAGGTCATTCTCCTTCATTTTTGCATTTCAAATTATATTCATTTGGTAAAGCATCTTCCTTTGGACCCTTTCAAATTATCAAGTCATCGAAATCTCGCAAGGACAAGGCAAAATTGAATTTATAGCTCCGGTCCTTCACTGAGGGACAGGAGCGATTTTCCTCCTGGAGGCATTTCTGTGCTCATGAAAATCTTCAATTTATATTCAATGGAAAGATCTCGCCGCTCTCCATCACTTCCAACTCGAAATTTATCTGGACTCTGCAGGGGTAGTGAGATATTTGAAAACGAGCTCCCGTCCTTCACTGAGGGACAGGAGCGATTTTGCTCCTACAGGCCAAAATAACATGATTTTTCACATTTTAACACTTCACAAGGCGAAAACAAATCATTTCCAATGCCTAGGATCAAAATCAAAAAAGGTCAAAATTTGGTCAAAATATTCAATCGGACAAAATTCACATTTCACCTTCGACACTTAGACAAATTAAAGCTCTGCATCAACATTCCAATTGAAAATTAGACAATTTTGGCGAATTTATTGCATTCAAAATTTGCATCCTAGAAAAGGAAGCTCAAAAGCTCTCAAAAACGACTGGATTTTGGCCTGAAAAGACAAAATTTAAAACCCTAAGGCTTGACCCTAAATCCAGACAACTAACTGACTAACAAAACCCTAAAAACGAAAGCGAAAACGAACGAAAAACAAGCAAAAAGAGGGGGTCCCCATTTGCGATGGGGCGATGTGTGAAATGGTCACAACAATACTCTACCCTCTCCTGAACAAAATCACTACGTGTGCCAAGATTGTGAGAAAGACCACACAATGACTCCAAGGTCTATATGTGCGAATGGGCAACTTTATGTTAGATAGCTTCCTTGGTGATGTATGCTGAAATACAAGGGGGACTTACGCTCAACTATTTTGATCACAAGTTAGGACAAAGACGAATTTAGCAATGAATGCTCTCTCTTTTTATTTTATTTTTTTTATTTTCAATTTTGGATTTCAAATAAAAGGACAAAAGGATAAGGGTTTAGAAGTTTTATGCTATTCCTAAGAACTCGGGAGACGGTAAAGACTGGGTGAAACCAATAACAACACTTTGTTTCGCCACACTAGGACAACTACCCAAAGCAGGTGCAATCTTCTAAGGTTGTGCTCAAGATTTTCATACTTATGAATAGTACCATCAATCGAACAATATTTACACAAAGTAGAAGTTAAAGCATCCACATTATAAGCTCAGGCTAACTTTACACATTGAACGAAAATCATCCATCCAAAGAAAGTATGAGCAAGAGTTTCACCAATCTAAACTATCAAATCCTTCATTCATCTAACAACTTTTGAAAGCAAAATTTACTCTAAGCAAGTCTATTCTATTGTTGAAGAAAGATATGCAACCATGCAACCACTTAATAACAATAAGACTTCAAAGCAAAATCTGCAAATGAACTTTTTATTATTCAAGTAGCTCTAAGCAACAATTTCATAAATCTCTCCACAACAACAATGAAATGAGAGAATGAGAGTTTATATAGAGTTTTGAAAAATGAATGAAAGGCCAAGATCGATCTAAGATCAACAACTGAGATTAAGAAAACACAACCCTAGATAGAGTTTCCCAAAATAAGACTGGAGACAAATGTATGCTAGACAAGTGGCGTGAAGAGCTATCATTTAAGAAGGCACATCCTTATCTTGCTGATTGACAGTGCGTTCAATGAATCTAGACACATTCAGGTTGACCTCCTCCATCGTGACATGTGGCAGCATATTGATCTTGTATTCCCATCCGTCCAAGTCGTTTGCATAAGCGGCAAATGCAATTTCCCATTCCAGCTCCTGTTTTTGGAAGGCATCTCGGAAGGACAAGAATTCTGATGCCTTGGTCAAATTTTGCTTCAGGACTGGTCTTGTGATGGTGAAGAAAATCTCTTGAGTTTTGAGTTTTAGATTTTCCAGCTGCATAGCTCTTTCTCGGATGGTCTCCTTTTTGAGAAAATCAATAGTTGTAAGGAAGATTTTACTTTGTATTTCCTTAATATGCTTTTCGACCTTAGTACTATCTGCCTTTACTTTCTCTAGAACTTCACTCCGTGCAACCAATGCCCAATGCCATGCGTTGAAGTCATATGCAGCTCTTGCTGCAATTATCTTTCCATCAATCAATTCTTGCTTAGGCATGCCTTTCAACACTCTAAGGAAGGGATGATCTTGTCCTGAATATCCTGAAGGTCAGCCCATGCTTCTGCCATGCTCGCAATTCTGGAGAGCAAGAAGGAACTCTATCCACATGTCAACATCAATTTGTCCACGAATGTGGCTACTTCTTCTTTATTGCCTGCCATCCATCCTTTAGTCTCTCTTGCCGTCACCTTTTCTTCAAAATTCTCAATTGTTTCCTGCGAGGATTCCAAAAGTGGAGGAGCTGTTGCATCGCCTTGGTTAAGTGGCTTGGTCAAGTGCTAAATGCATTCCTTCAGGCACTCAATCTCCCTTTTGTACTCTCTTTTCTTTCGTACCTCTTTGTCTATTCTTGCCTTTATGGAAGCGACTGAATTGTCTAAGTCTTCAACCTCCCGACCTTTAGTAGTTGGTCCCAAGTCAAAAGTGGTGATCTCATATTCATGATGAGTTAAGTCTTCTTTTGACTTGTTTACTTTGGGTACAACAATTTGAATTATATGGCAACCTGTCTCATCTCTTTGGATTGTGGAAAACTTTCTGATGGGTTTCTTAGTAGCAACTTTGCCTAATCTGGCCAGGAAATCGGCTGTGTCATCTTCTTCTTCCTAGACTTCTACTTGTACTTTTATTTTCAATCTTTCTTTTAGCCAGTCAGGAATCGTAGGCTGTTCAATGCCTTCCTCCTCTTGATTACTCTTTTCACATGGTATAATTTGACCTCCTCGAAGAGCGGAAATCATTCCCTCTTGAAATTCATTGCCCAGAATATCCATTTCATTATTTGATTCCAATATCTCAGCGCCTGTAGGAGATGAGGTTCTTCATCAACCTGCTGGATTGTCATCACATTTCCCCCATGGATTGGAGAAGGAATTTCTATTTCATCAAGTGGCTGATCCTTGATAATCATTAGGCTTTCCAAATTCCTAGATGTAGTAGTATGGGGTGGCTCCGACCTCCGCTTCTTTTGAGCAAGTTCCTCATTCGTAACTTCCTTTCCTTTTGACTTTGCATGATCATTAATTGCTTCCTTCCTTTTTATCGAATTGATGCTTTCAACTGGCCTGCCACTTTCTTCATTGGAAGAATATGATTCCATGGCGCCCATCAGGTTATACATGAGAGTTACACCTCTTCACTTCAGTTCATGGAATATCCATTTCATTATCTGATTCCAATATCTTTGTGCCTATAGGAGATGGAGGTTCTTCATCTTCCTGCTAGACTGTCATCACATTTCCCCCATGGATTGGAGAAGGAATTTCTATTTCATCAAGTGGCTGATCCTCGATAATCATTAAGCTTTCCAAATTCCTAGATGTAGCAGAATGGGGTGGCTCTGACCTCTACTTCTTTTGAGCAAGTTCCTCATTCGTAACTTCCTTCCCTTTTGACCTTGAATGATCATCAACTGCTTCCTTTTTCTCGAATTGATGCTTTCAACTAGCCTGACACTTTCTTCATTGGAAGAATATGATTCCATGGTGCCCATCAGGTTATACGCAAGAGTTACACCTCTTCGCTTCAGCCCTTGGATTTGCTGGTCAACCCACCACTGTGAATATTTGAAAATTGGCTACATCAAGGTGGTTAGATCAGCGAGTTCTGGGTCTGACCATCATACAGGAGGGAGAGGCCAATTTTCATCAAAGCGCGGTTGAGTGTATTCTCCATTGTCTTTCAATTGTTTAGGCACACAGAAGAGCTCAGTTGTTCCTGATCAAGCTTATTGGTAGTCTGGACCAAAGCCTTTTCCGAACTTAAAACTCATTTGCAGCATTTGCCCAAAAATCTTCTAAGTCAATTTTGTGTTTGTACTTTTTTCCATTTACTGATCCAATGTGGTTATGAGGATCAAAATCAGCTCGGGATCGATAGAGTGTGAATGGGTACCAGTACATTTCCAATCTGGCACTTTCAACTGCCTGTGCTGTTGGACAAGACTCCAACATATTTCCAATAAAAAATGGAAAGGAAATAGCCGCCTTCTGCTTGGATCTTTGGAATCCTTGATATGTCCCAACTGCATAAGGACTTCAAGTAAGACCATTCTATTAGTGGGATAAATTGGAAGCTGATAAGGACATCTGGTGAACCCCTGGATTCTTATGTATGTGAATCTAGGAAATTGGATAAACCAGGATCCATACTTGCTTATTAGACTTTTGGCCTCTGGAATTAGCCTTTGGTGGGTTCCTCCTTGCGGTGTTCTAGTGATATGCATCAAGAAAGCATCATTTGCCCACTTGAAGTGTGCCTTCTCGCTCAGCTACAATTGCGGGTAACTGTCATAAGACTTGAACTCATTGTCGCCATTGCCTATAGTGCTGTTGACATGTTTTTTATGACTACGTCGAACATGGAATAAAGTTGCCTAATGATCACTTCACTCTCTCTTGATCAAAGTGCAATTGCATGCTAAGATTGCAAGAAGTTCAAACAATCGACTCCAAGGTTCCTTTATGCTACGGACGTGACTCAGTTGGCTGATGTGATTGCTGGTAATCCAAGGGGCCTTACGTTTGCATCATTCTTTCACTTCTTTGTTGTGGCTAGAACTCCATCATCGGATATAGCGAATCTATGATGCTGCTACTTCAAACGGACTAAAATGAACTGAAAGTAAAGGGGAAAGGGTTGAGAAGGATCTAAATCTACTCCTAAGGGCAGTGATATCAACAGTTAATACTTTGGTGGACAAATTCCAAATAAACCAAGCTTTGCTTCGCCAAGTTTAACTACAACTCTGCAAGAATCGGTGCAATCTTCTGGGGATGCTAGAGGATTTTCAAATTGAGAAAGTGCATTTGAATACCCAAAAACAACGCAATCCAAACAACTATCCACAATCGAACTTAGCACAAATTTAGGGGTTTAGGCTAACTTTACACAACATCTTATAATCAACAAGATGCCAAAAGTATGAACCATGGAAATTCATCAAACACCATTACATTCTCCATTGAAATCAAAGCACTTTATCTAACAACCGAGAAAATAAAATTCTACTCTAAGTGAGGAAGGTGAAACCATGCAAGTTTTGAAAAAAATAACTTAAGTGGACACCATCAGAGAACAATGTTTCACTATTATTATCTCAAAAAACTTATCGCAACAATTTCGTACAAAGCTCCCTTTTGTTCAAATGAGGGGGGTCACCCCTTTATATAGGCTTTTGGCCTTGGTTACATGCAAACCCTAATTAGGGTTTTCCCTAAAAGATTTTCCACTCAAGATGCAACAAGGTGGGAATCTCCAATTAGTAACCCATCATGCCCATATACAATTAATTCAAAAGTACCCAAAATATCATCCATTGCGCATTAAATGCACCACCTCCTTCAAATTCGCCCAACATGCGTTGAATATTCATCCATGCAAAAATCACCCCATTATGTCATAAATGCTCCATCATTTCCGCATGCGGCGGCTGCATGCAAAAGGAATCTGACATAAATTCAACATGCAATGACCAGGTTGCCATTTGGTCAAATATTTCGGTAATGAATGTGCTACTCTACTGCCACGTGTTCAATAGATCCTCGCCATGCAAGTGGACCACGCTGTCGTATATTTGCTCCTGCACATCTGGAATTGTTGGAGAGGGAAAAATTCAATTTAGGAAGAATTTTCCTAAAGTCTCTTCAACTTTCCTTGCTTAGAGAAGGTTTTCCATCACTTTTCACCATCTCCTATTTTTTAGGAATTTTCCACAAATTAGGGTTTCAAGCCCAGGAGGGAGAGAATTCTCCTATGAATCCAAATCTATGAAAATTTCGAAATTTGGATGTGATTTGATGCTTGAGAATGGATTTTTCAGAAATTTTCTCGAGGGGAAATTTCTTATTCAGTTCAATTCCTCCTTGACCCTCGAAATTCTCCTTTGCCTTGGAAATTTCCATCCTGGACTTTCAAACTTAGGCGTGGAACGTGGAATTCAGCTTGGTGGAGGAATTTCATTATTTCCATGCCTTAGAAAATCTTCAACTTCCTAACTGGGCTTGGAATTTTGACTTTGATAGAGGAAATTCATCCTTCTCATGTCCTTCCTTGATACCTGGATTTTTGTGTGCCTTAGACAAATTTTCAGTTTTCCAACTTAGGCATAGAATTCACTCTTCATGGTGGAATTCATCATTTCATCCTTGATTTTTTTTTTTCTGACTTAGCCATTTCAACATCCTTTCCTTGGCCAAGGCGTTGATCCCTCCATTCCTTGGAATCTTGAATTTTCTCCATCTTCCACGCCTTGTGTGCTTTGGCACCTTAATGAACCCTTGGGTGCAAATTCTCCATGGAGGAGGAATTCATGAGTTTGAGCATTCTTCCATGCCTTTAGGGATTTGGCGCCCCATCCTGTGCTTGGGTGCTAATTTGCTTGGGTCATGGATTTTCATTGTTCTCTCATTTTCCTTCATCTCTCTTGTTTGGCGCCTTGATCATGGCTTGGGCGCTATTTCACCCGAGGAAGGAATTCACAACTTTTCCTTCCCTCCTTGACCTCTTTTACTTTAGCGCCCTACCTAAGTGTTGGGCGGAATTTTGCACTGGAGGAGGAATTTTGTCAATTTGTGAATCCTCCATGAGACATCCATTTTGGCACCTGTCCTTCATTTTGGGGCGGAATTTTGACTTGGTGGAGGATTCAGTGAATTTTGTGAATCCTCCATGCCTCCTTCATTCTGGCGCCTGTCCTTCATCTTGGGCAGAATTTTGACTTTGTGGAGGATTCAGTGAATTTTGTGAATCCTCCATGCCTCCTTCATTCTGCCGTTTGTAAGAATTTGGGATGATTTTTCCAGACTTAGACAAATTTCCCGAGCTTTCCATTTTAGGAATGAGCTTCTAGCACTCAACCATCTTCTGGCTTTCTTTGTTCGCTTTTTGACTTTCCGGAATTAGAAATAGTTGCAAATGCCTGATCTTTGTCACCTTGCCCAAGTGGTCCCGTCAGAACAAGCTTTCCAAAAATAGAAACCTTTAAAGTGTCAGCGTTAGACCCCTAGTTAGGACATAAGAATGACTTATTATAAATAGAAACTTACTAAAAATAGAAATTACTAAAAATAGTAAGTTTGATTTTTGGCAAAATGACGACATTCCAGTACTCAGTAAAGTCCCTAAAAAATAGGAACTTTCTAAAAATAGAAAGTTGCTCCATTTTGGCTCAAATTTTACTGGGAGGTTCCTTGAAGGGTCCTGATTCCAGTCGTATGTTCAGTTTTTTCAAAACCCTAACAAAAACCCCTAAAATCTAGGACAAAAGGCATAAACCCAAAAATTAACAAACGAGTTCTAGACTTAACCAAATTTGCTCAAACGAAAATTAGACTTAATCAATTTGACCCCCGAACACTCGCAAACTTAGAGAGAGACTAACGAGACTGCTGCGAAAAGACCCAACAACAAAATACCAAAAGACTAGAAAGGCCTAAAAAGTAGGGGGTCTCCATTTGCAATGGGGCGATGTGTGAAAACGTCACAACAAGTACCTCTGCAAATTAGTTCTATATATCTATAGTCTCTTGCCAGCAGGTAGGCGATGTAAGAGCTCATATAAAAGGACTTTGTATTTTCCAAATTCCTCAACTGTTCGTCCAGTTTGTCACTAATTATTCTGGACCAATTGAACATCTTGACTCCAGGAGTGATCTCATCAATGAAATAATACATCCATGTCTCGAATGGCACACCTTGAGGGCTGCACATTACTCTGGTCAACAGTAAGGTGAGATTGCCATAGTCTTCTTTGAAATCAGTGTGGAATAACCTCTTTGGCACCTTCTTGAGACTGGGTCTTGGCTTTTTTAACCATGACTTATTGATATTTGTTATGCATAGTTCAGGCTGATCTTCATAAAGTCTTTTAGTTTGATCCTTAGTTTTATAGGAAGCCCTGTTTTAGCTCGGAATCCCAAATGCTTCCTGAATGGCTAGCTCTCCAAGATGAGCCAAGTCTCTTCCATTTGGCGCAACTATTTCTCTCTCTTGTGAGTTGTAGTGTATGGCGCATTCAACCATCAGTTCTGCACATTCCATGGCCGGTGGAAATCCAGTTGCCTGGACGATGCCATTTCTCATCATTCGACGAGCAATGGGTGTTGGCAAAAATCCATCTAGCCCGTACATTTTTTTCCTGAATTCTTTGAAGTCCATGTGCCCGAGGTTGGTGTCTCTGACATTTTTCCATTTGATAATGATTTTTGACTCTGACTGCAACCCTTTATTGGCGAACTTCATTTAGACTTTTCTCGAAGGTGCTCCTTTGGTAGTCATTAACTTGCAAAAGACATGAAAATTTAACATTATTTTGGTGAAAATTGAAGATTTTAACTCTGATTTGGAATTCTAACTTGAAAATTTCACTTTCAGCCTGTCAAAAGGTTATAATTCTATGAAAAATCAGACTGAAAGTGGAAAAAAATTGGCTGGTATTTAGCAGATTTCGAGAAATAAGTGGTTAAGATAGAAGAAATCAGTCAAAAGTATGAATTTTTTTGAATCTCTGGAATTTTCTTTGACTGATTTTGGTAAAAATTTGTCTTTAACTCTGAAAATTGTCTTAAACTCAGAAAAAGTACCTTATTCTCTTGAAAACTTTGTTTTCTACTTAGAAAATTTTACTTCTTCAAAATTCTTCCTCATAAACCAACTTTTTCAACCCTGAGAGAGAGAAAACTTCTTCCAAAAATCGAACTCCAATCGCCAAACCTGATAATGAATTTGAAAGTGACAAGTTGAATAGATATAGAGTTGAGAAGTTCGATTTTTAGGAGCTTCTTGTTTTTTTTTGTTTTTTCCTTTTTGTTTATTTATTTTCCTTAGGTTCATCAAACTTAGCCTTGTTTTATTTTCTCAAAATGGAAGCTTTTATTCTTCACCCAAGGCAATTTGGCATAGAACCTTCTAGATGATTCCCTCAAATTCTACAAATTTTCTAAGTGTTGGAGAATTGGATTTTTCGAAATTTTTTCTTAAGTGTTGAACATTTTTTGAAAATTTTCTAGCTTTTCCAAACTTTTGTCTATGGCAAATTTATCCATGTGTTCAAAACACTTTCCATGTTTTGGCGAATTAGACCTATCGTTTTGCCAATTTTACCTAGGCAAACTTCTTATTTTCCAAGCCTATCTCCTTTGACCATTGCTTTTTATTTTGGTAGACTTCACCTTGGACTTTATAATACCTTGGACATCGTCCATTTATGCCTAGGTCGGACTTGGCTAGGTGCTTGGACATTGTTTCTCATGCCTAGGCAAACTTTCTTCTTCTTGTGCCATCTTGACCTTTGATCCCTAGGCAAAGTTGGCCTTTGATTGGACGTTTTCTCTAATGCCTTGGTGGACTTCATGCTCTCTTGGACTATCTTTCTTTGCTTGGGTGGACTTTGACAATGTCTCGCCATGTTTTTCCTACCTTCCTAGGGCGGACTTTGGAGCTTGTTGGACACATCCATCTTTCCCTTGGGCAGACTTCACCCATAGTTAAGACATTGACCATTCTTCCTTGGGCAGACTTTGGTAGTCTTTTGCCATGTCAAACCTCTTGGGCGGACTTTGGCTTGTGTTTGACATCCTTTGTTTAAGCAGGTTGGACTTTTCTCTTCATTGGACAATCCCCTTTATGTGCTTAGCAGACTTCATGCATGCTTTGGACATGCTCTCCCTTGGCTAGGCGGATTTTGCCTTATGTTTGGTCATCCTTCCTTTGAATTGGGTGGACTTCACCCTATCATTGGACATGCTTCCAAGACTTACCTTGTGCTGGGCGGACTTGATAAGCCTTGTGCCATCTCCTCTTGTGCAAACTTGATAGCTGCTTTTATGCACATGCAAGGGCGAACTTTATAGCCGATTGGAGATAAATTCATGTGCCCTCCTTCCAACCCTTGCTTCCATGGCAATGTTCAAGTTTTGATCTGCCATATTGAAGTTTTGATCTTCTGGAACAAACCCTAGCCCGAAGCTTTTTTCTTTGCTTTTTACACTTAGAGACATAATTTTTTGATTCTGAAGACATGGGCGCTGATGCCACGACCTGGGGGACCTAACCCTAGGTCTACTATCGAAAAAAAAAAAAGCAAAAAGAAAAAATAGAATTCCTAAAAAATAGGAAGGTGTCAGAATTGACTACAAGCAATTGTGATCTTCGTCCTTCGAGCCTTCTAAGTGCTTTGGTGATGTCCAGACACTAATCGGGGCATGATTTCTCTATTTGGCTCGGATGACCTCTCAAAATTTTAACTCTAAACTCTCGAAAATAGAGACTTATGAAATGCAGAGCTAAGACAAAACCCTAAAAAGCAAACAATTGCGGGTCCCCATTTGCAATGGGGTGATGTGTGAAATAGGTCACAACATCCCCAAAATTTCTTTTTATCTTTGTCTAGGATTGTCACAAATTGAGGAATATGGTTTTTGGAATTGATAGGGATTTTTGAATAAGGTTTTAGAACTTAGTAATACTAATGGCAATAAAATGGATTTTTTGGGTGTCCCCCTTTAGTCATGGCACTCCCACACCTTAATGAACCCTAAGCAAGCTTGTAACTCGCACATTTTGATTTTCATTTCTTTCTTGCAACTCATCATGACAACGAATCTCATTGTTGTTGCTTATATTGTTTTGTTTTGAGAAACAATATACAAGTGAAAAAAAAAACACATTTCTTCCTCAAAACTTTGAAAAAAATTGAAAGAAAAACAAATGAGGGTTCACTTACCCCTTTCACTTCTCTTGCTACCTCACTTATCAATGCTAACCAATGCTGGTTTTCTAATTGCACCCTCAAACCATGTTGCCTTGCCTTTCCAACTTGATTGCAATTTTTTTCGCATGTAGAAATGAACAAAAATTAAATATGGAGGCCTCCTTTTGTTCTTTTAAGGCTAAGGGCTATGGGGCCCACAAACAACAAATAGAAAACATTTTTCAAATACTGTTGGGGCCTTTTTTTTCTTAATTTTAAAATGGTGCTACGGTCATAGGGGTCATCCCATATCCATCCCCTTATCATCTTTGTGTCGCCAACATGTTTTCACAATTTGTTTTTCAAACAAGGACAACTAGGGGATGTCCCTGAGCTGTCTTAGCATCCTCTGAACATCCCTGTTATGGGTATGCTTGGAAAATCCCTGGGTATGTGTCCTCGGGTAATGTAGTTTTCTTACCTTTGTAGGAATTTTAGAGGAAAGTCTGATTTTGACCTCCTAAATATGCCAATTAACGAAAATTGGTTAATGAGCCTTTTTGAATGTGGACACCAAGTCTTAATGCTTTTGTCATTTCTCAGATAAATTGTCTACAAGATGCTTGGTTGGAAAGAAATGGGATGTTTTTACATGTGCCTTTTCAACGTGAGCGTGATACCTATTAGTCAACTCAATGCCAATGCATTTAATTCTATTCCTTTTGGTTGCGGACTTCAAACCTTGGATAAATCCTAGAGGATATCCCTTTTGGTTTTGGATTGCATGTTGGGGTAATATTATTGAAAACCTAGATTTAATGAATTGGAGAGTCTAGTTTTTGGAAAAAACTTTTGGGCTTGGAAAGAAACTCTAATCTTCCAAAACTTACAACTAACTAGCGTTATTAAATGCCTTATAGAAACTTAGAGTTCAATTATAAACCACTTTTTGGATATATTTCAAATAATACCACGTGTCCCTATGGACCCCATTAGAATTGCTCCATTGCTGAACTGTTGATCAAGATTTTTGAGATGAACCAATTAATGTCATGTGTCAAGTGGTCCCTAGAATCTGTAAACCTTAGAAAAGGGTTTAGGGACAAATTTTAAATTGGTTTTGGAAGTCTTTCTCATTTGGAAAGACTTAGAGGAAAAGTAAAACTCCAAGGAAGTTTTTATGTCCACATGTTTTGGTCGTATAAGTTATTAAACTTGGCTAATTGTTATTTTGGGTTTGGATTTACCATGACGAAGTTTGTGACCCTAGAATTTATTTTTTATTTCCCTGATTAGTCCTTGTTAGGGTAGTCCAGATATTATAAAAAGGTAGATTGGATTAGGTTGTATTTTGGGTCTCAATCTTCTTAATTCTAGTTTGAGATTTCAATTTGGTTTGTGGAAATATGTAGAGTATTATTAATCTTGGTTAAAAATCTGATTGTGTTTGAAATTATCCAACCATGACCATAGTATTAAATATAATACTTGGGATCACCAAAGGATATCCATAAGTGCCATGGTGGCATATAATCCTTGGTTTAAACTTGATGGCCAATTGAAAGTTTAATGAATGAATGGAAGTTTATATTGACGTCCATGATACCAGCCAGTCTATGAGGCCCAAGAATTGGAATTGAAACTGCCCAAAACATACGAAATCCGTACCAGTTACTTCTTGCCATTTTCTAATTCTTTTCTGTTCTTGCTTCAGCTATGAATTTTGATTAGGTAGGTTGTCGTTTTTGCTTTCTTCTCCTCATCCAACAAGGTTGCTAAAGATTTGACTTTGAGCATATCTCTATAATTTGTATTGGATGTCTTCATATGCCTTACACTCCATGATGTAGTGCCATTCTATCTCCCACTAATCCTGATGAGCAGAAACAAGAAATCCTATCTGCCGACTCCTCTTTGGGTATTCTGCATCTTCTTGTTTTGCACCTCAAATGATACGAGCCAATTCTTAGATGAGCTATTGGCAAATTAGCTTTCCACTATATCTTCTCGTAAATAGCACTTTTTCATGTGGTTGTATCTGAGATTAAAATGTTTAACATAATGTTCTCTTTTTAACCTGAGCTGTTTCGTCCACATGGTATCTTTGATTTTCTCTCTTACATACCTTTTAATTTCCATCCTTGTTTGGGCACTCCTGCATGATGATGCCCCATTTGTTCATCCATTTGACATTTTGCTTCATCCATGTGTTCTTTCTTCTAGTTAAGGTTTTCCTCCACCACAAATTTGGGCCAGTGGTGTCCCTTCATGTTCTCAGTTCTCTTCTGCAAACTAACTGTTGCTTCAATTGGAAAGGTTGCAGCTTCAGCTAAAACAATATCATATGGAACCATGCTTTTTATTTTGAAGTTGGTTGTGATTAGCGTTTTTTGCAATCTTTCTATTTGCTTCCATTATAAAGCCGATGTGCTGCTGCCCAAAACCTCACAACCATACAAGACCGCAGGTGTAACAAGCAGCCCAAACAAGTTCTTCTTTGTTTTCCAGTCCCATAGCTTTGCTGATCTAAAACTATTTTGTAGAAGGTATAGAACATTCCATCCCCCTTATGTTTTTTTGTTCTACAAGCCTCCTAGTTGAGATTGTTGCAAAAATCAAGGCCCAGATACTTGTATCCATTTACCACTTGTAAAGAGCCTCCCTCAATCTCAAAATTTATTTGCTTTCTAGCTCTTTTCAAAGTAAAGATCACGACCTTGGTTTTGCTTATATTCACTTGCATCTCCAATTCTTTACAAAATAGCTCTAGAGATTTTAGATGTTCTTGTACACTGTTTGCTGATTTTTTACATTAATGAATTGTATAAAATAACTTTTTGTTGTTTATATTCATATTGCTGATTACATAGGCAAATATTCAGTTAACTTTTCAAGAAGGAAGTCATCAATAACACCAAAGAGTTTTCTAAGTCTGAGATCAAATATTAGCTAAGTCTATGAAGCAACTGAGATCAAAACTTAACAGACAACAACCCAGTAATTGTTAGGAATTTAGTAAACGTGGAAGCCGTTTTGAAGTGATCCAAGAATTTCATTGTGATTGAGGCAAGGAGTTTTGTACAGGTAATTAAATATTTTAGAAAGCTTATCAAATCATATTCCACAATTGCATTGCTTTATATCATAGCAGCAAAAATGGTTTGGGTAAAAAATCAGCAAACCAAAAATTTAAGATTTTTTGAAAAAATGGGTAAAAAATTAGATTTAAAAAAATCGTAAAAATTGTTGAAAAATAGACACAAACTACATTTTTTTTAAACTTAAGGGCATTTCCATAGCATAGAGGAGAGTAAAACCCATGAATTGTAGAATATAGATTTTTTAATTTCTTTTGTTTATATTCATAGTGCTGATTACATAGGCAAATATTCAGTTAACTTTTTAAAACGGCAGTCACCAAATACACCAAATAGTTGTCTAAGTCTGAGATCAAAGAATAGCTATGTCTATGAAGTAGTTGAGATCAAAATTTATCAGACAACGATCAAGCTATTGTTTGGAATTTAGTAAAAGTGGAAGCCATTTTGAAGTGATCCAAGACTTTCATTGTGATTGAGGCAAGGAGTTTTCTAGTAGTAGTCCAATATTTGAGAAAGCTTATCAAATCATATTCCACAGTTGCAATGTTTTATATTCCCTAATGGCAATTGGTAAGTCTTTTATATGGGGTAGAGTTCAACAAAAGGCTTTTGTTTAGTTGAAGTAAAAGATTAGCAAGCCATTGGTTTTGGCAATACCTAGCTTGCAACTAATATTTTAGGTAGAGACAAATTTTAATGATTATGTGTTGGAGGCTGTTTTATTACAAGTATGTAAGCTTGTTTGTTGTCATTCAGATCTATTTCGTGGAGCAGTTTGGATATATTGCTCACATAATGAATTGTATGTCTTTGTTTGAGCAAAAATTAACTATATCAATTATAAATCTAAAATCATATATCTATATCTGTATATATTATATATGTCTTCAGATGTGTAGTGTCATGGTAGAAACACTCCGTTGGTGAGGCAGCCACCAAGGTTCAAACCCCCATTGGGCCATTGAGCTTGTAGGCTCTGTAAGTGGTCTCTTTGGATCAAACCAAGCTAAAAACCCGAGTTTCCTCCATCAAAAAAATTATATAAATATATAAAAAATTAAATATGTACATTATAAATTTTACATTATTTTTAACATATGTTTATTATATATCTATTAATATATATTCATAGTCTATAATAGTTTAAATTTTAAAACTACTTTATAGTATTAATTATAAATTATGGGGGTTCGCTCCTTCCCCGTCAAAGTACCATCTATAATAATGCATAATAGTATTAATTTCAAAGCTAGTGTATAATATTAATTATATACTTGTTCGCAGTAAAATCCATGGGGCGGGGTGTGCAAAGAGCTTGAGACATATCGAAGCCGCGATTTAGAGCATATTTACCAACTGCTTTGACAGTAAATCGCATATTTACCAACTGCTTTGACAGTATCTCATATGCCCTGCATGATTTAGGATGATTGAGGCCCTTTCAAATCAGGTTGATGACTGCCATTGCTCCTCCCACTCCTTTATTTAGGGATTTTTAGAGGTTGGAAAGAAAACTAAGGGACAAAATAGCAAACTATTCTAATGTTGATTCCTTATTGACTCTGATTCTGTCTCGGATCAGCCCTCAGTAATTTGACAAGTTTTTCTAGGGTTTTTTTCACTTTTTTTGCCATTTTTTTGGGGGTTTTTAACATTGTTTTAACACGATTTAAATGCAAAAAATCATTGAAAATTGGGTCAACAATTGGGCAATGATTTTTTTGTGAATTGGGATTTTTTTGGGGAATAAATCGGCTGGCTCTAGGATTCAAGATTAATTGGGTATAATTGCGTTTTTTTGCAGACTATTGCTTCTTTGAGGTCATCTGCATATAGCAGTAACTTGATCACATAAGTGACCAAAGGAACACCCTCAACTCCTCTAACCTTTCTATGTATAACCTGAACAAAGTGGGAGACAGCAGACAGTCGTATTTGGCATCAATGTCACTTCCAAAACACTTAGATAGACCATCCCTTGTTCTAATTTTAGCTTGAACCTGATCGTAGAGTCTGTGGACAACAGTCCTATACTTTTCTGGAATTCCAAGAATAGACTGGAATTCCAAGCTCTTCTATTCTGTCCCAAAGTTTGTTTCGAGGTACCATGTCAAATGCTTTTTTGAAGTCAACAAAACAGCAAAAAACTTCATTCCCTTGTTTATCCCAAGCTTTTTCAACCATGTGTCTGAGGGTAATACAATGGTCGATCGTAGAATGGATCATCTTGGAATTGAAGGCCAAAATATGGAACTTAGTTTGGTTTCTGAATTGTTTAAATTGGAGTTTGGTTACTTAGTGATACAAGTAACCTGAAGTCCAAAATAATAAAGAGTCAAATTATCTGCAGGTTAAACCGTCAAGATATTAATCTAGATTTTAAATTGTTAATCAAAAAGAAAAATTTTAATGTAGTTTTTTGTAGTCTAGCTGGGGTGTCACATCTCCCCACAGTTGTAGGATTAGTCACCAAGACCATAGGATTAACTTTGGAGGATGGTCACCACTGAGGGATCTTGGGACCATCCAAGAGGCATGGGAACCGGCATATTAGAAAAACACAGGGACATCCTCTTGCAAGAGGAATTGATGTCATTTTCAGTGCTAAAGATGAGTAAGTCCTAAAATCCACAATCTATAATAGTTCTTACTGCTATTTCTGGATTTGATTGTGTGTGTTTTTTGCATCAATGTTTTGGATCACACTCTGTTTTCCATCATCAGGGCGTTGGAGAGCTTAGGAGTAAAAAATAAAATTGTTGCAGACCTAAGGAGAAAAAAAAGAGGTTGGAAAAGGGGCGAGGGGTTGGTGGGGCAAGGAGAGAAGGTGGCTTGATGCTTAATCAGAGAAGGTATAAAATCATTAAATATTAATTAATTAGTATGATTGAAACATGATAATTATAAAAATTGTTTAATATCTGTCATGTCCCCATTTGTTAAAAATTGGATTTTGGTTAATATTAATCCATTATATTCTTTGTGGCTTAATCGGACAAGCTTAGGGAGAATAATTAATTTAATATTTATGAATGTCCAAATTTTTTCAATATCAAAAGGACATTTAAATGTTAAATTAAATATTTGGAAACACTTAGTGGGGTGTTGAATTTTGTGCCATAATAGGGAGTTTGAAATATTTCTAATTAATTATTTCCCACCAAAAGCAAGCCATTTCTACTTCTCAATTTCTTATTGTATGAACTTCATGTTCTGCAAAATTCTTCAGGGGACAGAAACCCATTGGAGATTGGAGGCTTGTGGACAGAAACTCATAAGTTTCAGGCGGATAGTGGATGAAAGCCCATTGTTCACTTAGAGCAACTTCACCTAGAGGCTGCATTGGAGCTTCAAGATTTCAGCAGTTTTCCATTGTTTGTGTTTAGGGCTTTATTGATGTTGCAGCAGCGATTTCAGATATCTTTTGAGGGGTTTGTTGCTGTTATTAATCTTGTATCAAATCATATATATGTATTTTCCATTGGGAAATCAAACAATATCAGTTTGTTGTGTTTATAGTGCCATTGATGGTATTCTGTTGTAACAGGTTTTATGGGGTTTGCTTATAAATTGGAGCTTGACGATATTTATTTGCTGCTGTTGTAAATCAGGTTTTAGACCTGATAATATGCTTGTGGATATCATAAAATATATTTCAGTGGTGTCCTATGAAGTTTCATTCAATTTAATGTCCTTTTATGTAAGACTAGCTCACTAGTGTTGGTATTTTCAGTGAAATTTGGTTTAATATTTGTGAATCTATTTTCCAGATCTGAAAGTAATATTAAATTTTGGGTTGAGGACATTACAGTTTCTTAGAAAGTACAACAGAAAATGAAAATGTGAGAATTATTAAAATTATATTATACTCGATAACATTTGAAAGAATTGATGCTTTAATATTGTTAATTTGGAATAAATATTATACAAATTAATACGTATGTTATTATTATGTATGATAAGAGATAATAGATGACTGTTAATGATATATTAGTAAAAATTGAAAATTAAAATAAAATATATAATTTCAAACTAGTGCAATATCAATCACTATTAAAATAAGAACAAACATATTAAAAACCAAAACCTTAATTAATATATTAAAATTTTTCCTAAATAAATTAATTAAGCAAGAAATACGAACCAAAAATCAGTAAATTGTGTTTGAAATGCAACATATATAGTATTACAAAAGAAAGGACAGTATAAGATAATGGGAATCGAGAAACTTAAACAATAATAAACTAAATTCTAAACAAGAAGGAAGAAGAGGTAGTAAATATGCAAAGTAATCGAAAAGCAATAATTTCTGAATTTCTGAATGAAGGGGTTCATTTCAAATTTTATCCCCCATTTCCCCTTCTTCTCCCAACTCTCTTGTTAATATGTTTACATTTCACTAAGCAATCTTTTTTCTCTATTAACGACATAGTTATTTATCTTGAAATAATTCTATGCATGAGCTTTTGAACATACTGGAATAATACATGACTTCCAAGCTGGCATTGCCCATGTCATGCTGTCACATTTAATCACTTGAAGAAGATATATGCTTAGATGATCAAGGGTATCTATGTGCCCTTTGATCTCTATTGGATAAAGTCAGTTTTTGGCCTATTTAATCTATTTGAAGAGAATAATGCTGCCCCACTTTCTCTTGGATATGATGGCTATTGTGGAGTTGGTTAAGCCACAAATTAATGAGGTCTGATTCCTGTGGTACATAGTACGTACTAAAGCTTTCCAAGAGAGGTTTAGCAATGACTGTAGCTATCTTAACATAGTATTGCCCCTTTTTAGTGCTTGAGTTCATGCATTGCTGCTAACCCGTATACCTCTTCAATTGGTTCCTTGACTCACAAATAATTATTTCATCTTTTTTTTGATGGTACCTGCTATGGATTTCCAAGATAGGTTTTGCAATGGTTGTATCTATCTCATTATTGCCTCTTTTTAGTGTGTGAGCTGGTGCATTGCTACTAAGTTGTCTATCTCTTCCATTGGTTCCACATCTGTGTTGCACCTTTGTAAACAATTATATCATCTTTTCTCTGTATGTTTAGATTACTTAAGGATCACATTATTTGAAGCTGCATTCCAATTTTGAATGTTACAAGAGACCAGTGAAACATTATTGAGGAATTTATGAGATTGCTGTTTTAACTAATGGGCCAGTTTGTAATGAAAGTTAATTTTCTTGTATTGAATTTTCACAGACAATTGTATGCCATGTGTACAATATGATCACCGAAGGATTATCATAGCTGAAGCTGTAACATGTTGCAAGAGATCAATCAGTAAAGCATTATTTTGAAATTTATGAGGGATTGTTTCTTTGTCTTCTTATTGATCCTCATCTTCTGCTTTGCAGCTTCTGTATAACTCATCAAGTGGTGTATAGGCACGGTGAACCTGAAAGATGGCAGGAGCACTAGCACAATCAGCTATCAATTCAGCTAGTATAATAAGTGCTAAACATTGTCAAATTAAGGCATCCTATAGATCAAAACAAGGTGTAAAGATTTGCAACACCTTAAGATATGCCAAGTCTCTTAACATGCCAGGCTTTTCTTGTTTAGATCGAAGGACATCAATTGACACTATAGGTTGTCCTCAAAAAAGAAACTTTAGAGCAGCAGTATCTCTTCCATGTACAAAGAGAAAAGGAAAACGAGGGGTGGTTGTGGCTATGTTTGAGCGCTATACTGAAAAAGCTATTAAGGTAATTATGCTTTCTCAAGAGGAATCAAGGCGCCTTGGACACAACCAAGTAGGTACAGAGCAGATATTGTTAGGTCTTATTGGTGAAGGAACGGGCATTGCAGCCAAGGTGCTGAAATCAGTTGGAATAAATCTCAAGGAGGCTCGGGTTGAAGTCGAGAAAATTATTGGCAGGGGTACTGGTTTTGTTGGTGTGGAAATTCCTTTCACCACCAGAGCGAAACATGTCCTAGAACTGGCGTTTGAGGAAGCTCAACATCTTGGTTTGTTTTGACTTTGCAAGAGATTTTTTTCAGTAGAATTAGTGATTTAAATTTTTGACTATAATTCTAGGGTTGAAATTCAAAAAGGTGTTTTCAAGTAAGCTGTTTTTGGTCCTTGAGTGTGCAGGGCACAACTATATAGGGTCCGAGCACTTGCTTTTAGCATTGCTTAGGGAGGGTGAAGGTGTTGCAGCTAGTGTTCTTGAAAAGCTTGGAGCAGACCCAGCGAACATCCGTGCTCAAGTAAACATTACCTCATTACAATATTTCTGATTTTGGTTGTATGCCTCTGTAAGATTCTTATGCTATATCAAAACACAGGTAATTCGCTTGATAGGAGAAAGTGCAGAAGCTGTTACTTCTGGAGGAGGTGGTGCTGGCAATAGCAACAAGATGT
Source organism: Cryptomeria japonica (assembly GCF_030272615.1). Classification (NCBI taxonomy): domain Eukaryota; kingdom Viridiplantae; phylum Streptophyta; class Pinopsida; order Cupressales; family Cupressaceae; genus Cryptomeria; species Cryptomeria japonica. The sequence continues at coordinate 893,284,526 of NC_081407.1, read as the reverse complement.
CAACGCTAGAGGAGTATGGGACAAATTTGACAAAGCTGGCAGAAGAGGTGAGATATTATTTGTTTTTTTTAATAATGAGTTAGTCCTCTTGGTCTCTCTCTAAGTATAGAACCATGATTATGCTTGCAGGGGAAACTTGATCCAGTGGTTGGAAGGCAGCCACAGATAGAACGGGTTACTCAAATATTGGGACGCCGCACTAAGAACAATCCATGTCTTATTGGTGAGCCAGGTGTTGGAAAGACAGCTATTGCCGAGGGTCTTGCCTTGAGAATTGCATCTGGAGATGTTCCAGAAACAATCGAGGGAAAAAGGGTACGTATTTGGCTTCACTGCTGTAAAACTCAACTTCGTGTATTTGATGTGGGTTTGGTTTATCTTTAATGGCACTTGAAACAAATATTGTGGGGCATGGTCTTATTTGATTTAATGTAGGCTCGAAATATTCATATCATTTTTCTTTGTTATGCTATAAAGTGTTCCTACGATGGTAGTTGGGGTGCATAGAGGGCTGTAACTATCTCTATAGTTCTGTGATGTTACAAGCATTTATCATCCACACATGAACCAACACCAAAAAAATACACGGGGAAAAAATATTTCTCTATGGTACTAGCTGGTAGCAAATAAACTGGAAAATTTGACTGTAAGTAGCAGGCTTGAAAAAGAAGATAAAATTCATTCATGGTTAAAAATATAACAGGATGATAGCAGCCTGGAGGTTATAGAGGACTGTAATGGTGTCTCTAGTGTGATTTTATGAACATTGGTCATACACAATCAATTTTTCCCCCAAAAAGAAAGTACCAGGAAAAAGTGAAACAATCTTTCTCTATGATATAAGTGGAAAACTGAACAATCCTTCTCTATCATATAAGCAGACACTAAATAAACTGGCAAATTCAACTGCGACTAGCAGACTCCAAAAAAAGGATGAAATTCAATCATAGGTAAAAATATGTCAGGATCTTTTGTATTGTTCATTTGAAAAAAGATAAAATGTGATCTCTCATTGTGCAAATTTTCCAGCATGCCTAGCCTTGAATTTTATTTTTTCAAAAGCTATTACTATCAATTTTGCCTTTCATATTTATGCCTTACAACAAAAACACACTGGTTGTTAGGGATTTGGGATCCACAAGGCCCACAATAGTTTTGTGATGTTATAACCATTTATCTTCCACACAAGAGTTGACACCAAAGAAAAATTACCAGGTAAAAATAAAAAATCTAATATAAGTGGGTATTAAATAAACTGGGAAATTCAACCACAAGTAATAGGCTTGGGAAAAAAGGAGAAGATGAAATTCAATCATGGGTTGAAATATATCAGGATATCTTTATCATTTGTTTGAAACAAAACATATTTTGATCTTTCATTGTGCAAATTATCTGTTGTGCGTAGCTTTGAATTTTATTTTAGTGGAAAGCTCTCAATGCTCGCATTATATAATATAGTGATATGGTTTACAAAAAAATAATGGCTATTATACATGGGGCTTTGGGAGCCACAAGGCCCGCAAATAAAATTAAAAATAAAACTACCATCCCTAAGGTCAACACTAAATATTAACATATGGGTGAATTATCATGGCAGCAATTGGTTGGCTAAGCAGGATAGTTCCTTAGACTCTGTATTATTTATTAGGAGAGTCCCAACATCCATGTGATACTTTGTTAATGAAATCAACAACCACACACATTCTCACAGCTCTCATTATCCATCTTGCATGACTTGAGTTCTGTAGGAAGAGGATCATACCAATACAAGGATAAATTTTCCAAAATATAAGATTGGGGTCCGTTTATCAATCTCAAGAATGATCAATTGATTATGGTCATCTACAAGAGAGACTACAACTCTATAAATGTAATGGCATGACTCATGACACGTAATTTGGGAATACAAAGACACATTATAATCTAGGGTTCACTCCCTTAGAGTTTGAGCAGGGTTTGTAGATGTTGGAACTCCTAAGCTGCTTTTTTAACATGTTTTCTGATCTGTTTGAAAACAACATAAATCACATTAATATATATTTATGGTGAAAATCTAATATATTATGTAACATTAAAATTTGAAATAAGATTTTCACTTTAAACACACAACAATTGTCATATTTAATGAATGATGGGGCTGAATCAGGCTCAAAGTGCAGCAATTTATTTAAAGAGGCTGACTAGGTTAGATATAAAATAATTACTAAGCAACAAGGAGGCTGACTAGGTTAAAAATAAGATAATTCCAAGGCAGAAAATTCCAAAGGAGGCCAGCCAAGAGATAAAAACATGTTGCAAGCAGTGCCTATGAAGAGTTATGTCCCTTGCAAAAAGGATGATGGTTAGCAAAGGATGTGCCTCTCTCTTCCGAAAACAAAGATATAAATTGGGAGACATTTCCATGGGAGAAAGCAAGTAAAATTAGAAAACAGAAAAAGAAAACTAAGATATAAGGCAAAAATAATTATTATCATCAGCCATAATAGATTGAGATATAAGTTTGTGAATAGAAATAAATTATATCAAAGTTGCATGGACACGGGGATATGGTATCGGATATGGATACGGCCATTTTTTAAGATCCCCAATATGGATACACGGCTGGATACGTCATTCATAAAAAACACATACATTTATATTTAACAAAATTTTCTAAGTTATTCGAGGAGATTTTCATTACTTCAAAAGCAACATAGACACATAATTGCTACATAAATAATGATGAGTTGATATAACATTTTACGATATGCAAAAATAGTAGAGTTGCATTGGAAGATAACCCCAAAAATGGGTCACTGAAATAGAAAAACATTTCATTTGTCTTTCTCATTTGGTGTAGGTTTGTTAATACCAATTTTTTTCTTTAAAAATGCATGAATAAAGTTTTAAAAATTAAATTTAGGAAGATTTACATCAAATTTTCAAAAAAATCAAATCGCATAGTATCTAGCATGGTTGGAAATCAAGGATTTTGGGCATGCGTGGGTACAATATTCAACGTGTATCCAGGTTGTATCGGATACATATCCATTTCGGAAACGGGAACGGATACGGGGATACGCGTGCCCAGGGAGGGACAAAGGAGTTTCCGGCTACTATGAATTATATATATTGTTAGAGTTATCATGTTGTGGCTAATAATTATTTATTTAATTATTAGTCTATTTTACTCTATGCTTAAGCTTTACTTAGGCATTTAATAATATTGTAGGTATTTAATAATTATTAAATATACATTATCCTTTTAGGGTTTCTTTAGGGTTGCACACCTTTAGGGTTGCTAATCTCCTTTTATAAGGATTGTATTGTACTTTTTTGATTCCCTCTTTGAATGATAATCTTCTTCTTCAGAGCCATTATTGCTTTTTGCCTCCATTCTTCTCTTGTGACAGGTATTTTGCTTGCAAGTGTTCTTGGGATCTCTGAAGTTGTATTTTCTCAACTTCTTCATGGTATCAGAGCCTACATCTGCTGTTGCTTGTTCTTGATTTTTCAGAAGATTTTTTGGAGGGTTTCAAGCTTTTTCAGAGTTTTTTTATTTGTATCTGGGGATCTTTTTTGTTTCTAGGCATTTTGGGCTCAAACGGACCTCACCGTTGAGCTCAGAACACCCAAAAACCCCCATTTTCATATAAAATTTGTCCAATTTGGACAATTGTGGCTCTGACAAATTTTTTTTGATGCCCTTCTTGGGCATGTTTTTCAAGACGAAAAATAAAAAAAATAAATAAAATTGGGCAGTTTAACGGCTTGCCCAAGCCGACACAGTCACCGTGATGGCCTTGGAGCCGCCGACGGTCTCCAAGATCGCCATGGGAGCCTTGGTGGTTACCGCCACGATTTGCAAGCGCTTGGCGGTCTTTAAACTGTTGACCACCAGCGGCCCCGCCGCCCAGCCTGCCTGCCCGCTTGTTGCCCTCCCGGCCACCGCTTGCCTGACTGCTTGCTACTCCCGGCCGCCCTTCCGGCCGCCGCCGCTCCGCCCAGGCACCACCATAAGGGAGAATTTTTTTTCTTTGGAAGCCTTTTGACAGGGGGGTAGTTTTTTCATCATAACTTGGGCAAACGGAGTTGGATTTTCGAAAACGAATAGGCATCGGAAAGCTCTTTCCGAACTCTCTTCAAATATGGAGGTTTGTTCTTCTGTTTTTGCTATTTTGATGTCTTTTTTTGATGTCAAAGCCAAAAGTTCTTTTTTGCACTCCGGGAGGCATATCTTGAGCATCCGGACTCCTTTTTGGCACACAAGACATCGTTGGAAATTGGTTCTGTGCACTTTCCAGTGGTATGGGTCTTATTTCCAAATTCTGCTCTAGGTACACTTTTTTCAGTGTTTTGCATTTATGCACTCTGGTGAATATCTTGGATGTTTTCAGCTCCTAGGATCCTTTTCTTTGTATGCGATGACTCATCTTTGGCTATTCTTTTTGTATTTCCATCCTTTTGTCTTTTTTTGAGCATTGTATACATCATTTTGTAAGCATTTCATTTTTTTGCAAACGCATTGAGATAAAGTGCCACTATGCCTTGCATGCTTGGGATCTTGCACATCTTGTGCCTTATTGTACTCGCACTCCATTATAAAGTGCCATTGGGGGGTTTGATGTTTGCCTTGTTTGCCATCTACCTTTGTCACGTGAGTGTTCCTTCCACAACATTAGCCTCATGATGTGTGTCAAGTGAGTGTTCTTTCTACGACACTAGCCTTTATATGTGTTTGTACTTTCTGTTGCACTCTGGTTGTTCCTGGTTCTTCGTAATGTAGTTTTTCTTGGCATTTAGTTTCAGTGTACTTGTCACCTCTCCCTTGCCAGCATTATGGGGGGGTTTCTCCTATTTGTTTTTGGTTCTAATGCTTCCTTGGTTCGTTGGAGTACACTTTTTCATTCCTTTTTTTGGAGGAAACCTTCCATCTTCAATTGATCAGCTCTTCAGACTTTGGTGTTTTTGCCATCTATATCTTCGAGTTCAGTTGTTTGCCTTTGTTTGACATCTGATTCGAGTAGTGTTATTTGAGAGCACTCATGCAGATTACAGTCTTCTCTACCTGATCATCTTCTATTTCAGTGGAGGTTCTTCAGATCGACAATTATTCTTCGATAGTGTTTGCAGGTTCTTCATGCTTCACTAATTCTTTTGCTCTCCTTTTGTTCCTATCTTTTGGAACATTCTAGTTTGGAGGCGTCTTCAGTCTCTCACTTGTATTTCATCTCTTTTTGGAGTAGAGTTTTTTCCCACGTGGTTTTCTCTATTTCTCCGCTTTACAAAGATCTTTTGTATTTGGGTACCTCATCGGACCTTGTAGCCGGGACCCAAATTTGCCTTCATCATGTAGTTGCATTTTTTGCTTCATGCATTTAGTTTTTTAGCTACTCCCTAAGTTCATCTTAAGGGGGCCTGTTAGAGTTATCATGTATTAGCTAATAATTATTTATTTAATTATTATATTATTATACTCTACGCTTAAGCTAAACTTAGGCATTTAATAATATTGTAGGTATTTAATAATTATTCTAATTATAGGTATTATACTCTACGCTTAAGGTAAACTTAGGCATTTAATAATATTGTAGGTATTCTAATTATTAAATACACATTATCCTTTTAGGGTTGCTAATATCTTTTTATAAGGATTGTATTGTACTTTTTCATTACTGATTCCTTCTCTGAATGATAATCTTCTTCTTCAAAGCCATAATTGCTTTTTGCTTTTATGAGGCATGAAAATTCGTACGACCGTACCGGCTGCACACGTGTCAATACTTGCGTCAGAAATTTTTTCCAAAAAAATCTGGTAAAAAAAATCATGATGCATAAATATATTTGTTTAAATATTTTGGGGGTGCAATTTTTTTTTTTGAAGCTTATTTTTTTAATTAAAAAAAAAATGAGGTCAACCCTTTTGCAACAAAAGTACCATGCATCAGCGCCGCCATCAACATCACGCCATGCTGACGTTAGTGGTACGCCATCAACATCATGCCATGCTGACATTAGTGGTACGGACAACATATTGGCCCCCCGTGACCCTCTTTGTGCCCTCAAAGAGGGTTTATTTTCTTTTGGCCATAACTTGGGCATACGATATCGTTTTTTGGCAAACAAGATATCATTGGAAAGCTAGTTTCATCTACCTTCCAGATATGTGGGTTTTATCACCTAGTTTTGCTGGTGGTACATTCTACAACCATTTGAAGTCAGAGGTGCTGTTTTCAGTCCCGAGCTCATAACTTTTCACCAATTTCTTTGTTATTCGCGATTCCAGTGATGTTGGGACGGTGTTTCAGAGCTCTTCACATCCATCTATGCACTTTTTCTATATTTTATTCCTGGTACATTTAATTCAGTTTTTTGTGTTTTCACACTTTGGTGAATTACTTGGACATATGAGCTCCTGGAAACTTCTAGTTTGCGTGGGATGACTTGTTTTTCGCTGTTCTTCATGTATTTACAGTCTTGTGTCTTTTTTTGACATTTTGAGCTTTCATTGTAAGCACTTATGATTTTGTAATCGCATTGAGATAAAGTGCCTCTATATTGCACGTATTATGGGATCTTGCACATCTTGTGCCTTATTGTACTTGCACTCCATTATAAAGTGCCATGGAGGGTTTTGATGTTTGTCTTTGTTTACCATCTACCTTTGTTAGGTGAATGTTCCTTCCACGACATTAGCCTCATGATATGTGTCAAGTGAGTGTTCCTTCCACGACACTAGCTTTTATATGTGTTTGTACTTTCTGTTGCACTCTCGATATTCTTGGTTCTTTGTCATGCAATTTTTCTTGGCATTCAGTTTCAGTGTACCTGTCACCTCTCCCTTGTCAGCATTATGGGGGGGTTTCACCTGTTGGTTGTTGGTTCTAATGCTTCCTTGGTTTGTTGGAGTGAACTATGTATTCAATATTTGTTCCTATGTACTAGGCAGATATAGTGGCTAGTTACCTATGCATTTCGGTGAGATGGATCATTTACCATATGGACACTCTTTCATTCCTATTTTTGGAGGCAACCTTCCATCTTCGTTTGATCAGCTCTTCAAAATTTGGTGTTTTTGCCATCTGTATCTTCAAGTTCAGTTGTTTGCCTTTATTTGCCATCTGATTCGAGTAGTGTTATTTGAGGGCACTCATGCAGATTACAGTCTTCTCTACCTGATCATCTTCTTTTTTAATGGAGGTTCTTCAGATCGACAGTTATTCTTTGACAGTGTTTGCAGCTTCAGGCTTCAGTGGTGTTCTTCATGTTCATCCTTTGTTCCTGTTTTCTGGAACATTCTCTTGTTTGGAGGCTTCTTCAGTCCTTCACTTGTATTTCTCTCTTTAGGAGAGGAGTTTTTCCCATGAGGTTTTCTCCTTTTCTCCAGTTGTGAGAGATCTTTTGTACTTGGGTACCTCATCAGGCCTATTTGCCGGTACCCATTGTTACTTTCATGCATTTTGTTTACATGCATTTTTAGTCTTTAGTTGTTTTTAGCTACTCCCTAAGTTCATCTTAAGGGGGGGTGTTAGAGTTATCATGTTGTGGCTAATAATTATTTATTTAATTATTAGTCTATTTACTCTACGCTTAAGCTAAACTTAGGCATTTAATAATATTGTAGGTATTTAATAATACACATTATCTCTTTAAGGTTTCTTTAGGGTTGCACACCCTTAGGGTTGCTAATATCTTTTTATAAGGATTGTATTGTACTTCTTTTTTGATTCCCTCTCTGAATGATAATCTTCTTCTTCAGAGCCATTATTGCTTTTGCCTTCATTCTTCTCGTGACAGGTATTTTGCTTGCAGGTGTTCTTGGGATCTCTGAAGTTGTATTTTCTCAACTTCTTCATATATATATATATATATATATATATATAGATGCAATAGTTATACTTTGTAGAAATTAAATAATTGATTTTAGTAATTAATTTTATTGCATTTTGTTTTAACAATTATTTAATAGCCAATTCATATAGCTAATCAATTTTGAATTCATTAGAAATAGATTGCAAATAGGAAGGATATCTAGCCTTTCGAGTTCATGAGAGGTGAAGTCTCGACCAAGCACACCACTCCAAGATGGAGTGCTTGTGGGCTGGGAGGTGTATGAGTGCTCTCGAGCTTGGTGAGGAAGGCAGTCTACATGCTCTTATCTAGCACACCACCTTGAGATGTAGCACGAATGGGCCAGGAGGCATTTGAGTGCTCTTGGGATTGATTGAGGAGGATGGAGTGCCTCTAAGGTGAACTGAGGGATGGAGTGGACTGAGATCTCACCATATTTGTCGGTTGAGAGGCAAATGAATGGTCCTAGGCTTGAGGGACTTTCAAGCATGCCACCTTGAGATGCAATGCTCATGGGCCAGGAGGTTTCTAAGTGCTCTTGGGCTTGAGGGTCTTCTCAAGGACACCTCGAGATGGTTGATTGATGATCCACCCATGCTCTCTCAATACAAGGGCAAACATCCTTGAGATTGCGGCTTGCAAATGTTTCTAATGAATTCCTAATACGATTACTATAAGAATATGCTTTGGATCATTATTAATGCTATTTTGGATTTAAATATAAATGATGTTTATATGGATGTATAAGTTATTTTGAAATCTTGATATTTGTGTTAATTCTTGTAAAGTTCAATGTTATCATATGTTCCTACTTTTTAATGATTATAAATATTGTTGTAGGACACAAACCAAGATTATCTTGAATAATGTGTTTCATTTGACAATATTTTATTAGAGTTATGCTTGTATAAGAATTACCTTCTTAGACTTCAGTAGAAATTGTTATTCTAGGGCAACAATCAGGAAGATCACAAGAAGGGACATTACAACAATCAAATGTAGTATCCAAAAAATGTGATTGTGAACATGCCAAAAACATATCTAAGGGAATTATTCTAAATGAAATTACTGGTAAATTACATCATGGAAAATAAGCCTTCTTGAATTCAATAGGAGCATCCAAAGTTCCAAACTCGAACTAGTCTTTCAAGTCAAATCCTAGATAAATACATACTTCATCTATGGAGTATCACTTGGTAAAAAGAAAAAGTTAAAAACACATGCAATCAACGGCTTCTAAATACTATCTCTTGCTTGTCATGTTTACTGCTAGATCCTCTAATTCTTAGGACCTGTTTTACATTTGTTTGATTGTGCAAGATATTTACCACCTTAACTTCTTTTCACATATGACTGCATTAAGAAATTGAGACTATAAAAAGAGTGGTCAAAAAATAAAGAACAGAGATCTAAATCATTGGATGAAAAAACTTAGATATGAGAATAGATATTCCAATTAATATTCTTTCACAAAGATATCATATGTTTTTTTTTAAATATTGAATAATTTTGTGATACTCTCCCTTTATGATGTGAAATTGTAATAGAGATAAAATGCAACTATTAAATAAATATTAACGACAAAATCATTTGGGTCTAACTATATTAAAAGTGTTTTCATGACCAACAGAAGAATTTATTTGAATCTATGCAGCTGCGAGTCATACTAGCTCAGATACCTTATATTTGTTACACATTGCGATGTATCAACCACAAGCTGCTCCTAGAGATCTGAAACCACTCTCAAACATCCTACCAATATATGCATGAAATGTAACTTAAAGTATAAGTAAAATGTTATATTTCATGTATATATTCTAGGTGAGTCCGTGCGAGTCTTCTTTCCATGGTTTTAATGGTCACTTTAATGGTTCTTATGGCGTTGAAGTCAAATTGGGCGCCAAAAAAGGTTTAAAAATTGCCGATTTTTGTTTGTTTATGGTTCATGGGCATTTGGGTTTTGCTAAGGACTAATTAGGTCCCAAAATGGTGCACCCTGCTCGAACCTGCAGAGGAACCGAATTTGGAAACGAACAGGGTTCAAATTGGACCTGGATCTGGCACTCTAGGGGACAAACTCTGCAATATAGGTTTAATATGCCTATTTATCATAGGCTTATGGGAATAGAGATTTCATTGCTAAGTCTTGCAATCGTGGTTTTGGCCCTTTGGAGGAGATTGCAGTAAGATTTGGCACTAGTTGGATTATTGTTTACTATGGAGGTAGGTGTGTTGTAATGGATCCTGCGAGTGGGCTCCCTAGCTATATGTAGAGAGAGGTAGGCAGCTGATAGTTGCTTGCACTATTGTTTGTTCCGTAGTGAGCCTTGTTAAATTTTTGGCAATGTGGCTTTGGTTTGTTATTATTCTTGCTATGGTTGGTGGGGGTCTTTGGCTTTTTATGGGTATGGCTTGCAAAAGGAGTGATGCCAAAGGCAAAGGTGTCAACCCGAAGGTGTTGTCTTGGTGAATTGCCTTCAATGCATCTTCTATTGTGAAAATGAAGCTACCCTAGTGGTTGTTCACAAGGGATTGGGTGAGTGTTGTCTTGCTACGGGTAATTGGTAGAGGGAGGGGTTGCATGGAGATTGTGTAACTGATTTGGCTGCATTTATATTTGATGAAAAGGTGTATGCTTGCTGCAATTGTTCTTGTTGAATCAATGAAGCAACACAGAGATTGCTAGGTTTGTTGAAATCTTTATTAGTGGTTGGTTGAAGGAGGAATTAGGGTTGGCTAGAGTCGAGTCTGCAACCTTTGCAGCTCATAGGTAGGTTGATGTTTTGAGAGCACATTGCAATGATACTAGGATATATTTGGTTGGCTTTATGTTACTCATCAAAACGGACATGTAGGAGTGAATAGCAATTTTTCTGTTCCCATCTTTTGTGGCTCTTTATTTCATATAGAGTATCCTAGGAGACTTACGATTTTGCCTCTGTTTCCCCCAATTGTTGTACAATTCGTTGCGCAGTTGGGTGGTAACCTTTGTGCTTCAAGTGTGCAAAATTGGGTTGGAGAGTACGTGATTGTTCAAGGTGAGCCATTGGTAGGAGGTGAGTGGTGGGGGGTGATTTGATATTGGTATCTCTAGTGTAGGTTTTTGGTTGGTTTCTCTTAATAGTTGTGGAGCCATGCATTGTATGGTCGATACTTTGTGTTCAGTTGTTTTTGTTTGTGTTAGATATGATGCTTGAACTCTGGTTGTTTGGCCGCCTTTTTTCTTTGTAATCTTTTTCCTAAATATACATGAAGGGTGGGTTCTTAATGGAAATCCTGACTATTTTATCTATAAAAAACTATACCTACTCCCATAGGGGTTACCACAAGATGCCCCATTGCAACCCAATTTCCAAAAGTGGTCTCCTTTTTTCATTTCTATGTTTAACTTATTTATTTTCCCGTTGATTATATTTAGGTTAGATTTAAATTCATTTAATTTTAATGTTTTAAAATTCTTTTTAACTTTTAATATTTATTATTTTTTAATTTATTAAATTTTTAATATTCTTAAATTTATTAAATTATTCATGGTTGAGTTGTTTATTGTATATATGTCGTGTTATCTGAAGTGATTCAAATATACAAGGTTACCAGGAGACGGGGGTACTTGGAGACTGGTACCAGGAGACGGGGGTACTTGGAGACTGGTACCGGTATTGGTACGGCTAATTTTCAAAAATAGGAGACGGGGGTACTTGGAGACGCCAATTTTTTTTAAAATATAATTTAATAATTTCTAAAACATATCATGACAGAGAACTTTGAAACAGGAACAATGGTAAAGTTTAACTTCAACTTTAAAATTGAACAAAAATTGAAATTAAAATTGTTTATACTGTTAATAGCCGGTCTAAATTGTTTAGTGAAAGTAAGGTAATATAGATGTTGAGCACACTCAATATTGTCTGCTAAATAGTGAAGGCAATTTCTATTTAGACTATTACAATGATAAGAAATCAGTCCTCACAAAAAGTCTATGCTATCAATAGATCCAATCACTATAACTTTGAATGGATTTGCATGGATTTTTGTCTTTCTGCGAAACAATTTCCTTATTAGTTATTTCCCTATGGCTTCGCTTTGCTGTAAGTTTCTCTTATTTATTTTTTATATTTTTTTTGCCTTTTTACTGCATTTTGCCCCAAGTTTTTTAGGAGGAGACTTCATTTTTTGGTCGGGAGACTTTGGAGACGGCAGGAGACGGCAGTCAAAAGAACCTTATGCATCAAGAAGTTTCCGGAGACATCTCCGGTACTGGTACGCATCTCCAGGGGTAGGAGACGGGTCTCCTGGTGACACTGCAAATATATTTATGATTCAAATAGTTTTTATAATTTTATTGTATGGATGTACCCAAACCCAATATTTTTTCTGTACCAGTGTAGCTGAGTTTCCATACCCAAACATGAACTCGAACTGGTAACTTATAGTAAAACTTAAAAATATTTTTTGCTCTCTTTTTGAAAATTTCTCTCTTCGGTTCCAAATATAATCCAGAGAAATTGAAAATATCCTTTTCTTTCAGTTTGCCTAGATATTTACAAGAAGATGCTTCAATGGTTGATAACTCTGAGCATTTAATATATATCTGTATTTTAGAAGGCTGAGCTAGTAAATATTGTATGCTGATCTCTCTCCATAAAGTAGTAACAAATGTTCTTCATGCTGGGCAGGTGATTACTTTAGATATGGGCCTGCTTGTGGCTGGGACCAAGTACCGTGGAGAGTTCGAAGAAAGATTGAAGAAGTTAATGGATGAAATTAAGCAAAGTGATGACATAATCCTCTTTATTGATGAAGTACACACTTTAATTGGAGCAGGTGCTGCAGAAGGTGCTATAGATGCTGCTAATATTTTGAAGCCAGCCCTTGCACGTGGTGAACTACAGGTAAGATGATTTGGATTCTATTTTTGAATTTGCTGATGTTTCTTCTTAATTTTTGCTTGGTTCAGCACTTTTGGAGCAAGAACTTGTTCGTTTTATAGTCATTTTATAGTTCCTTTCTTCTTATACGAGGACACTTTTTTTTTTTGACCAGTGCATTGGAGCCACTACTCTTGATGAATACCGAAAACACATTGAGAAGGACCCAGCTCTTGAGAGGAGATTCCAGCCTGTTCAGGTCCCAGAACCTACTGTTGATGAGGCCATACAGATTCTGGGAGGTTTACGTGAACGATATGAGATACATCACAAGCTGCGCTATACTGACGAGGCTTTGGTTGCTGCCGCTCAATTGTCTAATCAATATATCAGGTATAATTCTGTATTTCTCTTCAAGCTTGCAAGTTGTGAATACTGAATACAGTTCTGTGGATTTGATAAGAAGAATAAGGAATTTATTATTATACTTGCAGCGATCGCTTCCTTCCTGATAAGGCAATTGATCTGATTGATGAGGCTGGTTCTCGAGTGCATTTGAGACACGCACAGGTTGGTTGACAAGTTCTGCTATATGCTATTAGAAAGCATTATACGCTACAATAATGTGAACATGTTTTGAGAGCGGTTCCTTTATATTTATACATTTGGAATAATTGATTGTTTGGTTTCATTTTCAGCTTCCTGAGGAAGCCAAAGAGCTGGAGAAAGAATTGAGACAGATAACAAAGGAAAAGAATGAAGCTGTTCGAAGTCAGGACTTTGAAAAGGTCTGATAATGATTTGGATATCATTAGGTTTTATTTTTGTACACATGAATATGCTAATATCTACATTTTGAATATTCAATTTCATGCTGAATATATACTGTTTTAAAGGCTGCAGAGCTTCGGGACCGAGAGATGGAATTGAAGGCACAAATTGCTACCATAACAGAGAAAGGGAAAGAAAAATCAAAGGCTGAGACTGAGATGGGTGATGCTGGTCCAACAGTAACAGAGGCAGATATCCAACAAATTGTGTCTATATGGACAGGTATTCCTGTTGCAAAGGTTTCATCGGATGAGTCTGGCAGACTTTTGAAGATGGAGGGAACTCTTCACCAACGTATTATAGGGCAAGATGAGGCTGTAAAAGCGATCAGTAGAGCTATCCGCCGAGCCCGAGTTGGTTTGAAGAATCCTAATAGGCCAATTGCAAGCTTTATTTTCTCAGGTCCCACTGGTGTTGGGAAGTCAGAGCTTGCCAAAGCATTGGCATCATACTATTTTGGTTCAGAAGAGGCAATGATCCGGTTAGACATGAGTGAATTTATGGAGAGGCATACTGTGTCAAAATTGATTGGTTCGCCCCCAGGATATGTCGGTTACACTGAAGGAGGACAACTTACTGAATCTGTTAGAAGACGTCCCTATACAGTGGTCCTGTTTGACGAGATTGAGAAGGCTCATCCTGATGTATTCAATATGATGCTTCAAATTCTGGAAGATGGAAGATTAACAGATAGTAAGGGGAGGACTGTAGACTTCAAGAATACTCTCCTGATAATGACTTCTAATGTGGGAAGCAGTGTGATTGAGAAAGGAGGGCGTCGCAAAGGGTTCCTCTTTGATTTTGACGATGAAGAGGATGACAGTTACACAAGAATTAAGAGTCTTGTGAATGAAGAACTGAAATCATATTTTCGTCCTGAGTTCTTGAATCGACTTGATGAAATCATTGTGTTCAGGCAGCTTAACAAGAGTGAGCTAAAAGAGATTTCAGATATCATGCTTAAAGAAGTTATTGAACGTCTCAAAGGGAAGGACATTCATCTTCAAGTAACAGATGGGTTCAGAGAGAGAATTGTAGATGAAGGTTATAGCCCCACTTATGGTGCAAGACCTTTACGTAGGGTAATCATGAGATTGTTAGAAGATTGTATGGCTGAAAAAATGCTTACTGGTGAAATTAAGGAGGGTGATTCTGCAATAGTTGATGTGGATTCTGATGGCAAAGTGACAGTCTTGAATGGAACTAGGGGTACGCTGGAATCACCAACCACCATGGTTACCCTTGCTTAGGAAACGACCATCCAATTTTACCTCTACCAGAAATCATTCTGGCTGGTAAGGTTTTCAAAATATAAACTATATATTCATTTGACACATCAGAATCCCTCCTATTCCAGGGAGGATTTGAAATTTTGTTGGCTAGAGGAACTATAGAATGATTAATTTTTTCATGGACATAGTTCAGCTGCTTCTGGTTTTTGCTCTAGCAGACTATATTTCTCAAATTCATCTGTAGTGTAATGACATTGCTGACAAACAGGCTTACTTGTTTCGTATTTATGCACTTCTGCCACCAGAGGAATCGCTGAACATTTTTATATAATTGGAAATAATAATATTTCCTGGTACACTTAATATTTTTGGTTCCATTGTAGTGCTGGGAATTGCCAAACTGAGTTATTCACTTAGAATTTGGGTTTTCCTCAGTTTGTTATGCAACATGCAAAGTCTATGTTGAATAGCTAATACATGTACCATATTAGAGATTCACAATGCATACCATGTATGTGCTAAATGCACCTTTGCAGGCACTGGATTCCTGTGACGACCATCTTGCTCAAGTTCTAACACCAGGGCATTTCTTTATGCAAGGAAATGTATCCTAACACAATTCATCCATGAAGATCTCAGATATCTTGCAACAATTCATGTCATCCTTGTGCGGTACAAAATTCAAAGATTACTTTCTCTGTCCTGGAAAGGCCCACTCTTGCTTCTAGATGCAGCAGAGTTAAGGAAATTAGTGTTTATATCTAATGGCAGAACAATTGTAGCAATAAAAGTAAGCACTATTTGCTTTGATATTTTGGTATGCTTTATAGGCTTTGGTCTGTGGATTGTTTATAGCGATTTCTAAGCCTTCCCAAGGTTCTCTTTTATCTCAAGCAGCTTTCAAGATGGCAGCCTCCAGAATCAGCAGCAGTTTTTCAATCTCCGAGAAGTTTCAATGTTTGAGCGTACTGACAGTTTGGAAGTAATATTAATGAAGTTTGAAGAGAAAATTTTTGTAGAAAAGCTGTGTCACCTTTAAATGGATTAGGTGTAGATGGAAGAATTCGGATGGCATCCCATTTGGATATTTGCATTGAATATCCTCCTTTTAAAATATTCATTTTTTATTTAACTTCTCTCTCTGTCTCGGTGACATTTTTTTAATATACTTTCCCCCTCCCTCCCTCTATGCACGCACATGCTGTGTGTTGTGTTATTAGGACATTTTTGCGCTGTTTCATTTTATGAAAAAAATAATTTACTTTTTCTGTCTTCATTTGTTTTTCTAAGTTGAATGGAGAATGTTTCCTTAAAAGCAGATTTATAAGAAATGATTTTTAATATGAAGGTTGGATATGAATTGCAGGTAACATGTTCATACAACTGTGCCCAGATGGCAGAGAGTTAACCTTAGTTTTCATCAGAGAACTTGTGTAGATGTATTTTGGTTTATGCAAGTATCGACCCTGTTGCAATTACCCTGCAAATCTGCATGTGCTGCTTCCAACTTTACAATAGATGCTTCTTTGGTATCCAATTCTTTGGATTTGGGCATTGCCTTTTTCTCATACAATATGACAATATGATTTGTTAACATCCATCATAATGCAAGTGCAATAATTACCTCTATGCTAGATGATAGTTCCTGATTGAAAATTTAAGGGCTAGGCTGATATTTTTTCAAGGCCAATAAACAATGTTCATGGTGTCTGACCTTAAGTAATCGCTTGACGTCCCGGTGTAATTTGGACTAAGGCGGGAACCCTAATGTTGAAACTATAATTGTACTTGATATCTTTGAGTGCTTGTATGGACTTGATGATCTGTAGACTTGGTACTTCAATTGTTAATTGTTACAATTTGTTGAGTAATTGAAACTTATGAATTAGTTGGTTTCGTCTTAGTATATGACATGGTTATATTTGTACATGTAAGTTACATTCAAACTAACAAGGTACTAATATCTTGTGGAGACATGTGCATGAGAATTGGAATGGTATTGTAGGTGCCAGGGATGCAACAAAGCAGACCTAGCAACTATCTTGAGAATAGTCTCAAAGCCTTTTAACCTGTTGTAACCATGAGATTGAGTCACATTGTGTGAATTTCTCGACCTTGAATTCCTTACTAGGTGCAAGTTATGTCCTTGATCTTTAGCTTATCGCTCCACTCTGGGATGAGAGTCGAGTAAACCTCTTACCCTTTTTCTAGATGATTTACGAGAATTATTGATAGTGGGCTGGTGGATTCACCAGTCACATTGGTCGACATAATATAAAAATGAGAACATGTCTAATGAAAATGGAAAAAAAAAGCTCAGTTGTGGAATTTTTGCTAAAGACCAAAAACAACTGAAGATGGGTGTATAAACGGAGATAAACTCCCCTCCGATGGTGGGTAGATGGCTTTTATTGCAAGGGAATGGCACAGGGAAATGGAGGAGGGCGTCCATGCCATTAAGAGGGCATGATGACCCATCTATCAGAAAAAATTAAGTGCAGGTCAGTGTCAAGTTCTGTGCGCATGGCAGAAGGAAAACCCATGGCCTCTTTAAAATGCGTTTTGGATAGAGACAGAGGCAGGAAAAAGCAGAAATGAGTGAGAGGAAGGTCAACTAGAGCTGGTGAAAATATTTGTAGGTGCAAAAAGAAGTTTGCGTGGTTGTAGGGGAAAGGGGCCAATAGTTGTATAGGGTCCAATAGTCGTTATAGCAATTGTGCTTATAAGACCCAATCTTGCCACATATTTGTATTATATATTGTAAATAAATAATTCACATGTAAATAAAAAATTACCAAATGTTGGTCAAAATGGGCCAATACTTGAACACAAGAGAACCTATAAATGTTATATACCAAAGGCTTAAATACATTCATTAAGAAGTGAAATAAATCACTTTTTGTTTCAAATAAAATAATATAGCTATCCACTATAAGTGTGTCATTTATAAAATAAGATGGTCACTTAACAAGTACTGTTACCATAGTGAAAATAAATTATTCTTGTGTACAACTATTGGGGTAGCAATGTATATGCATTGGAGTATTTCATATCAATAATTTGTCTTATCACAAATATAAAAAGTGAGCACAATAAATACCTTGTTTTTACATAAAATGTAAGGGATTTTCCAAAGGTTTTAGTGTTCAAAAATTGGTCCTTTTGTGTTCAATATAAGTTGTATTTATATAATAATATGTTATTTTTATAACATCAACTAATTTTTTGTGTTCAGCTATTGGTCTTTCGATGTTGGATATATAAGTTATAGATAACACACTCATGATTACTTATAGTCATTTGGTCCATTTAAGTTGCATATAAATTAAAATTTACATAAAAATATGATATCATACTAATTACAAATGATATTTTTTTATTCAACTACTAGGGATTTTTAGATTAAGTTTTGGTTGAATATTTAAGAAGACATTTTTGAACACTTTGCACTAGACATGTTATTTTGATGAGTTGGATGATGAGTCACGTCTTCAAACCTTAGTTGTAGATAATTAAGTGTCCATTTTACATTTCTAAAAAAAATGATCTTACGATATTTTATGTGACGACAACATGTTGACAAAGTTATCCGTCACGACTATTGGTCCTTGTCCCCTAGTGGGGGTGATTTGCACTTGAGAATTTCAATAAAGAGGTAGGTGTTGCACCCTCAAGTTTGTTCATACTAGAAGCTATTAGTATTTTATAATTGCAACTATTGGTGGCAAAATTCCTTGTTAGTGGTTTAGAATTTCTTGTGGTAAAATAATTTTAAAAACAATTCCCATACACTACGTTTGTTAGTTTCATTCAATAAACCCTTACAATGAAACATGTTACAACCAAATAAGATACTTGTTAATGAATTTAATATGACATGAACCTCTGTTTTAGCGACACTCATTCAAAATTGCATAGCGCAAGAGTAGTGTCGAGTCTCACCAATTTATGGAAAATGTGAAGCCCAAAAGTGAAAATTGTTGTTTCCAAAGGAAATTCTAGAAACAATTATGCAACAAGTGCATGTATAGAATTCTAGTGCTACTAAATACCTTCTTGATGTTGCTTGAATCTTGAAAATTGAGGTTGGAGCAAAAATATATGATTTAAGAGGTACAAAAACAAGATTTGGCTTCAAATCTAAAAACTTGGCACAAAATAACATTTTTTTTGAAAAATACTTGTACCATTGCGAAGTTGACAAAGCCAACTTTTCACAATATCTTATTTGAAAAATTTCTCTTCCGTATGAGAAAGTTATGGTAAGTTATGGTCATTTGAAACGAATGTCTAAATTGGGGCTTGGAGGACAAATCAAGACCTTAGGGGGTTGGCCACTGGTCACCCATGTGATTGTGTTAGTGCACAAAGCAAACAAAGGTACCTTTGGGCGCTGGTGGCATTTCTCTAGTGACGCTTGTTGGAGCCGGTTGAGCAACAAATATGTGGAGAGCGCTTTAATTGCTTAGCATGGGCGGTTAAGAAAGGACACTTAGTGTTGGATATTGGAGTTGTTGAAATGTGTTGTTGTCATTGATGTGTGTTCTTGTGCTTCGGTGTTGCAGAGAGTTGGTTTGGTTGGTTTATTGTGTTGTCCGCGATTTCAGTGCGACCAAAATCGTGAGGCAACCTTACGAAACTGGTCCGTTTCGTACCTTACGGTCTCCAAGAGGTCTTAATCGATTTCGTTAGTTAGTTCGTTTAGCTTCTCACTTTCCGTTTTCAGTGTTTTCTTAGTCTTTCCTAAGTTTGCTGTTTTACCTAAAGTCCGAACTGCAGGGTACTTTTTTGCTTTATACACATCAGGCTTTAAAGTCCGATGTGCGTTTGTAGGTGATCTAAGCCTACAGTTAGGACTTTAAAGTCCGACCTATAGGTAGTCTTCCTCTGCAGTTCAGACTTTAAAGTTCGACCTGCAGGTAGTCTTCCTTTGCAGTTCAGACTTTAATGTCCAAACTGCAGGCTGTTTGGCCAGAGATTGCATGTGGGACTTTAAAGTCTGACTTGCAAGGGTTTTTTAAGCCTGCATGTCAGACTTTAAAGTCCGACATGCACTGCGTGTTGTCATTAATGCTGCATTAATTGATAATTTTAAAGGTTTATTTAGTTAATTTTTGGTTTCTTTTCTTCATTATCGTTTGTGTTTTCTTCTTCTCCGTGCTCCCTCCGTCGTTTTTGCTCGCCATCTCGTGGATTTGATCGCGCCATTGTCAGATCTTTCAAAAAATCGCTTGTTGCAGAGAAGGTAGGGTTTCATGTTTTCTTTTCGGGTTTTTCTTTCTTGTTTGCATTTTATTTTTCCTTGTGTGTTTTATTTCCCTCCGGGTTTTGCTTGGTGTGTCGGGGGGGGGGGCAATCAGATTTTAAACTCTGATTGTTCCCCCCTCGCTTTATCCCTCATGTTCCTAAATGTCTCTGCATAACGGACTTTAAAGACCGTTATGCAGTTGGATGGTGGAATATCTGCATATTGGATTTTAAAGTCCGATATGCGGGATCTTAACCTTCGCATATTGGATTTTAAAGTCTGATATGCGGAGAGGTGAAGGTTTGGTTGACATGTCGGATTTTAAAACTCGACATGTCAACCGATTGTTTTTCCCTTTGTGTGCACATCAAGTCCGATGTGCTGGTTTTTCCAATGGTTTTACCCTCGCACATAGACTGAGTTAAGAAGGCTCCTGCTCGCCTAACTAATTTGATCAACTCTGAGTTGCATAAATATGCATCTTTTCCAGTTGTAGCTCATGATCCAGAATTTGTGCTTGCAGTAGCAGATTACTTTGATCCAAATACAAGACAGTGGAAAGATGAAGATCAGAATGTCATCATGACCCTGGACAGTGTATTTTTCAATAGTGTCTTCAAAGGTTCCCAAGTTGAAGAGGTGGCTGATATTATTCAAGAAAGTGCTTAAGAGTACTATGAGAAAAGCGACGATAAATGCAAGAAGGTAATCAATACTATTTTCCTCTCGGCCACAAGAAGTTCCCTAACCTCACGATGGCCTAAGGGCTTTCACAAGAGTGATTTCAATGAGGAGTACAATGACATGGTCATCATGTTATCAAGGGTGAGGGGGTTAAAAGACTCTCATTACTTTCAAAGCTGGATGTACTACTATATGAAAATAATCAGGAAAGGAGCAACAAGAATTGATTGGGGCGAACAGATCAATGATGCCCTTTGTGCTCAGTTGAAGGAGGTCAAAGTAACACTGAAATTTTATATGACCTCATATCTGGTTTATGCGGCTACTTCAAAGAGGCAATATCCAGGCTTATCTACTAAGGGTGATAGGAGGGTGGTACCCGTTTGGGAGTACTATGATCAACTTACTATCAAGAATCAAGGTAGCCATTACAAAAGAGTTAATGATGCCTTCTTCGCTGTATGGAAGTGCATTTTTGATAAAGGCTTGCAAAAGCGAAGAATATCAGAGGCTGCTTATAATAGGGTATCTCATTTTCGGTGTGTATTCCTGCAGTTTCCCACATTCACTTACATCCGAATTGGATGTTTCTCAGGTACGCCCTTTATTCTACCAAGGTTCCCTTCACACAAAATCGTCCTCATGGAGTTGTGCAGACAACTGATTAATGTGCATGAAAAACAATCACAAGCACATAAGATTGGACTGAAGTTCCCAGAATCAATCGATAGGTACTCGGTGCTAACCAATCCCAAGGCCAAAAATATGGAGGAGGAAATACAGTGGAATACCATGAGAAGGCCCGAAACAATTTTGACTTTCGTGGCATAAAGAACAAACTCAAAAGGAGTTATACTCATGTTTATAGGTTGGAAGATGTTTGGGTAGATTGCCAAAATGATGAGGACATAAGAAGGATGGATTTCACCCGCCTTACTCTTGAACAAATTGAAAACTTGGATTTAGAAAAGATCCCAACGACCATGGAAGATTTGGATGACATAATAGACCCGGTCTATTATGAGAAGAAAATTGCTGACTCTTCGCTTCCTCCCATACAATGGTCAAAGAAGGAGAGCAAATCAATCACTCAAAGAATTGCTCCCATCCTGGAAAACACCAATGCATGGCTGGTAAAGAAGAATCTCAGGATGAAACAACTTCCTCCTAGTTCAGAAGATGATGATAACATTGATGGCCCTATTGGCAAGACAGCTCCAGCCGAGACGAGAACGAAGAGCAGGACAGAACCGCAAGCACTATCCTCAGCTCCTGTGATACAATCAAAAGTGAAAGGGCCCAAGATTAAATTTATAGTAAAAGGGTCCAAACAAGGTGAATCATCATCCGCAGTACAGGAAGCAGTGACTAAAGAGCCAGAACAACCGCCTGCCAAGGAAATTGAAGAAGGTGAAATTCCTCAACAAGAGGAAGTACAGGTTGAAGAAACATCACATCTAGCTAAAGTTGATGACCCGATTACCTCACAGGTAATCATCCACTCTATTGACTTTGACTCTGACCAAGAGGATGAGGTTTTTCAAGATGGGGATCTAAGTATGGGTATGGCACAATCAGAAGCCACTAATCAATTTTTCACAATAACCAACTTCTCCAATCTAGATGATATCCCTTCATCTACTATGGAATCCACGATGATGGTTTTTAATGAAGTCTTGGAAGAGGCACTTGCAGAACAGGTTTCGGTAGACTTACCTGTCACTACCACCACCACCACAGAAATTCCACCATTGGTAAGTGCTAAAGTTGCATTCACGACGCCTTCAACTCTCCCATCTATAACTGAAGAGGTGTCAATGGTAGCAAATGTTCCACTAGATACTTCAATATTGATGCCATCAATAACACTCATAATTGCTCTGAGCTCCAGTCAACCTTCTCTCAAAACTTCAACTCAAAATCAACAAGGAGCTACTACTCCATCGAACAATCTAGAATTACCCCCTTGGATGGAAGTAGTGGCCCCTAAGAGGAAAAAATAGGTAATTTCTCCAGATGAGTTTGACTTTGAACTTTTGGTTCCTCCAAAGCCTAAGGAAACAAAGAAGCCAAAGACAGTATCTCGAGTGGTAGTAGACTTGGCTTCTAAGAGAAAGTATGCTGAGGTTATGGTGCCATCATCAAAAAAGGACAAAGGCAATATACGATCTGAAGATTATACCATGCATGTCATAGAGCTTGGGGTGGAAACCCATGAGAGTGTTAAATTGGATTCTCAGACAACCTTGAATTCTTTTTTGAGGAGATTGGATCGGGAGAGGGACAAGAAAAATATCTTGAAGCAGAAGTGTGAACAATTGACCAATGTTCTTCTAAAGGTCACACAAACTTCTCAAGAAATTGAGCCCATAGGATCCTCAATAGATACCGAAGCTTTAAAGAAGATTGAACAGGTGGGAGCTAAAGGCTGAGTGATGGATGAGTGGATTTCATGGCTAAGGTTAGAAGGCTCTCATCTTCTGAGTTCAACAGTGGGACTATTGTCGGATTATGAAGTAATCCAGAGTCAGATGCAAGGACTCAAAACCTCTTTATCACATGAAGATGAGGAAGTTGTGAAAAGTACTACCTTTTGGAGCAAAATGGAGGACTTCGGGATATATGTCCTTGTTGAAAATAAGGTAATTCCCATAAGGGAGAAGTACATCCAGATCTTGTCTTTATTGTCTCATAAGCAAGAGACAATAAGGTTAATGATTGCGGAACTGGACTGGGAGAAGAAAGAAGGTGATGACGAGGTTGATCTCATTTTTGCCAAAGTTGTTGATCTTCCTTGTTATTTATATGATGGCGACCAAAATCTTGTCACTACTGAAGTTGCCACGCAGGAATTCCTTTCCTTGATGGATCACTGCACGGGATAAGATTTCTCACTTGATACATTTGATAAGCTGTTAGAGATCCAGGTTAGTTTTGAAGTCCTCACATCCATGCTAAAGGATGTTAAAAAGAAACAGGTAAAGATTGAAGATGCAATGTCCCGCGTCCGAGTGATCACAAGTTCTACCCCGATGCCGATCGAAGCAGAGATGAAAGCTATCTTGGCTAAGTTCGAAGATTTTCAGAAATCCAATGAGGAGGAGAATGAAGAATTAAGTGCCCCCTTTTGGCACCTTTCCTTTATGCAGTTGCACTGATAGATGCTGTCAATTTTTATGCAGCTGCACGTTTTCTTTATGTTGTAGTTGTAGTAAAATGGGACTGTGCAGTTGAATAAGTCAACTGTGCCCACCTTTTTCTCAACTTCTTTTCCTATATAAGGAGGACCTCATTTGTAAATATGGATATTTTTCATGCTTAGCAAAACTCTGCAAATTTTTATCCCAACTAAGACTTTGGGCTTTTGTGGTGAAAATTCTATCAAGCAAATAAAGAAAACAGTTTTGTTGATCTCAAACTTTGTGTTGTATCAAGAAAATTGTTTATATAATTTAATGTTCCTATGTCCATTGAATATATATGTTCTTTATTTCTTTGATCTTGAAGATATTGTCATGTGAGTTAAAGAACTCCTAAATCGTGCAAGTAGACTGTGTGCTCTTAAGTTATTTGGGAAACCTTCTGATAAATTAAGTAACTAGTGGTAAGCTTTGTATTGCCGCGACTACTTGTAGTTTAAAGGATTAGAAATTTATACTTGAAGACTTTGAACTACAAGCTAAGTTTCTAATTGTTTGATTTGTAATAATCATTTTAAGTTAGTGTTACCTTCAAGGAGACTTTGTACTGCTTAATAGTAACTCTTGGTGTAGTTTGTTAGATTCATAGTTCATTTCTTTAAGTATCTAAAGAGATAGAGAAATTGTAACCAGGTGAAGGGAGAAATTGTACCCAGGTGAAGGGAGAATATAAACTATAAAAAAAGAGAGTTATATGCCCAACACCAACCAACAAATTTAATTTATTATTAATTAGAGGAGAAATTTCATAGGGAACCTCCCCTTGATGAGAGGAGAGATTAATTTCTTAGCATAGCTTTGTGTGAATTATATATTTTGTCATTAGTACACCAGTGATAAAATATTCACCCAACATATTGTAGATATGTTGATGTGGATTTAAGGATTCAAAGATTAGGATCTTTAGTTGATTCAACATGAGTTTTAGTGCTCCAGAAGATAATTTGATCAAGTGATGAGGTCCGGTGTGATGACTGCTTTTTCTATCGGTTATGTATTGCAGAGTTGTGATTTCTGGTTTGTATTGTTTCGGAATCGATTTATTATGTTGAGCGGATTTTGGAGTGTCTGGGACATTCATGTGTGTCCTCAGTCCGAGTGGTTCATGATTTGAAACTTCACAAGCGCATCTTTCGGTTTGTCAGTAAGCTATATTGGTGTTCTCGAGCTCCGGAAGGGAGATGATGATGATTATAGTAATTCGAGTTGTTGCAGTGGAATTCATTTTGCTTTTTGATCGTGTTCTATCCGTGTTCCTGGTCTGCATTGATCATTGTGCGTGTTATTGAAGATTTTATTGGTCCGATAGTATTCTTCATGTTATACGACCTTCTGGCCGACTCGATGATTCTTGCGTGTTGTGGATGATCTTGGTGAGATATTCAGTAGTGTTGCGTGTTCGAGGTTTTGATTTAAATCCATGCTATGTCCTTGTTGACATTGTATTGATCTGCATATTGATTTATGTATCGTGTGATGTAATTTTGCAATTAGGTCTTATGAGTTGAGCCGATCTTAAAATTAAGGTTGATGATTTGTATAAATAAGAGTAACAATCATGTAAGTTGTGTGTTTGCGTTCTTTGAGAGTGTTGTATGGGCGAATAAGCGAATTGATCTTTCGGAAGTGTGAAGAAGAGCAAAAGAGAGTTGCAGAGAAGACATTGTGCTTAACCAAAACTATGATCAAACATTTGGAGATGCTATTCTTTCAGTTCATGTAATCCAGATTGTTGTCCGATCTTTGTAAGGTAGCGAGCCTTTCCAGGGTTGAAACCTTTTGTTGTTTTTGAGCAGTGAGCTCTATGTAGTGTGCCTGAATGCATGTGCATTCCCCATTGTAATATTTACATATACTATTGCAGAGTATCATCATATTGTGGGTAGGTTCTCACCATGGTTTTTACCTTAGCTGGGTTTTTCACGTCAAAATCTGTGTGTTATGTGTATTGTTGTTGTGGTGTTTATATTTGTTCTTGCTGTTAATGATCAAATATATAGTTGTGGTTAATTTGTTTAAATTTGGTGAAAACTGATTCACCCCCCTCTTAGTTTTCCTTCATTATTGTTGCCAACAATTGGTATCAGAGATAGATCCTCTGGAAGAAGCTTGACTGCTTGAGGAGATCCAGAATGGCAATTGTTTTTTTCAAGGAGAGTCTGAGATTTGATGGAACTAATTACACCATATGGAAGAACTAGATGGAGTGTCACTTGAAATGTCTTGGAGAAGATTATTGGAAGATCACAAAGAATGTCTACAATGTTTCTCAAAATGGTCTTGTTATTGCAAATAAGATTAAGGATGCCAAACATAACATAAGAGCCAAAGAAGCATTGCTAAGTGCCTTGACCGATTCAGAGATAACTAATGTGATGGGATTTCATACTACTCATGAGATTTGGGAGAAGTTAGAAACCTTGTATGAAGGAGACAAACATGTGAAAGTTGCTAAATTGTATAGCTTGAAAGGTATGAGTTGTTGAGAATGGGAGAAGATGAAAATATTTCATCCTTTATGGCTAAAGTGAATGATCTTGTATTGAACATTAGATGTGCCAGTGGAGTCATTGAAGAAGATGAGATTTTAGCTAAAGTGTTGAGATCCTTGCCTCTTGCTTACAAACACAAAGTTGCTGCTATTGATGAGATCTAGACTGTGACCACTATGACAAGAGACATGCTGGTTGGTAAGCTTGCTGCTTTTGAATTAAGTGAACTTGGAGAATCACATGCCAAAATCGAGACTGCATTTAAAGCTACTATATCCAAGAAGTAGAAGTATGATCCGGGAGTTCAACTAAGGTTTCTAGATATGAAAGAGAAATGAGAGAGATGGAAGAACAAGAAAGAGAATTGGAAGAGCTTGAAGAACTTATTGCCAGAAGATTGCCTAAGGGAGCCAGTAAGTATGAAGGGAAGTTACCTTTGAAATGTTTTTCATGTAATAAGATAGAAAATTTTGCTTCTAGGTGTCCGAAAAGAGTGTCAAAGTATGATAAGCCTTACAAGCCTAATCACAAGTATAGATATCAAAAGAAGTGTTATTATGCTGCTGATGAAGGTGTGTTAGATGATGAGTCTGAGAAAGAGAATTCAAAAGATGAATTTGTATTCATTGCTATCAAGGAAGATGATTCGGTACCTATTGATTCTACAAGCTGCATTGTTGAAGAGAAAGCCTTGGTTGCTAAGATTGAAGAGAAATATGAATGGGTGATTGACAGTGGTTGTTCACATCACATGACAGGTGATAAAGGTAAATTTGTGAATATAGAGAAGTATGATGGCAATATAGTAAGATTTGGAGACAACAAAGCTTGTGTGATCTATGGTAGAGGTTCTATTTCCCTTGATGGTAAGCATAATATTGATGATGTTTTATATATTGAGGGTTTGAAGCATAATCTTTTGAGTGTTGGACAGATGGCTGATAAGGGATATTATTTACAATTTAAGGATGGGAAATGTAAAATCTTGAATACCTCTAGTATAGAAATTGCATCAGGAACTAAAACTAAAGGTAATATATTTCATCTGAATGCTGGAGAGAAAAGTTGTTTGATTACTTAGATTGATGAAAGTTGGTTGTGGCATAAGAGGACGTGTCATGTTAATTTTGATTGCATGGTTAAGATAAGTTCTATCCAAGCTATTAGAGATCTACCTAAAATAGTGAAACCTACTAATCCAGTGCGTAAAGAATGTCAATTGGGAAAACAAACAAGAATTTCATTCAAGAGAAAATAGTATACATCTAACGGATATTGGATCTTGTGCATAATGATTTATGTGGTCCTTCTAGGGTGACATATACTTTATGTTGCTGATTGATGACTATTCTAGAATGATGCGGGTCACTTTTCTAAGGGAGAAATCTAAAGCATTGGAGAAATTCAAAATATTCAAAGCTAGGGTGGAGACAAAGACAAGATTGAAGTTGAAGTGTCTAAGATCTGACTGAGGAGGATAATTCACTTCCGATGAGTTTAGTTCCTTTTGTGAAGAGCATGTAATTAAGAGACAACTATCTGCTCTGTGAAACCCTTAGCAGAATGGAGTTGTTGAAAGGAAGAAAAAAACTATTTTGGATGCTGCTAGGACTATGATGATTGAAGGAAATGTTCCACATATCTATTGGAGAGAAGTTGTTAGCATTGCTATGCACACATTCAATCAGGTGCATATAAAAGGTGGTTCCGATAAGACCCCTTATGAGTTATGGTTTGGTCATGTTCCTATAGTTAAATATTTCAAAATCTTTGGAAGTAAATGTTATATCAAAAGAGATGAGGATATAGGAAAATTTGATGCAAGATGTGATGAAAGAATCTTTTTGGGATATTCTACTAAGAGGAAGCCCTCCTAGTGTTACAACAAAAGACTGAGAAAAATAGTGGAAAGTGTAAATGTGAAGGTTGATGAGTGTCATGAGAAACAA
Organism: Cryptomeria japonica; assembly: GCF_030272615.1. Taxonomy (NCBI): domain Eukaryota; kingdom Viridiplantae; phylum Streptophyta; class Pinopsida; order Cupressales; family Cupressaceae; genus Cryptomeria; species Cryptomeria japonica. Next base: position 893,256,192 of record NC_081407.1, on the reverse strand, counting down.
ATCAGAGCATGTAGATATGAATCTGATGATCAGGATGTTAGTTCAAAGCAAGTGCAGACTCAGAGCATAAAACATAGTGATCCAAAAGAGTCAGTAAATCCGGATGCTGTTGGCAGTGAAGACGTTCAAGAGACTGAAAATCAAAACAATTAGAAGACCCCCAGGTATGTAAGATTAAATCATTCAGAGAATCAGATTATTGGTGATAAATACAAAGGTGTGATGACTAGGGGAAGAATTGCTATTGAAGAGACAAGCCTAATTTCCAAGATTGAGCCTAAAGATGTTACTGAAGCTTGTAAAGCTATGAAAGAAGAGTTAAATCAGATTGAGAAGAACAATACATGGGAACTTGTTCCAAGACCTAAAAACAAGAATGTAATTGGTACTGATGCACGTCAAAAGGAGGTACAATACAAGTCCAAATGTTAATATGTTAGTGACAACCAAAACGAAACACAAATGAACTTAAAAACCTAAACATGCATATTAAGAGAGATAAAAAGCATATAGTAAGACGCATACACAGATGAAAGAGGGAAAGAAAACCCCCCAAGATGCTTCCCAAAATGCTCATAGATGCTCCTCCCTTGTTCCTCTCGTCTCCAAGTCCCACATAAGTGTAACTCTCAACTTTTAGCACTATCTATGGATGTCTTATGAATATTCAAGATGGTTATGAAAATGAGAACAAATGCCTATGCAAGTGTAAATAAATTACTATGAGAAAGCACCTAATTAGTCTATGTAAATTTTAGCAAAATAACAATGCAAATGCTTCTAAATGCTCTCTTAAAAATGGCTATAAGTTTGATGCACAAAGATTTCTTATGTTAAAATGAAGAATGAGAGCTCTATTTATAGGAGAAATAGGTCAATTAATGGTCAAGATTGAGTAATCTTAACAAGGGCCAGGATTGAAAGTTAATCAATCCATGTGATGGCTTTCAACCCAATCCCATGATGACAAATGTCAACATGAGATGGCTTAAGAGGAGAGGGAAGAAGTATTAAATGCTTGAGAGGACATGAGGGCTACCCCAGAAGGGTTTGGTTAGGTTTGAGTTAGTGAATAAAGATTTTATCCAATGAATAATGCCTTTATCCAATGGATAAACTCTTGTGCAAGAGTTAATAACCATGGTCAAAGCACTAAATGCTTGAAGAGACCCATGAGTTAAATTAGGGTTGAGTTAGAGGGAAAGTCTTTAACCATGTGGGTGAGTTGAGTTTAACCAGTAATGGTTAAGTAAGAGCCATAAATGGTTATGTAAGAGCCATAAATGGTTTAGAAGACTTTGGGGGTTAACTTGTTGGAGAATAAAAGCCTTTAATGCATTTCAAAGATTTTGAGACATTTTTGAGAAGTGATCTTTTGTTTGGGAATGTGTAAATGATTAGAGAGGGGGATTAGGCTAATTAGAAGGAGTTAGAAGAGTTTAGAAGGGGATTAGAAGAGTAAGTGGGTTTGGTGGGTGAGAGAAAATAGGGTTTTAATTAAAATAAAATTCATTTATTTCAACTAAAATTGTGCAACTTGCATATGCAGGAGAATGCAAGTGGGGTGGGTTTTTAGAGATAAAAAATAAATAAATATTTATTTATTTAAATGAGGAAAGGGGGTTAAATTAAACAAATATGCTTTTTTCATTTAATTAATTATTTGGAATATGGTTTAATGAATTAATTTAAATAAATTGAATAATTTATTTAATTAATAGAAGAGTAGTTTTAAGATGAATTAATTAAATATTAATTTAATTAATTGTTAACTGATGGTTAAATAATTAAATAAATACTAAATATTTATTTAATTAAGTGGATAGATTTATGTGTCTACAGGCACTAAATAGGTATTTAGGAATAAACTGAATGAAGATGGAGAAGTTGTTAGAAACAAAGCAAGATTGGTATGTAAAGGATATTCACAGATGGAAGGAATTTATTTTGTGGAGACTTTTGTTCTAGTAGCTAGAATTGAAGCTGTTGGATTATTTCTTGCATATGCTGCTTATAAGAATTTCAAGGTATATTAGATGGATGTGAAGTCAACCTTTTTTGAATGGTGAGTTGGAAGAAGAAGTCTACATTGAACAACCAAGTGGATTTTCATTGACTGATGAAGGAGACATGGTGTGCAGATTGAAGAAAGCATCGTATGGACTTAAACAAACCCCTAGAGCTTGGTATGCAAGATTGGACATGTATTTGATGAAGTTGAGATTCTGTAAAGGTACCGCTGATAGTAATTTATACTTCAAGATTGATAATGATGACATTTTGATTGTTGAAGTTTTTATTGATGACATTATTTTTGGAGGAGAAGATGATTTGAGTAAGAAGTTTGATGATGATATGCAAAAAGAGTTTGAGATGTCTACGATAGGTGAGATGAAATTCTTTTTGACATTGCAAATTACATAGACTGATAAAGACATTTTCATATCTCAATTAAAGTATGTGAAAGAATTGTTGAAGAAGTTTGGGTTAGGTGATTCCAAACCTGTTGTAACTCCTATGGTAATTGGATGCAAGATGAAAAAAGATGATGAATCTCCGAAGGCTAATCAAACTTTTATAGATATATTTGACTTAGATTAGCCCATACATTATGAATGTTGTATGTCTTGTTGCAAGATTCCTGGCTGATCCTAGGGAAAGTCATGCTATTGTTGTGAAAAGGATATTTAGATATTTGAAGGGAACAATTGATTATGGTTTGTGGTATTCGAAGAATGATGATTTCATTTTAAGTGCTTACACTGATGTTGATTGGGCAGGTGATGTTGATGACTGGAAGAGTACAAGTGGTGGTGCATTCTTTCTAGGGAAGAAGTTGGTGTTATGGATGAGCAAGAACTAGAATGCTATATCATTATCTATTGCTGAAGTTGAATACATTCCTGCTACTGGTATCTGTTCTCAGGTAGTATGGATGAAGCAGATGCTGAAGGATATTAGAGTTGTTTATAATGAGCCTATTGTTATATGTTGTGACAATTCAAGTGCTATCAATATTTCTAGGAATTCGGTGTTACATTCTAAAACAAAGCATATATCAATTAAGTTTCATTTTCTGATAGAGAAAGTCAGTGATAAGGAAGTTAGATTGGAGTATGTGTCTACAAAAGAACAAATCACAAATATTTTCACTAAGCCTTTGCCTACAGATATATTTGTATATATGAGAGAGAAGTTAGGGGTGATTGCCCCTCCCGATGTGAACTAGATGCATTGAGATGCATCAATCTGGTGGACTTCATAGTCTTATCTTGATATCTGGATTGATGAGTGGGTGTTGCTACTCAGAGGGAGTAGTCAATGGCGTGTTTTAGTTGTTCAGATTTGTGACTTTATCCAAAGGGGGAGAGATTATCTTCCTATGGGGGAGAGAATAATGCTTTGTCTGTGCCTTTTGCATTGATGTCAAAGGGGGAGAGAAGCATGTGAAAAAATGTCTTATCTAAGGTAGAGAGCTATGTGTGCATGATCTCAGGGGGAGATTGTTGGAGTTGATTTCTTTCTTTGCATTGATTGTTTTTCACATTCATATGTTGCCATCAATTCCAAAGGAGGAGATTTTTGGATATTAGAGTTGTGGAATGTGTTGTTGTCATTGATGTCAACATATTCCCGTGTTCTTGTGGTTCGGTGTTGCAACGAGCTGGTTTGGTTAGTATATTGCAAATATGCTGATGCGGATTTAAGGATTCAAAGATTAGGATCTTCAGTTGATTCAACATGAGTTTCAGTGCTCTGGAAGGTGATTTGATCAAATTATGAGGCCCAGTGTGATGACTATTTTTTCTGTTAGTTCTGTATTGCAAAGTTGTGATTTCTGGTTTGTATTATTCCGGAATTGATTCATTATGTTGAGTGGATTTTGGAGAATGTTTGGGATGTTCATGTATGTCCTCAGTTCGAGTGGTTCATGATTTGAAACTTCACAAGCGTATCTTTCAGTTTGTCAATAAGCTATGTTGATGTTCTTGAGCTTCGAAAGGAAGATGATGATGATTCTAGTAATCCGAGTTGTTGTGCGATGGAATTCAAGTTTCTTTTTGATCGTTCTATCTGTGTTTCTGATCCGCATTGATCGTTGTGTGGGTTATTGAATATTTTATTGGTTCGGTAGTATTCTTCGTGTTATACGATCTTCTAGCCGACTCAATGATTCTTGCATGTTGCAGATGATCTTGGTGAGATATTCAGTGGTGTTGTGTGTACGAGGTTTTGATTTAGGTCCGTGCTATGAATGCAAGAATGATTATGAAAGTGTACATGCGAGGCCTTGCTTATAAAGGCAAGATGAGAGGAATTATTAGACAATATTGTGACATGTGCCACAATCCTATAGAATGATACAACTATAGTGTTGATATAGGTAACTAATCAATCTTCTAGAAGAACACTTAGCAACTTGGGAAACTTAAGTCATGTGAATAAGTCCCTGACTAGGAACTAGTGGAAAAGCTAGGTACAAACCTTACTAGGTCCAAAACTTTATTCACACCAACAATATACATTCATACTCCAAAACTTTAGTCACACCAACAATATACATTCATACATAAATACATACATACATAGTTGTAAGAAGCTAGGGGTGGATAATCTGATTGGCAAGCTTACTATTAATATTGTATGGGTAATGTCTTTAGTTCTTAAAGCATGGAAGCCTATAAGCTTAGTGTAGGATGCCCTTTTAAAAAATTGTCAATCTTTTGCTACAAAGCAACCCTCACATGCATTTATCTAGCCATGATTGGGACAAATTTAGCATCATCTCTTATGCTAATAAATTTATATTTTTGGTGATATGAATAGAATAAAATAAAAGAAATTTGAGGGGGGAATAAAAGGTATTACATGAACTTGTAATAACCTTCTTTTATGTTGACAAGTTTCTACAAAGGTCCATGCAAGTTGTGAGCACTAGTGGAATCATACCTCTATATTATGTACTCTTATAGTGAGGACAAATCTCATCTTCAACTTTTATACCCATTTGTGCTAGCCCATCCAACATTGCCTACTAGGAAGATGAATTTTTAACAATCATAAAGACATGTGTTTTAGTCCCTAAAATGGACTTGTTTGAGAAAGCTGTAGCTTCGTCATATTTATCTTTGCTTAGTTGTAAAGCTGCCATTGTAACATCACATCCTTGGAGCTAGGATGAGATAACACTCCAACCCTTTGAAATGTGTATGGTCAATGTGAAATGTAGCCTAAGGATGTATTCTCTTATGAAGTAGCCCTGTGAACTAAATTGATAATTTGTTGGCCTTCTCAATAACTTTGCTCAATTTAGACCTTCTTGATGTGATATGAGAAAACACGTTGTAACTTCCTTTCCATATCGGATATGTTATAGATATTAATAACCTTTGAAGTTGTAGTTCAAAAGTTTGAGGATAGCATCTATGGCTCCAACTCCATAAATAATTTTTTATTCACCTTGGAATATGCCCCATCTTAGGCTTATTATGGCTAGAACATGGATAAATTCCAAGTCAGTAGAAGCTTGAATCTCCATGATACCAGAGTAGTTAGTAGGTTGTCAAGTTAGCAATAGGTGGTTTAATGTATCATTTGGAGTAGTTGACCTTCACCCATAGCATGGAGGTGAAGAGTTCTTGGAGTTATCCTAGTTGTGATATTTGAACAGTTCACCATGTTACTAGTGCCATATAGCTAACAACTTCTAGGAGTTGACTGTTGTAGCAAGGGGGTTAGTCGATTGTCTCTAGCAGCATGAAAGTGACTAATGTTAGGTGCTACCTATATTGTGAAGGGGTTAGTTGACAATATCGCCAAGGTCATGTGGTATTATCCATTCAATACTAATCCCTTTCTAGGTGGTCATACTCGTCACCAATTGTCTAGAGGCAATAGACATTGAAATCCATTAACTTGGACATTATTTGTGGAAATCTAATCTTCAATCTACATGACCATTTTAGGGTTGAGGATGGCTCCTTAGTGTAGCATGGGATGCATTGTAGCCTTCTTCCTAATTGTTCAAGGACATACATGACTCTTGTAGGGTGAGAATAGACCTCTGATGTAGTGTGGGAAGTATTATAGTCCTCCTAAACATCTTCTTGAAGAACAAAAAAATTGTTCCTTCAGCCTACCTCTAACCTTGACATTGTACTCGAGATTGTTTTGTGATAACTTATAAATACACATGGTTGGTTTTGTTGCACCCTTACAAAGGAAACAAAACCCAGGCATCCAATTAATATGCATGAAAAATCAAGCTCTCACGATGCTCTTTAAGTTATGAGCATTATGTTTTGATATTTACTTATTTATTGTTTGTATGAATTAGACAATGTCACGTATCTACAAATGTTGCTAGTTGAAATGATTTATGTGTTGGCAGTTGTTAGTTCAAAAAATTGATATTTTTTTTTGGGCTCCTTGGCTAGTTTTTTACATTTGGGTTGTGCGAACCAGGTGATGTAACCGAAGACATTTGTTATGTATTCATCTCTACAAATAATTCAACAATTAACAGTTGGAATTTAGTTGAGCTACTATTCTTCCCAGGAACAATATTTTTGAAGATGATGGTTTATGTAATCAGACTACAAAATTTTTAAGGTGATGAGTGGGAGGGGGAGATTTTTCGCATTCTCTGGTGATGGTGACGATATAGATGGAAAGAGAGATTATGCTATGTTGAGGACTGGTTCTATGGTTGGAGCTCGAAGGATACGAACGAAAGTTTTGTGGGTTTTATGGCTGGAGGTGCAACATCCTGTGCAAGAACGTTGAGAGGCCTTTTAGGCGTGGCCTTTGGGTCTGTTGCTTCTAAGGGCGATTCTGCTTTGGGGTTGTGTAGGGGCTGTCTCTCCTCTACAACTCGTTCTCCTTCGTCACCCTAGATTCCTCCTAGAGGTGATCTTGGCCTTCATAAAGAGTTTCTTGTCTCTTTCACCTCGACTGTGTCAGCTGCTCCTACGACTTTTGGGGATGGGTTCTTAGGTTCTCTTCCTGGTACAAAGTGTTCGCTAGAATGCTGTATGAGGCTTGTCGATGATTCCTAAGTCTCAGGTGTTTTACATCCCATTTCGTTCTCGCTTCATTGGACTCAGTTCTCACATGTGTGGGGGAGGATTTTGCTCTATGTTTGAGGCCAGTGGTTGATGTGCCTTCTCCTTGTTCTGGGATTAACTTGTGTAAGGAGTCCCTTCTCCAGGTGGCTGCTTAGGTTGGAAGGACTGTTGTTCTTTCTAATGGGAGCCCTGGTGTGCCTCCTTCACCTTGGCATGCATTACATACTTTTGGTGATGGATGGGGTTGTCACCTCTATTATGGCGCCCCATCTCCCCTCTTTAGCTCTTCTTGTGCAGGAATATGTCTTGTCCTCAAATCCTACCTAGTTTAGCATTCTTGATGTTTTGGTGAATAGAACTTTCGATGGGGGTAAAATATTGGGATTTTTCATGGATTTTGGCATAACATTGATGTTATTTGTTGTTGGGCATCCAAAAACTAGAATATTTTTGGTCAACTTCAGTCTCTGCCATGTTAAATGGTTTCGTTTTGTTTTCCTTCCAATCTTTTTGGAGGACACTTCACACATCTTAAGGTCTTTGGTTTCTTGATAAGGCTATCTTTACTTATTAAGATGGGGTCCTGGCTTTAATGTTACTAAGATCAACATGGCTTCTATTTGGGTTAGGTTTCTTGAGCTTCCATGGATTTTGGCATAACATTGATGTTATTTGTTGTTGGGCATCCAAAAACTAGAATATTTTTGGTCAACTTCAGTTTCTACCATGTCAAATGGTTTCGTCTTGTTTTCCTTTCAATCTTTTTGGAGGACACTTCACACATCTTAAGGTCTTTGGTTTCTTGATAAGGCTTATCTTTACTTATTAAGATGGGTTCCTAGCTTTAATGTTACTAAGATCAACATGGCTTCTATTTGGGTTAGGTTCCTTGAGCTTCCATTGGAATTTTGGGAAGGTAGTATCATTTAGATATTGTTATATACAGTCAAAATGATGATGAATAAACTATTGCAAAATCATATGATGCAGGAGCATCGGAGTAGTTCATCCGGTTGGAGCAGTTAGCAGTGGAGTTGCTTGGAGATTGTTGCGTTTCTTCATGTTTGAGAATTTAGCGTTGTGGATTTGGATTTATCACCTAGAGATCGTGGTCTTAATCATATTCGAGATTCATGGCATTTGGGTTTGATTCCGGTGAGATCGATTTCGGTATTGTCTCGGTGATGGTGTGTTCTTACCGGTTGGTCTTGAAGTGTGTGGATTGAAGCAGAATTGGGATGCAGATGGTTTCCGTAACTTGCGGATCATTGAGAGATGTTGTTTTGGGCTTGACCGATGTTCTTGGAGGTCCGCACAAAGTTCTAATCATTTTGGAGATGTTCTTGGTGATTCGAGCCGACATATTATGGTTTGCACGTTTCATCATGAACTGGTGGATCTTTGGCTGACTTGATCGAGTTGTTGAGACTTGCAGATAGTATAAAGAGGAAGTTTGGAGATTCATTTAGGGGGGAGAGAGGTCTAAAGAAGAAAAGATTCAGAATAGATGTAGTTTCCGGAGAGATTCTGGTTTGGGGGGAACTGAGGTCCGGATTAGTACAAAACAGTGTAGACTATTACCAGAGGCCGATTTGTTGAGCAGATGATCTACGGATCATAGATTTGAGTTGTAAGCATTTTTTTGTAATCCTAGGCTGTGGTCCAGCATGTGTAAAGCTTGAGGGCATATGTAATTCACTAAAATATTATAAGGATTGCTCTTTTCTATTCTCTCAGTTATATCTTGTGTTGTGAGAACTGATTACCGACATATTCATGGTGTTTGTGTTATAGGTTGCAAGATGGGGCTGCCCTTCATTAGATGTCCTTACCTTGTCTGCATCACCATAAAAGAACCAACCATAAACAAACCCTAATCCTATAATAAAATATTCACCATACACCAATGAAGAAACCGAAGAACATGCAAATCAACAAATAAGATGATAATACCATTCACATGCCAAGTAGGGTTTGATCTCCATTGTCTCCTATCTCCATCGATATTACTTATTAAGGTTGCTCTCAAATTTTATATGTGCACAAGAGATCAACAAAGAATAGATTGTGGTTGTAAGTTGCTTGATCGCTTGAAAGCTAGATTGCAAATTGTTGGATTAGGATTGTGAAAGGATGAAGGAATCCCCTTATATAGAGAACACCTTATAAATTGGAGGTTTAAAATTAAGAGGTGAAATGATAAATGGTCGGCTAGGATTAAGTGGTAGGTGGAGAAAATAACAAAATATGAAGGGGGTAGTTAGAGGAAAATTAATAGATAAATGACAGTGCCATGGAGGGAAAAAACTAATGAATTAATTAAATAAATAGAAAAATTTATTTAATTAATAGAAAAATTGGGATCAATTTAAATAAAGAAAAAATTTATTTAATTTAGGGAAATGATAATTTAAATAAATCAAAATATTTATTTACATAGGGAAAGGTTAGAAGAGGACAAATAAATTAATTAAATAAATACAAATCTATTTAATTAATAGAGAGATTAGGATAAAATAATTAAATAAATATAAATAATTTTCTTAATTAGGCAAGACAATTTTAGTTGTTTACAATTGCTAATGCCTTTGGCTTATGTGTTGCCATTAAGATTGCTTACAAAATCTTGAAAAGATTTCATGCTTGTCAAATTTTGTGTTTGTATCAAAATTAGTAAGGTTTTCCCTAGTCGTATTAAATTATGCTCCAAGTTGTGTTTGGGAGCACAAAAGGTCACAATTTAGCCACACCTTTTGTACAATGATACTTCAAATATTAATCGTTAAGCACCCTAGATATTGGCTTGCTAGTTTTGTAGACCAAATATCTCTTATTAGTGTATTAATATCAAGTCACACATGCACTAAAGATGCAAAACTAATATATATCATTAAATGTACAATTGTATTTTGTTTCAAATTTAATTTGCAACCTTAAAACTGGTAACATGCATGACTCTACAGATAAATAAGGAGTACATTCTCTCAAAGATATGTGGAGGTAAGTATTATTGAACTTACATAGATTGGTAGGACCTAATTTACAAATATGGATATTGATATTCAATAGAGAACATCATCATTCTAACAAATAAAGATTAATGCTTTAGTCCATTGGTCTTAGAGTCAAGATTTGAAGAAATGAGTAAACATTTTTGTAAATTTGAGTCTAAGATAGATATGAATCAACCTAAATTAGAGAACTAGTATTAAATTCAAGATCTTATAAACCTAGCTACAATTTCACTCAAATTTAATTCATAGACTCAAGGAACTTCACATAATAAAATTCTTGAACCATCCACAAATGACATTCCATATTCTATTTTGAAAGGGATTTTTAAAGTAAAAATATTATTTTATAATTACCAAAGTTAATTAATAAAGAATAACAAGCTCGCAAATGTATTTATCTCTCTTGATGGCTCCTACTCCAACAATTTTTTTTAAACCCTTCGATTGCTTTTGCTGCTGTCCAATTTGTTGCGCTTGGTTGTGTTGCTGAGGGGTCTTCCCTGGCTTCTCATGGGAGTTATGGGTTTCCTCTAGACACGAGTGTGCCTCCCATTCTTACGATAGGGGCTCTTGCAAATTTTGTGGGTCATGAGGTTCCCTCTGTTGCTGCTCTCACTGGTGGTGTGGATGTTGGGGTCCCTCTTTCAAGGCCTTTTTCTACTGCCAGTGGATGAAGCTCTGCTCATGTTGCTAGATCTACTACTGTTGCCTTCCCTCCCAAGGGAAAATATCATCCTCTTTCTTGTGCCAAGACCTCCCTCGTTGTTGTTTGTGGCCAAGATGTGAACTTATAGCAACATTGCAGGTTGGTGTGCAGATTCACTAGTCTTTGGCCTTCTCTCTCGTATCTTCATAAATGGGTGATGGATTCTTGGAAGCCCTTAGTTTCAGGTAACATTGAACTTTTCCCTTGTGCTAAAGGATTTTTTGTTGCTTCTTTTTCTTTTGTTGATGATCGTGATTTAGTCTTGAGCAAGTTGTGGACATCCACTCTCTCTCAGACAAACCATGGACAATTTTTTTTATTCCTCTTACTAAACCACCTAGTGTGCATCCAGTATGGGTTCGTCTTTTCAAATTTCCCCTTCATTTTTGGGAGAATTATTATTGAAGCCATTGACAATTCTATCGACTGCTTCTTGAAGGTAGATGATACCACTTTTTTAATGGTTTTTTTTTATTTGCACGCATTCTAATTGATATTGACATCTTCATGCCTCTTCCTAGGGATGCAGTTCTCATGGTTGGGGATAGGCCATGGAATTAGTTGCTGGATTATGAGGGCATCCCTTTCTGATGTCGTCGTTGCTTCTCTAATGGTCACCTGGCCATGAATCATTCTCTTTTGCGATGTAAGGACACTACCACTTGGTGGAAGGATGATAGTGATGATCATGTGATTGTCTTGGCTTTCAATTGTTCCTCTAATGACTATTCACATGTTGATGATGATTCTCCTCAGGATGATGGTCTACCTCTTGCTACTAGTGTGGCCTCCTCAAGTCTCATGGTTCCTCCTCCATGACCTGTGGACCCTTCTCCATCTGTTTCTCTTGTTCTTTTCCAGCCTTCAGTTGAGGTTTTGTTGCTGTTAGGATAACCGGTGGGCAACTAAGAGGGGGGGGGGGGGTGAATCAGTTGTCAATATATTATATTAGTCAAACCACTTTATAACCTTTAACCAGTGCACATAAACATTGAATACCAAAATAGTAGAAACAAATACCGGTAAGCAATAAAACTTAAGAATGAAACAACGAATTAACACAATGCAACCATACCACATAACACCATGATTTGTACGTGGAAAATACGGTAAAGGGAAAAACCATGGTGGGAAGCCTACCCACAGTCAGATGATACTTCTGCAACAAGTATGTGATACAATAAGGGGCCTGTACATGCAGGAAGGCACACTGCCTAGAGCGTACTGCTCATTACAAAGTAGTCTCACTGACTATAGAGAGGTTATAACCACCTCAAGATATTTGGACAATAATCCAGAAGAATGAACTACCAAAGATAACATCTACCATGCCTGATTACAGTCCTGGTCAAGCTCAATACTAGAGGCCTTTGACCTCTTCCTTAAACCCAATTCAATCACCTATGATCAACCAAGTCTCCTTCACATATGATATTGCATTCCATGACCACGAACATATCTTTCATTCCATACCATGATCTACAATGAGATCCTACATCAATTTATACAAACCCTAAGGCCTAAACCAATTAGGTTGGCCATCTAAAAGATATTACAATAAGATCATTACATACATCCATATTACAAGGATATGCCATGTCGGCTTAAGGCCAAAACAACATTAACCAATCCATAAATCATCCTAGTAACATGTAGAGAACACATTAACATGATACTGGTCCATAACCTAGATAGGTACCGGACCCAATCTGGGTCCATCACACCAAAGCGATGTCTCCAATTAGTCAAGCCATGATCAAGAATCACCTTCTGCATCCTGAATTCCATCTAGAAGCTGCACCAACACCACTTATGCATCCTGTCAAAGATTCTCAGAAAAAGCTCTACCGGTAAAACCTTAAACCCTTACCAGTATAGGCTTATTGGAGTGTATGAAAACATCCGATCTCAAAGTCAATACCAATTGATCAAAACATACTCCAGAACATCAAATCAAACATATTCCATTGATCCAAACATGTCGATAGTATCCAACTGATAGTCCCTTTTGCCGGTAACACAAGTTCTTATACCGGTAACCAAAACCTGTCTGTTAGTAACCAACCAAAACAGCTAGTGTCGACATTAATGACAAAACATCAATGCAACACATAATCAATTCCTCCATATTGCCAACAGTTACCTGGTCAGATGTCCGCTCTTGATGTTGGCAGTCTCACTTTGGAGTTTCCCCCACTTGGTCCCCCTTGTGTTGGTACTCTAAATGATCGCATTGCTTTGATTGTTGTTCATCAAAAGAGGAAAGATTGTTATGTTCCTTCTCCCAAAAATCTTCCCCAAGTTGTAGGTGATTTTTCTACCCACATTTGATGTGGGTTACTAGGTATTATGCTAGTGTGTTGTAAGTGGCTTTTTTGGCCTTTTCTATCAGAGGATTTTTCTTGACTAGTTGTAAGTGGCCTTTTTGGCTTATCTTTGTATAGGGTCAACACCCTTGTTTTGCTGCTTTTAATATCAAAAAACAAGCTACCAAATGTAGTCCTAAATATGATTTCATATCTCCTAAAATTCCATGGCATTTATATGGATCTACATCTAGATCATAGATAGGATTTATGTTTGATAATAACTTCTCCAAAGTTAACAAAAATAATGAACGAATAAGACTTTAAACTTGAACCGTACCTTTTGATGCTAGAGATTACACTAACTAAAGAACATCCAATTAAATTTGTGTTAGGACTCAAATGTTGCAAAGACCTCAATTCCTTAATTCTTGATGTATGCAAAGGCCTCAATTCCTTAATTCTTGATGCCAATTCAGATTTGGAAGATTATCGATATGTCAATTGATGTCTTATACACGTCACCCTTCTTTTGCATCAACAAAATTGGGCTATAGGAGATGAAATACTCTCCCTTATATATATTTTTGTCACACGCTCCTAAATATATAGTTTTATCTCTCCATTCTCTACAAATGATAAATGATAGAGAGATGCACTAGGAAAAGGTAATCATGACATTGAATCAATTGTATGACTTATTGGTTTCCAATAAAAAATATCATTGCACTCCTCTAGTACTCTATTTAAATTAATATCATTATTTTAAAGGATTTGTGGTTATAGATTATATTAAAAGGATCCTTTTACTCAAATATAAGAATCAAGAGCACAAAATTAATGCTACAACTATCTTCTTGTTCTTTGTTAACACTAATGAGTGAAACTTTGATGACTATTTAAGTAGGCATTATCTATATTTTCACCATCATTTATGACAACATTTTTGGGTTTTTCTCTATAGAGTACATCACATTAGTAAAGATATGGTTGCACAAGTAAAACATCATATACAAGTCTAATGATGAAAATTAGAAGAGGGCTTCATCTTGGAAAGGCCCGATTTTAGTCACCAATTGACACTATTGATTGACTTGATTCTCAATACTTGAGTTAAAGCATTCAATGGTGTATGGTTGAGGGTTAGGAATCAATGAGAAGTTGAATATCATAGATGCATCAAGTTAAATTAAGTTATTCTAACTATTATTGTCAACCATTAAGTTTACCATTGGTCCATTAACCCATATTTGAGAATGAAATAATATTTTAGATACTTCTTGATCAAAATTGGAAAATGGTGTTAGTTGTGAAAATGATTCTATGGCACTAAAATATAGAGTCAACGGTCTATTTTCCTTCAACTATAACAAACAAGACTTTTACAACATTATTCGTCAAAGTGACCACTAAAAAATATGTACATTGCAACACTTTTTATTCTTGATTTGCTTCCATTGACCTTTAAACAATGTTTCTAGTACCAAAAGTGTTTCAATGCCTTGTTTCTTGGAATATAATTTTTTTTTCAAACTTGGAATTTTCTTGGATTGTAATTTCAAATTAAATTAGATTGTCCAAGGGGTTGAGATTAGTTGGTTAAAGCATTGAGTTCTCAATGTGGAGACCCATGTTCAACTCCCATGAGGGACACCTTTGTGTAGAATTATAAGTTGTGACTCTTGGTCTTCCATTGTTGTTTAAAGTGGATTTCTAAGTTGTGACCCTTGGTCTTCCAATTGTTGTTTCTAGTTTGGTGCTCGAAAGGAGCTAGTATTTGTAATAAGTTTGCTCGAAAGGAGCTGGTATTTGTAATAAGTTTGTAACGTGGATGCTCAAATGAGAAAAAATGAGCTTTGTGATTCTATGATACTTAATACAAAAAAATTAAATTAGATTGAAATTAGCTCCTTCTACAAAGTATTTCCTTCAAATCTTAAGCAATTCTGTTTTAATTTTTTATGTGCATATAAGATTATTTGTTAAATATCCTTTTATTGACTCAAGCACACTATAGTAGTTTCATCTCATTATCTCAAATTGGAATAAAAGCATCATAAGTGAAGATGATGTGTGATTTCATCTCTATATGCCCAATATCATTTGAGAAAAATCTAGTCAATCTAACTAGCTATTATTGCATCCATGTGACCCACCTGAATCTTTAGCATTTCCATGACATTATGGTCATTCCATGCAAAGAAAATTGTTAGTTAAGTATATATTTTAATCACATATATAACTAGTTAGGGAGTGATAAGAGAAATCTAGAAAATCTTGAGAAACGTCAAACATGGTGGCACACTTGAAATGTCTACTCTTTTGAAAATTGTCAAGTTTCAAGGATATCCTAAGGTTTCTAATTTTTATACTCTTTCTTTAGCCATTTTTAGCTTTGATCCTCATAAAAATAAGAAAGGATTCTTATATGGTTGCATAAAAAAAAAATGTAGAAAAGTCAATAACTATCGTAGCATCCATGTCAAGGAAAAAAAAGAAGGTTTTCTAGCTACAAACCTATGTATCAAAGCAACTAATGTAAAGCTAAAAGAGACTAATAAATCATCCATGGAGTGAATATTTAGAACTTTCATTATCTTCCTTCAACTAGGAAGATTAAAGTTGTTGATAAGAATTCAGTAGAGGTTTCCTTCAATGTTTGCACTCAAGGAGGACTGAGACTTCCTAATGCTAGAATTACAGGATTACCACTTGCAACAAAGTTTCTTGTCAAACAAGTCGAAAACATAGCCAATTGTCATGTTCTTCTCTACACTATAAATCTCACCATCTGATGCTCCGTAATAAATAAGGGGTTCATTTCCACTTTATGATGTAATTGGTAATTCCTTGGTGTTATTTTAAGATTAGGGCCTCTTAAGAGAATATAGAATATATTTTATGACTGACATATTTTTGTAACTTGAAGGCAAAAAAAATGTTTTGTGACATATCTTGACATTCTAATATTCTCAAGGTAAAATTGGTTATTTTCATGTAATTGAAGCCAAAGAACTAACTAGGAAAGAAATTCTTTGCTAGGAGGATATCTAAAATCTTGATCTTCAAAAGTAGCACTCTTGGTGGGATTAAATCAAAGCTTAAGTAATAAACACTACATATAAATCAATTTGCCAAGAGCCTTTTTGTAAATTAGTCTATAAAAAATATCTATTTAATAGCCAATTAACTAGAGTTAAAAACAATATCCATTTATGTACTAGAGTTGATAAAACCAATGAGAAATTTGAAGAATCATGTGATGGTGTAATCACATATAAAGAGGGGTAAAACAACATAGATGAAATAACATTATTATGTCTTGGAGAAACACAAAAATGGGAAAAGCCTCCTAGAATGAGAGTTCTCCTCAAGCCACTATATTTTGAGTTATTACAATATGTGGGCTAATAGGATTAGTACGACAACAAAGGAAACATTTCAACTAGGCACATGAGTAAATGCATAAGGATGAATCTATATTTTTTATAGATGTAGTCATCATAAAATGTGAATAAGAGGATTGGTACCTTACCCTTGTTCATATAATGGAGTTTCCTACTAACTATGTTAGTTTAATTTATTCAACATTGATTAAATAGTTTTGATTACGAGTCACATGATGGTGAATTATATGCTTTGATAATATTGAAGGCCTAAATGATAGGGAGTCACAAGGGGGCTAGGTGTAGCCCTTACCACACTAAAGGGGTTTTGTGAGGCCATTAGGCCAGCCAAAGTAATTTTTTGGGACTTACTATTTTCAATCATATGAGATGTGTACATAATATAATTTATTGGGCCACATTTTCTATTTTTAGAAAGTATAATTTGAAGAGGATTCAATAGTTTGGTTTCTTATAGCAGTTCATTACATTTTTTTTATTATAAATTATAAATTGTTTTAACAAATTTTTTTAGACCTTTGCTTGTGGTTTTTTCTTGGTCCATTGTTGAGTTTTCCATGAAAATTTCTGTGCTTTTGTTTATTATTTTTCGTTGCTAATTTATGTACTATTAATTTTACTCTATAATTGGTATGAAAGCTTACAATTTTGTGAAAAATATTTTTTGATTTATTATTGTGAAAAGTAACAATGATAGGAAGAACAACTACCAAATTTGATGGTTTGAGAACTCTTTTTGAAGTAGTTTGACCTTACAAAAGTCTGAAATATTGAGTAGTTTATGTACTATGTTTGTTTCAATCATATATCGCATATAAAAAGAAAAAAAATCCTTGGTACCACACGTTAAATCCTTTGGGGATATGAATTCCAACACTTAAGGAACATTAGACTCTTTTTTAACTATTTTTAACTACCATTCTTCTACACACATTGGTCTACCATGAACTTCTTCCAATGCACATGATTGATATTCTATTCAATTGATTCTCAAACAACTACAATATAGATTTCAAATTTATTTTCAAACATGTCTACCATTATCAGTGTCCTTAAAACACCTCAAAAGTCCATGCCAATCTCTTATGCTTTTAATCTCCTTCACAAATTTTCACACAATATGCTTCTTCCAAATTTGTAATTAATAAAGGATTCAAATTAAAAAAATAGATTTGCCTAAAGATATAGAGAAAATATAATTAATGCCTCTTTTTTTCTCCAATTTACTTCATATGCCATTGCGAACTCTATAAAAAAGTACTTGTACATGCAATATTAATTCTTCCTATAGAGTCTCACACCATCATTTTATGCATTCTAGATTTACATTTTCAATAGTCACTTTAATTACTTAAGAATAGATTTGATAAATTAGTTTAGAAAATAATTAGTTGGGAAGTTGCATTCCCATAGGTTAGTTGGTTAGTTGCTTGATAGGAAAGAAAGGCTTTATAAGCCATTCATTTGTAATGTGAAAAATCTTGAACACCAATAATATATTCTCTATATTATTCAAACATTTTTGTTCTGCTCCTCCATTATTCAACATAGTATTAGAGAATCATTATTTCTTATGCCTAGATGTTTGAATAAAGATGCATTTGGTGTTGTATAATCAAAGAAAGGCATGATGAATGATTTTAAGAAAAGGAAATGAAAAGGGCACAAAAATATATCAAGAAGGAAAGTGGTGTCAACAATATGTAATAACTATACAAACCTAAATAAAGTGGGGGCATATTAAACATTTCTAGGGAAAGGAATTTTTTGTTTATTTGTTTAAGGCATGAAGATATGACACGAGGAGGAGAAAACAACATAGTAAAGGGTATTATTAAATTTGGTGAATAATATCCTTGCTGGGCGTTATGAAACTAGTTTCTTTTGGGTGAATAATTTATTGATTGCAAAGGAATTTTCATCAATATTTAATTTTTCTAATAAAATAGTGACCTAAGGAGTGGAGCATAAACATTTAATTTTAGTCCATCTTTCATTATATATCAAAGTTCCTCTATGCATGTTTTTTATTTCGCCAAAACTTCCTACAATTGTGCAAAACATTTAAAAAAAAATGGGTCTATGAAAGGTATGATGCTATTCTATGTGTTGCATGTTCTATAAGTTCATAAGGTGTCTTTTTTAAAAGAAGGGGTTTGTCTAATGAAATCCATGACCAACGACATGTAAGAAGGCTTGAAAAGTTTTGAAATTATAGTGAAAGTGTTGAAAATAAGAATGGAAATAACCAAAATCTACTATTTTATTTTTTTGATATCACCTTTATCAGTCTAAAGTGAAGTAGAGTTGTGTATGGGAATATTGGATTAATTTGAGGAAAAAATACATTTGAGAAATAAAGGATTTTGAATCGCTTTTGGATTTCTAATTTTCTAAGGAGAAATAAAAAGTGCATTATAGTGGATGTATACAACTTTCTCCTAGTAAATCTGATTGCATCTTATCATGCCTATAATCTAAAAGATGCCAATGTTATACATTCAAGGTTCTAAAAAATTCACAAGTTTGTGCTTTTGGAGAAGTTGATGTAAAGAATGTAAACCAAGATCATATTGGAGGTACGTTGGAGGAAATGGAGGTAGGAGAACATCTTTCATATCGAGTTAGCTTCTCACTTAGACATGATATATGTCATGATAAGCAACACAAGTTTTATCTTATTATTTGGGTCCCTTCATGGAGAAAGTGGGGGTGTAACAACTGTTTTGGTTTACTGATTATTGAGTTTGTCTTGATTTACAGACATGGTGAGTGGTACCTATAGATAATTAAGTTTTTCATGGTTCATTGTTTTGTAGATGTGTTACTATGGATGATAGAGTTTAGCTCAATTCATAGGAGTGTTATGCTTTTGGATAATGGATTATGTCTCAATTCACAAGTATTTTTGAATAGTAGGACACTTACCTAAACATGAGCAACTTGGGTTGTTCTGAAGAGGTATGGTGGTTAGGTAGGATGTTTTCCTAGAAATGAGCAGTTTGGGGTTTTCTATGGAGATATGGTGAGATTATTCTATAGATTTTCAGTTCGATTGTTGCAATCAATCCATATTGTTTTTTAAAGCCATGAGATTTCCACAATCCATTTTGTTTACTAGTTTATTTTTTTGGATTCGATTTTGTGCAATTTTTTCCCATCAACGTTTCGAATCACACTCCGTGATTCATCATCAGGATGAAAAGAATTCCAAAGACATGATGATGAATTCTTTCATGTCTTTGCAATTATTTTCATCCTGATGATGAATTCTTTCATGTCTTTGCAATTATTTTCATCTTGATGATGAATCATGGAGTGTGATTCAAAACGTTGATGGGAAAAAATTACACACAATCGAATCTAGAAAAATAAACTAGCATATTGTTTTTATTTATTTTTGTAATGTAAACCTTAAGGGGAAGTATTGGAAAAATTAAGATTCACATTTTTAATAGTCACTTTAGGGATTTAGGATTATATTCAATAAGTTAGTTTAATAAATAATTAGTTGGGAAGTTGCATTCCCATAGGTTGGTTTAAAGTTGGTTGACAATAAATAGAGGCTTTATAAGTCATTCAAGTGTAATGTGAAAAGTCTTGAACATTAATAATATATTCTTTATATTATTTTATGTGCTGCAATGGTTTGATCTACTAATTTTTGTTGCATTGCTCTATTTTTCAACACTTAATGCCTTCTTAGGATTTTATATGCAACATAGAATCATCTGATGTACCTTAGAACATGAACTCACGTAATGCTCTTTTTAACTATAAACACATCCTCAACACATAATTTCAATACTCAATAGACAATGAAGTATTCTAAGAAAATTAAACCCCAAAGATACTCACATATTTGTAGTAATGTAAACTTACAACAAATAACAAAAATCACTACCTATCATACCAAGTGATTTTATCACAACTTCTCATCAAATATTCACATGCAACACACAGACACATTGATCTCCATTTTTATCTAATACCATACGAAGAAACATAGGCGAATGTTCATTTTTTATCACTAAATCACAAGCATATATATAGGGACAAGGTAGTTTGAGAAATCAAACTGTTCCAACAAGAAAGGAAGAAAAAATGATTGACATATAACTGATGGGACAATGGAATAGACAATTATTTCAATAGTTTTATGACCCTATGTGAAGGTTTAATTATTCAAGGAGTCTTATTGGTTCCAAGATAGGTCATGTTTAGGATGACTAGGGATTTGAGAATTATAATCCACTTTATCTAGGTAAGCTAAGAACCTTCTACACCAAGGATGCACTATAAAATAAGGTCTAATTCATTTGCAAAAGGTAGGAAAGAGCAAGGGGCGATACAAGGACACAAGCATATCTAAATAGTTAGAATCAAAGTAAGAAGATAAAAGAGGAGCCCGAGGAAGCTATTGTTCATTACTAGACTACTAAAAGTATCGTTATTTTAGCATAATCAAATGGTTGAGGCCTAATATGTTTTGATCCCATTGCAATAGAGAATAAGAATGTAATTATAATTATTGATTATATGTCAATTAAAGTTGATTGTGATAATAAGATATTAGTTTTGAGTATTGTGTACGTTTGTGTTAAGGATACATGGTTCATTGGAGCCTCCATCTAATCATTACATAATGTGCTTATCTTGTTTCCAATTTTGTTGATTCAAATTTGGAACTTTACCTTCTACCACCTAAAAAGATGAAACTTAAGTGGGACATGAGATGGATTTATGGAATACATTTAATATTTAAATTTATAATGTATTTAGAGAATAAAATTTAGTCTATTTCTATGTTAATCCCAAAGCATAAGATTGTATTAGACATAATGACAATAAATTCAAGAGATATGTATAATGAAATTGAATGTGGTGTATATATCTTTCAAAAGAAAAAATATATAAGATAACAGACTCTAAAATTATGTTCCTTAACTATTCCTTTAATTCATTTTAATTATCATTTATTATTCTTCATTTATCCATTTATCATTTGTTAACCCACTTTATCCTCTTTGTATTTAAACCTTCTTAAATTTTTATCCTTGACTGAAGAACTATTACTATAATAACAACTATTACTATTTGTTTGTTTTTTTCTTAATAATTTTTATGCGGAGAACT
Organism: Cryptomeria japonica; assembly: GCF_030272615.1. Classification (NCBI taxonomy): domain Eukaryota; kingdom Viridiplantae; phylum Streptophyta; class Pinopsida; order Cupressales; family Cupressaceae; genus Cryptomeria; species Cryptomeria japonica. The sequence continues at coordinate 893,234,556 of NC_081407.1, read as the reverse complement.
TTCATTAGAGGTTTATAAGTCGATTAAATTGATAGTTTTGGCCTCGACGCCTTCTCAAAACTCGTCATAAGAAGAAAACTGCAGATACCGCATTCTATTATTGTTTCCCTTTAATTTCTGTGAAATGCCTTGTCTTTAATACTCAGGACGGAGGTAACAATTTTTGTGCAAGAACTATTTTCCTTGTTCATACTCGTATTTTGTTTCTTCTATTTCACATTGTTCGCCACAAAAAACTAACTTCGTATTAAGGAAATTATCGTGGCTCTCGTCAAAGTTTGTTTTATTTATTACAAACCAGTGTTTATAATAGATGGTCTCTTTCATTGCATTTGGAGAGACAGTCAAATCATTATTTCTGTTTCCCTTCTTAATGGCAACCACAACCACAACCCATCTTCTGTTTTCCTTCTTTTTTCTTGTCTCCACAGCTGCTTCTCAACACTTGAATGAAAAGGTAATATCTTTCCTCTTCTCCTTCTACCATGTCAATGTTGGATAGTAAATAACTTCATCTCCCTCTGTTTGAATTGTTACTGACTATAACATTTTATTCTATGCCAAATCAGCTATACATAGTGTACATGGGTGATGTTCCATCCCCAGATAAACAAGATTTTTCCCAAACATCAGCGACTGCGTCCCACCTTTCATTGCTTCACTCTGTACTTAGAAGGTTTTTACATAATTCTTTCTTCTTCTATGTCACTATCTTGTTCTTAGAAAGAGCTATTTTTCTAATTTTACTTTTTTCAATATGCTTGTTAAGCCATGAGGCAGCACAGGAGTCTTTGGTTCATAGTTATTCGAAGAGCTTTAACGGATTCGCAGCTTGGCTTTCCTCATCTCATGTCCAACGCCTCTCAAGTAAGATTAATATTACCTTCACTAGATTAATTTCAACAAAGCAAAACGCTTGTTCAGGGGTGGGGGGAAATTTTATCAGAAGTTTGGGAACCAGGATGTTAGAGCTAGTTACCAGAAATTTGTATTTTATTTCCAATGTATTACTGATTTATTTATGATTTTATTTTCAAATAATGAGTCGAAAGTCTGGTTTGTGAATAATAGACACAGATGGAGTAGTTTCGGTGTTTGAAAGCAAAAACGCTCAACTCTTGACAACTAGATCATGGGATTTTGTGGGACTCCCTCTATCTCAGCAAACCGATCATTTGGAGTATCAAAGTGATGTAATTGTAGGCATGCTAGATACAGGTATAAATAAAAACAATAGAAACTTTATTTGTAGCATAGAACAGACAGTAAAATGGTTTCGTATATTTCCCATATTAATTCTGAAAAAATCTCTGATCCAATTTGAGTGTAGGGGTATGGCCAGAGTCAGAAAGTTTCGATGATGCGGGATTGGGTCCCATTCCCTCAAAATGGAAGGGAGTGTGTCAGACAACACCCGACTTCAAAGCCTGCAATAAGTACTAAAGCATATTCATGCTACTTTTAGAACTAAATTCTCTTCCCATGCAGAGATACTTTAGAAGATAATTTATTTTGAGATTTTAAAGTGCTGTGTTTACTTGTTTACCAGGAAAATAATAGGTGCAAGATTTTACGATAAAGGAACTCAACCAGCTGCTGGTGAGTTCATCTCTCCAAGAGATTCAAATGGCCATGGAACACACACCTCTTCCATAGCTGCTGGAAGCATTGTCAGAAATGGCAGTCTCATTGGATTAGCACAAGGAGACGTACGTGGAGGAGTACCTGGTGCAAGGATTGCTATATACAAGGTTTGCTGGTCACGTTCTTGCAGCGATGTAGATATCCTTGCCGCATTTGATGATGCAATCCATGATGGTGTGGATGTAATTTCTGTTTCTATTGGTATTTCAAATGGAGGCATCTTTCCCCCACTTGACTACTTCGAAGATAGCATTTCCATAGGCGCATTCCATGCAATGAAAAGAGGAATCTTAACATCAAATGGTGCTTGTAACGATGGCGTTGAGGGATCTGTTTGCAACTTTTCCCCCTGGTCTCTGACAGTGGCTGCAAGCACCATTGATCGGCAATTCAAATCACAACTTACTTTGGGAAATCAAATGTTTCTCGAGGTAAATCAAATATCATTGTGTTCCACTGATATTAAGTGATCAAATTTCTAACGTGTTGAGTTTAATGTTGAGATAGGGGCATGCTATAAACACATTCACAATGGAGCAGCCTTGGTATCCTTTAGTATATGGAGGAGATGCTGCTAATGTTTCTGGCGGATTTTCTTCAGATGACTCACGGTAAAATGCATAAAATCACATGAAATTTATCAAGAATTTACTTTAATTAAATTTGCTGATTTAGTTTAACTGAAAGTTCTCTGGATTTGTATTATTGTGAATTTGGTCAGTGGTTGCGGACTATATTCCCTGGATCGCAGTATAGTCGAAGGAAAAATAGTACTTTGCTACTTTGCTGAGCCAATCGATCCGCCGGATGGAGGAGTGTATGTCTCTGGAGGGGCAGGTACCATAATATTGTATAATGTTAATAATGATACAGCTTTCTCGTTCATGGTCCCCGCCACAGTTATTTCAGCCGAACAGGAAGAGATTGTCAGATCTTACATCAATTCTACAAGGTAAATGCAAAAATGAAATGAATTATATATTCTCCCCATAAGAGTTGAGTTTGATGGAGTAGAAAGTCACCTAGGGTTTCTATGAAAGATTCAAAATTTTATAATTTTAATGCTAAAAAATGGAGAATTTTTTTTTTTACATGGAGATTCAGATTTTATTGGATTGGATAAGGTGGTAAATGATCATCTAAATATAACTATTTACTTGCCATGTTGATTATATGTGTTAGAATTCTAAATCTCACTACTAACATTACTTGTAGTTTACGATGATCCTGGTTGCAGATGGGCCCTCTAAGATTATAGTGTTTGTTCTAGTGGCTGCCAGTACTCACCCACATGGCCACCCAGTTATTTTGAATTACATCCAAAATTGGTTAAAACATTTGAGCCCATATTCGAGATTAATAAAAAAATCGAACAAACTTCCTGACAGTCAGAAAAATTATATCTATGGTACAAAAAAAACCTGAAATCTAAAGCTCTAACATGGCTAGTTCAATAACAAAACGAAAACTTTAAATAAAACCATGCTTTAAGAGACGACTAATGCTTTAATTCTTGTACATTTCACTAGGTCTCCAATTGCAAGTATAGCAAAAAGTGTGACTAGCAATGATTTACCTGCACCTATAATAGGTTCATTCTCATCTAAAGGTCCCAACAGAATCACACCAGATCTTCTAAAGGTAACAAAACTTAAATATCTCATTGGAATTTGAAAGCTCATTCCAAGGGACTTGTGTTGGTCTGAATTAACTACTGAAGAAATCCATTCATGTCATATTTCCTTGACAGCCCGACATCACCGCACCAGGTGTAAATATTCTAGCGGCTTGGTCAAATGCTGCGCCAATGAGCATGGATCCGTTGGACAAAAGAGTAGTGGATTTTAACATAGAATCTGGAACATCCATGGCATGCCCTCATGCCACAGGAGCAGCTGCCTATGTCAAGTCATTTCATCCTGACTGGTCTCCTGCTGCTATCAAATCCGCTCTCATGACCACAGGTGGATACCCATTCCACTACCCAAAAATTGTATATATTCATTTATTTTTCTTAACTAGCCTCACAATTTCATTTATGATGCAGCATCACTATTGGATGCAACATTATATGGCAATGAAGCTGCAGAATTAGGATATGGTGCAGGGCAGATTAATCCCCTCAAGGCCATCAATCCAGGGCTTGTGTATGATGTCGACTCAAATTCTTATATCAACATGCTATGTAGCCAAGGATACAATGAAACATCCTTACGTTTGCTGACAGGAGAATCTATCACTTGTTCTTCAAACTTATCTAAAAATGGAGTATGGGAACTTAACTATCCTTCCATAATGGTTATTAGCAATGCAAGTGAGCCCACTTTTGCTCAATTTCCAAGAACAGTTACAAATGTAGGACCTGCAAACTCTACTTACCAAGCCAAAATAGATGCACCCTTTGGAATGAACGTGACAGTGGAGCCAGATACACTCACTTTCACATCCTCCAACAAGAAGATGTCATACAATGTAAAAATTGAAAGTCAAGTTATACCAGATGATGACGCTTTACTATCAGGTGCATTGACTTGGAGCTATGGCAATTACAGTGTGCGGAGCCCCATTCTTGTATATTATAATGTGAAACAGTAGATAATCATGGCTTCCATGGCTATCTATGTTAGGAAATAAGGTTTACATTTAATACATCAAGTGTGTAGTTTGTTCTTGTAAGTTAATTTTGTATCAGAAAAATAAGACTATTAAAGTCAATGCAAATCTCATTGAATCAATAATATATATTCAAAGTTAATGAGAATTTAGAAGACCTTGGAAGGGAGGAGGACCTTATTCAGTTTGCAAGACTCAACGGTATTCTGCCTTCGAAACCAGAAGATGAAAACCTACATTTGGAACAGGCTAGCAGGGGTCGTGCTTGCAGGGGTCACCGTGGGACTGGAATTGGCCATGGTAGAGGTCGCCCTCCGTGCAGAGGACGTGGACAAGCAAGGAAGGAGCACCCGTCAGCTGAAGCCCAACAGGAAATTGCAAGCTAGGCCCCTCTAGCTCCCTTATGTTTTTTGTTATGTCTCTTGAACGTTTTTTTGTTTACTCCGTTATAATCTCTGTAAACAGGGCAGTAAGCTTCTGTCTTTTAGACTTCAATCTCTTTTTTAAGGGTTTTCTCAGACTTTCATATGGAGTGTTTGCTTGTAAGAGAAGGAATTGGATGCACTTTTTGGGACTCTGCTAAAACTATTGCTCTGTAAATTCTATATATTCATAATATAATCTGGCTTTGCCTTTATCGATCAAAAAAAAAAAAGTTAATGAGAACTGATCATTGTTAAAATTTATATTAAAATATATATTCAAAATGAATATTTGTCTTTCTATAGTATATTATTGCTAAACTCAAACTCAAACTCAAACTCTAATCCTACCTCTAACTTTAACCTTGCAACTAAAACTAACATTAATTGTAACTTTAATTTGTGGGGAATTTGGAAACTTTTTTGGTACGCTTCTTTGTTCATCCTCAATATCAAGGTTAAGGGTTCCTTTCAAAAACCCATTGTCTCTGATTGTGGGGTTCCTTGCTAAACCCGTTATCTTGGTTGAGGGAACCTAGAAAAATCCTAATTCAAGTTGTGGGAGCCTTGTAAAACCCACTTTCAAGGTTAAGGGAGCCTGGAAAAATCCTATGTCTCTCGTTCATACCAGGGACAGATTGGATGCTGAAAGTTTTCAAGGGCCTAGTTTGGCTAGCTATTGTTTTTGGTTAGGTGCAGGCCCGAAGTTGTTGTTACAGGTTATGGGAGCCTCAGAAAACCTTTCTTGCTGGTTGAGGGTGCCTAATAAACCCTTGATCTATGTTTTCTAAGGTCTAGTGTTTGTTGTTTTAGACCATGTGTTTAGGCCAGCCTGGTATGCAATGTTTTATCTTTGATGTTTGGCTGGTGTTTTAGTTGCTGTGTTTTTTCTGTTTATTTCTTTTACAACTTTTTTCTGGGTTTTGGATGCCCGCAAGTTTAGAAGGTATCAGGTCCTTTCTAAAACCTGTGTGTCACTACCAGGCAGTCTAGTCTATTCCTCGTTGGTAGCTCTTTGATTGTAAAGGGTTTCGAGGCCCCTTCAAAACCTGTTTTACCCTAATAAAAAACTCTAATCTTAACCTTGACACTAATTCTCACTATAATATTAATCTAATCTTAATTGTGACCCTAATCCTAACTATAATCCTAATTCTAACTTTAACCCTATAACTAAAACTAAGAGTAATTTTAACTCTAATCCTAATCTTGAGAGTAATTGTAACCTATCATTAATCAAACATAACATTATTAATACTTATTTTATGCTTATATTGGTAGCTCATTAAATGTGACCCTAATCCTAACCTTATCTATTCAATTAAGGTCAAGGTTAGTGTAAAATCTCAACTTAATTAGCTACAACCCTTCAATAAGAGTTAACTCAAATACTTTTTTTATGTTAAAATAATTTTATTAAAGTTATTTAAATTTAAAAACTAGTATTTTTAAAAGTTTATTTGAATACTTAATAAGAAATAAAGTATTGAACTTATAAATTAATAAATGTTTATTTGTTTTATTTCTAATATGTAGGGGCTGGGGATGCTACTAGCATATATATTAAATTATATATATAAAGTAAGTTGAGAGATATTGAGGCTTTAATTTTTTTCATTATTCCACTAAAATAATATAATTTTATTAGATTAAAAAATTTAAACAATGATATCTCTCTGCTTAGTTTATAAATTCTATGAATTCTTCTTCTTTTTAAATGTAATGGGTTTACACTAAACCTCTTCAAATTTTTAACCTTTAAACTCTAATAACAACTATTACTATTCTATTAGGAACCAAAGGGAGGAGTATGGCGTGTGAGAGTGAAGGAGCGAGTGAGAGCAGAGGAAGGAGTGGTAGGGTTTCTATTGCTACTGAAGTAGGGGATGAGGAAGATGGGAGTGACCTAGATGGATTTGTGTCTACTATTGAGATTTATGTGGGGATTTTCTATGCCTTGTCTTTGTCCCTGCGTTTTGCAGAGGATGAGTCTTCCAAAGTCTCCTTCTCTAGTAGGCTTTTTCCTCTCTTAACCTAGGTAAGGGAGTTGATCCTTGTTGGTCCCCTGCTAGGTTGGTGCATGAACAATTGTTTTCTTTCTCCTCTGTTACCCTTTTGACCAACAAGAGCTTTTTTTGTTTTGTTAGTTTTTTCTCTTGCCCCTGTCTCTTAGAGCACTTGGCCTTTGGAGCCCCATCTTTTGTTAGGTCTTCCCTTTGGGTTTGTGCTTGGTTCGTGCTTCTTTTCTTCCTATAGCTAGGGTTATATCACCTTTGTTTATATCACTCCTTTTCTAGTTGGTTGTCGTTGGTGCCAAGATTTGTTAAGGGTTCCTCCCATCATGGTGAGTGGGGATTCTCTCCCTTTTTGAACTCTAGTGATTCATTTGGTAGCGTTGGCTATTTGAATTATATATGGTGGCTGGTGCTTATCTCTCGAGTTATCTTTTGGCTCCCTTGTTCCTATGACTTGTCTATTTTGGTGTCGCTCCTCTCTATTGGGGTGCCAATGTTGGTTTCCTTGTGTGGTGCAGAGGTTTGGAGGGCACCATGGGTGGCAGAGCTTTTGTAGAGTATGTTGTGTTGAGCTAGATGTCTAGGAATGTTTTGGTTTAGGCAATTTCTCTTGTCCTCGGTTCTATTGAGGTGGATCATATGGAGGGGTTTATGGTTGATAAATCTATTGAGGAGGATTTTTGAGGGTGAGTGTCACTTCCAAGATATTTGGACTACTTATAGTGGTTCAACTGTAGGCAATGGACATATTGAGGTGGTCTATGTTGTTTCGTTTGCAGAGTGTTCTTCCAATCTAAGGTTATGCCTTTCAAAATCCTTTGGGATGTTTTGTGCTAGTCCATTGCCAGGTTCTAGAATGGCTAGGTGATCTTTCAAAACCCTTTTGGATTGTCTATTCTAGTCCACTCTTGACTATCCTATGTTGTGTTTGTCTAGAATGGCTAAGTGTTTCTACAATTTTAGGTTTTTGGGTGCCTTCCAAAACAAGTTATTTTTGAGACCTTTATAGTCTCCTCCCTTTTTAGAGAATGTTTTTGTTCATGGAGGTCGTTCAAGAAAAAGGTTGCGAGAAGCTTTTCAAAACTCGCTAGTAGCTTTTTGCTTCCTTGCTTGTTTTGTTTTCAATACAAGGGTGTTTGTTTGGTTTATGGTTTGGGGTGCTCTCCTAAACCCCTCCGTTCTGAAAGTGTAAGCTTGTTGAGGGTTGGGGACCCTTGTTCCCACCAGTTGGATGCTCTGGTCAAAAGCCTCTCTTTCTAAAAATGAGTGTGTTCTTTTCAAGTGTAGGTGGGCTCCCTACTTGTGAGTACCTCCCTCTTATGTTAAGGGTTCGGGTTGTCTCCTGCTTTAATCAATCAAAACTATTACTATTTTATATATATTTTTTGAAATTTAATTAATATGAATATTTAAGTTTTCTTAAAAAAAGAAAAAAGAAAATCTCAAATTTGAACAACTTTCGTGGGGTTTTATAATACTAGGAATGTGGGAAATGAGGGTGTAAATACGACGGCCACGACTATTCTAGCTACAAAACAGACCCGTCGTATAGCGTGTTAGTGACAGGTTAGTCAATCGCAACCGTTAATTGCAAAATCGACGGTGTAAAACACGCGACTAACATGCATGTTAGTCAATCCGTACTGTCTTTTTGGAACCAAAATAGACACGTCCAATACAACCGACTTTGATTCAATTGACACCTTCTCAATACTTGTCATAAGAAGAAAATTGTACTTTCGTGGGGTTTTATGATACTAGGAATGTGGGAAGTGAGGGTGTAAATACAACCGGCTTCTGATTCAATTGACGCCTTCTCAAAAGTTGTCATAAGAAGAAAATTGTAAACACCGCCTTCTATTATTGTTTTTCATTAATTTCTATGAAACGCCTCGTCTTTAAAACTCACGACGGAGCTAACGTTTTTTTCATTAATGGAATGATGTTCATATTTTGTTTCTTCTATTCCACTCTGTGATTCTCGTCAATGTTTGCTTTATTTATTACAAATCCTTGTTTATAATAGATGGCCCGTTTCAGTGCATTGTGAGAGAGAGTCAAAACATTACATTACTAACCTCTCAATGGCAAGCACGGCCATAACTCATCTTGTGTTTGTCTTCATTTTTCTTCTTATCTTTCTCTCCACAGCTGCTTCTCAACTCTTGAATGAAAAGGTAATATCTTTACTCATCTCCCTATGTTTGACATGTTACCTCTCAAAAATGTTTAACTGACTAAATTTGTTTTGTTTTCTATATCAGCTTTACATAGTGTACATGGGTGATGTTAGGTCCCCAGATATACAAGATTATTCCCAAACAGCAGCAACTGAGTCCCACCTTTCATTGCTTCACTCTGTACTTGGAAGGTTTTTACATAATTCCTCCTTGTATGTCCGTGCTCTATTCTTATGAAAAAGAACTATTTTTCTAATTTTATTTCTTTCAATATGCTTGTTAAGCCATAAGGCAGCAGAGGAATCTTTGGTTCATAGTTATTGGAAGAGCTTTAATGGATTCGCAGCTTGGCTTTCTTCATCTCATGTCCAATACCTCTCAAGTAAGATTGCCCCAAAAATAGGTGGTTCCCAGGAATTTTTATTTATCATTTATTTTCAAATAATGAGTTCAAAGTCTTGTTTATGGATTACAGATACAGACGGTGTAGTTTCGATGTTTGAAAGCAAAAATGCTCAACTCTTGACAAGTAGGTCATGGGATTTTGTGGGACTCCCTCTGATTCAGCAAACCAATGATTTGGAGTATCAAAGTGACGTAATTGTTGGCGTTCTAGATACAGGTATAAATAGGAGAGCAATAGAAGCTTCAATGGCAGCATAGAAGAAAAAGTATAATGATTTCGCATATTTCCCATATAAATTCTGAAAAAAATTTCTTGATTTGAGTGCAGGGGTGTGGCCAGAATCAGAAAGTTTCGATGATGCTGGATTGGGTCCCATTCCCTCAAAATGGAGGGGAGCGTGCCAAACAACACCCGACTTCAAAGCTTGCAATAAGTACTAAAACATTCATTTGTTCTATTTTCCAATCTAAATCCTCTTCCTGTTCAGAAATACTGTATAGGCAATAATTGTTTTGAAATTATATCGCACTGACAGACTTGTTTAATTGTTTACCAGGAAAATAATAGGTTCAAAGTATTATTATAAAGGCTTGGAATCTCAACCAGATGCTGGTGAGTTCATCTCTCCAAGAGATTCAAATGGCCATGGAACACACACCTCCTCCATAGCTGCTGGAAGCATTGTCAGAAATGCCAGCCTTTTTGGATTAGCCCAAGGAGACGTGCGTGGAGGAGTACCTGGTGCAAGAATTGCTATATACAAGGTTTGTTGGTCAGATTCTTGCAGCGATGTAGATCTCCTTGCCGCATTTGATGATGCAATCTATGATGGTGTAGATGTCATTTCTGTTTCAATTGGACATGGTGGACCCTTCTTACCACTTGACTACTTTGAAGATAGCATTGCAATAGGAGCATTCCATGCAATGAAGAGAGGAATCTTGACATCAAATGGTGCTTGTAACGATGCCATAGAGGGATCTGTTTGCAATTTTTCCCCCTGGTCTCTGACAGTGGCTGCAAGCACCATTGATCGCCAGTTCAAGTCACAACTTACTTTGGGAAATCAAATGTCTTTCGAGGTAAATCAAATATCATTATCATTGTGTTCACTCATATTACGTGATCAAAGTTCTAACTTGTTGACTTTAATGTTGAGATAGGGGCATGCTATAAACACATTCACAATGGAGCAGCCTTGGTATCCTTTAGTATATGGCGGAGATGCTGCTAATGTTTCTGTCGGATTTTCTTCAGATGACTCACGGTGAAATGCATAACGTCAAATGAAATTCATTAAGAATTACTTAAATTAAATTTGTTTATTTTTTTGAGCTGAAAGGTCTCCATTTGTATGATTGTGAATTTTGTCAGTGGTTGCGGGTTATATTCCCTGGATCGTGGCATAGTCGAAGGAAAAATAGTACTTTGCTACTTAGATCCACTCCATTGGACGGATGGAGGAGTGTATGTCTCTGGAGGGGCAGGTACCATAATATTGTATGATGATAGTAATGATACAGCTGTATCATTCATGATCCCTGCCACAGTTATTTCAACCGAACATGAAAAGATTGTTAGATCTTACATCAATTCTACAAGGTAGATGTATAAATATGAAATGAATTACTTTTCTACCCATAACAGTTGGATTTCTAAGCAAGTTTCAAAATTTTAGAATTTTTATGCTGTAAAATGGGGAGTGCTATAATTTTATAGGGAGATTTAAGCTATTCTAGTTCTAGAAAGATTTTGCAGGATTGGATAGTGTGGTAAATGATCATCTAAATATAATAATTTTTTATAATGTTTTTAATTTCTGCCACTAAAAGATTTGTGAAACAGTAAGCTGCCTTTAAAAAATAAGTGCCATGTTGATAATGATGTGTTAGAATTCTACATCTCGCTACTAACATTACTTGCAGTTTAGGATGATCCTGGCTGCAGATGGGCCCTCCAAGATTAAAGTGTCTGAAAGTACTCACCCATATGGTCACCCAGATATTAAGATTACATCTAAAATTGTTTAAAAGTTTGAGCCCCTATTCAAGATCAATAAAGGAATGGAAAGATTAAATGTATGATTAGAAACAAAAATTAAAATATAAGGCTTTAACAAGGATAGTTCAATTAAAAAATGAAAACTCCAAATTAAACCATCCTTTAAGAGACGGCTAATGTTTTAATTGTTGTATATTTCACTATGTCTCCTATTGCAAGTACAGCAAAAAGCGTGGCTGGGAATGATTTACCTGCACCTATAATAGCTTCATTCTCATCTAAAGGTCCCAGCAAAATCACACCAGATCTTCTAAAGGTATGAAAACTCAAATTTATCTGATTGCAATTTGAAATTTAATTTCCAAGGGACTTCTAGCTGCCTTAATTAACTATTCAACTAATCCTTTCATATCACATTTCCTTGACAGCCTGACATCACTGCACCAGGTGTAGATATTCTAGCGGCCTGGTCAAAAGCTGCACCAATGAGCACGGATTTTTTGGACAAAAGAAAAGTGGATTTTAACATAGTTTCTGGAACATCCATGGCATGCCCTCATGCCACAGGAGCAGCTGCCTATGTCAAGTCATTTCATCCTGACTGGTCTCCTGCTGCTATCAAATCTGCTCTCATGACCACAGGTGGATATCCATTCAACTACCCAAAAACTGTATATATTCATTTATCTTTCTTAACCATCCTCACAGTTTCATTTATGATGCAGCATCAACATTGGATGCAACATTGGACGGCAATGAAGCTGCAGAATTAGGATATGGCGCAGGGCAGATTAATCCACTCAAGGCCATCAATCCAGGGCTTGTGTATGACGCCGACGCAAATTCTTATATCAACATGCTATGTAGCCAAGGATACAGTGAAACATCTTTACGTTTGCTGACAGGAGAATTTATCAGTTGTTCTTCAAGTTTATCTAAAAATGGAGTATGGGAACTTAACTATCCTTCCTTAATGGTCATTAGCGATGCAAGCGAGCCCATTTTTGCTCAATTTCCAAGGACAGTTACAAATGTAGGACCTGCAAAATCTACGTACCAAGTCAAAATAGAGGTACCGTTTGGAATGAACGTGACAGTGGAACCCAAAACACTCACTTTCACGTCCTCCAACCAGATGAAGTCATACAATGTGAAAATTGAAAGTCGAATTGTACCAGATGATTACGCTTTACTATCGGGCGCATTGACTTGGAGCCATGGCAATTACAGTGTACGCAGCCCCATTCTTGTATATTATAATGTGAAAAAGTGAGATAATCATGTCCTCCTATTCATTAGGAATCACCTCCAAAATTGTGCCACTAAAACCAAAACTAAATGTCGTCGTAATTCATTGTTGTCGTTTCTCTTCTGGTTTTGTTGTAATGATGTTTTTCAACTAAAAATTTCTGGAAATTTGTCTTCACTGATCAACGTGAACTATTTTGAACAGAACTATTATAGTTCTCTACAGATAATTTAATTGTCCTAGTAAACAGGTACAATTCATAAAAGGAGGGTTTTATCACATCCCACAACCGGTCCCTCCGACTATATTAATTCGACAAAATTTTAATAAAAATAAAATAATAGAAATAATTAAAGGGAAGGGATAAGAGAGATGGTGCCAGTATGGGCACCGCATGAAGGCAAAGGACATCCGTCAAAACTTAAATATTACGGCCGGAGCGAAGAGAGATTCATTGGCCTGTTAGCAGAGGAAATAAAAGAAATATTCCAACGATAGATAATATTGCTTCAGCGATTAATAAAACAGAGACAAAATACTGCAGCACAAAATTTTGAGTTTTTATTAATGCCTCCAAGATGATTTACAACTCCTTTCTTTAAAGTTTTGAAGGTTTGAAGGACTGTTGTAGCAGTTGGAGGAAGTCAAAAGAAACGAAAGATCAGCAGATCTAGAGGATAAAAAAAAATATTGGAGAAGTCTGGATAAGAAAGTGACAAAAGAAGACTGCAGTCAGTCCCCCTTAATCACAACTACCACGAATGCTGCGGCAATCTCTAATTCTTTTGTTGATGACTGCAATGTCTCTTTCACTCATTCTACTCCATTGAAAAATCTTCTAAATTTAGAGATCAAACCTAGGAAATCCCATGATGTTGTTGGGATGCTCTTACCACAAGCTCTGGCCCTCTTGGTTACCAGTCCATCGTTGGTTCAGGTGTGATTCACTTGTTTTATCAACACCTTCCTTCGAGTCACATTGCATGTTATAAATAAACTACCTGAATTATTATCAGATACATCTGAATAATTTGCTCTAGGTTTCTCAAATTCTGCTTGTTTCTTTCTACATTCATATGCAAAATGACCATATTTCTTACAATAATAGCATTGAATATTGAATTTATCAAACCTTGATGATTGTTCTTGAGATTGGTTTCTACCTCATCCTCTATTATTGAAACTGTGATTGGACTGATTGGTCCTTTCTCCTTGATCTGTATTCATCTATCCACCTCTACCTCTTCCTCTTCCTCTGCTTGATGAACCTTGTTCTCTGAAAGTATTCTCAAAAGAGGTATTATTGTTTCTATTCAATCTTGATTCATGTATCAATAAAGAACCCATTAACTCATCTACCAATAACTATGACAAATCTTTTGATTCTTCACGTGCTACAACTATAGAGTCAAATTTACTAGGCAAGCTCCTGAGAATTTTTTCTATCACCTTTTGATCTCTTAATTCCTCTCCATTAGATCTAATTTGATTGACAACATTCAATACTTGATTTCTAATGAATAGGAGGAGGTGATTATCTTACTTTGAACCACATGAATTCATCTCAAGATGATTTCACATCTTTGGATGCATGTACTATGCTAACTATTTTCATGGTTGATGACACTCCCATTGAGGTGCGTTAGAGAGATTCTATTGAAGTAGGGTATAAAAAGTTCAAGATTTTCTTCATGTCCCCTAACTATTAGCTAATATCCTATTGTTTTATCAAATCATTCACTCTACTTTGAGCAAACAAGTTAATTTCAATCCTAATTCAATGGTTATTATTCTCTCCATGCATAACGGTCAATTTTGCATCTTCTTTCCATTCTCTCCATGAATAACAAATCTGTCTTTCATGCGAATAGTAGGTCAATAAGCTAACTTATGAGAATGGCAATTTAGTATTTCAATCTCTACCTATTCATCACATTTTCTTTTTTCTGTAGTTAATGTAGTATTGTAATTCCTGCATTTTATTATGGTATTTAGTTGATTAGAATTTGTTTTGTTAATAAGAAAAGCTCTATATTTTTTCTGTTAATTAAAAAGAGAGGTATATGTAGAGAAATAGATGTAGGTAGGGGGTGATGGGAGGTGTGTAGAGAGAGGAGACAAGGAATAGAGAGTTAGGGATGTGTTAGAGAGGTAGAAAGAGAGGTCTATATTTTGGGAGAGAGGAAGAAGAGATAGAGAGATATAGTGGGAATAGAGGGTAGATAAAAGTAGAGAGGGAAGGAGGGAGGGGTGGAGAGAGAGAGGATGGAAGAGAGATGTATGTAGAGAAAGATACATTGGTAGTGAGAGAGAGATAGAGATGTATACGTAGAGAAATAGAGGTAGGTAGGGAGTGAGGGGAGCTATGTAGAGAGTTAAGGATGCAAGATGGAGATAGAGAAATAGTTCTAGATTTTGGGAGAGAGAGGAGAGAGTGAGATAGAGTGGTAGAGAGGGCATATAGGGGAGATAAAAGTAGATTGGGAAGGATGGAGGGGGGAGAGAGAGAGAGAGAGAGAGAGAGAGAGAGAGAGAGAGAGAGAGAGAGAGAGAGAGAGAGAGAGAGAGAGAGATGTATAGAAAGATAAGATTGAAGGGAGGAAGATAAAGGTATGTAGAGAGGGATAGAGAGGTATATGTTGAGAAATAGAGGTATGTAGAGAGTGAGGGGAGTTGAGTAGAGATAGAGGGGATAGAGAGTAGAGAGTTAAGGATATGAGCGAGGTAAAGAGACAAGTCTAGATTTTGTGATAGAGGGAGAGGATAGACTGAGAAAGTGAGGTAGAGAGGGGATATAGGAAGAGTGGTATGTGAGAGATTGTTCTAGATCTCAAGGAAGATAAAGTGTGTGAGATAAAGAGCGAGAAAATTTTGATATTTATGATCTTCTAAAATATAGAATCTCTAATATAACTCCTAGAGATCTGAAACCACTCTTTAATATCTTATGAATATATACCTGAAATATAACTTAAAATATAAGTTGTGACTTATACTTAAATGTTATTGTAGCTAGGAAATTGGAAATCATCAAAGCAAATAGATATACTAAACTAGTTCAATCATGAAAGCTTAAATGTAATGATCTATCCTAAACACACTCAATAAAGACATGAAAATAAAACATTCAAAACTAAAGATTATGCAAACCAAATGTGGATCTGAATGCTTCCTTCATGCGGCTCCATTGTCCTTCTTTCTTCTCCAAATAGCTTTGTTGTGGATCTCACCTACTAGTGCATGATCATGATATGAAAGCAAGTAGACAAGATGATTGCTCAAGAGTACTCAAAGCGTGATTGATTCGACAAAATAATTCAAAACAAACGATTATTCAAACAAGTGATTATTCTCATTCTCATTAGTTGGGATTGAAGAAATTCATCCAATTTATAGACAAATTGGAGAGATGGATCAAATTAGCATGAAGAGATTCAAATGGAAATTGCAAATCAATTATGTCAATTATGACAATTTATGACAAATTATGCACTTTCTATGCAAAATTGATTGATTGATAATTTATGACAATTTATGACAAATTTCTATGTCAAGAATTGATTGATTGTCAATTATGACAAATTATGACAAATTTCTATGTCATTCCCATGAAATTAGGAGAAAAATAGGAGAGAATGAAATTAGGAATTTAGAAAAATAGAAAATTAGAAAATTGATGAAAATTAGGAAATAGGTAAATTAATTAATAATTTGTCATTTATTAATTAATTCACAAAAAGAGGAATAATTAGCCAATTAAATGAACATTTAATTGTGATGAGAAGACTTAGGATAAATAAATAATTTATTAATCCTAGAGGAAAAATGTCAAACAAGATGAAATGAATTAGAAAATGCAAAGATGACAATTAGGTCTTGACAAAGGATAATTGATATCGATTCGATCATGATTTTGGATTGACAAAGGACCAACGTGATAAATGATTTGATTGATAAATGCGCCAATTGACGAGGAACAATGACTAATTGATCCAAATTGATATGATTGAGAAGGACGATGATCGATGACAAATCGATCGCAAAATGACAAAATTGACAAAGAGAACAATGATCGACCAAAATCATGACTGAAAATTGGTATCGACAAGACCAAATTGGAGAGCGAGAAGAATGAGGAATGCAGAAGAAGGACTCGATGCTCGCAAATGATAAAGACCAAGTGCGTGACATAGGAGAAATGTTAATACGACGCAAAAACCTAAAATGAGGCAATGCGCAAATGTTAAAGTATGACTTCGCAAGCGTTGACCATTTTTAGGTGTCTACAGTTATATTTCATGTATAGGTTAAAAGTTGAAAGTTGGGTCCCAATCCCGCGGAAGTCCATGGGTTGGGAAAATTACCCACTAGAAATGGGCACCCATTTTTCTTCAGGGGCCTGAGCCGTGAATAAAACAGGTGCATGTTTTAAAAAACGTGCGCCCATTTTGGTTCGGGCCCTCGAATCAAAACGGGCACACGATTTTTACAAATTGGGTGCCCGATTTTTAAAAACCGGGGGCCCATTTTGTAAATGTATTTAATTTTTTTTAAAGGATTTTTTTCCTCATTTTCACTATTAAGAAAATGGGTAAGTGATTTTAGGAAGCACGGGTGCCCACCGACCCCCTAGACCATTGTTTTCCTCATTCCAGGTACGTACCTTTGTTTTTTTATTTTTCTAAAAGCATGTTAATTTATTGTTATTTTTTTAATTGTAGCTAGTAGGTTAAAATTTTAAAGTCTAAAAAACATTTTTGTTTAATCGTATAAAAACTTTATTTAATTTTATGTTTAAAATAGTTGTTTTTAGTTTTCAAATATTGTAGAAAACATGAAAAATAAAAATAGCGAAAACTTAAAACCCTGGGTAGAAAACAAAAGCAAAAACGTAAATGAACAATAAACCCTAGACAAAAAAGAAACTAATAGTAAACCCTAGACAAAAAAAATGAACAATAAACCCTAGACAAAAAACAAACGAACAATAAACCCTAGAAAAAAAATGAACAATAAACCCTAGACAGAAAACAAACAATAAACTATAGATAGAAAATGAACAATAACCCCCCCCTCTCTCTCTCTCTCTCTCTCTCTCTCTCTCTCTCTCTCTTCCTAGACTCTCTCTCTCTCTCAATCTCTCTCATTACTCTCTCTCTCAATCTCTCTCATTACCCTCTCTCTCTCCCTATCTCTCTAGGAGCCCTTAGTACATCCTAGGACCTCTTAAGACATTATATGATGCCTTAATACATCCTAGGACATCTTTTAACCTTGTAAGAAACTGAGAATCCTTTAATACATCCTACTACATCCTTAGTCCCATTTTCACCCCAATGCTACATATATTTAAATGTTATATAGGTGTATAGTTAGATGTTTAAATTTCTTTTTGATAGGTTGAAATGTTATGTTCTATTTGTTTCCAATGTTATGTATAAATGTTAAACATGTATAGTTAGAAGTTAAAATGATATCCTAGGACCCCTTAGTATAACCTAGGACCTTTTAAGATACTTGGGACCCCTTAGTAGGACCTTTTATGACATAAGGTTCCTTAGATCCATTTTCACCCCAATGCTACATATATTTAAATGTTATACATGTGTATAGTTAGATGTTTAAATGTTTAAATTTCTCTCTTTATTTATATATATATCTCACTCACACTCTCTCTATCTCGCTCACTCTCTCTCATTACCTACTCTCTCTCTCTCTCTCTCTCTAGGACCCCTTAGTACATCCTAGGACCTCTTAAGACATTATAGGATGCCTTAATACATCCTAGGACATCTTTTGACCCTGTAAGAAACTGAGAACCCTTTAATACATCGTACTACATCCTTAGACCCATTTTCACCTCAATTCTACATATATTTAAATGTTATACATGTGTATAGTTAGATGCTTAAATGTTTAAATTTCTTTTTGATATGCTAAAATGTTACGTTCTATATGTTTCTAATGTTATGTATAAATGTTAAACATGTATAGTTAGAAGTTAAAATGATATCCTAGGACCCCTTAGTATAACCTAGGACCTTTTAAGGTATCTAGGATGCCTTAGTAGGACCTTTTATGACATAAGATTCCTTAGATCTATTTTTATCCCAATTCTACATATATTTAAATGTTATACATGTGTATAGTTAGATGTTTAAATGTTTAAATCTCTCTCTCTCTCTCTCTCTCTCTATATATATATATATATATATCACTCACACTCTCTCTCTATCTCGCTCACTCTCTCTCATTACCTACTCCCTCTCTCTTTATCTCACTCTCTCTCTCTCTCTCTCTCTCTCTCTCTCTATCTCACTCACTCTCTCTCTCTTTTAATATATGAAGAGATGACATCACCATGTACACCCTTGCCTACATCATCATATCTTGCCGATGCTGATGCGGCCCATGGTGGATATGATGATGCTGGTGAGGGTGTAGATGATGATGTCATCTCTTCATATATTAATCTCCTGTGTGTAAACAATAATCATCCTACAGAGGTATAAATTTATTTATATAATTTACAGTGAAATATTAAATTCAATATATATACACATATGAATCATAACACGAGTCAATTTTTTTGAACATAGGATGGTTCATACCATGTCATTGAGGGACCCCCATCATCTTACCTTGATACCTCGAGATGTCGGTGCCCCATTTATGATAAGAACTTTCGTCTAGATACATTGAAGTACATTTAAAATAAACAATTAAAACTTGAATTTAATAATGCGTATGATATTCTTTTTTTAAATTTATAGGGTGTTTCGCGTAACACTAAGGTTGGCAGGTCTTTGCACTCCGACCCATCGATCACTAAGGCTCAGCCTCATATACCCCTAGTATGTTTTTCATCCATTAATTTGAAGTGTTTGTATGCTTACTAATTTATGTACAACTCTGATTCATGCCTTATTTTTGCAATTGTAGGCTTCTGGGTTGTCTCATGATGCATCACGTGTACGTCCTCACCCATCAGTGACTTTGGCTGCACATCAGACACCATATGTATTCTTTTCTTCCATACTCTTGTAGTCTTTATATACTTTATAGTTTATGTATATACAAGTTTGATTCATGCTTTATATATGTTGTTCAGGTCGACACCACTATTAGTCTTGGTATGGCTATGAGATTGAGCCAAATGCAACCATCGACATTGTCATTTGAGGTCATGATTAAAAAAATAAATTATAATTTATAGCCAAATGCAACCATCGACATTGTCATTTGAGGTCATGATTAAAAAAATAAATTATAATTTATCTATTGTGTACTTGTCTTTTATAGGGATTATAAGAATTGATGTAATGTTTTTTTGTACAGGACTTGACTGCAGCCACTTTTTTTGTTCATGAGAGTGGACCTCCTCATACCACTGAGGGCATTATAGAGCACGGTCTTATGGTAATTTATTTTAAATGCTCATTATTTAATTATTTTATAAGTAAATTATGTAAGTCATTTGAATTAAACACACATAACTTCTTTTCATGTTATCTTTTAATAATGCACAGGAGGGCACATACATTGATATTGCAGACACACAAGATGGTGCATCTCAAAAGCACATACAACAAGATGATCTATCTTAGTCATTTTCACATGGAGTGAAGAGGACTGCAGATCAGATGCATGAGAGCTCTTAGATTATATATGTTAGAACATGTCATGTTATTATATTATGGACTTTTTATGATGACACTTGTTATGTTATCACGACTTGATATTATGTTATTTGGACTTGTTATTATGTCATTTCCTTGTTATTAGTTTATCAAGACTTGTTATTATGTTATCAGGACTTGTTATGTTATTTGGACTAGGACTTGTTATTATGTTATTTCCTTGTTATTATGATATCATGACTTGTTATGTGATTATATATCAGCAGTTGTTATGTGATTTGGTGCCCTCTAGTATGATTTTTTGGCACTTTACTTGTACAAGACATTTGTGTGTTGTGTTGTCATTCTAGGCTCACACATGCATCCTAGGTAGAAAATAATCATACTAAAATTATTAACACATGCACATGATTTGACATTCTAAAACTATTAAAGACAAATATTATATGACATGCACATATTCTCCAATATCATATTCCATTCTAGAGGCTCGCACATGCACATGATATAACATTATTAAAGATCAAAGATAAAACTACTAATTATGAAAAGACATTGTAATCTTACCTAGAAGCATAGGTTGATGAAAAATACAATAGTTATGAAATTTTATAGAAATAAAATAAAATTCAATTAACTATGAGTGGAGAATTTTTTTTACCTAGAACAATGTGATAGGTAGTTTTAAATCTTGCATGTTCACATAAAGCTCATCAATTTTGTATAATAAAATAATAGAACAAACAATTCAATATAAACTCTAAACTTATTAAAAGAGATGAAAATGATAATTCAAAATTTGATAGATAAGGAATAATCAACTATTTTAATAATTACTATTGACTTCTCCCTTTGGGTCAAATGATATGTTATGACTAGTGTGATGGTGTAGATCTAATATTGAAATGCTACACATATGGAAAATAAAACCTAAGAAAGATGTTTGTGATATTTGAGTTGAATACACGTGCATATAGTCTTGTCCAATTGATGTGGTTACATCCTTCAAATCTAACGATTTTAATGAAATTTAACATATGCTTAAATGTGTGTCAAAGACAAATGGGGTACTAAAAACATATTGAGAATTAATTATGTGTAGAAAAATCATGACACATTGTTGACATTAAGCCAAATCTATTTTCTAATATACATATAAATTAAAGACACACATGACATATATGTAAATGCTTATGATAATGTTGTATCTATTGACGTGGATGTAATAGAAAATAATTGGTTCATTCTTCTTTTCATTATATTATTTTCAATAAAATAAAATAAAAATAAAAGAAACATGATCCCATTTTGTTTTTGAAACGAGATCATGTTTTGTAGTGTAATAGTGAAAATTAGGGTTTCACCAATTAAGGTAACAAAACCACTAATTTTACTTATTTGACAACCACATTGAAAGATAGAAGGACCTGATTAGGTTCACTTAGTTTGTTTACCTGTCTTTCTAAGTTGAATTGTGAAAATTCTGAAATTCAGGTAAAATAGGTGATTATTGAAGTGATCGAGCAGAAACAATGAGCTATAGTTGTTGTATGGAGACACCAACCTAGATCTAGGCAAAATAATATGTTACGGATCTATTCCTAGAAGTTCGGCTTGATTTTTCAAGACTAGGTAGTATCAATTCGCCATGGTCCTATGAATTTCTTGCTATCAGAGAGTAAACCTGTTCGTCTTTGTGAATTATGTTGATCCTCCCGAATGTAGCTCTGTACCTATTTCATACGCACAAAAAGAAAGGGGAAATTATTAGGAATAGGGGTTCGCCTAAGTAAAACCTCATTTTAGGAATTAACCTTGAATGAAATAAATGTTGGATGGATATACCTTAGATCTACAATTGTTGATGATGATGCTTTTCTCTTTGAATATAATCACAAATGTTGTATGAAATAGCATGAACATGACAAAACCCTAACAACACACACATGCTTGCAGAATAATGATGTAAATTTGCTCCACAATGGTTGATGATGAACATGCAACCTTGAAGATCTCAGAAAATGCTTGATTATGAATGCTTCATGAATGTATGAATGAAAGATTTCTTGTAGATTGTTAGATGAAAATAGCTTGATAAAATGTCTTTATATAGGGGTTTCTAGGTAAATTACCAATTAGGTCGACCTCCAATGTTCATGCAGAGCCATGAGGATCAAATCTTATAGATGAGATATATCCCCGACCCGATTTCAAATTAGGGCCCGATTGAGAGAGACCATGGCATTTTGGGGCATCGTGGTCTAGACTAGGGCATTTCGTGCCCTGGTCCCACCATATTAAGGACAAAAAAAAGATAAAATAAAGTGGGTATCCCATGGTAGGACCCACAAAAGACTATTCATGGCCTCAAAGCTAGAAAATAGGCACAAACAGACCCAAAAAGGTGATGAGGATAGGACATGCTAAAGTAGGAGCACAAATATGAGGTGTAAATTCTCCCAATGATAATTTACGATCCTACATCTAGATTTAGGCTTGGGGTCCCACTAGAAAATGGGATCCCATTTTAAATTTTTGCTCTTAACCTCAAAGCATAACATTATCTCATTTCAAACAAATGGGATCCTATTTCATTTGACACATTTTCATGTTTTTGGCTAAGTCTACAACTTTCACTCTGTGGAATCAACTTTGTGTATTTACCCAGTAGTCAATCAAAGATTTATCACTAGTGATCAACTTGCTCACTTGGGTATAGCTCATCATTTCACTTGCATTCTATGTAATCGGCCAATTGAGACTTTGGATCACCTCCTAGTTCGATTTCATTTTTCACAATAATGTTGGGAGTGGATTAAGAGGAAACTCCACTAGACAGTGTTGCTCCCTACTTTTTAAAAAGAATTTCTTGATAGTTGGACTCTTCTCCGCTAGGAATCCTTCTTTGTAGATATCTAGATTATTTCTCCTCCTATTTTGATATGAAATTTATGGTGGGAAAGGAATAAAAGGATCTTTAGGCAGATATTCTAGTTGATTGAAAAGATGATTATTACAATTGAAAAGAAATTTCTAAAAAATGTCAAAGCGTCAACTTCCAAGTACAAGAACCTCTCATCTTTATTTACATCTTGGGACTCCAAAATATTATTAGAATGGAATCAGATCCCCTTTCCTTTCAAAAGAAGTCTTTTAAACAATACCATCCAAAGGATTGACAAAAAGGGCAATCAAATGGAAACTTCCTTGTCTAGGTTTTACAAAACTAAACATCGATGGAGTGGAAAAATGAAACCCAAGGATTTTTGGTGCAGTGTGTGTTCTTAGGTCTCATAAGGGAAAGGTTATTTCAGCTATAGTGTGCAAAATACCAAATGGTCCAACAATATTGTACTAAAGTAAAGGCTTTTCTATTAGCTCTTTGATTGGCCAAAAAAAATTAACAGATCCCAATTGGTTATTGAGGAAGATTCTCATTTCTCTCAATGCTCTAGGTTTAAAATAGATCTCAAATTAGTATAATTTGCAATATTTTCCGAATCATGGGAACTTATAGCCTCCTTTCAAAATGACTTGATATCTCACGAGGGCAATAAAATAGTTGATTTTCTTGGAAATATTGGTGTGAACAACATGAATGGTGAAAGAAACTTATCATGTGAAGATCTATCTAAAGTTGCAGAGCTTGCAGACAAAATTCAAGGAAAAATTTGATAATACTAACCTTTGTGTAGGGTAGCTTACTTGGTTCTTTGTGTCACTCTTGCCATGACGAAAATTCAGTTCTTGGTTACTCATGAAACCTCCTGCATTTATGCCAAGTGTTACCCCTTATTCTTGAATTCATTAATTCTACTTTGTATTGGAATATTCATGCCGGGATAGTGTGGGTGCTAATTTTAGCAAAGTTGATGCATCTCAACTTAGACATCTTTGTGTCTAAAAGTATTTGTGTCTCTGAACCTTTTTGTTTGAATCTTCCTTGGTTCATTGGTTCAATGAGTCTTATGTATATACTATGATTTGGTTTTATCAAGTTTCATATGTGCAGAAAGCTCAAGCGGGAAGTGAACTTGAACCTTTGAACCTTCCTTGGTTCGTGAGTTCATTGGTTCAATCATTCTACATTTAAAGGGGGTGCTTTGCAAGGTGGAGGGTGAGAAAGAGAAAATACCGACGTCATGTAAAGAATAATCTAGGAATCTCGATGATTTATTTGAAAAGAATTTTCATAAGGTGGTAATCATTTTTCTGGTGAGAGATCGCGCAAGATGTTATGTAATAAAAGCGGGTGTCAGAAGTGTCACCTTTGCCGTCACTCAACACGAGTGACTCAGTCGTGGTAACCATGAAACCATATTTTTAGCCATTTATATCATTTTTGTACACAAATATTTGTATCTTCATGAAAAAGCTTAATTAAGAAAGATGAAGCTTTGGCGCTGGAGGTAATTTTCTTAGAATTAGTAGACACATAGTTATATGAAAGGTGAGTTGAAAATATTCACCATCTTTGTCATTTTCGTCCTACAAGGAAGAAGATGTTAATTTTGTTATGTTAACTGTAGTGGGTGCTATTGCTACTTGTTTTGGTTTTGAAAATGACCTGTACCACCAAAACCAGGGCCGAAATTCGGGAATACATCCCTAGCTCATGCAGACTTAGATGAATTTATGGAAAGAGATAAAAATCCCTCTAGTTCACCTATGATGGGAAGAAATGTAGACAGTGGGTTAATAGAAGCCTCAACTTTCCCTTCTGCCATACAGTGCCCTAAATTAGTGCTTGAGTGTATGAACAAGTATGAACCCGTACATAGGTGCATCAAAAATGCAAATGGGGGTGTTTTGATGAATGTGAATAGGGAAACCATTATGGTAGTCTTTAAAATTTCGGTTAAAGAGCCTTATGAAGACTGGACAATAACCATCTCGTATGGGTTTTTCTCAAAAAAGAAAGCCCGATACAAAAGTGTTATAGCCAGGAATTGGCTCCTAATGTTCCAGAAGGGTGCTTCCAGATTGCCTAAACCGTTGACTAGGGAGAATTTGATTAATGAGGTAAGAGATATCGTCATTTTTTTGCATAAAGTTAAAGGGAGTCAACATGCATTTTATTGGGAAGATTGGATGTATATTTACATCCAAGTCATAGTGGATGAGAAGAGATATATTGATTGGGTTGAATTATTTGCTGAGAGATTGTGTAGAGACCCTCCTCGATCAAGCTCTGGTTAACCTAGTTTGACCATGGTTGACCTTATTAATAGTTTGCATGGATGATTTGTACACTATGTAAAGATGCTATAACTCAATAGGATGGGCTATGTTAGATGGATTTAAATTAGAGAGAAAAGTAATTGAACCATGTTATGTAATCATTTTACATTGCCATGCATATTTTGATGTGTTATGAATTTAGATTCTATATGATCCAGTGATTGGATAACATTGATATGATGTATGCCATTTGTTTATGAATTTGCAGTACTTCATTATGATGTTAGAAAACATGGATGCATGCCTTACGAATGATTGAATTTCATGATGATTATGATGATGCCATTGAGTAAATTATTTCATGTAATTGATAATTTGATTGTTATGAGTTAAATTGTATGCAAGTGTCTGATTTGTATTCTTTCCATATATTAATATTGCATGTTATTATTTGAGATTACTAATGTGTGAAATGAGAGGTGCAGGAGAACTAATCCATGTGACCATAGAAACTATTCGGAGAATCAAGCTAAACCTATGTACATTTGTGAAGCCAAGGGTTGTCTATTTGGAGAGACAACACCTCGTGTGTTATGTGTTTTATTTGTAAATGTGAATGCTTGAATGCGTGTTTAATTTGTATTTGTTAAATTAATTTATTCCAAAAAGGGACATTGCCATGGGTATTAAAGTATTGTGTATTTTTATAGCGCCACTTGACACTTGTGTTGTGAAGTGAGTTGGAAATGACATGTTCCTTGGAGGGAATTTGTATAACCAATGCATTATTCAAAATATATTAGTGTGGTCCCAATAGAGTCTTGGTTAGATAGCCATTAAAATGGTCAACTCAAGTTTGACCCGTAAGTAAACTCTAGGTGAGTTTCTAGAGGGTCAAACTAACTCCTAAGGTTAGGTTTAGGTCATTTTTGAAGGCCCATATGTTATAGCTATGGGTAAAGGTCAATTTTAACCATGTGACCAATCACATGTGACTGTCCAACACCTCAAAAGTTGAGTTTTCCAAGATGGACGAAATTCAACTTTTGAGGATTTCTCCTTGGTTAGACAACCTTTCATTTGAGTGATAGTTTCTCTTCCCCACTTTCTCTTACCTTTTTCAGTTTCTATTTTTAGAAATCATGTAAGAGGTTGGGAAGACCAACCTATGAGATCTCACATCCTTTCCAAGAGGTTGGAAAGTGTAAGAAGAGTCTACTTAGGGAAGGGTTTCAAACTTAGGATTTTGATCACCCACTCTCCAATCTTGGAGACATAGTTGTTGTTGGAAATTTGGTTTCAGAAGTTGCATTTTAAGTTTTGGGAAGAAAAGACAAGTGGATTGGGCAGATCTCCTTCAACCATTCCTCATATCATTTGCAAGATCAAAGGTTGGTAGTGTTCTTCCATACATATTGAATACCATTGTTAATGTGAAGGAAAAATTGTTTGTGTATTTTAGCTTTGTTGTTTATATGATTTGTGGAGTTGAATGTGGAAGCTCCTTCTTTGTATTTATTTTTGTGAGTTGTATGATTTCTTGTGTTATGGGTGTTTCAAGACCATACTCACCCTTGGGAGGGTAGAGTAGCCTTGGGGATGAAGGGTTGCTTGACAACTTATGATTGTAGAGACTCTCTTCTTGGAAGAGAGAGATACACAAGGGTTATTGGACCCTTGCTGCATTATTTTTATGCTTATGCAAAGGGGTTCATAAGGGGAGATATGGATTGTAAGCCATGGGGGACATAAGGTTTTGTTTTGGGTCAAGTATGTGACTTGAGTTGGTTATATTTTGGTAGGCTTGTGAAAGTAGTTGTTCCTCTTTCTTGCAGATCTCCTCTAGGTACTTGGTCCACCTTCACCCCACAAAGTTAGTCACATAGTGACACTGTAAATCCTTGGGTTGGGAGTTGATGTGTTGTTTTAGTTCTTCTTGATTATGTGGTTGAGTTTGTGTGTAACCCATTTAGCCTTGGTTCTCCTAGCTCGGGGGTGGCTTCTTGTAAGCCTAGGTTGGGAGGTGAGCCTCCATGGTCACAATGTACAAGATTTATTTGGAGGTTCACATTCGGGTTAAAAGGATGTAAATGAGCTAGATCTCTGTTAGTGAACAAATTTTTTCCTTTCTTCAATTTAAATTGTTTTAAACTCTGTCTCCTTCTTTGAAAGGCAAAGGTTCAACTAAGCAGTTGGGTAAGTGTGACATACACCACTTCCCTTTGAATTTTTGATAAGTACAACTCCCTCCATTAGTTATTCAAGGAATAATCTAATTAAACTAAATTAGTATGCTTTTAACCCAAAATCACATAAGGCTACCTACTTCATTCTTAGATGAGACACTAATGGTTCACAAATATTTTAGAGAAAACTATTCTTCAAAAAACGCTTCAACATGAACAATGGAGGTGATCGAAACAAAGTTCAGAAACACCAATTCAACACTTCATAGAAATAGGTAAGAGAAATAAAATCTCTTTTCGAACACATATCTTTTAAAATCACATAGAAAGGAGTCCCATAATAATAACAACATTTTTCATCAGAAACGTGATCACAGTCATTTAATTAGATTAATATTTGCAAAGAAATACCATCCCATGGATTCAAAACTCAAAGGTTTTTCTTCTCCAAAACGCATGTGATCTTTATATATATGTATTTCATGCAACAAAGACACAACAATACACATATATGTTCTTTCCAATTTCAGATTTCAAAAAACTGATGACTTCCTTCCAACAAAAACAAAACTTCTAAAAATAAATTTTTAGTAACTTATTCTAACCCCTTTCCTATCTATCTTAATCTAATTTATAGTAGTCTTAATGAATAGAGGAGGTCTCCCTTAAAACCCGACCTCCTCTGAAATAGTTATAAAAACCAATAGAGTATTTTAGGGACAAATGTCCCAAAGTCATTTGCAAGATTATGAAAAACACATAAAATAAAAATAGAGCATTATCATCATGCTATGCTTCTTCTCGATCGTCATCCTCTCCTCCACTTTTCTGGGCATCATGAGTGGTTGCAAGTTCCTGAATTATAGACTGGCTAGGATTTTTCATGGCATTGATCTTTGCTTTAGCGGCTTCTTTATCCCACCTGTGCTTCACCATTTTCTCGGCATGCTTAGGTAATTGGTCGTTACTGATAAATGTCATGGACTCGATTTGGGCGACTTGTGTTATATCTTCGGGAGTGAAATTTCCTTTGGCTTTAACTTTCTCCATGTGCAGCCCAAAAGCCTTTATTACGTTCTAGGTGTTTAGTCCACAAATTCCCAGTTGCCAATCATGGTCCGGATTAACCACTTTGTTGTCATTAACCAAGTTGCACTGAAGATCCTGAAGCTCATAAACAGAAGTCCTGGCATCAAAAATTACAAACTTGAATGTGAGTACCCACCACATTATAGTCTTCTTCAATACGAAGAGTTGGCACTCATTAGTTACCAACTTGATTGAATGTTCTATCAAAAATTTGGTGGCTCTGTACTCTTCTATTTTGGTGAGCATGGGCAAGACATTTTCCCATTTATGCTCTTCTTTTTCCCATGGCATGATCTGATTCTGAATCTCTGCAATGAGGATTTGCATCTCATCGCATAACTTCCTGGAGCTTGTGATATATTTTTCACCATCTCTAATCACTCCTTCAATCCATTTCTCTACAGCCACTGCGATGCTTTTGGCTCGCTGAAGTTGACCCATCAGCTTCTTGTTCTTTGGCGTAGTAGGGTCAAAACTTTCCAAAGCATGTGATATGGGAAGTGCTCCAAACAAGCTGATACTATCAATGAATTGAGAAAGAATTTTGATATGCCGCTTCAGCTCTCTTTTCTCCTGCCCACCTTTTTCTGACCTAGTGAGCATCTTCTTAGCCGATACCTGGAAAAGGTGATTATCCAAATCCCTACTCATGTTCCCAAGCTCCACTTTGGTGATCTCAAAGTCCTCTACATTTACCTCCTTATTCTCATCTTTGGGCTTATAAGAAGCAATCTCGGTGACCCACTTCCCAGTCTCTTCATCAGTATCCAATCTGGCAGTTGTTTTGAACTTCTTTTGTTTGGGACCCTTCTCTGTGTACTTAACCACCATGTCCTGAATTGGGATGGTCACTGGAATGAAACTCCATTTCTTTCTTACGGAAGTGGTTAGCCATTTAGGAGTTGCACTTGACCTAGCTGTTCCTTCGATCACCTTGGGTGGTGGCATCATGGCTATAGTGACCACATGAGAATCCATGGTGTTGACAATGTCACTATCAAGGTCCTCGACTTTGAAAATTTGAGCATCAAGAATTTTGTCTTTTGCCTTCGTGGCTTTGATTTGGTCAATTCTCTTCTGCGCAGCACTCCGTGACCTGGTATATCAAGGAGCAGAAAAGTCCAGAGCCAGATTGGGCTTGTTCTTGGTATAAGATGGCTTCTTATCTTTACCTGTATGAATAGACATAGAAGTGGGGTTAGAAAAATGTTTTGGGGAACGTAGAGTAGCCTCACTACCTCTTGCAGGACCAATCTTGTTGCCTAGTTTCATTGCTCTTCTCTTGTTAACCCACTCCGCGGTCCTTTCCAAAACCCTCTTTGTTTTAAGCTATATGTCATCCTCTTCTTCTACATCCCAATTAATGCAGGACATTTCAGGTTCAGCTTGGTCTAGGTATCTAGGTTCAAAAAGCTCTAGATAATCCTCTTGGATTCCCCTTATATCAAGTTTCACCTGTAGTGAAACTACCTGTTACAGAACTATTCTCATGTTTTCTCTTTTGAACACTTCAAGCTCATCATTGCAATCTTCCCAGAAATCCTCCGGGTGTAGGATTGGAAGGTGTGGCATCAAACCAAGAGTCCGTGAGAAACCTTTATTGTTAAAGCCCTTTCTTTCATGATACAGTAGAAAATTGAAGTTCTTCAAGTCGGCTCCAATGCTTAAAGCATCTGGCATTGAACTGCAAGATAAAATACCCAATTGAATAGGAAAATGATCTTCCCATTTATCTCTGGGTTGAGCCTTCTTAATTACGGTAGCCAACTACCTATAGACCTCACTAAGAACAAAACAATCCAAACAAAAATGTGGAAGCCTGAAAGACTCTTCCTCAAAATTGCCTACTCTTATGTAGCAAAAACGAGGAAACTGAACAAAGAAACTACCATATTTCTTCACTAATGCCTGTGCATCTTCAGACATTCTCTTGGTTTTCATGTTCTTTAACTCATAACACAAATCTCCCAGGAAAGCATTATGTATTCTCCTAAAATCTTGCAAAGCATTATCCTTTTGTAACATAGGATAAAAGTCATACACAAAAACCTCTCCCTCAGTGAGCTGCCTAGGTATTCCCACTATCTCTTTAACACATGGCAAGCAATATATCAGATATGAGGACATGAATAAATTTTTCTTGAACTTTTTCGCCATCCTCAGCTGTTCCTTCATGGATTCGACAATCAACTCTACCCAATCAAGATACTGCTTCCCTTCCAACACTAGTTGTACATAGTAGTAAATCCAATCATTGAAGTTGTAGGCCTCAACTGAACCTCTAACTCGGTGTAGCAACAACATGACATCATGGATGTGGGGAAGCATGTGGTTCTTGTTAGGATTCTTAGGTAATTTGGAGGCACCCCTCTGAGGAACCTTCAACCAATACTTTGCTATGTTATTCTAGTGTCCAGTTTTATCTGCATTGAACTTGGTGATTGATTGGGTGGGAGAGAAGTTTGAGAACTGGTAATCAGGCAATTTGAAAACGAAGGAAATAACTTCCCTATTAATTGTGAGGAGGGTTTCACCATTATCTCTCTTAATAGTTTCGGAAATAGGATCATACCTCACAATACACTCCCTAACTAGTTCTGGGCACGAGACAACAGGAGGAAAGGACGCCGCTTCTATGAGACCACTACTCAGTATTTCTAAACCAAATGAACCATCAATTCCTTTAAACACCCTTTCCTTTAAAAATTCCATATTTTCTCCTTTCAAGTCTGTATCACTGACTATGGGCTCTGTGCATGCAAGTCTGAAAATATTCCCGAAAAGGTGCAATGTGGACTTCATAATTCGGAAACAACAACCCCTATTTTCCCCAACAAATTTTATTACAAGAGAGGAAAAGGAGGTAAAAATCACTGGAGAGGACAGGAAACAAACTCACCTTCATAGTTGAGACCAGTCAGACGACTACCAACAAACAAACCTTCTATCCAAAAACTCTGCAGCAATGAAGAACAAGTTTTCAGAAGTTAATCACTTCATACCTTATAGAAAAAGAAGCGATACGAACTTATTAAGTGCATTAATTTCAATCATCAACTCAAATGTGATGAGCGTTGGGATTGGACATCACATGCGTGCATTGAATGCATGGTGACATTTTTGGAGTAACCGCCAATTCCCAAAAATCATTACTTGCATTGAAAACTCAACCAGTTGACGTCACCCAAGATATGGTTCAATCTTCATCATACTTAGCAATAAATGCACCATCATGTCTTTTAGCCCATGGGACCCACCCGATTCGAACACGCATGAACAATCTGAACTGACTTCACGAGAGTTCAGGTAGTTCATAGCGTACACGGTGCCAAGAAAATTTCCTTTTGAAAAGATTAACTCTGTTAAGTGTCGCTAGTCTTTTGAACTTCATTGAACATG